>NC_080784.1:14726875-15381250 GCF_028018385.1 Neofelis nebulosa
AGAGTGTCAACACTGAGGAATAGGAAAGTTTTTGAAAAGGCTTTATTTTCTCAGTTTGTTGAAGGCGTCACAAGATACGAAAAGAATATTTCTACATAGGCACATACATACATGTATGATTACTATTGCACAAAGTTTTATACGTTCATATTGCTCTGCTGTAGGGGGCATAAATGAGTAAAACTTTAAAACCTGATGTAACGGCGAATTAAATCTATGTTGTAGAAAATATGGAGAATACTAAGGCATTTAATATCAGTAAACACGTTCCCTTTGAAACAGCAAATTAGACGTGCAGGAGGATTTTGGTCACACTTCAAAGAATAATATGCTGAGGTGGAGAGTTATTCTGTTTACTCTTGCTCTCACCGGCGAGGTTTTTCTGTGTTAAACAGGCTTTTGACTACTTCAAAGCACGTTTGAAGTCCTCACTCTGCACAGCTCATGCAGAAAGACAAATATGCTCCCAAATTTGTGCGGCTGAAAACTGCTGCACCCTCTATTTACAAGTAAGAAGAACCTGCGGTTTGCTAGTTTAATACCGAGTTGATGCCTCTTTTATTTAGCTATGACAGCGAAGGTCGCCTGACCAATGTTACCTTTCCAACGGGAGTGGTCACAAACCTCCATGGAGACATGGACAAGGCCATCACGGTGGACATTGAGTCATCCAGCCGCGAAGAAGATGTCAGCATCACCTCAAACCTGTCTTCAATCGACTCCTTCTACACCATGGTTCAAGGTAAGCACGAAAGCATAAGTTTAAGCTGATAATCTTAAATGCCACTAGCGCCCCCTGAGAACGCGGCGACCCCATTTGCTGAGATGAGACAGAAAAGGGAAGGTGAAAACATAAACCTCTAGAAGTAAGCTGAAATCGTCCATCGTCTACCGGTAGTGTTTATTTCGTGAAACATACATATGTTAGATCAGCCAGTGTCCACTCCCACTTCCAAACCCACCTTCATTCCAACCTTTCACGGGCATCATCAGACCCGTTTCGAGTCACTTTCTCCATGACCTTCTGCGGTCTTCGGGAGGGCGTCCTCTTCACGGCCAAGTAAGTACAGCCGCTTGAGACAGAACCCCTTCTGAATCTGCACACCTTGTGGCCTTTCAGTCCACATATGATGGGATCACTGGACATTTGATACCGAATTTTCAGCGCCCACTTATGTATTATCTGGACTTTATTATTTTTTTTTTCATTCAGTCCATAGACCTATGTATCCAGCATATTCATGATGGGACTGCCTGCCATATTCCTTTTTGACATAATCTTGGAAAAGCCTGTTTGCGATGACACTTGCAATTGTGAGGTCATGGCCCTCAGCCTAATTACTAAATCTGAGTTAAACTTCTTTGACTCGTTATTTCTACCAGTTCTCTCAAGTAATCTCTGCCGTCGAAAATTCATACTGCTCAAATTCCTTTCTTCCCCCAATGATTCTATATTATTCAAAAGTTTAAATCGAGGCAGAAGGCTATAATCTAAGAGGCATTTTTGTACAAAAGATAAGATGGCTCCCTTTTTTAAAAGTCCGTTTTGGGTGAACATCACCTCATTTTTTTTACATACAAGGTGTAGACGTGAGATCTCTTCGAAAGATCTTTAGTACAGGATAGATGGGTTTAGGGGAGGGGAGTCTTCTGAGACCCTGGCAGTCACACCCTGGCTAAAAGAGCACAGAGGTGGCTCTTTCCAGAACGTCCACTGCACATCTGTAGAGACTCAGCCCTCACTTCTTTTGTCAGGCAAATGAGAAAAAGAAATCTAAAGTGGCGAAGGACTTTAAATTCCCCTGAAGTCTGCCTTTAGTATGCAGCCGGTTCTGCTCCAGCAGGAAATGCCAGAAATCAACGTTTCCATACGTTCTAAAAGGACGTCATTGAGTACTTTTTATTTCCTGACAAGCCGATTTCGGTCAGCATTTGAGAAGTGTGGAACCCTTCTGACTGCGCAGCCAACCAAGTGTTGAGTCCAGACTTACAGTTCATGTTTTCCGCTCCTTGTTCTTCAGATCAGTTACGCAACAGCTACCAGATCGGGTACGACGGCTCCCTTCGAATCATCTACGCCAGCGGCCTGGATTCGCACTACCAGACGGAGCCGCATGTCCTGGCCGGCACGGCGAATCCCACCGTTGCCAAGAGAAACATGAGCCTTCCTGGAGAAAACGGGCAAAATTTGGTGGAGTGGAGGTTCCGAAAAGAGCAAGCCCAAGGAAGAGTCAACGTCTTTGGTCGAAAGCTTAGGGTAAGCCGGTGTCGGACGGCAGGTGACGGGGCCGAGCCGTCCCCGAGGGTGCCAGCGGTCACCCTCCCCAGTCCAGGCCTGCCCTCGGCGCAGGGCCTTCCCCAAGAGCACCAGGTCCCTCCAACCGCCACGCCATTAGATCATTCGTGATAAAAGCCAGCTCTTTGAGAAAAGCTTTTTTTCTCCAGATAGCCATGATTAAAACTCAGTGCTTCCCTGGGGCGCCCCGGGGGGCTCAGTCGGTTCAGCGTCCGACTCATGATTTCGGCTCAGGTCATGATCTCACAGCTCATGGGCTCGAGCCCCACCTCGGGCTCTGTGCTGACAGCTCGGAGTCTGGAGCCTGCTTCGGATGCTGTGTCTCCCCCTCTCTCCGCCCCTCTCCTGCTCACACTCTGTCTCTCTGTGTCTGCAAAATAAATAAACGTTAAAAAAAATTTAAAAAGAAAGAAAGAAATGGACTGGCCATTGAAAGGTGGATCCTTTCTTTGCATCCTCAGCATTTTTAAAGTGTAGGTGGGATGCATGGGAGAATATCAATGACAGAACCTGACTGCTGCCTCCTCACTATTGATTTGTATTGTTTTTATGAGAAACGCAACGATACTTCTGATTATGCTAGTGTAATTGATCTGTGCAGAATGTTCTCTGCATTGCCGTGTTGGGTGTTGTTTTTTTGTTTTCTTTTGTTTTTTTCCCTCCCTCTCACATCATGGGCCAAATATAACTAGAAAGCAAGCTGTGATTTATGTCAGCTATTTGCTAGAGACAACACAGATTAGGTACTAAAACACAGGTTGCAAGAAACCTCCTTCAGACCACTATAAACTGAACCTGATTCATGCTTTCTATTAGCAAAGATTTTAGTTGATCAGATAAATGTAGAGAACTATTCCTAAAATTATTTCCCCTTGCCATTAAAAAAAAAAAAAAAAGTACTTAAAAAAAATCAAGGAGAGAGAACACAACATGAAGCATAACCAATAATGTCCTTTTTTTTCCTGCACCAAAAATGGCTAAATTATTATATATATATAATATATATAATATATATAATTTATATATATTATATATATATTATTTAAATTCCCCTGAAGTCTGCCTTTAGTATGCAGCCGGTTCTGCTCCAGCAGGAAATGCCAGAAATCAACGTTTCCATACGTTCTAAAAGGACGTCATTGAGTACTTTTTATTTCCTGACAAGCCAAGTTCGGTCAGGTATAATAAAATAAAATAAATAAATAAATAAATAAATAATAAAATAAATAAAATAAAATAAAAACTGTAAATATGTTTATATTTATAAACATATAAATATAATATATATTTTATATGTATTATATATTTTATATATATTATATATATTATTATATATTAATTAATTAATAATATTAATTAATATATAATTATTATATATATTATATATATAATATATATATATATATATTATAACAGGCCAGCATTATATACCTTGACAGTCCTTCCGAGTAAGAAACAGCTAATGCATGCTGTCTCTGGCTCTTTGCAAGACATGGAAATGAAGTAGGAAAGAATAAGTAGATCAAACACAGACTGTATCCAACTTACAGGTTATGTTCTGATTCCACTTCAATTTCAAGGCAGGTGTTGGGGACGCTCAATCCGTGGTCTCCTGGAGCCAGTGCTGTGCGCTCCCACCTGACCCACATCCAGGCTGTGGGAGCCAGGATGCCCCAGCTCCGAGCCCCCCGGTTCAACAGCTCTGGCAGGCAGGAGCTAGGGGAGGCCAGAGAGAGGCTTGCTCAGTGGGAGAAGTGAGGAGAAAAAGCGAGAGAACACTAGAAGGGAAGAGCAAGGTTAGAGTGGAAGGTAAAGTGACAGGCAAGAAAACCAGCTCCAGGCTTGCTTTGATCACGTCCGCAGGGTCCGTCTGTGACCCAAGGACACAGTAGCTCCCGCCTTTTCCTCCACTGAACTGAGGAATCAGTAGCAGCTGGCACCCCTGTGTGCTGTGCCCCCCTCCACTTCTTCCCAGGCCCCCTGCTGCCTTGGGCCATTGCAGCCTGGAAGCGAGTTCACAGGCCTTATCTTATCCAGCTGTATCCCTATAATGGACATGATGTCCCTGGACACGTGTGCACATGCGTGCACACACACACACACACACACACACACACACACAGTCCCGCCTGTTCTCAGACACAGGACTTCCTTCACCAAAAGATACAAACATGCTGCTCCCATTTATTGCTCTCCATTCCGCATACCAGAGATGACAGAGCGCCGACTAGAATTCAAAAAACGTGCGTTCCAGGTCAGGCTCCACTTTTTTGTTAATGACGAGCCTTATGGGGAAGTCGTAACATCTCTCAGACTTCATTTGCCTCGTGTATACCATGATATCCGTGTCAGGATATAAGTAAGTTAACATTATCTACATAATATTGTAGCATTGTGACGTTATAACAGACATTATATATGTTATAGATATTGACCTTATAGCACAGACCATGCATACAGTGTTACATACCCTGGATACAGATAAGGGATAAATACCATTTACCCTGCCCTGCCTCCATTTCGCACAGTTGTTACAGAATCAAATGAGATAATGTGCGAAAATACTTTACAACTAAATAAAAGGCATGATTATATATCCCCTACCCCTAACCTGGAGAACCTCTACCGCATATGCAGACATTGGGCATTTATACCCACACGGCGGGTGAGTAAGAAAGAGCCATTTCGCACCCTGGTTAGGAAAACAGAACAAAAGAAGGAAGAGTGTGAGAAATACTTTGCCCAGGAACTGACCACAGAACATGTTGCCTTCTCTTCTTGGAGACAAGCTATGTCTAAGTGTATCCTCTGTTCCTTTGTAACATGGCTCTTCTAGGCATGAAAAGAAATTTAGGAAGAGTAGAGGAAATCCTGTCTTACATCTCTGGTTCTCTGCCTGATTCAAAATGAAGCAAATACTTTCTCCGGGGGAAGAAAAGAGAGTGCGCGCAGGCATGGGTGTTGGTTTCTTCTAAACAGCGGAACCACGGTGCCTTGGCAAGATATTTCAGAGAATATGCTATTCAGAGTGGCCCGTTCAGTCACACTGCAAGGAGATTTCCAGCTGATACGTGTGATTGCTCTCCTAGAGACAATGCCGCGATCACAAGGGAGGGTTTCTTACTTTCAAGATAAGATTGGATGTGCCAGCTCTGACTGCTAATTCCATTCCTCTGTGGTTCTGAGGGGGAAATTCTGGGGAGAAAGTGATGATCTGAAAATCTGGTTTAAGGACTGGATGTGGAGTCTGCCCGAGAACATCTCCTCTCTTACCTTCCGTTATTTCCTAGCAGAAACTTCCTTTCATTTCTTAAGGTATATGCCTGCATTCAACCAAGTGCCTGACACAGAGTGGGCGCTCAAATATTTATCTGATGAATGAATGAGGAGAAGCCAGCCTTATAATACAGATTATTTCTCTGCATCCAGATCTAAGAGAGAAGCTATATGAATAGTACACCCTTGCAAATGTTTGACTGCTATAAACAAACCTAACTCTAAGTAGATTACATAGATATAATAGATATAGCACCAGATGTTGTAGTTAAAAGAGTTTTTTTTATTAAGCAAGGAGTAGAAAAGGAAAATAAGAAACCAGCAACATTTAAAGCATGTTCTATGAAACATGCATTAAGGCGTAAGGGAAATACAGTAGGAAATAACAAGCAAATGAAATCGAGGGATGTGAAAAAGCATTGCAAAATCAAGATTAGACATTTCCATGGCTTGCTTTGTTTGTGGCCAAGTTAAAAATAAAAAAGACACAGGCATAAAAATTGCTTGTCTCTCTCTTATCATGTTGCTGGACACTGGAACCAGCGTTTAATCAGTTATAAAAAAAAAAAACAAAACAAAAACCTGCTATGGCATTCTGAAAAGAAAACCCATCTTCTAAACTTGCCCAGAATTCAGATGCTTTAAAGGAGAAGAATTAGTGAATCGTTTCAGAAGGAAATCCTCCAAACTTGAAAGGCGTGTTTAGGGTGTTTAAAGGCACACGTAAATACGATAGCGTGCTTCGATCTTCCTCTGCGCGTCACGTTAGCGTGCTATGCTGTTTCTCACTTGGAGCCCAGGGGCGCAGCCTTCGATGGGATTGTGCAGTGCGGTTAGCACTGGCTGACGTGCAGAGACACAAGACGATCTGCAGCCAGTTGATGTTCCAGCAGCGACACAAGGGAGCCGTGATGTTGTCACCAAGTATCCTGGGTAATGAGCCAGCCCTCCCTCGCTTCCCTCCATAACATTCCAGATACGTGAACATAATCCGATTGTGCTTTGTGTCTGTAAACATAAAGACAGTGTGTAACGCCTTTACGCCTTGGTTTTCCAAGCGTTCTACGGGGAAGATGATAACTACCCCCCTTCCCAATATCAAAGGGACGCTGTGATTCATTATAGTCGTGCTGGACATGATCTTTGAAAATGAGGAATTTTCGGTGCTTACTTGAAAGAAATGCTATAGAGCACAAAGGACTTCGTGGTGATCTCTTTTCCAAACACGACATTTGGATTCATTTTTATGTAGCTGGAGGGATGGTAATGATCTGATCTAAGGGTTTTCATCTTAGATGAACTATTCAATTTAAATTGATATTTTTTTATATTAAAACTATTAGAAGGCCACTGGGGTGTGGAACAGTGCTGGTCCTTTATGATTGTCAAAAAAAAAAAAAAACAGAAAAAAAAGGTTGGAAAGTTGCCATAATTTCAAAAAGGTATAGTTAAAGTAGGACCGTGTCCTAGAACGGAAATGTCCCTTGACTTCTGCCCTTTGTTTATAATACTGGAAGGAGAAAGTCTGGGCGTGTATGGAAAGAACAGAGAAGACAAAAGATCTGTTAGTATCTTTGGAAATTTTACATACTGAATAACAACGACTTGTGCCTGGAAACAGTAAGGGTGGTTAAAACCTTGGCCTGTGCTGAGAATGTTGGGGAAAACACACCCCATTCTAATTTTTCCCCCACTGCTTCAGCTAGAGGACGCAAGAAGGGCATTGCATATACAGTGGTCATCTGGACAGAAAGGAAAATGTAAACTTTTACCCAGATGTTCAGTCTCACAGTGCTTCTAGATGTTTCCGTATGGTGACATGTTCGGTATGGTGGCACACACAATGGCTACTGTAATGACACCCACTCGCCCGTCACCTGGGTGCTCTGGCACTGCGTAGCCCTGTCCACAAACCAGAGAAACGAGTCAAGTGCCATAGAAGGGGTGCAGGCAGTGAAAAGGTGGGCTCCGGGCCTCTCCCTGCCCGTCTCCCTTTAGTGCCCAGGCCCTCTTAGCAGGCCTGCCGTCCAGATTGCTCCCGCTCTAACCAGAGGCGACGCTGCAGAGATAAAGGGTGGTTAAGGCAGGCAATAAAGAACTGAAATACAAATTAAAATGAATACGAAGTAACATACAAACAGATGGGGCAATCCTGTGGGCAGCACAGTCCATGGGAACTACACAGTCAGGCTCACATGGCTGTTGGCAGCCTGGAATAACCCAAGGAAGGAGAAAAGAGGGAAAATCTAAGCCTTCAGCATTGTTTTTTGTTTTGTTTTGCCTTTTCCCTTTTAAATCACAATCGGAGAAATACAAGAACCATAGGAAACCGTTCAAATTGTGCAAAACCTCTTCCTAAGGCATCAATAATTTTGTGCAAATAGAAGCTGAAGGCTGGATTCTGCCAGTTCAGTATTGAGTCAATTTGATAGCAAATCAAATCCTCCTACAGGCTTTAAAATACGTATTTGTGAATATTAGCTAGCAGCTTCTCTCCGAGGTCCCCAAAGCATTCTGCACACCCAAGCTCGTGAGGTTTCACAAAATTCACGTGAGGCAAGGACTGACATGCAGACGTGTCCACATGGGAAAGCCCAGAAAGCCTTTCGCTGGCTGGCCAGTCAGAATCCAATCAGGGTCATTGACAGAAGCCTAAAGCCTCTCATGCAAGCCCTTCACAGATGGACGAACAGCTTCAGAGAGGCGAAAGCCCAGAGTCACACTGCCTCTAGACCCTGTCAGGTATGGAGATCAAGCCTCTAGACTCCTGGGTTCCTCTCCCCAGCTCCCCACCCCACACACAGACCTGACACACCTATGGCAGAGCAGGCTATTCCCCCACCGCAGCTGGATCTGAAAGGATTGAACTGGAAAATGAAGATGTCGTGATTTCCGTCCGGGGTTCTACCCTTTCTCAGTGTCCGCGAATCACCTGTCTGGGTGCTTTTGTGCCCCCAGCATCACTTCACCTGTTAAGCACGAACTTCTGAGTAGTTTATATCTTTACTTCTCTGTACCTGTCCACGGACTTTACAATACTCCCCTTGAACCACTGACTGGAAAATTTTAAGCCTAAAGAGTACTTTTTCACGGGGCTTGAGTGTCAATGATAGACTGCACAAATTAGTTTTATCCCAGATTTTACATAATATACATGTGTATTACATGTGCACATACCCATATATGTTCACATATATGTAAGTGTGGATGTGGTGTGCGTGCCTATGTGTGCGTAACCGATCAGTGGCAGCTGTCCGTTTTGAAAGTTCTAGCTAAGACATGTTCGTGTAAGAGTAAGCTTTTCCCATTTAATTTTTTAACAATCCAGTAGTCAATCCACGTTCTGGTAGGTACAAGCTATCACCTCCCCAAAGCTTCTATCTTGCTGTAGAAAATCCATTTTTAAAGTGGATTTTAATGTTTATTTTTGAGAGAGAGAGACAGAGAGAGACAGAGTGCAGGCAGGGGAGGCGCAGAGAGAGGGAGACACAGAATCCGAAGCAGGCTCTGGGCTCTGTCCTGCCAGACGTGGGGCTTGAACTCGTGGAACTGTGAGATCATGGCCTGAGCCGAAGTCGGACGCTTAACCGACTGAGCCACCCGGAGGGCCCCGTTAAGGTAGAGTTTAACCGAGGCCACATTTCCACTGCCGCAACGAATGCTGGATTGTATGTGCCTTGGATCACAGACGGTAATAGCCAAATGTAGTCAAAGATTCTGGACATCGCACAGAGCCACAGAGAGGCCCTATTACGACAACATGGTGCTAGATTTATAAACTTACCACAAGACTCAGACCGTGTAGATGCGGGAGCAGAGCATCGGAAGTCCCTGCCAGTTAACCACATGTTATCAAAGGGAAAGGCATTCTAAAAACTTGTGACATTTCAGCACTGAGCCAAAAGCAATGATCATGTTTGTAACCTCCTGCTATTGAAACTCATTAATAATTTACAGTAATGGGGGTTCCAACTTCTACTTAACCTGTTCTTCAAAGGGCCGGAGTCACATTTACCACTTTTATTTAATGTAGCCATGATTATTCTACTAAGCAATTATTTTCCAGGGTCTTATGGAGGGAGGGGCCTTGAGTAATTTACAGTGATTTACCAGCTTCATATCTTCTGGGCAAACGTTAAAGCAAATACGTTTTGGTATTTTTTCTTATCGGTTGTACTTTAAGTTTACAACATTTAATTGAAAAGGTTTTGAACAAACGCCAGGCTGTCTTTCTGCTTAATGAAACCTTTTAAAAGAGCTGTTAATCTACTGCCTGGCGCTTGTACCCAAGAAGTTGCTAAATTAATTTACTGACAAAAGAGAATCCATCATCATAAATGGTGTTTAAACAATAGTGGGGGACTCTGAAGAGTAATAAGGGACTAGCGTTGCAATAGCATGATGTATGTGATCGTGCTGTTTGTGTTGTAACAGGTTAATGGCAGAAACCTCCTTTCCGTTGACTTTGATCGAACAACAAAGACAGAAAAGATCTATGATGACCACCGTAAATTCCTGCTGAGGATCGCCTACGACACGTCGGGACACCCAACTCTGTGGTTGCCCAGCAGCAAGCTGATGGCCGTCAACGTCACCTACTCATCCACTGGTCAAATTGCCAGCGTCCAGCGGGGAACCACTAGCGAGAAAGTGGATTATGACGGCCAGGGGAGGATCGTGTCTCGGGTCTTCGCTGACGGCAAAACGTGGAGTTACACCTACTTAGAAAAGGTACGCCTGTGCCGTGAGAGTCAAGAGGGAAGCGATGATTAGTAGTTCTCAGCGATCACCCAGGGCTCTGTGGGGGAGAAAAACGGTGGCATGTGACTGAGCTCCATTTGTTATTCTAAGTATCAACATGTAAGTCACACTGGTACCGCAGTGATGAATTTCTGCATTAGCAAAGTAGTTTTTCCTTAGTTAAGTTCTACTACCTGAGACCCTTTTAAGTGATTTATGCCGCAAACAAACAAGCAATCACACTGTCCACCTGCCAAGTTTATACATCGACAACATCCACAAATGAGACCTTGAGCATGGAAGTCATTTGTAAATAATCTCCGTGCTAGCTCTTTCATTTAGGAAAGAGCCTTACGTTAACACAGTTGAAGCTGTCACTTTTGTGTTGTTGCTGGCAGAGCATCAACATAGCCATAAAAAGCACGTAGATCCTATTTATGCATTATTAACCAAAAGAGGCTGTTTTTTTTAGAAAGCCACGTTTCAGGTGCTCTGTGGCGTCTCTCATTTCTTCTGCATATCCAGGGCGTAAGCATCCTATCTTAAGACTTTCGTCCATTCTTCAGCTCTAGGCACAACACCAAAAATGATTTAAGGTTCTCCACGCGCCAGATGCCGAGTCGCAGTCTGAGAGGTGCGGGGCCGGTGACTGTGGTCCAGAGGGATGAAAGCGAAAGAAAAAGAACAGGGAACCGGCCACCTCCCTGCAATTCCCTTCTTAAAAAACATAATCCACCAGAGAGCGCGTTCGCGGAGGGTTTCATTTGCCTTTGAGACAAACCTTAGCGCTGGGAAATGGTCCCGTTTTGCGTTCCAATACCTATCACGCCCCCGAGCATGCAGCAGCCTAAGTTAGAAACTCAACGCTTCATGGTGACCGCCTCCAGCCTGACGCGCATGGCACACAGTGACCTGTCGCGTCCGAGACTCACGTCCGTGCCATCGTTGTGCTCCCCTTACGTGGTTCTGTTCACTAGAGATGCTCTACACCACTCCTCACTCTAAACCTTAACCCCGCCGCATGGGAGCCATCCCGTCTGCTTCTAGACAGCAGAGAGACGCAGGCCACCGTTCCAGAGAACCAGTGTCGGGTTCAGAGGTCACCACTGGCCGCCTCCCATCTTCAGAATCCTTCCAGCCAGGACCCTACTTGCCAGTCAGTCTGTTGTCTCACAGACCTGCTTATCTGCCCTCCTTCGAAGAGACTCACCCTTGAGACAATGGACCGTGCCCATTAGATGACAAGTTTCCCTCCACGCTATTCATCACACTCATTAGCCACTCGACCGGTGATGATCCACTCAGACCGTTTCCGTTTGCTTTGCTAGGACAGGCACACTAGGCCAAAACTTACTCAGAGCAAGACAAGTAATATTTTGTTAACTCCCATCACATGGGATTTTAAATGACCACACAGCTAGGTACTACTTCCTACAAATTTAGCAAGAATCCCAGCCTTCCTTAGCGCAATGTAAACTGTCGGGAAGCGTCCGAGGCATCCACCTCACAGCCTGCGGACAAAGACTGCCCCTAGGTGCGCCCGCAGAGGGCACTCAGCAGAAGCCTGTCGCCCAAAGTGCTTTCAAAGATGGTGGACAGTAAAGAGAGAGGGAGCGAGCCTTGGACGAGGGATTATGTGTTTCCCTGGCAAGAGCAAAGCCTGAGTCCCGGGAGGGCTCCTAACACACACCTGCTCCTAGATCTGCGGTCATTCCATTTGGCCTCGTGGGGTGTGGAGGAGACTTCCTCAAAGGAGACAATCGCCCATGCTCTGCTTTACTGTTTACTGTTGAGCCTGAGGGTTGAGCTTCTCTCAGGCTGGCCTAATAAATGACTGCCTTTTGTCCTGCTCTGCGGACGAGCAGAGCTCCTTTTAATCTATAGGTCTATTCACTCCCTAACTTAGCTCCCAAGTCGAATGCAGCCCAGAAACCGTTCTTACAGCACCTGGGATTCAAATCAGATTCGATTACTTACAAAAGGAAATTTCAAAATGCAGGTTTTATTGTCATTCCAGGTGACAGGTAAGCATTTGCAAACAAACAAACAAACAAACAAAAACCATATCTGGGTCCGTGTTACGGCTCTCATCGTGCGAGTTAGCAGTGTTTGTCGACGTCGATGCTTTCTACACACATTCTCCAGTTTGGGCTCATTTTATGTCTCTTCTTCATAAAGTAATATTTTGAATGCTTCGCTCCTCCCCCAGATGCCCTGGAAATGAAAACATGATTTGAGTGGCTCTTCAATCAGATGAGGGGGAAAAGCCACCTCACTAAATAATTGCTAATTATGGAGAGGATCGCATTTCCCATATGCTGTTTTCTCCTTGAAATATTGTCTTTAAAGCAGCTTTGCGCGTGCCCGTATTATGACTTATCCAAATCCATCGACAATCTGCTGCCTGGCTGTGAGTGCCTGGAAGAAGAATGGTACAATTGTGACAAGTGGCACATTATGAATCTTGAGCCACTAATTGCAGAACCCGTCACAATTAAGCGTCCAAGCAAATTAGGCAGGGAATCGTTAACAACATGTAAGGTCAAGGATAACTCAATTAAAATGAAAATCATTTTCTCCAGCGGAATGTTTGTGTATATGTGGTCACCGAATCTCTGCTCTTGCTTCCCCTGCTCACGAAAATATTGAATAACAGTATGTTCTGTCTTTGCAGTCCATGGTTCTCCTGCTCCACAGCCAGAGGCAGTACATCTTCGAATATGACATGTGGGACCGGCTGTCTGCCATCACCATGCCGAGCGTGGCTCGCCACACCATGCAGACCATCCGGTCCATTGGCTACTACCGCAACATATACAACCCCCCAGAAAGCAACGCCTCCGTCATCACGGACTACAATGAGGAAGGGCTCCTTCTGCAAACGGCCTTCCTGGGTACGAGTCGGAGGGTCTTGTTCAAGTACAGAAGGCAGACCAGGCTCTCGGAAATTTTATATGATAGCACGAGAGTCAGCTTTACCTACGATGAAACAGCGGGCGTCCTGAAAACCGTAAACCTCCAGAGTGATGGTTTTATTTGCACCATTAGATACAGGCAGATTGGTCCCCTGATTGACAGGCAGATTTTCCGCTTCAGCGAAGATGGGATGGTAAATGCGAGATTTGACTATAGCTATGACAACAGCTTTCGAGTGACCAGCATGCAGGGTGTCATCAACGAGACGCCACTGCCCATTGATCTCTATCAGTTTGATGACATTTCTGGCAAAGTTGAGCAGTTCGGAAAATTTGGAGTTATATATTACGACATTAACCAGATCATCTCCACGGCCGTAATGACGTACACAAAGCACTTTGACGCCCACGGCCGCATCAAGGAAATTCAGTATGAGATATTCAGATCACTCATGTACTGGATTACGATTCAATATGATAACATGGGTCGGGTGACCAAAAGAGAAATTAAAATAGGGCCCTTTGCCAACACTACCAAGTATGCTTACGAGTATGATGTTGATGGGCAGCTCCAGACAGTTTATCTGAATGAAAAGATCATGTGGCGTTACAACTATGACCTGAATGGAAACCTCCATCTGCTGAACCCGAGCAGCAGTGCACGTCTGACGCCTCTTCGCTATGACCTGCGAGACAGAATCACTCGACTGGGGGACGTCCAGTACCGGCTGGATGAAGACGGGTTCCTGCGTCAACGAGGCACAGAGATCTTCGAGTACAGCTCCAAGGGGCTTCTGACTCGAGTTTACAGCAAAGGCAGCGGCTGGACAGTGATCTATCGCTACGATGGCCTGGGAAGGCGTGTATCTAGCAAAACCAGTCTGGGACAGCACCTGCAGTTTTTTTATGCGGACTTAACCTATCCCACTAGGATCACTCACGTCTACAACCATTCCAGCTCAGAAATTACTTCTCTCTATTATGATCTCCAAGGACATCTTTTTGCCATGGAAATCAGCAGTGGGGATGAATTCTACATTGCGTCAGATAACACAGGGACACCCTTGGCCGTTTTCAGTAGCAATGGGCTTATGCTAAAACAGATCCAGTACACTGCATATGGTGAAATCTATTTTGATTCCAATATTGACTTTCAGCTGGTAATTGGATTTCATGGTGGCTTATATGACCCACTCACAAAATTAATCCACTTTGGGGAAAGAGATTATGATATTTTGGCAGGACGCTGGACGACGCCTGACATAGAAATCTGGAAAAGAATTGGGAAGGACCCAGCTCCTTTTAACCTCTACATGTTTAGGAATAACAACCCTGCAAGCAAAATCCATGATGTGAAAGATTACATCACAGGTAAGCATTTTATTTTTCCTTTCCAAGTGCTGAATAACTTCAATCCTTATATGAACACACAAAACAACTGGAGTCTCTTTCTCTGCCCTTACATTTTATTCACGCAAAATCAAATGCCTAACCTTTTAAAGGTATTTATTTCTCTATGAAACCACAGAGAAGCCAGAAAGGGAAACCGAGACGTGGTTTTTTACTTCCTGTTCTGTCTACAATGCCCAAGGCCGCAATTTTCTAAAATGGTGCTGAATGAAGAGAGGTGATATGGGGGTATAGAAAACAGGGTGAACTTGGGAGCCCCCAAATTGGAGTTCCAATCCCAACCCGTCTCTGTTAAGTCGTGTGGCTTTATACAAAAGTCACATTTTTTTTTTTTTAGTCTGTTCCCTTAACAATGAAACGGGGAGAATAATGCCTACCTTATGGTAGAAGATGTAATAAAATATATGCAGTTCTGCTTTGAACGGTTAACTACCTTACAAATGTGTCCTGTTGGTTTTCCTCTTATACGTGTGTGAAGCTCTGATGGAAGAATCAGTGTGGCACACAGCACAGTGTGACTCACCATCTCATCCCTCTCCACCACCATCACCTTGGGACAGTAAAGGAACAGCTTCTCCCACCACTTGCTCAGCCAGTGGGTCCCCGTTCCGTTCTCACTACTGTCTTAATGCCACCTGGTGCAGCTCTTGCATGGTGACACCACTAACAGACACACTAGTTTTTCTGCCAGTGTGGGGATACGAAGATCTTTCCAAGTTTAGCGCATGATCCAGGTGGGGGGAAAAAAAAATCATCTGATCCCACTTCTGCCACCACAAAACCACCAGGATGAGAGAGACCAGGGCTATGCAAGCACCACTCTGGTTCCTGACTTCTCCGCTCATCCTCCACTGCATGGATTCTGAATCCTTCTGGTTCCACCTTCCTTTCCTGAATTACACTACCATGATCACCCTCTGTGCCGCATTTATGTTTCCTGGAAGCAGCTTCTTTCCTGTTTCCTCTTTTTGCTTTTGGTTTGGTGTGAGGCTTTCTGTTTTGTTTTGGCTTGTCTTAGATGCTCCTCCAGGCTGGCTCTTTTCTTGCTCAATATTGGAGTCATACTGAGACGCCTGTTTTCTCAGTTCTTGGTACAGCTCTCAAAATGCTGCCCTCTGTTCATTTCACATCTGCCTCCTGCTTCCCCAGACTGCCGAAAGCTTGTCATAGCTCTCCTCCGTGTGAACCAGCTGAAGCTCCCTTCGTTCAGAATCCTGATTCAGCAACACCCTCATGGTATTCTCCTTCGGGTGTCTCATTACACATCTGCATCCGAGTCCTATGATGCTGGCAATATTTTTCAGTACTTAACACCCTGTGATTTCTTTCTTTCTTTCTTTCTTTTTTTTTTTTTTTTTTTACTGTTACACAGACATCATTCATAGTAGGAGAAACTTTGCCCCCGACACTACCATTCAGGAGAATTTTCTCCAAAACATAAGACCTCTTATAATCTTATATACACTCACTCTCTCACTCTTGCTCGCTCTCTCTCTCTCTCTCTCTCACACACACACACACACACACACAGTATCACTTTCTATTCTACATGATGAACTTGGGATTTCTCTCTACCACCACCACCATCACCACCACCAACAACAACACCCCTCCTTTTAAAAGAGGGAGAAAACCACTGGTTTTATAGCCATATGATGTTTGGACACAGGATCTGCCAGCCTGGTGATGAGGTGAGAGTTTGTGCCCCAGAGAAGGAAATAGGAAGCAGGTGGTTCTCCATCATCCTGGCAAGCAGTTTACCACTGGTTATTTAAGAGGTGTTGACAGGGTCTGGCTGAAATGCTGGAAAGCCCACAGCTCCTGAATTCATCCTCTCCTAGCAACGTGAACTACAGGGAATGCCGTAGCAGCATTTTCTGAAAAACATCAAAAGAGAGATGGAACAGCATAAAATATATTAGGTGAAATGCAATTTCAAATTTTCCAGCAATGTGCTTAATATATAAAATAATCTACACCCAACTGTACTCATAAAGCTGCAAGCCTGCTGAGGAGTTCTGTAACATTATAACCTCCAGAATAGAATAAAAGCCTGATTCTGAGCTTAATGGCTTTTGGAGTCACATGGCAGTATTTTAAAATACCATTTTAAAGGTTTCCAGGTTCTCTCCCCAAAAAGTTCGCCTCCACCTGTGCACAGTGAGCCTTTGAAGTCATAGCTGATGGTGATCAGAACTTCTGTGCCCCTGGCCAGTCCTGCCAGCCTTCAGCATTCATCTTTGATTAAGAAGCAACTGTTGATTTTAATTCTCTCAATTTAGGGGTTTTATTAATAGAAAATGGGTTGTGGAAGCCACATATCCTTGGGCAGTCGCTTTTGAAAACTAACACACAGCTTCTATTTAAGACCAGTCTTTGCTAACTACAGAATCCCTTTGTTTTCCTCAACTGGGTCTCCTCCGTGCTGCTGTGCGTTGTTGTTACCCTTCGTTACCACTTATTCCTCGCACAGGATGCAACTTCGCACTCGTGACAGTTTATCTAGTCTCATTGAGTACCTCTTAGACTGGGTTTTCTGTAGCCCTTGGCATCGTTTCATCACAGAGGCTATTGTCTTCGTGTCTGAAAATAGAGAGTGGGTGTTGAATTGTAGAATGAAGGCAAACATCTTGTTTGTGAACTTGGGTGTTTTGTTTTTGTATTTTAGTTTCAGGTAAGGATTGAAATTTCTGAAAGCACAAAATAACTCTAACACCTTTCCTTTCGAACGTTCTTCCCCTAGATGTTAACAGCTGGCTGGTGACATTTGGCTTCCATTTGCACAATGCTATTCCTGGATTCCCCGTGCCCAAATTTGATTTAACGGAGCCTTCTTACGAACTTGTGAAGAGTCAGCAGTGGGAGGATGTGCCGGTAAGAAACAAAAAGCAAAACTATGAAAAGGTGATAGATGGCTTATCTGCGCTTACTTCCCCCTTTAATCAGACTACCCTTGTGAAAACTGCACCGAAGACACTTTTTGATTTTTTTTTTTTGACTCTTTTAGGGAAGAAAAACATCACTTCCCTCCACATTTCTGTTCAGCAAACTAGGGGCCTGTTAAACAGGCTTAAATCTGTTCTTAGTGATGCTAATAAAAACATAAAAAGACATTATCCGAAGGTAATAAAATGAGGGAGATCATTTTTGAGTGCAAGGTTTCTACAGAGAACCCCATGAAAGCACATTTATAGCGCTTGGGACCTTAAGGCAAAGATACAATAAACAGGAGGGCAGGGGATTCATATTACAAATTAGCAGGCCCACAAACAACGCCACGAAGTTCAGCTTTTTTCAAATATGAACAGTGTGTCATGGGGAAAGATTGAAAATAAAAATAAAATGTCCTCTGGTAAAGCTCCATCTGCAACTAGGTGTTTATAGAATTTTCCTGAAAATAACATTTCAGGAGGCCTATAATTGTTCCGAGAAGTAAAAGAAAAGAAAAAGAATGCAAAATTGCAAAGTCAAAGCTGCCATTTCAGAAATTGGCACTTTTAATTCCCACCATTCAGAGATCAGAAAGGAATGTACAAGAAAACACTAGAGTTTCTAGCTTAAAGCAAGAATAATTAAAGATCAAGAAATTGGGTTACCCCATAATGATAAGGAGAAGAGTGCAGAGTTTCTTAGAAAGATTAATTCCCCTCCCCGCCTTGAGCAATTTCCTATGATTTCAGTGAATACAAAGAGAAAAGGCAATCCTGGCTAGAACACACACATACACACACACACACACACACACACACACACACACACAAATATATTCAAACCCAATACCTCTGTTTTCTGGTACATGTTTCATACTTAACATAAAACAGTTCCTTCTTCGGGGCGCCTGAGCGGCTCAGTTGCTTAATCATCCGACTCTTGATTTCAGCTCAGGTCACGAGCCCATGGTTCCTAAGATCAAGCCCCTTGTGGGGCTCTTTCCCTCTTTCTCTGCCTCTCCCCCACTAGTGCTCTCTCGGTCTCTCAAAATAAACTTTAAAAAAAATTTTAAATAAAAATGAAACAATTTCTTCTTCAAGATGTCACCTTTACATTTTAAGAAGCAAAACGCATCGAGTTTCCAAGGTCTGGCCACCATTTTAACATTTCTAAGTACAAATATGTCTACACCAATAAAGTGTCATGGAGAGAAGACACTGTGAAGTTTCCTAGTGCATTTGAACAGGCATGTCCTAATTGTGTACGACTTTCCAACATGTCTGAAAACACTTAAGTCTTACTGTACAAATGGAGTTGCCAACTTTGTTTCCTAGGCAGTCTTGTACATACGGTGCAAGTTCTCTGTCGAGAGAAGCACACCATAAGGACAGCTCAGGGAATCCCCGCCAAAGACACTGAGGCTGCCCCAAGTGCCCAAAAACAAATGTTTCTTTCACTGCTGCAGATGTTTCCATTTGGGAAACACTGGCCAGACAAGCATCTGTTCGTAGCAGAAATGGCCGAGTTAAGATGCCCCCAATTTAAAGCAGTTGCCAGTGTAGATGGTCCGCCGTGCCTAAGTGTACCAAAAATGTTTTCCTAAAGTAATAAATACTCGCCTCCAGCTGTCCCATTGTGCGCTCGTCCCCGTACACCTCTGCAATTATGCTGGCGGAGATTCAGTTGAAAACTGTGTGCACCAGGAGGGAGTACAGAGTTTACCTAAATTAAAGGACACGAATTTCAAAGCCTGTGAAGTAGGACGCAGTCATCCCGCAGCGAGCACCACAGCCTTTCCAACCCTTGTCTGTGTTGGCTGCCTTTTCCTCAGGCTCCCAGGCAGAAAGCTGCTGTGATGGAGACCCTGATAAGCTCGGTTCCCCAAATGGGATGGGCGTGGGAAAGGGACATCTAGAAATCGAAGGGAAAAGCTAAAACCAGATTTTGCCCACGTTTGCCCAGATTTTGAAACTACACACCTCTTAATACGTGATGGAGTCACCTCTTTTTACGTTTCAAAACACATTTGGATTGGGGCGCCCGGGTGGCTCAGTCGGTTGAGCCTCCGGCTTCGGCTCAGGTCATGATCTCACGGTTCGTGAGTTCAAGCCCCGCGTCGGGCCCTGCGCTGACAGCTCAGAGCCTGGAGCCTGTTTCAGATTCTGTCTCCCTCTCACTCTGCCCTGACCCTGCTTGTGCTCTGTCTCTCTGTCTCTAAAATAAATAAACATTTAAAAAAAAATTAAAAAACAAAATACATTTGGATCAACTTGACAGGAGGGGACCCTGAGCGAATTCCTCTGCCCAGAGTTTTTTGAGCTTTTTCCTCTCCAAAGAACCCGACTGGGGTTTTTTTTTTTGTTTTTGTTTTTGTTTTTTTAACGTTTTTATTTGTTTTTGAGACAGAGAGAGACAGAGCATGAATGGGGGAGGGTCACAGAGAGAGGGAGACACAGAATCTGAAACAGGCTCCAGGCTCTGAGCTGTCAGCACAGAGCCCGACGCGGGGCTCGAACTCACAGACTGTGAGATCATGACCTGAGCTGAAGTCGGACACTCAACCGACCAAGCCACCCAGGCGCCCCCCGACTGGGGTTTTAATAAATGCCTGGGAGCTCTCCACAGAAGTACCCCCCACACACACACACACACACACAACACCTCTTTTTGTCGCTGTCGTCGTCAGGACTGGGACCCTGGCCCCCCAGGCGGCCAAGAGCTACAGCTGTTCTCTAAACCGAACCCCCCTCCCCGTTCTGTTTCGCTTTTCAGCCCATTTTCGGAGTTCAGCAACAAGTGGCGAGGCAGGCCAAGGCCTTCCTGTCCCTGGGGAAGATGGCAGAGGTCCAGGTGAGCAGGCGCAAGGGCGGCGGCGCGCCCTCGTGGCTGTGGTTCGCCACGGTCAAGTCGCTGATCGGCAAGGGCGTCATGCTGGCCGTCAGCCAGGGCCGCGTGCAGACCAACGTGCTCAACATCGCCAACGAGGACTGCATCAAGGTGGCGGCCGTGCTCAACAACGCCTTCTACCTGGAGAACCTGCACTTCACCATCGAGGGCAAGGACACGCACTACTTCATCAAGACCACCACGCCCGAGAGCGACCTGGGCACGCTGCGGCTGACGAGCGGCCGCAAGGCCCTGGAGAACGGCATCAACGTGACCGTGTCGCAGTCCACGACCGTGGTCAACGGCAGGACTCGCAGGTTCGCCGACGTGGAGATGCAGTTCGGCGCGCTGGCGCTGCACGTGCGCTACGGCATGACCCTGGACGAGGAGAAGGCGCGCATCCTGGAGCAGGCGCGGCAGCGCGCGCTCGCCCGGGCCTGGGCGCGCGAGCAGCAGCGCGTGCGCGACGGCGAGGAGGGCGCGCGCCTCTGGACGGAGGGCGAGAAGCGGCAGCTGCTGAGCGCCGGCAAGGTGCAGGGCTACGACGGGTACTACGTACTCTCGGTGGAGCAGTACCCCGAGCTGGCCGACAGCGCCAACAACATCCAGTTCCTCCGACAAAGCGAGATCGGCAAGAGGTAACCCCCCGGGCCCGGCTGCCGGGGACGGACGGCGGCCACCCCCGCGCTGGGAGGCGGACCCAGCAGCGGGTGTCGCTGCGTTTCTCTCGAGCCTACACCGCACCTCTGCTCGGATTTTTCTGTAGCACAATCCGAATCGGACTCTCCGACACAGGAGAGCCTTCCAGGAGAATGATACTGCTATTAAAAAAAAAAAAAAAAAAAAAAATCCCCCCCCCCGAAAAACAAAAACAAAAAAACTTTTTTCTGAATGACCTTAAAGGTGATCGGCTTTAAAGAATATGTTTACATATGCATATCGCTGCACTCAGTTGGACTGAAAGTATTAAAAGGAAAAATAAATAAGTGAAAGAAAGGAAAAAAAAATGGCCTAAACATTTTCGGCTAGGCCGTCTGTTCCTTCGAGCCACTGTATTTAAGGTAAAAATGCATACGGTGTGTCCAGATATTACCGAATTGTCGACCTTTGCTTACAAGAAGTAGTCTCTCTGCATAGGATGTGATCTATATCTCTGTTAATTTTAAAATGTGGGGCAAAATTACTGTTTATAGACAACCCAACTGCTTTCCCTGTGCTGCTTTGTAAAAGGACTTTGGCACAAGTGACTTCTGCGACGGCGGGGATTTCATAACGGATTTTACAATGCTAACGTGGTTTGCCTTGGGGAAAAAAAACTGGCAAATAGAATCCATGTCACTGATAAGCAAAGGAAACCCTGATTTTTTTGTAAATTATGTGAGACAAGTTGTTTATGGATTTTTATATGAATTACAATTTACTGTACATCAAATATTAGTCTCAGAGGAGTTAATTTATGTAAAGTGTTTAAAAAGTTTATACTTAAAAATAAAACGATAAAAACATGTGAACTGTGTGATTTTTTTAAAAGGATTGCACCTTTTGTTATCTGTTATAGCTGTACAGTATAAATTATTATATTGTAGAGATATAACGACTTATGCCTATAATGTCCAGAAGTGTTAATATTTTTGTATTAGGTTGAAAAAAAAATGTGCAACTTTCTATCGCTAGATGGATAGGACAGTGCAATCCTAAGTGGGTGGCTAATCAGAGAACTCCTTTCTCTTTCTTCTCTTTTTCATCAGGCCAGTGTCCTCAACCTTTATCAACTAAGAGGCACCGTAGAAAACTAAGGCTGGTGGAATGTAGCGGAAGATACAGAAAAAAAACAAAAAACAAAACAAAAACTGGGCGGGAGAGGTCCTTTCTCGTCCCTAAAAGTCGAGGGGAGTTGATATAATTAACCACAGGGTTTTTACTGTTGCCATTCCTTGAAGCTCCATTTCTCGATGGAGGCAAGAGACCACATCAGATGTTCCGGGAAATATTTGTGAGCAGGAAAGGATCTGATGTAGTCATGACCGTAAACATGTGTCTTAAGATCTAGGGAAGATAGCAGAAGCCGAGCAGCGCCGAGAGGGCCAGATGGAGAAGGTCAGGGTCGCTCTGCTAGTCTGGGGTTTTGGACCATCAGGTCACCAAGAGGGACGCAAAAGGGAGACAAACGCTCCCGTGAGCCCCCCGTGACCCAACCATCCCGGGAGCTGGTTTGAATGGCAGCCTCCGCTCTGTCTCCGGGAAGCGGGGGGTGGGGATGGGGGTGGCACATCCAGCTGGACGCGAACCGCCAGCCGTGCCCTCCCGCACACGCGTGCGAGTGGGACCGCGCGTGGCCGCCATCTGCCCTTCTGTGCCGGCCCACCGCTCTTGCAAATCTCTTTCGTGAGCACTAAATTCAGCCACAAAAATATTTTTAGAAAATATTTCTCAGTTCATTGAGCTATAGTACACACTGTTTGCCTCTATGTATAATGGTGATAAAATATAGCAAGTGAACATGTCGTAAATATAAAGGTTCAAGTGATGTATTGAAAATAATTTTCTAACTGCTTTGTATGTATCCCATACTCTAAATTGCACAGTAGGCGTGTTTATTAAACAGATTGGCTGGGAAAGTTTCAAAATAGCTACTGAATTTACAGTATCAGTGCTATTACTGTCTTTGTGTATTTGGTAGAGCATACCGAAGTAATTAATCTTCTAATGAATGCTGATATTTTATTAGAATGAAAGCACAGATTAGCATTAATATTTTTTATCCTGGAAATCCTTTGGCAAGTATTATGAAGCCCCAATTTAGAAAACTATGAGATTTCAAACCACATGAACATGGATCTGTTTTGCAGTTGATTTTTTTAACCTGTTAACTTAGGTGTTTGCAGTTCCGTTCCGATGGAATTTCTGCAGGACTGTATTTAGCATGCTGTAAGTACTTTTGGTTAAGATAGGCTCTGAGTCTAAATCCTCACAAGTGTCTCTGATGTATTGACCATGAAAAGCTTGTACCACATGACAGAAGTGAAATCATAATCTTACCCTCTTCTCGACATGGACTGGTCCTTTACACTGGCACCGATAAATAACAGATTTGGAGTATCTCCTGGTGCTTCTTTTTAGATGAAGTCAAATCAACCCAATTAGTGTCTTGTTAGTAGGTATAATGAGCCTATTTCTTTCTAAAAAGACTTGTGATCTGGACATGCTTTTACAAGAAATAGTGACCTGGGGGAATATGTAAACAAAAGACCGTTTTCTAAGAGTTGCGGGGGTGGGGGACTGGATAATGAAAAGAATTAGCTTACAAAAAAAAAAAAAAAAAAGAAATTGATATTCAAAGTATTTTAGGCACAGCCAGTCAAAATGCTTTCATGATATTTTGAGATGTAAATTTTGTCTGATTTGTATTGTTCTTTTCATTTGCCTTCTTAACTTTATATGTGACCTGAATTTTCCATAACTTGACTATAGATTGCATCTAGGCATTCCAATAAAAGCCAACCCAATGTGTGTGTGTTTATATATATTTTTTTTAAATCTTGGGCTACCCAGCTCGTGTTTCATTGTGGAAATGCAAAAAGATGCAGTTGGGGGATTGATTCGTCCGCAGCCCAGTTGGTAATATCTTTTCTTTGAATTTTTTTTTTTTTTATTTTTCCATCCACTGGCCAGACTACCAGCTCAGCAGTGTGGACTTCACAGGGGACTCTTCCCGTGGCCTACTTTAGAAACACGTTAACTACACCCCCACAAAGCCAAACATTATCACCGTAAAGAAGAATTAAAAAAAAAAAAAAAAAAAGAATACTGCCCATTACTGCTGGAAAACAGGCCTCGTTCCTGTGATCCTGGCAGTAAGTGCTTAATTAAAACACTTGATTAGAATAATCAGTTTAGGCCTGATAGGCTCCCAGCCTCCTGGAGATGTCTAAATCTACATACAGGCCGGCTGATGAGAGAGGATGCTTAGTTCAGCAATTCCAAGCTGGCAGGCCGGGGCTTTGATTTTAGTCTGAAAAGGCGGCTTCATCACATTTGCTTTGTAGTGACAACATGTTGATCCAACAAGAATCAGGTCACTCCGCTTGGCAAACTGGTCTACTTTTTTTTTTTTTTTCCTCCTCAAATTAGACTTTAACACGCTCCAACAGGGGAAATCCAGAAAAACACATGCAGATTCCTACTTCCGTCTTCTACACTCCTTTCCTTGAAAGCAGCGTCTGAACAAATGCAGAGAAAAGCGCTGTAGGTAAAAAATGGCACCTCCGAAAAGAACGTTCCGGGTATGGGGTATGCTGCCGGCACTTCTGTGACTGTCCCATTCACCAGTTTATATGCATCACCCGTTAGCTAACAGTTGCACGCGGTTTCAAGTGCCCGACCCGAACGGAAGCACAACACCTGATTATAAACACCTCCAATCGGCACCAGCCCTCAAGCTCTTGAAAAGACGAGGAGACAGTTTTGCCTGCCCCCCTGCTCTCTGTTCCATCTTTTCTCTCTTTTATCTTGGTCTGCTCCCAAATGAAGCTGTTTCTCTCACCTGCTGAACAGCGAAATCGGCTGTCTGCAGTGCTTTTGAAATGAAGGATTCCAAAAGGGGAAGGCGGAAGGCAGCGACCCACATCATGTTCTGTCTGGGGCAAACCACCCGGGCAGCGCTCCCAGCAGCTCCCTTGCTGTAAAGCAGAGGAGGAAATGGGCCCGGAACAAGAGCAGGAACTGCACCCACCCCCCTTGGGGGCGGTCAGCCCCTGCAGAGTGGAGCCAGCCCACCCCCGGAGTGGGGGGGGGGGGCGCCTGAAGGATGACTTTGCTATTCACTTCGTTCGCGAATACCCAGATTCTATCTCACTC
Source organism: Neofelis nebulosa (assembly GCF_028018385.1). Classification (NCBI taxonomy): domain Eukaryota; kingdom Metazoa; phylum Chordata; class Mammalia; order Carnivora; family Felidae; genus Neofelis; species Neofelis nebulosa. The sequence goes on from NC_080784.1 coordinate 14,752,187, forward strand.
TCCTTTAGAGCAGTGATCATGTGCCAGCACCCCAGGCCAGGCAACGCATCACATTCTAGACGTGGAGCCTGCAGAGACTTAGGAAAGTGTGAGCGTGTTGTTCCAGTTCACAGAAGTGGCTCTGGCCAAGGTGAGCCACGATTTCCTGTCCACACCCTCCACTGCGTGGGCTCGTCTCCTGATAACACTACCCAGGAGGGCACTGGGGATGCTTCTTAAGCACCCTCGTTCCCACAGGGTCCTTAGTCTTTCCAAAGCAGCAGTCATTTAGAGTCGTAACAGACGTTTTTCACCACATAAAAATGCCCCAGGCCCTCTAACAGGGCAGGTGTCTTGAATTCCCCTCTGCCTGCCAATATTTCTGGTTCCTCAGCCCCCTCGTCTTAGATAAGAAAGTCTGCTGTGCAGTATTAATGACTGCATAATTTCTAAAAAGACTTCTAAAAAGAATGACCATTGATTTGCATGCATGCACATGTCAAGCTATTTATCTAGATTTTCCACAAGCTATGCCTCTGGCTTTGGTCATCGGACCAAACCAAAGAAAAAAGAAAAATTTGGGGGGCCTGGGTGGCTCAGTCAGTTAAGTAGCCGACTCTTGGTTTCTGCTCGGGTTACGATCTCAGGGTTCCTGAGTTCGAGCCCCACATCAGGCTCCATGCTAACCATGAGGAGCCTGCTTTGGATTCCCCCTCTCCCCCTCTCTCTGCCCCTCCCCTGCTCGTACTCTCTCTCTTTCTCTGCCTCCCTCTCAAATAAATTAATAAGACTTTAAAAAAATGTTAAGAAAAAATAAAATAAAAATTAGTCATAAGTCACGATTACCCATTTTAACCACAGAGTTAAGCCAGATACCAAAGAGGTACTCGTAAGCCATTTGAGTTTTCTACTTTCCCATGTACAGCACATAATGAATAGCTTCTCTTGCTAAAGTTTCCATTTTCTATTCATCACCTCTGCAAGCAGTGGTCTCTTGATGTCAGTTAATTACTAATAACTTTTCGGTAAATTGAGTAAACCTTTTCATTTATGAACTGTCTTCAAATCCTGTCGTGGAGGAATACGGGATTCCCAGAGTCCCGTGTGCAGAGAATTTACTATAAACCGATTCTAAACCTAGAGCAACACCATGATTCAGTTTAGCGTTAATGGGTTCCACAAAGCAAATTTAATCAATCCTTTTGGGACCTAAGCTGAGGAAAATTAAAATTAGGAGCATAAATTGTGACTCCTAGGGCAAGACAGTGGCTTGGTTACACCCTCCCGCTTACTGCTTATAGAGTGAATTGTGAGCTGGGCCCAGGCCCCGGGCGTCCGGCCTGCATTTAGGGAGGGATATGGCTTCCATTTACATGCGTGCACGATTTCCTGAATTCCACCCACAATGGCTCTTTCTGTACAGGGCAACCCTCACCGCGTACAACTGACAGGATTTACAAGTGGTCCACTGGCTGGGTCAGAAGGGATTCCTGAACATTTTCACGAGCTAACTTGTGAGTGTGGGTGTGAGGGGAGCATAAATGCCCAAGGAGTTACAACGACAAGTTCTAGGGATCAAAAGGCTGAAAATGGAGCCGCCCGGCGGAGGTCTGGGAGGACGCACACCAAAGGCTCCTTTCAGCCTGGCCTTTCCATCACGAAAGTGATTAATGACCTTCACCTAGGTGAAGAAACCGCCCTATCCCAAATTTTCCTTCAGAATTAATGCCAGGGAGAGTCTGGTCTACAAAAAAGTCGTCCGGGACTCCTGTCTCTACACACATGAGGCCCTTTGCTCTCACGTGCCTTCTCTCTCTCTCTCTCTCTCTCTCTCTCTCTGCTCTCTCTCTCACTGGTTTTACCCTCATAGAAGCTCTCTGGGCTGAAACCCTTCAACTTGTATCTACACACGTATCTTTCTCAGGCTTAGAAGGAAAACCATACACAGCCCTGCGGCAGGCCACATTGACTTTAAATAATTGCCCAGGACATCACAGGAAACTAGAGTCGCTTGTCCCCACCCTACTTGACAAAAGGTTATAAACAAGCAGATGTTTATGACCTCCTCACTTCAGCTATGACATTATTTCTAGGGTCGACCCTGTAGCGGGAGAGAGGGGGGAGGGGCTGGGGTTGACAAGTGCGGCTGCAACGCGCAGAGAAGATGCTCTCCCGGAAGGAGAGTCGTGCTCAGGGCCCTCGGGGAAGCGGGGAAGCGGCCCGTGGGAGGGGGCGGAGGGAAGAGCGTCCTCCCGTAGGTTCCCCTCCAGCTCGGGGCTGCCCTCTGGTCTTTCCCTCGACCTCCGGGGCTCTGGCTCCTGCGGAAATGAAAAGCCAGGCCAACATCTGGTGGCACAGTGGGGAGGACCTTGAGGACGCCTTCTTCTCCTTCTCCTAAAATCCCAAGGAGGGTCCGGGTCAGGGAGGACGTGGGGCCACGGGCTCCTCCTGCACCCACCCTCCAGGTTAGTGCGGCTGCCCCGGCACGTTCGGGAAGGGCTCCAGCGCCCCCTAGTGCTGCGCATCGTTGGTGAAGACCGTGACCGAAGCCCCAGCCGCGGGGCCCAGACCGGAAACGAAGAGGCAGCCACCCCTCCCCCCTCCCCCTCTTCTCCCTGGTTAGGCCGATTCCAATTATCCTCCGTTTCCCCGTCTTTGCCCTGCCCAGAGTTTCACACATAAAACGATTACATCTGCTTCATGCACTACCTCACCGAGGCCTGGTCCTTGCAAAATTGCTCCCCGAAGACTTCCCTTCACGTCAGGCAGAAACTTTGTCAAACAATGTTCTTCTTGCTTGGCAGATCAAAATAAGGCCCTTCCTCCCAGGAATTGTCCGCGGGCTATCTGAGTTTTGCAGCCGCCCCCACCCCGAGCTATCTCATTGTTTCCCTTCTACTCTCCGTGTTTGAACTGTCCTGCTGCCCGGGAAGAATTTCCAGAAGGACAGGACGGATCATTTAAATTCAGATTCAGAGTGGCCGCTTTCTTTCTGAGGGAGCCTGGCTCTCACCGTAAGTGCTAGAGTGACATCCTGGAAAAGCGATCTCCCTCCAGATTCACTGGGCCGCAGGGGCCTGAGGAGGGCCTCTGGCCCCTCATCTTGGCCTCAGCGGTGGAGACGGCCATCTCCTTCATCTGACCAGCCCTGCAGCGGCCATGGCAGGAAAGATGGGGATTCGGCCTTCTGTCCCCTTGTCACCCAGAGAAGCCGATGGATGCCACTTTTTTTTTTAATGTTTATTTATTTATTTTTGAAAGAGAGTGCGAGAGGGGCAGAGAGAGAGAGAGAGAGAGGGGAGACGGAGAATCCCAAGCAGCAGGCTCCACAGCTGTCAGCACAGAGCCTGACGTGGGGCTCGAACTCCCAAACCGTGAGATCATGACCTGAGCCGGAACCAAGAGTTGGAGGCTTAACCCACTGAGTCCCCCAGGTGCCCCCCAGGGATGCCACGTTTCAATAGCAGCCTGAACTCTGATGTCCTGCCTTCAGAAATGGCCCCTGCGAGAGCCCATCCTCATTTTTGGAGGCCCGTGTGAAACCAACAGCCCTCATCCCCCACCCGAGTCTCCGTGGAAATGAAAAGACCAAGGCTGGCACATTAAAGCCAAAACATCACCTTAAATGACGACCAAGTTGAAGAAAGTGGCTTCACAGAAGTAAAACAGGCTGCCATCCAGATACCCCGCCCCGTTTCCCCAGCAGGCCCCCTCCTGGTGGGGCGGTGAGGCCCCCGTTCTCCCCATGAGCCAAGAACGCCTAGTTCATTCTCCCCAACTCCCCAGTAAGGGTAAAGCTCCTCTCCTGCCCTCTGGGGGGCTGGAGTGATGGGGAGAGAGAAACCAGGCATGGGATCACACACACACACACACACACACACACACACACTCACACACGGGTGCCCACACCCCCTTAGAGTCACCGGGGAGGAGGAACCTTGCACATCTCAGGACCCTTGGGTTTACCTGACTCTGCCACCAATGGCTTGTGGCCTCCAGCCAGGTTATACCAACCCCCTGGGCCTCTGACCAGCCCCTCCTCGCTGCTCTAACACCAGTGGATGTACTTGCCGGCCGCTTGGGAAACCACCCCCAAAACACAAGCTCTCGCCCTGTGAGCAGACCCCAGCCCTCCGCAGAAGGAGACCCTCTTTTCGTAATTCCCCTCCTGGCTTCACTCCCAGCCGCCAGCCCCCCACCGCCACAGCCACACCCCAGGGAACACACGATTCTCTCTGGGGGAGGAGAGCCAGGGCGCTGGCTTTTGAGGGGGCAGTTACTCCCCAGTCACTCTGCCGCTTGTTAAGATGGGGACGCACACTCACCCCGCTCTTGCAAATCACAGGGAAACGGGACCAGCCTTGCCGCAACTCGGGGCTCTTTGGGCGGCCTCCGCCAATTAATGCTCTAGTTAATCAAACTTAGCAATTCCCCGGAGAGGCAGCACAGCTGGGAGAAAGCTCAGAGCAGCGGAGAACCGCCTGTTAGTCCGGACTCGGCCCGGTCCAGGCGAGGCCACCACTGCTGTCTCTGCTCCTCAGTCTTCCCCATCTTTAAAGCGGGCCTAGACCTCTGCCCCTGAGCCACTACGTCCCATCCTCCCGGGCCCTAAGCTGTTTGAGAGACACAGAGAGCCAGAGCACTCCTCTCCGTGGTTAACACCGAAGAGTGTCTACCTAAATGAATACCTTGGTTTCTTGCTGTGGTGAAGAATGGAGAGAGACGCCTAACACCCAGGCAGGAAAGCATCGGGTCTCCCTGGATGTCCCTGGTTATGGGTCCTCTCCTCTCCAGTTACCGCAGCCATCACGGAGGGGGTTGCCAGCTGGGCAGATGGCTGTCAGGAGGGAGCTGGGAGGAAGGAGCCCCCCCCCCAGGGCCCGCCATGCCGGCACCCCATCTCCTTCCCTGGGAACCCACCACAGGGAAGCCAGAGGGGACCCCACAGAGGGCAAGAGCCTGAGGATCCGCTGAGAACCCTCATCCCATGGTTTGCAATGGTTTTTATGTGTGGATCTTGACGCCAACAAAACTTCACAGGAAACTGAAACAAAGGCCCAGCTGCTGAAATTGAAGTAGGCGTCCTACACATGACGATGGAAGGGCCCAGAAAAGAAAGGCCCCTGTCCTCTAGGATTTCATGTCTAGTTGGGAGGCAGACGCGGATTCTTTCTAAACAGAGTGGTGTTTGCTGTGGACCCCAGTTCTGCCCGGGGGAGTCTGGCAGCTTCCGGGAGGAGCTGGGACCTGAGCAGTAGGAAGGAAGTATACAGACTAGAGGGCAGGCAAATGTCAAGGTACAGGCTCCGGATCCAGTCTGCTTGGGTCTCCCAGCTCTGCTGAGTAAGAGCTGCAGAAACTTCGATGGGTTACTTCACCGTCTGTACCTGTTTGTTTTTTGTAAGTTGGGGGTATGGCTCCATGGCGGGGGTGGGGGTGGGGGGTCGCTGTGAGGCTCCGTGAACTAGCAGGTGTTCAGAGCTTGGAACAGCACCCACCTAGGTTCAGTGCTCCATGTGACCTATGCTGCCTGCAGCCAGGCTCCCGAGGGGCGGGGTCGCCCCTAAGGCCCAGTGTCCCTGGCCCTCCCTGCTCTGGGGCAGCACAAGGTCAGAAACCCACCGCACAGGCAGCAGGGGTGAGTGCACGGGGCACCAGCCCGGGCAGGGCTGGGCTGCTGAGTGCCCGTCATCAGGATCACTGCCAATGGTGCAGGTGCATGATGGCCCCCACGGCAGGAGTCTCGGACATGTGGCCCCCGGGCTTCCTTCAGGGCTTTTGCCACCCCCACGGGGCTGGGAACTGGCCCGAGACCCAAGGCTGGACTGCAGGAGCTGGGGCCGTAATCCCAGTCTGCCTCAGTACGAAGTCTGTGCTCCTCCCAAGCACCTTGCTGCCCTTGACATCCAAGCTCCGAGGTCACTGTACGAGGCCCCAAGCCTCTTCCGGTCCCCGCCCACCCTCTCAAGGCCACGACGTGCTGGACACATCCTGAGACCCAGCTAAGTGGACTTTCTGCCATTTCCCAAGAAACCCCATCCCTTCACGCCTCTGTACCTTCGCACGTGGTGCTTATATCCCTTCCCTGGCTAGGCCTTGGCCCCCTGTGCTGGGCTCCTCTCTACACTGGCACCTGCTTGGTGCACCAGAGCACAAATCCAGATCTGATGGGTGCACTGTGCCCTGTCCGAGCCATGAGCTGGTCTGGCTCCTTGGCCCCCATAAGGCCCGGGGACGGTGCTATTCCCGGGAGGGCTGGGGGTTCGAAAAGCACCCCCATATCTGTGTTCCAAACACGTGGTGCAATCCCAAGTAGCTGCCGTTCTGTGAAACATCCAGAATGCCAATCCAGAACATTCGCCCTTATTTCAAAAAATAAACTTTAAATTTTCAAACATCAGCCATTTAATGGGGTAGAAAGAAGTGGTTTAAATTATCGAGGAACTAACGAGCAGTTCAAAGTGAAGTGGTAACAGGGGAGGGGCTCCCGTGATGCCAACAGCCACGAGCCACGGGGCGTGAGGGGCACTCGGGAGAGAGCCAGCTGCAGGGAACCTGTCCCATCCACACGGCAGGACAAGTTAAACTACTTGGTGGGGGCGGGGGCGGGGGCTCTGATTCATTCTTCCACCTAGGGTTTGGAACCCTTGAAGGAGACAAGTCAAGGTAACGCCACCAAGCGTGGGCCAGCTTTCCCCTCACACTGGCCCAGGCCCTTCTATTCTTGCCGTCTTGCCTCCAGTCCCCTCAGGGCCAGAGTTCCTGGAAGGAGTCTCGCTCTCAACGCCTCACAAGGACACCTCTGTTCCTGAACAATCTCACTTTTCCTTCTGCTGCTGCCACAGCCGTTTAACATCTGGTCATCAAGGTCATTGCCTTCCTGGTCCCCTCCTCCTTGCTTGCCCTCCCTGCCGTGCGGGTTCACTCCATAAGCCCCTCCTTCAACCCCTCCTCTGCTCTGGCACCCGGACCCTCGACTCTCTAGGGTCTCTAGGGTCTAGGCAGGACATCCCCTGCCTCTCTAGGGGACCCCTTCGTCTGCTGCTGTCCCCAGTGTGGGCTTTTCCCAGGATCTGTCCTCAGCCTCCCCGCACTTGTGGCCTCTCCCCCGGGAAGGGGGTACGGAGGGGACACCATCCCTTCTCTCCTATTTCGGCACATTTCACCCTTCCAGTGGGCTTCGCCCTTGGATCTCTGTAGAGATCTCGAGAGAGACGGGTTTTCTCCAGCACCCTGTGGTCCAGGAAGGGAGAGAACGGAACTCTGCCTGCTACAGGCTGTGGCCATGTTACGACATCCTGCTAAGCCAGCGTTTCTTATCGTCCACTTGCAGAAACTCCTGCCGTGCTTGGTGCATGCTGGACCGGATCTCACCTCCACAGAGATCCCTACACAATAGGAGCGTCTGGGGGGTTCAGTCGGTTAAGCTTAGACTCTTGGTTTCTGCTCAGGTCATGATCTCACGGTTCGGGAGTTCGAGCCCCATGTCAGGCTCTGTGCTGTCAGTATGGAGTCTGCTTGGGATTCTCTCTCTCCCTCTCTCTCAGCCCCTCCCCACTCTCTCTGTCTTGAATGAAAGGAAGAAAGAAAGAAAGAAAGAAAGAGAAGAAATCCCTGCACAATAGATAGATTATTATCTCCCTCTTTAAGCTGCAGGATCTGAGGCCCAGAAAAATTAAGTAACTTGTCCGAAGTCACACAGCTCACAAATGCCAAAACTAGAATTTGAACCTGAGCAGCTCTGACAAGATCTAAACTAGATTTGAGACAGAGGTTAAATATGGCTCGACACTAAATACTCAAGAAGTATTCTGAGAGGACAGGTCAGACACCAGGCCCTCAGACCCTCTCCTCCGGGCCCTCTTTCGTACCAAGAAAGTCGTCACGAAACCCAAGGTAGATCGGACTATCTCCCCACCTTACAGATGAGGAAACTGAAGCTAAAAGAGCTTTGTTCTTTTTTTTTTTTTTTTAATTTACTTATTTATTCTGAGAGAGAGAAAGCACAAGGCGGGGGGGGGGGGGCGCGCACAGAGAGAGAGAGAGAGAGAGAGAGAGACAGAGACAGAGAGAGAACCCCAAGCAAGCTCCACACCGTCAGCTCAGAGCCTGACTCAGGGCTTGAACTCAGGAACCACAAGATCATGACCTGGGCCAAAGTCGGATGCCCAACCGACTGAGCCACCCAGGTGCCCAGAAGTGAAATGAGCCTTAGCCTGAAGCAGGGCCAGGGTGTGACCTCTGGTGCGGGAGGCCTCCCGTCTCCGTGGCAATGCACTGCTGACCCCAGACGCTAGACCCGGTGGGGTCACCCGTGCTTGTGTCCCCGGCTTCCAAAGTGCTGTCAGGCAGGTCACTGGGCTCCACGTTTGCTAGAAAAACAGGTGACCGAGCAATGAAAGAATGAACTACCTCATTCCCTGACGTGCCCCTTCTGTCGAGGAGCCCCAGGAGGCCTCCTGGCCAGAGCTCAGGGCCCCCTGGCCCAGGAGCCAGGGCCCTAACCATTCCTGAGGACTCCAGAACTGCTCTTTATCCAGAGTTAGGCCCCTTCCTCTGCTGCGCGGGGGGGCCCAAGTGTGACGCCTACGGACCCACACTGCGCACTCCCCTCGCTGTGACGGCAGGCTTCTTCTCGTGAGTGCTGTTCGTGACAGACCCGCCCTCGCCCTGAGCCCTGAAGCCCTGGGCCTGTCCACCGACAGGTAAATGCGACGGCACCTATGGACACGGGCGATCCCAGCCCCCAAGGCAGATGGACGGTCTTCCCTGGGATGTGGGGTGTCTCTGAAGCATGCTGCACCCTATCAACAATCCCTCTTGGAATGTGACCAGCCCCCCGCGCCCCTCTCTGCCTGCGGACATCCCACCACGCTGCCAGCTCGGAGCCCCTCCTTCAAGCTGCTCCTTCTCCTCCTGGGACCCGTTTTTGGCAAATGGCCCCACAGCCCTCCTGGAACGCAGGCTTGTGTCCTCAGCATCGCCTTGACCCCGTATCCAAATCAGTTACCAAGTCCTACAGATTCCTCCCAAATGGCGGGGCCGCCGGCCCCGGCGGTGTCCTCTCGGCCACCTTCTCCCCTCCCCCGACCCCTGAGACCCCGTGCTCCGGCCAGACCCACTGGCAGCTCCCCACCTCACGGTGCCTTTGCCTGACAATTCCGGGTCCTGAGATTTCCACACAACTCCGCCAGCTGGCTTCTGGGTTTCCAAAGGCACCCGAGCGCCCCGGATTCACTCCACACACCCACCTCCGTTCCCCCCCCCCAACCCTCCCCTCCCTTCCCCCAGGAGGGAAATTGAAGACCGTTTAAAATAGAGCAAATCAAAGTGCAGAGCCGATGCCAAGGGCCGCTCAGCAGGAATCACAGGGAGGCTGGCTCCCTCCTGCTGGAAGGCCTCCCCCAGGCAGGCATGGTGCTCCCTCTGTGCCTCCCCCCTGCGTATGTTCCAATCCTGCCAGACTTGCATCCAGCTGGTAGAGATGATGTTCAGACTGCAGGCTGCTGGCAGGGCTCAGGGAGCCAGGAGAGAGGAGCTCGAATGGGTTTAGAAGCAGCTCTGTGCTGGGCTCGTCAGCCACCGTCTCAGACTTCTGCGGGCACAGGTCAGAGCGGGGCCCTAGAGGCCCTTCGGTGAGCCAAGGGCCCAAAGAAACGGCAGGGCGGGGAGGCAGCAAGCAGGGGCAGCGGGCTACGAGTGGGGTACAAAATGCAGGCCTCCCAGCTAAAAATGAGTTTCAGATCAATAAGGAATAATTGTCGGTATAAGTATGTCCCAGGCCACATTTGGGACATACTTACACTCAAAACTTTGTTGTTGATCCAAAATTCACATTTAACAGAGTCTGTTGTTCTGTTTTGTTTTGTTTTGTGTTTGTGTGTGAGACTAGGGCAACCCTAAGGGAAAGCCCGGTGGTGCCTCTTCCTCAGAGCCCCAACTGCCCTTCCAGCTCCACGGAGGGAAAGAGGAAGGGGGTGGGAGGGTGGGCTAGGTTCCTGTAGGCCTGCCACGGCAAAGAACCACAAGCTGGATGGCTTCGGTAACAGACATTTCTCATCTTACAGATATGGAGGCCAGCAGTCTGCAATCCAGGCTCTCGCAGAGCCCTGCTCTCTCTGAAGGCTTGGGGAGAATCTTCCTTTGCTTCTTCCAGCTTCTGGTGGCTCCCAGCCATCCTTGGCGTCCCTTGGCCTGTGGTAGCATCATCCCAATCTCTGCGTCTGTCATCACACGGTGCTCTCCCCGTATGTCTCCCGTATCTGTTCTCTCTGCTTATCGGTTCGCCAGACATCAAAGTAAGGCCCACCCCCATCCGGCATGACCTCATCTTACCCGATGACGTCCGCAAAGCCCCATCTCCAAACACGGTCACATTCCGAGGTTCCTGGTGGACGGGAATTTGATGGGACACTGGTCAATTCAGGAGAAATTCACTCTGTATCCACTCACGTCCACTTCCCTGAAAATTTTCAGATCCAGGCGATCATAAAATCAACCACGAAAGAAACATCCGGTATCTGCTCGCAGAGTCAGCAACACCAAACCCACGTGACTCGGGGCGGCAGGGTCTGCCTCTCTGGGTCACCTTGGGCCTGAGGGAGGAGGCCCAGAGCTTCCTTTCTCCTCTTCCTGCAGAGCCCTCAGAAAGGACGCCCCCGTGGGGCCCAAGAAATAAGCCTAACGCCATCAACGCCCCCCCCCACACCCCCAAGAAAACCCTGCCCTCAGTGTTCATGCGCTTGGGCCCATTAGCTCAGTCGCCCCTGAATGTCTGTGTGGGGCGGAGAGGCGGAGATCCTCTGAAGTAAAAACTGCATCTTGACCCAAGTACAGGCTGTGTGGCCCGAGAGGCCCGGGCCCCCTGGCTCAGCCCAGGTTCACCGTGACCGGGGCCTGGGGTCGGGGGCCAGGCAGGTGCGATGCCGGGAGCAGGTACCAGGCAGAGGTGCAGATACGGGATTGGGCGGCAGACGGTTCTGGGGAGACTCCCGGACTATCCCCTCAGAGGGGCAGACTGTGAGCCTCCCAGAGTCCCACTGAGCCCCCCAAACCCCAGGCCTCTGGCCCACCGAGCCCACCACAGTGGTGGCTCTGGCCCCAAAGTCTGGGGTTCTGGTCTCGGCCTGTGTTGTGAAAATCCACAATGCCTCAGAGCTGACGCACAAGCCTGGGGTGTTTCCCTTATTATTTGGAGCCTCTCTGAGTGGAGAAGCCCTCGCTTCTGTTACCTGGAATCAATAACTCATTAATGGAGTCACTGCCTGGGCAGCCATAATACATAGTAACAGAGAAGAGAGTAGTCTGTGACTTAGTGCATTGAACCGCCACACACACACACACACACACACACACAGGTGTGCGTGCATAGAGGCGTGTCCGCACACTGTGGACAGCTCAGGGGCCCTGTTTGCTCCCTCGACGTGGAGTGTTCCCCGTGCCCCAAGATGCAGCAGCTGGGCAGTGCCGTCTGGAGCCCAGCCCCACTGCACCTGCCACAGGAAGATGGCCGCATTCTTGCCCTGGGCCCCTGGCGAGCTCTCTCAGGGGTGACAGTGGTCAGTCTGGGGCTATGTCCCCACCAGCTGGGTCTGCAAGGGAATACTTGATTTGCTGGGCCGACGGCAGCTTCTATCGGGTAAAGGCCCAAAACACCCTTCCTCCCGTCTTCGCGGCCTGAGTCACACATCCTTACGTACCCGTGGGATTCTTCAGAGAAGCGGGAATTCAAAGCCTTGGAGCCTCCATTCCGTGGCCTCTGTAAATGGCTTCATCTGCTGTTGAAAGTTTCAAAGGGGGAGGTCTTTGAAGCACTCAAGTTGTTCAGATCTTTCTAGATTCTACTGAGCACTCTGTGTATGCTGGCCTCCAGAGCCGACCGTGCCGTGATCTGAGTGTCTTTTGTAAAGCGGCTTAATGTGAACGTGATGGGCCCCGACACAATTAACAGAATATTTTGATATAAAGAGGAGTAACTCGTGTCTGAGTATAACCCACTCCCACACCTCATCTTCAATCAGGATACTTCGTTCAAAGACAGGCTGTCTTCCTCTCGTGGGGAAGTGACAGAGGCCACAGGGACGGCCCGAGCCCAGGGAGACACCTGCACGGCAGAGGAGCAACTTCAGGAACCACTGGAAAGAAAACAAAGGATCCTTGGGGCGCCCGGGGGGGCTCAGCCCATTAAGTGTCTGACTCTTGATTTCCGGTCAGATCATGATCTCACAGTTCGTGAGATCAAGTCCCATGTAGGACTCCTCGCTGGGCGCTGGGCCCGGAGACTGCTTAAGATTCTCTCCCTCTCCCATCCCCTGCTTGTGTTCTCTGTCTCTAAAAAAAAAAAAAAAAAAAAAAACAACGAAGGATCCCTGAGTCCTCCAGTTCCCTGTCTCGGACCAGAAAGAAGAGAGCAGCAAAGGAGGCCAGCGTCTCTGGCAGCAGGGAGACCCCGAACAACAGGAGCCTAAAAGGAGCTTCGTCACAAACCAAATAAGGGGTGGGGGGGGAGGAGGAGGAAGCTGCAGGAAGGGCCACTGGGGGGGCCACTCAGGGACTCCCCCACTCCTCTGTGCGGGGCCTTCCTGCGTGTTCACGACCAGCAAAGTGTAGCTGAAGCCTGAGTTTACAAAGCCCGAGACAGAAGGCAATCCACTGCTGCGATCAGAGAAAGCCCACAGTCAACCTCATCTGACACATACGTCATGGTAGGTGGGATCACTACTGTGCCTGTGGTTGGCGCTCAGGCCAAATGCTAATCACTTTGCCTAAATGACCGCAATGGGTATCGCCCTTCCCAATGACACACTGAGCATTTCCAGGGGCTGTTGAAAGGGACCCCAGGCCGGCAGCCCAGGAGGCCCAGGTCTTTCTGCTCTTTGGGCAGGGGAACACCCAGGACTAAAACTAAAAGCTGTTATCTCTCTTTGCTTCTCTTCCAGGATGGCCCTTAACACGAAGCGAGAAAATATGACTCAGCGGAAGACCGTCCGTGCACCAGTCAAAACTTCGACTGCCCTCAAAGAATCTGTTTCATCAGATTGCTTGTCCGGCCCCTGGCGCTGAGCCAAGAAAGGCTGAGGGTGACCACCGTATCCCAGCCTTCTCCAGCACCATTCGTTTGTTCACACAAACGTAGAGGCATTCCAGAAGGTATACCACAGAAAAAGTGTGGTAGAAATTATTTTGTATCCGGCCTTTAAAAAAAATCTATTGTTTAATCTGTTTTATCCAGAAGGGGAGAGGTCAGTGCCATAGCAAAATTCCAAAGTAAAGCTGTGCTTACCACCTTCCTCCCTGGCATTCAGACGCCCCTCCAACTCTGGCATCTTCTTTGGTCCGCCTCTTGGGAATACAGGTCTTGCCTGTTGCCCTCTGTCCAGACCCCTCCCAGCACCCACCAGCACGGAGCCCTTTGACCCCGAACCACTTCTGTCTCTCCCCTTCCCTGAAGGTGACCCCGAGCCAGGAAGCCTCCCAACATTTTCCTTTGCTGTATTGCCAACAAAGAAAGAAAGGAAGGGTATGTACACCTCTATTTCTTCTCCTCCTTTCTTGTTCTTACGCTCATCTCTTTCTCCAGGTGACACACAGGAACACCTTTGGGGAAGTAGATTGTACAACCTTTAAAACCAGCTCCTGGAACCCCGACGGGGGCACATGCACCACTTCCCCTACTCTGCCTCGGGACAAAGTTACAAAACTGAAGCCAACTCTGTCTCTGTGCCCTTCTCCCACTCCCCTCGCCTCCTCTCCATTCTCTACAAGAGCCAAAACCCCCTGAGCGCTCCAGTCGGAAAAGTTATTTCAACAGAGGGAATTTAACGTGGGAGTTGGTCGCATAGGCGATGGAGGGGCTGAGAGGAAAAAGATGGGAGAGGGGCACTGGAGAAATAATAATAGGAAGCAGCTATTACCCCTCGTGCTGGAGGACCATGTAAGGGGCCGGGCAGAGCGGGGCACAGGCCTCCCAGATGGGGTGATGCCCAGCTGGCTGCTGGCTGGAGACTCTAAGAAGGCATCATGAGGCTGCTTCTGGGGGCAGAGATGGGAGCCGGCAGCGGACAATCTGCTACTGCCACCAGGACGGGACAAAATCACGGGGACAGTACCCAAATAAGAAACAAGGAGTCCCCTCTCCCTCTTCTTTTCCCCCTGCTCCTGCCTCCTGGGGGTCCTCTCGGCTGAACCCAGCCTGCAAAGGAGAGGCGGGGTCTGCAGCCGCAGCCCCAGAAGCACAGAGCTGAGAACAGGAGCCCGGCTTTGGGGGGCGAAAGGCAACCGCCCAGAGCGTTCGCTGCATCGACAGTGGCTCCCGATTCCCACATTTGGCCCCATCCTGCTTGCTTCTGCCAGAAGCTTGAGGGGCAACAGTCATACAAAAAGATATTTCACGGGAGACGTGTATTTCAAATCACATCTAGAGGCTGAAGTCGTGGCAACTCTGCTGTCTTTGGACGTCCTCTGTGAGCGTGTCCTCAGTTGCGTGTGTGTGGGGGGGGGGGGGGCGGGTGACAGTGGCTTGGGGCGGGCAGGGAGATAGATGGCTGGTCTCCGGAGACCAGCTTCCTCTGCGGGGCTGCAGGCTGCTCCAGGGAGGCCTGCTTCACTCGTCCTTCCTGCCAGCTGGTTCTGCAAACACGCTGGACGGCCCCCGCACCCCTACTGCCTTTCGCCCCCCGCACCACCACCACCTTCTCTGCCTCCTCCCGCTCCTCTTCTCGTTTCGGTTGGGTGGGTGCTCGGTGCACGCAGCCCGGGGACCTGAGGCAGGAACTGGGCCGGCGCTCCCCCTCGTGGCGGCCAACGAAACTGCCGAAATCGCCTTTCCTCCCGGAGAAAAGATCCAAGCCCGTTCCCTCAACGCTGTCTGCCCTGGAACCAAACCCTTTACTTTCCTTATCTCATTTCATCCCCACAACGACCCTATAAGGGAGGTACTCTCATCCGTTCCAATTTGCAGATGGAGGCACGAAGTCTTAAAGAGGCTAGATAAGGACCACGAACACACTGATCGTCTGACTTGGGGAAAATAATGAGTAAATGGCTCAGGGGCCTGCCCAGCCAGCGACCTTCGGGCCGCACCTGTGTCTCTCACACCAGAGTCCTTCAGCATTGTGGGCGATGAAGTGACACTGTGGCCGCTCAGCCCGGCGCTGGGCTCTGGTGCCCCAAGTGCCCAGATCTGGGTTGCCAGGCTATGGGCGTTTAAAACCCTAACCAGTGACATGAAAAATAATTTTCCCTTTTCCCTTCCAAATCCCTTCACTCCACTCAGACCCCCAAATTTCCCTGCCCACTCCAAAATTCAGATTCTCAGGATAGTTCATTAACCTAAACACCTCTGTGGGGGCGCCTGGGCGGCTCAGTCGGTTAAGCATCTGACTCTTGATTTCAGCTCAGGTCATAATCTCACAGTTTGTGAGTTCGAGTCCTGGGTTGGGCTCTAAGCTGACAGTAAGGACCCGGCTTGGGATTCTCTCTCTCTCTCTCTCTCAAAATAAATAAATAAACAAATAAACTTTAAAAAAAGAAAAAGGAATTTTTTTCCTGGGTCAGATATTCGTGATTTTAAAATACCTAGTTCATTAAAAAAAAGAATGAGCAAACAAAACAAAGGAAGAGAGGGAAGACAAAGGGGAGCGGGAAGGAAGAAGGACAGTGGGGAAAAGAGGTGAGATTTCTGTTTTCGGTCTCCCCACCTTACTTGCCTACTTTGCCAGGAGGTAGAGGGTAAAACGCACAGAATGACTGCAAACAGTGTTCTCTGCCCTGTGCTGTGTTTCCCATCTGAAACGCGTTGCTCAAGAATCAGGTTCTTCCCCCGAAGCCCTTACCACAGCAGGCGCGCTGTGGCCCAAGGTTCAAGGAGACTTCCTCTGCGGGCGGGGCCACCTGGCGTGGCACTAGGCAAACCCATTCTGCAAGAAAGCTCCACAGGTTCCAGAGGGCCCCCTCCTGGAGGCAAGGATTCCCCCTACCTGGCATAGAGGGATGGCCCCCGGCCACAGACCCCTAGTTTGGATGTCCCCAGTGACAAGGCCACTCTCAATCCCCATGAGATCTCGTCCAGTGCTGGCCAGCCTCGAAGGTTAGGAACATCTGACCTGCACTGGCCCCAGAACACCTGTGACTTCTGCAGGTGCCCGGCAGAATCAGTCTCATCCCCCTTCCACAAATGTCTGGGGTATCCTGGTTGCCCACTACCACTCACTCCAGCCACCGTCCCCATCCAGCCACTCCCCTCTGGACACCTACCCATTTAAAAGGGTCATCGATCTCTGGTAAACTTGACCCACTAACCTAAGTGTGGTGGG
Source organism: Neofelis nebulosa (assembly GCF_028018385.1). NCBI lineage: Eukaryota > Metazoa > Chordata > Mammalia > Carnivora > Felidae > Neofelis > Neofelis nebulosa. The sequence goes on from NC_080784.1 coordinate 14,768,479, forward strand.
ACTAGTTCAGCCCCGAATAGCACACTTAGAGGGCGTCCCAAGATGCCAAACACAAGCCATTGAGTGGATAGTGCCAAGAGCCCTGTGGTAATCCACTAGGGACCCCTGCACTCCATTAGGCAACACTGCGTCATCATTCGCCCAGCTAATTGTCCACCCGAATGAGCCATCTTCCGGTTTACTCTCTCCATTTTGTACATGAGAACCAGTCAAAAGCCTTGCGGAAATTCACATTCTTCTTCATTCGAAAAATACTTCTTGAACTCTTTATGTGTGCTAGGTACGATTCCAAGGGCTGGAGATACTGTGTGGAACGGGGGCGGCCGCTTCGGGGATCGGGCAACAAGTGATTAGTGAGGCAATCGCAACAGTGGCTGAACGCACCGAAGCAGGCGCTGGGCTGCGGTGGAGCGGGAGTCTCCCCCTCGCTTTGCTGTTTATCGATTCCGCGTGCCCTCCCTTCTCCCGTAATGATTCATAGTTGAAACTTGTCTACATGATTTATAGGGAGGCTAGGAGACACCTATTATTTCGCTCCGGCTCTCGAGGAAGCACCCGGGGGACCACGTCCTTCCCGTCCCGGGAAGCGGCCAGCAGACCTCAGAGGAAATCGGTCAGGAGCAGGTGGGAGCACCTGTCTCCGGGGACCAGAAGCGGCAGACTGTTCCGGAGGTGAGCACCGAAACTCGGGCAAACCCAGGGAGGAAACGCCCCGTCCGCGAGCCCCCCGCCCCCAACCTTGCCTGGCCGGGCTTGCCTCGTCCCACACCCCTCACCCCCTTGCAGAGACTTGCAGCCACTCCTCCCGGACTGTCTGGGGGACGATATTAATAACAGGGATTGGGTCTTTTTTCTTTTTTTTTTCTGTGCACTTCTTACCAGTGCTACGTGAGTGCTTATTATTAATAATAATAATTTAGTGCAGACTTTACTGCTTTGCGTATCACTGAATACCTGGATTCTAATTATCTGTCTTATTTTAATATTTATGGAATTAATCAAACTTTTTAATGGAAAACCCCACAATGAAATTACCGAGAGCATGCTTCAATGAAGACAGATGGGTCGGGCTGTGGGAAGAGACAGCTGGACTTTATTAACATTACTGGAGCGGCTCCGGGGTGCAGCCCGGCCCTCCCTGCCTGGAGCCCCAAGGCATGGCCCGCGGTGGCCCCCAGTGCGCTCTGTCCGTGGGCCTCGGAGAAGGAGGTCTCCATAGCCCGGTCGCCCCATGTCTCCCGGGTTGGGGCTGGCCTGCTCACCAACGAGGAACTGTCCACCCAGGACGGCCCCGCTGGCCGGGTTTTGACAGGTGCTGTTGGCTCACCTGACTGCCCTGTGGAAGAGGGGCAGCAAAGCCAGACGGTGGCCCTGAGGCCCACGTTGACGTTGGCAAGGTCAGAAATGCCGTCACTCCCGTGATCTCAAACCTGGGGGACCAGCAGCCGACGCTGAGGTGGCGAGCTATGGTCACCTGAGGGTCTGTGGCTCCCGGGGTCTCGACAGGACACCACGTGGCTCTAGTCAAAAGCCAGGCCGCCATTCACAGAGCTCTTGCACCTGGCAGGAGCTGTGCAAACTGCTTTCCGTGCACTCTTGAATTTGAGTTTCACAGCCCCCTCTGGGGGGGGGGGGGTCGTGTTTGCTTTTCACGGAAGAACAAAACGGAGGCGGAAGAGGTTAATCAGCTTGCCCAAAGTGGCAGGGAACGCCCAGCCCCGACGCTGAGCTCCACACCCGGGCCTCGACGGCCCGGCTCCGCGCCCCGAACCCCTGCCCTCCACAGCTCTCCGCTGCTCTTCTGAGCCCCTTTCTCTACAGCTCCTCTGTCAGGGGCCGGGACCCTCAGGCTGCCCTCGGCTTCCAGAGTGTCAAGCTCCTAGAATCATGGGGACCCTTCCCAACCCGCTTTCTACCTTCCTCTGCGTGCCTTGCCCCAAACACCCCGATGCACCTGGGGAGCTAGAGAAAGCCCGATGCCCAGACCGCACCCTCGCCCGCACGGCAAATCTCCCGCGACTCAGACGAGGCGAGAGGGGAGCATCCCTATAACCATCACACAACGCATCTAGGTGATTCCATTGAAGCTTGCTTCAGATTCTGTGTCTACCTCTCTCTCTGCCCCGCCCCTGCTCGTGCTCTCCCTTTCTCTTGGAAATAAAGAAACATTAAAAAAAATTTAAAAATTAATAAAATAAAAGGACATCATGGCGATCGGGGAGGGCCCTCATCCAATGCCTGGGGTCTTCATTAAGAGAGAGGAATTTGGAGATGGAGACACACAAGGGATAAATGTCAGAGGAAGGCACAGGAGAGACTGGGGTGATGCATCTACAAGCTGAGGGACGCCCAGCATTGCAAGAGCTGGAAGAGGCAAGGAGAGCCTTCCCTAGGAGAGATCCTTCAGAGAGAGCACAGCCCTCCTGCCACCTTGACTGCAGACATCTAGCTCCAGAACTGTGTTGTTTCAAGCCACCCAGCGTGTGGTAATTTGTTGCTACCACAAACCCCTTGTGAACCGATGGGCTTATTCCCGTGTGTGCCTGTCCTCCGTCCTCTCCCCTGGAAGCCCGTGGGCGCCATGACGGAAGCCACCACTCCAGCCTCAACACCTGTGACAGTGTGTGGCCTGTATAGGCGGGGTGGGGGGGGGCTCAAAACTTTGGCTGAATGGAGAAATAAGACAATAAAAGGCAAAATTCTGCTTCCTGAGGCAGAAGGGCAAAGCTCTGTGAAGACTGTGCAGGACATAAAGGGAAATACTCTTACTTTAACATTTATTATAAGAGGATTATTGTCTGAAATGCTTTATATGGATATTATCACTCAACCTCTTAATGAGCCTGTGATGTAGATACTATGATTATCCCCAATTTACAAGGACCCGCTACAGTTCAGAGGTGAAATCAGGGGCCGGAGGGCAGGCGTCCCAGAAGCAGGAAAGTGGAAAATGGAAGCCAGGGCTGTGTGACGCGAGAGACCCCTTGCTTTCCAAGGAGAGGGTCTGTCCCCGCCCCTGCCCACTCAGAGGCCACCCAGCATGCACCCCCGGAGGACAGGCTGGCCCAGCCAGCACCTCGCTCGGAAAAGCTGTGAGCCTTGGCCTTCACAAACAAATGTTCCTCCAAATTCCTCTTCTCTCGACGGTTTTTCTCTATCTCCCCTCTGATCGCTCTTGGAATTGGAGCTAGAGAAGGAATTTATCAAGGGCCCTGGAGACGTCTGAAAGATCACCTAAAGGAGACAAGTCCAAATTAGAAATGTTTCTCTTGTTTCATCTGACTTTGTGTTTCAGCTCTTCCTAGAAAGGACTTTTCTAAGGGATGGAGAGAGTGGGCAAGAGTAACCCACGTTGTCTCCCCGGTGAGGAGGGCGAGAGGGGACATGTCATACCACCTGCTGGAGCACATAAGTCTGATCTGATCCCAAGGATCTTAGGAACCCAGAGGAATCTGGTCTCGCCAAGTTCCGGAAGCCCAAGTCAGCTGTGTCTGAAAATTACTAACAAGGACATGTTGATTCTCCTCTATGATGATGATTGAACACGCTACTAAATCGAGTGTTCTGTGATTTACCTTTACCATGCCTCTCAATTATTCTGACATCTTTTTCCTCTTTGCCTCCGCTGGAATCTAGTTTTAATTAATTTTCAGTAACCGGTCAATTGTCCCCTGTTTGTTTCCCCTTCAAAACGTGTTCATCACCAAAGCCACATTACTCACAAGTGACAGCTACCAATAAAATCAATATCCACCCAACCATCGACACTGGAGGCACCAAAGCCCTGGTCCCTTCCCATCTCATGCACCGTCCATCCTCAATGATGAGGCTGCACCTGACCAGGGGCCGGTGATCACCCCCACCCAGTTGGTTAAGTCCTGGAAGCAAGGAAGAACCAAGGAACGAGGAAAGAGTGGAGAGAAACGTGGGGAAGAATGAAGGGCAGGGGAAAGGAAGTTGCCAGTAGGGACAGTAAGCAAGGGGGTGTGAAGGGAAGGGAGGGAAAGAGATTCGGTTTTAGAAGCTGGGAGTCTTGAGACCCTCCCTTCTTAGCAAAGTCAAGGAATGCCCACTCCTGTCCTGGGGAAATGGGAATCAAAGAGGCTGAGTGGATAAAGATGTGATGTGTGTACATCATGAACTACTACTCAGCCATGACAAAGGACATCTCCCATTTGTGACATGGATAGACTTTGAGGGTGTTATGCTGAGACAAGCCAGATAAGAGAAAGACAACACTGTCTGATCTCACTCATCTGCAGAGTTGAAAAGAAGCCAAATTCATAAAAACAGAGAGTAGAGGGGCGCCTGGGTGCCTCAGTCGGTGAAGCATCTGACCCTTGATTTCCGCTCAGGTCATGATCTCACAGTTGTGAGTCGGAGCCCTGAGATGGGCTCTGCGCTGACAGCGTGGAGCCTGCTGGGCTTCTCTCTCTCTGTCTCAAAAATAAATAAATGTTAAAAAAAATTTTTTTTTAATAAATAAATAAAAAACCAATTATATCTCCGTAAAAAGCTCTGCCCTTGACCGGGAGCTGAAGAAAGACTTCCCAAGGGAAACCTACGGGAAGTGAAGAGGGAGTTCCAGGTGTTTCCCTGCAATGTTCCCCTTGAGAGGCTAAAAGTGTCCTCTCCTGGTCAGAGCTGGCATCCCTCCCGCCCGCGAGCATGACTAATTATCAAGCGGCTCTGTCTGGCCCACGCAGATACCCTGTCGCCTGTTTCATGGCCCACGGCACCCCGTGACCCAGCACACTTCCTTCTCTGTACGTCCGGTGGCCCTCTGACTGAGGTCTTCTGATTTTAAGAAGTGGAAAATTGATTCATTCATTCAGTGAATCCTCTTTGGGCACAGTACTGGCGTGAGAGTGCCCAGGATTTATGTTAAAACCATTCGGTAAAGGTGCTACAGACGTTATGTGTGTGAATTCACTCTAATCCATTCTCTAGGAGGGCTTGGTTAGCTTTCAAAGGGCTACGATCAGGGGTCCGCCCTTTGGGGGCAGAGACGCCATGTTCTGGTTAAATCTGTACCACAGGGTTCAATGGCTGGCACTGGAGTCTTAGAAATGATTTTCTGTTGTGCAATTGCCAGTGTGGGAGGCCATGTGGTTGCCTAGAAACAGGACTTCTGGACTTGCATGAATAGGCAGTGCCTGTCTGTTAGCCTCAGACTTCCTGTTTGGGGACAGACCGGAGCTAGAATTCTGACAATTTTGGATGTGCCCCACCCCCCTCCACCCCGAAGACATTCAGCAGGGAATCTATTGCTAGATTCGCCCGGAAGGTTACCTGATCCTGCCATCGGAATATTCTTACGCGTGTCTCAGAGTGAATCTTTCCGGAAGGTCGGTGCGCAGGGACTCTGCCCAGCCCGCAGGCGGTGTGCTTGGGCTAGAGACTTGCTTTCATTACAAAATCCTCTCCACATCACCAGGAAAGAAGACATGTAGTGCCCTGCAACGGTGGGGTGCCCTGCTATTTTCCAGCAAGTATGGACAGCTTGCCGTAGGCCTGTCCTCACCTGCTGGTATCGAAGAGGTCAGCAAGGAAGAAAAGATTCTGCTCTCAGACCCTCACGTCGAGGGGGAGCCGGAGAGAATTATTCGAATAAAATGCCTACTTTTTGCCAAGGCTCTAGGTTTTTGCTGGGCGACCTCCTTGCTGGAGGTCCAAAGGCCAGCCAAGCCAGGAACTGTGTGGCCGTCCAGCATTCACGACACTCAGGTGCTGTCTGGGCTATGGAGGCCAGGAGTGACAGCCCCAGGCCCAGGAACACATCCGGGGTGGGGGTGGGGGGGGGGGGTCGGCATGATGTTCCCCACAACTGAGGGCTCAGGAGGCGGGGGTCTGTGTCTGCCTCCTCCCAGAAAGAAGGGGAGAGTTAATCCCTCAGCAGCCAACACAGGAGTGAGTGGGAAAAGTCCCAGAAGGCCTCGGTCCTGCCTTGCTCAGGGTCTAGCAAAGGCCAAGGAGCAGAGAGCCAGCGGAAAGGAAGGGCTGTCATCACAAGCCCTGAGGGCACACACCGCCCTGTTTCCTTCTGCATTGGTTCCAAATTCCCCACGGTAAGAACTCTGTGGGAGCCATATTATAAAATCAAAATAAATACGTTATTTAGGTATATGCACATATTTATTTTATTATTATAGTCTACACATGGAAATATAGCATCATTTAATAAATGTATCATGACATAACACATACACTGCATGTAATAAAATCTATATTATAAGCTAAATATTATTAAGATAAAAAAATCAATAAAACGCATGTCAGTAGGGGCACCTGGGTGGCTCAGTGGGTTAAGCGTCCAACTTCAGCTCAGGTCATGATCTTACAGTTCGTTGAGTTCGAGCCCCGTGTCGGGCTCTGGGCTGGCAGCTCAGAGCCTGGAGCCTGCTTCAGATTCTGTGTCTCCCTCTCTCTCTCTCTGACCCTCCCCTGCTTGCATTGTCTCTCTCTCTCTCTCTCTCTCTCTCTCTCTCCTCAAAAACAAACATTAAAAAAATTTTTGGAAAAAAACCCACATATCAATAGATCTGGCTAAGTCCGTACCCATTCCTCCTATCTGGGTCATTTTCTGGAACTGAGGGCCCTTCTTTGGGTTTCAGAAATCCAAGAACTGTGGAGGAGACTTTGGGTCTTTAGAACCTTTGGGTTTGTAGACGTTCACTGACAAACCAAAAGCGCATGGCTCCAATGCTCCTGTGTCTTCTCCCCCGTGGCCAGGTCACCCGCCAGATCTTCCCAGAGGCCATTCTTGGCACTCAGTCCCTCAAGGTCTCTGTCACACACACACACACACACACACACTGGGCGGTCCTGCTGACCTCAGGCTCTGGGTGGCAGTAGGACACAGACCTTCACCATTTTCATAACCTGCCATTCACCGTCCTCCCCGCATAAGCTAACCCCCCTCCTTCACTCTGCAGTGGTTAGTGGTTAAGTTTAGAGGTAGAAGCTCAAAATCCAGACCAGATAGAAACTGAAAGAGTGGCAATAGGGAGCCATGGTGACTATGGTAAACTGGAGCAGAGTCACCCCACCTGAAAGCACCTGCCTCTTCTCCAGAAAAGTAACAGCGACATTTGTTTAGCCTCTGGCTTCAGACACCCTAAAATAATGTCCAGTTGAAGACAGAAACACAGAAAGACGCCATATAACCACAGAGGATCTGGGCGAGGCATCTGCAGGCCAAGGGACGTCAAAGATTGCCAGCAAACCACCAGAAGCTGGGAGAGGTGACGACGGTCTCCCTTACGGGTCACAAAGGGAACACAGCCTTGTCGCCACCTTGATTGCAGACTTCTAGACTACAGAGCTGCGAGTCAAGAAGTATCTGTTGTTTTAAGCCAATATATAATGATACAACAATAATAATAAATAATACAATATATAATTAACTAATATATGTGATATAATATAGTAATAACAAAAATAACAATAATACTCTAAATAATAATAATAAAAATAAATATAACATAAATATAATAAATATAAATGTTTTATTTACATATATTATAAATATATAAAATTTAAATATAATAATGTAAATAATATAAACAAAAATAATAATAAAATAATAATTAATAACAATAGTACTCTAAATATTAATAATATAAATAAATATAAGTATAATAAATATATTTTATTTACATATATCATATAACAAATATGATATATTTATATATAATATATAGGGCTGCGTCCTTATATACATATACATATTATATATGTAAATTATTTTTATATATTATGTTTATTATTTATATATAATAAATATTGTATTTATTATGTTATATATAATAAATACTATATATTTATTATATGTTATATATAATATATATTATAAGTATATAATAAATATATTTTATTTACATATATTATATAATAAATATAATATATTTATATATTAAATATAAATATAGTATATTTACATATAATAAATATACATGTAATAATGTAAATATAAACAATAATAATAATAAAATAATAATTAATAACAATAATACTCTAAATAATATAATAATAATATAAATAAATATAAGTATAATAAATATATTTTATTTACATATATCATATAATAAATATTATATATTTTATTATCTATAATAAATATTATATATTTATTATATGTTACATATAATATATAAGTATGTAATAAATATAATAAATATATTTCATTTACATATATTATATAATAAATATATATAGCAAATATAAATATAATAATGTAAATCATATAAACAAAAATACTAATAATAAAATAATAATTAATAACAATAATACTCTAAAACTCTTTCTAGCGTTAAAAACAAAAAAAGAACACCACACGCCCAAAATGGCGTCACTTAGGTTAAGGCCCCGAGTCAGGAAACCAAGACTTACTACCTAACCTAACTTCAGTTTCGACCCCCTCAGAAATGTAACCTTTACCCAGCCAACGTGGCAATTTTCTGGTCAGCGCTAGGAATTCTACCGACAGACCCCTCCCGTTCCCCTCAGAAGGGCACCCTTGCTGGAACAATGGACTGCTTGCTGATGACTTCCCTTTTTCTGCTCCTCTCTTGCCTTAAAAACCCGTCCTTCCCCTATAGCCCTCTGGGGCTCCCTTCTACCTGCTGAACAGGATGCCGCCCGATCCACGAATTGATTAATAAAGCCAACGAGACCTTTAAAATCCGCGCGGTTGAATTGCTGTTATGTAACACTAGGGAAACTCCAGAACGGACAGAAGGGAGCAATCTCTTTTTCTTTCCCGTTTATGAGGGCACGGCCAAGTAAATGAGATACAGTTCATTTTTCCCATCAGGTTATTCCGCTGCTCTAAATTTTTGACAAATCGCTGTACCTCAGAGGAAGCCACGGGGGCCGGGGTCAGACACCGGGGCCGCCCTGCGCACTGGGAACACATCAAAGCCCATCTGCAGCACCCATGAGCCCCGTCCCACGTCTCTGCCACCCTTCACACCAGGGAGAAGAAATTCAAAATGCGCTACTGCCCCCTGAGGCTGCGGAGATTTCCTGGCCTGGTTTCACTGCACCTGCCGCAGCCCTGGCCCCTCTGCCCGAGCGAGAGCTGTGCTCTTTCAAGGAGGGTGGCCCTCGGCGGAGAAAGCCACCTTGGTCAGGCTCTGCAGCGGCGTCTTGGTGATTAGGGTGCATTTAAAACGTAATTAACATGTTGTGCTGAACGTTGAGACTTCTGCGGGGCCACTGAGGAGGAACCCATGACTGGGTCTTTGGAAAGCTTCAGTCACTTCCGTGGCAGACCCCAGTGACAGGGTGCAGAGGGCCGAGGGCAGGGGACGGCCCCCAGATATCCCACCCCTGGCCACTCTCCCCGCAGCAGAACTCCACCGAAAAGGGCCCGCGCACCTTTCCAGAGGGGCAGCGTTACCTGGGTTACACTGTGCTTCCCCCACACCCATGTGCTGAAGTCCTAACCCACTTCCTGCACAGAATGTGCCCTCCTGTGCAGATGGTGTCTTTGCAGGGGTAATCAAATTAAAATGAGGCCGCCGAGGGGACCCTGATCCGATAGGACTGCGTCCTTATAAGAAGAGGAACTCTGGGGGCACCTGGGTGGCTCAGTCGGTTAAGCATCCGACTCCTGATTTCCGCTCGGGTCGTGATCTCACCGGTGGTGAGACCCAGCCTCCTTGGGCTCTGCGAGGACAGCTCGGAGCCTGCTTGGGATGCTGTCTCTCCCCGTCTCTCTGTCCCTCCCTCGCTTGCTCTCTCTCTCTCCCTCTCAAAATAAATGAACTTAAAAAAAAGAAGAAGAGGACATTAGGACGACAGGGACAGACATAGGGGGAAGATGATGTGAAGACACAGAGCAAAGAAGGTCACCTCCAAGCCACAGAAAAGCCTGGAAGAGACCCTGCCCCTGCAGACCTCAGAAGAAATCAGCACTACAGGCACCTTAGTTTTTTCACTTCCAGCCTCCAAAATGATGAGACAGAGAATCTGTGCTGTTTAAGCGCCTGGTCTGTGGTGCTCTGTTACAGGAGCCCCAGCGAACTGGTCGGGGAAGCCACTGCCCTGCTTTTCAGGACGCACCCCTACTGCCGGCTCTCCGCTAAAATCCCAGCCAAAGACCGCATTTCACTTGCCGTTCTACACACGCGCGCGCGCACACACACACACACACACACACACACACAGAGTTAAGTAATAATACCAATGGAAGAGGGGCACCTGGGTGGCTCGGTTGGTTAAGTGTCTGACTTCAGCTAAGGTCATGACCTGACAGTTCCTGAGTTGGAGCCCGTGTCGGGTCGCACTCTGTGCTGACACTGGGGAGCCTGATTGGGATTCTCTCTGTCTCTCTCTCCCTCTCTGCCCCTCCCTGACTCCTGCTTTCTCTCTCTCTCTCTCAAAAATAAATAAATAAACTTTAAAAAATTATAATAACAATAGAAGAAAACTAAGAGAAAGGGCCATGAGGAGCAGGACAAAGAAAGGTGTGCACCTCCTTCCAAGGTGACGAGTCTCGCCAGAGCCCCACATCAGCTGGACTTCTGCTGGGTTTTACTCAGCAAAGCAGCCCGGGAGATCCAGGACACCCCGCTTTCTGGGTCCCCAAGTCACAGACTCCAGAAAGCCAGCACTGGCTTCCTCGGACCCGAGCAAAACTGGTGCTTTAAAACAAAGGGGTAGCAAAGTTTGAAATCCCCAGGGAATTGTCCGGTCTGGGAGACCTATCCGCTGCTACCTGATTTCTATCCCGGCACCCAATAAATATTTTCACCCCACAAATCCGCTGGAAGCAGCTTTCCTCAGTAATATGCAGTTGCTAATGGGCTTTCGGCCGCCAGCCAGTGTTTTCAGAAAGCATTGTCAGGGTATGACAGGTAGGAAATTTGCATTTCCATTAGGGAGGCCTTTGCCTATTGTGAGTCATAAAAGCCCCAGAAGAATAGGGCTGGGGAAAACGTATTGTACTTGAAAAAGGAGGCTTGATTGCACGGTTCAACGAAAGGTACCGGAGGAGATAAAGGGACTCAGAACTCACTCGGGCTGCAGAGAAAACTCACAATGAGGAGAAACTTATTAATGCACAGGCCTGTCACCGGACTACCGGAGGGGGGCACGCCGGAATGTGACTTTACTAGTTTGCAATTTACTGTGTTTAACATTCAGATAATACGCTCTCCGAGGGCGACAAGGGGCCCTCGGTGCTGCGGGCCCAGTACAAGGGTTTCTTGCTCCTGCTCTATTAGCTACGACTGTAATCTCCCCCATTTAAACTCGCTCCCGCTCGGCCGCGGCCTCGGCTGCCGCGGTGATTTGTGTATGTGATTCGTTTCACTCTTTATGTTGGTAAAGTCGAGATGCATCCCCAGCAGCGGAAAGGACGGGGCCACGGCGCTGCCTCATTTGCGAGTTTATTTGCCCTTGGAACGCGGGCCCAACACTCCCGCAGATCAGTTGATTCAGTGGCCGCCTGGAAGGCAGGAGGGAAGCGGGCGGGGTGGGGAGGGGGGGGAAGGTGTCCCCAGCCCCGCCTGGAATCCGCATTCTCTAAGGAGCAGGAGCCTCCTCCCAGGGGACCTCTGGCCTTTCCAAGACTCTCCCAGCACAGCTAGTGCTGCCTCCTTTGTTAGAGACAAAGAAAGGGGGAAAATGAGAGGTAAGTGAGCTCAGGGGCTGCCGCTTCACTCTGACGCTTCCCTCTTTCATTCACCACAGGGCTGTTTATTGAGCGACTACTCTGTGCCAGGCACCGAGGTTGTAAAGGGAGGGGAGAGGGACGAGATCCCTGCTCCAGTGGGAGGGCGCCCCATCTTAGTGAGGGAGACAGTGAGAGAGCCCATGAATACACGTGATGGTGTCCTCAGTGACGCACTAGCAAGAAAACAAAAGGGGCAGGAGCTAGTTTGGAGCAAGAGAGGAGAGAAGGCTCTCTGGGGAGGCCTGCTGAGGAACGCTTGTCACAAAGATCATTCCAGACAGCGGGAACGCTCCTGCCAAGTCCCTGAGGCCCTATCACGCTTGGTAATCATGTGGAAGGAGCCCTGAATGCGAGGGGGAGAGTGCCCTGGGTCGGGGCAGGAAAGCACAGGCCAGATCCTGGGGTCATGGAGAAGAGTTTAGTTTTAGTCCGTGTGCAGTGAAACACCAGTGGAGGATCTGGGGCAATAAGGAACATTGTCTGATCTGTGTTTGGGAGAGCTCCCGCAAGCAGTGGGAATGCATGCCAGGGGGACAAAAGTGGAGGGATCCTTGGCACATTCGTGTGGCCAGGCTGCTGGGGTCTTCAACCTCTTGCTTGCCTAATTTCCGAGTCATTTGATCAAGAGGGGAGAGGCAACTAGAGACTCAACCATCGTTCTTATTTTTGGTAAGTCGAGTATCAGAACCAGAGGGCTTCCTAATACTGCCCTACAACTGGTCGGTCCCCAGGCCCCATGGGGCGGAGGAGGCGGGGGGAGCCCGCCCCTTGGACGGTCAGCAGAGAGCACTAGCTCCCTGCAGGCCATGCTCCCAAGAGAAAGAAGGGCAAGGCTGAGCTCGGCGCCCCCAGCCCATGCTTCCCAAATTGCCCCATCAGCCCAGGCCACGGTGGAGGGGGGCCAGGGCAGAAAGGGCCCAGGAGGCTTACTCACCGGGCTTCCCCAACCTGCAAGGAAACACCAGCCACGGAGGAGAAGTGTGCTGCCCAACCCAGGTGAGAGACGATGGGGCACCGGTTCGTGGCGTCGGTAACCAAAACGGAGAGCATCTCAAGGCAACTTGTGATCATTTGTGGACTGGGAAATATGTGTGCCAGGCATAGCATGGGCCAGTCCAGGCTCCCACCCCTAGGGTGGCCTGCAGCCCCCGCTGCCCCTAGGAGATGGTTATTAATTAAAATGCTAAAAAATAAAATAAAATGCGAACAACCTTCCGAGACCCTCTCCACACTCGCCTCCTCAGGCAGGAGCGGGAGCGGGTCTCAGCCTCTTCTGTCCTCTGAGGAGGCGAAGGGGGTCCGGGCTTGCACGAGCTTCTCTCCAGAGCAGGAGAACAAGGCTCTGGGTTATGCATTTCTTGCCTTTCTCTTTTACAAGTGAAACAACTTCCAGCTCCTTCGTAACCTCTGCTCATTTCTGCTTTGGGTTTGCTGCAATGTTACTTTCTTGCTCTTAAAATTCAGAGAGCAAAGCACGGCATGAAGACCTGTCACCGAGCCTGACCTCAGCGGTGTCTGTGCAGCCTGTGGATTGCTCGCTGGTGACCCCGGGTCACCCCCTGTTCGTCCTGGCCACATGTGTGCTCCCCCTGTCAATACCCGGGTGGCACCGGCCGTCACAGCCTGCTTCTGAGACCCGGTAATCCCCGAGGTTTTGTCTGCTCTGCTGTCTCCCACCTGGATATGCACAAAACAGCTTGTACTCGGTCCTTAAAAGCATGTTATCCGTGTTGTTACTGAAAGACACCTTATTATTCGTCAAACGTCTGTCTAACTTAACTAGGTTACGTTGACTTCTATTCCTGCCTTCAGAACCTGGCCAGTGTGGAGGCGTTTACAAGAGCTTGTAGGAAGGCCTCAAGGCCCCTTCCAGCCTGACAGAGGCCCCTCGATGACAGATCTCTGGGCCCTCCGGGGACCAGCCACCAGCCAGTGCCCATCACCCCGGCTCTGCTCCACTTTGGCCAGTGTCTCCCACACTGAGGCTCCGGGGACATTTCCAGAGCATCACCAATAATGACGAGAGAGGAAACTCTTCTCCAGGGTCACCTGAGCTGCTACCCAGCCTTGTGGCCTGTTACCTCAAACGCTGGCAGGCTGTCCTCCACACCCCATGACCTCACTCTTGCAGCCGGCCTTCCAGGCTGCCTGTGGCCCTCCCTGGAACATTCTTCCTCCTCCTTCCCACTCATTTCTACCCTTCTTCTGGCCACCTTCCTTCCTCACATTCCTGCCCCTGAACGTGCCCTGAGCAGTGGGGGCCGTGGAGGGACCTGCCTCCCCCCCACTCCCTCAGTGCCAACCCCCTGGACCCACCCCATCCAGGAGGACCATCTTCGCTGCTGAAAAAGCTCTGTCTGTGCCACCCACACTCAAAATACGCTCAGTGAGACTGGGGAGCTGGATTTCTAGTTTTATTTCATTTCAACCAATGTAAAAGCCACATAAAGGAGCCAAACGAGAAGCTCATTGAAGAAATGGACTTCCCGCTCTCCATCTGGTGTAGTGCCCGGCAAACAGCAGGGGCTCAGGAGTGAATGAATGAATGAACGAACGAACATAAGGCACCAGGCAGCCTTGTGACGAACTCCCAGCTCTGATGCTGTGTTCTCTGGCCACCTTCCTAATGCTGCCCCCTTTGCTCTCCTTCCTTCCTGTCCCCCACTTTCCCCCCTTCCCCCCTGCCCCCCCCCCCCCACGCAGCTGCTCTTAGAGGTCTCTCTCGCTCTCCCTTCTCAAAGCTATGGAAAGGCTGTTACCGGATGAACTGTGCCCCCCGCCATAGGCATACGCTGGAGTCCTACTGCCCACAACCCCAGAACGTGACCTGATTTGAAAACCAACAGGGTCTTGGCAGATGTAATTAGTTAAGCTGAGATAAGATCCAAGTGGATGGGGTGGTCCCCTAATCCAGTATGACCGGTGACCTTATAAAAGGGGAAATTTGGACATAGGCAGATGCTCAGAAAATACACCGTGGGCAGATGAAGGCAGACATCACGGAGATGCTTCTGGAAGCCAAGGAACACCAAAGCTGGCCAGTTCACCAGAAGCCAGGGGAAGGGCACAGAACCGCCGCATCTCCCTCCCGGCCCTCAGAAGAAACCCAACCTACCCACACCTTGATCTCCGATTTCTCGCCTCCAGAACTGTGAGACAGTACATGTCTTTTGTTTCAGCCACTCAGTCGTGGTACTTTGTTACCCTGGGAAGCCCTGGGAAGCTAATATACATTCCCGCTCACCTTTGTTTATAGAAAGGGATAAAATGGGGCAGAGAAAGCAATCAGGTGTCCTCTAGGGGCTTTCCAGGTTGAGAGGTCTATTGTATCGGGCGAGTGTATTTTCCAGGATGCTCTGACTTCAAATTTTCTGGGCTAATTTTCCTTACGAATACACACAATTCTTCCTTTCCAAGCTCGGCTGTTCCATTATTCTTTAGATCAGGAAACGCAAGCACAGTGTTAACAATCATCATCAAAAATATTAGAAAATTCCTATTCCAGTGTGCCAGGGGCTCACAAAGCCTATTAAAAAGACATTGCCCTTATTTTCTGGGACACTGAGTCCAAGGCCAGCATGATGCTAGGACAAGTGCTGTTTATTTTAATTTGCTAATTTGTTTAAGGATAGTTATTGAGCACATGGTCCGCGTTACGGGCTGTAAGCTATTTGTCTAAGTCTTAAAAATCAGCGAAGAGAATGGCTGAGAAGGGAGATTGATATCACATGTGATTTCAGGGCCCGCTGTCTCCTGGAAGGCACCGGGTGAAGGGCCATTTGCGAGCGCACGTGGCAGTGAGGAGCCAAGGGCAGGCAAGAGGCAGAAGCTTCTGCCATCCATCTCTCTTCCCCACCCCTGGCTCGCACCTGCCGCAGGTCCCTCCCGCAGCCCCATTAGGACGCTGGCTGAGACCCCGAGGCAGGCCTGCTCTCCTGCAACCTGGAAGCCAAATGGAGACAAACGCATCTAGCTGGCTGAAAGGATGCCTCCTCCCCAGGCCCCCAAGCCAACGACTGGGGCCTGGCAGAACGTGACTCCGGCTGCCACACTCGGGTGAGCGCAGCCACCAGGAGTTGGGTCGTTCTCAGTTTCGCCCTCATCCAAAAGGCAGCTGCTCCAGCAAACCAGAAATTAAAGCGGGTGCATGCTGGGCACCAGCTGACAGCCTTTATGAGACAAAATGGCAAAAGCCACTGCGGCTGCCTGCGCTCTGTTCCAGCAGCAATCCAGGTACCCTCCTGCCGACCCCCAGAGTCCCTGGGGTCTATGCTGTGCCCTTGACCGGAGACTCGGGCTCAGGCAGCCTCCCAGCTGGAACTGGCCCCTTGGTCCAAGCTCCCTCCCTCCCTTCTCTGCAGGGCCCGGGCACTCTGTCCCTTTGGCAAGAGCTAATCCCACCTGTGGGATTTTCCCTGCTCTCCGTAGAGTGAAAAAGAAGAGGAAGAAGAAGAAGAAGAGAAAAGGGAAGAAAAGAGAAGAGAAAAGAAAAGGAAGGAAGAAAGAAAGGGAGGGAAGCAAGTCGTTATTTAAAACTAAAGCCAAAAAGCTTAACCTCCCCTTGGGAAAGAGTTCTCCTCCTGGGACTGGCTGTGTTGTGCCAAGTTGGGGAAAGAAAAGCAAATGCGAGAACAAAAGTGCCAGGCTGCAGCTGCCTGGGCCGATAGGCAGGTGGCCGGCCACAGGCTCTCAGTGGTGGCCGAGCTGCACCTGGTAACTCTACGCAGCAGGACCTGGGAAGGTGGTAAGAACGTGCGGCTACCGTCGCCGAAGAGGTGGAAATCCAGGGCGCCCTGACGCCCTCAGTCGGCACTCCTCTGGGACAGACTGCATTGGATCGGACTCTGACTCTCCCCCTCTCTGAACTGGAGACAACTCTAGCTTGCACTCCTGCATCTTTAAAGGCTTCGTTAATTGACGGTGATTAAACGCCTTGAAATCAAACCCAGCTCGAATACATAAGCACCTCTCATGTAGGGAGGTCACAGGTCCGGCCCTCCAGCTAGGATGTCGGGATCGTAATTCAAGACTTGCCACTAATTTGAACACGTGGCCTCGATATTGCCGCTTCCCTGCGGTACAGGCAGCCGACTGTGCCTCATGAGTCCCCGCCCTCTGTCTGGCGGGGCCGATTCTGGCACCCCACGTCGCTGTTCGCTCTCGGATCCCTTGCCCACGCTGGTTCCCCCACCCGCGGCGTGCCCTTCCCCGCTCTCATACCCCCATCTCCTCCTCTCTTCTGGTTTGCTCACCTTCACTTTGGGTCTCAGCATGAACACTATCTCCCTGGGAAGCCGCCCCTGGCCCCCACCCAGCACACCCTGCCTCCAGCCTGGCTGAGCTCCTCTGCTCCGGGCTCCCTGTCCTTCCCACAGGAAGGGCTCCTCTCGTGGGCTCTACAGGCAGGGCAGAAACCGTCCCTTGGTTTCTCCCGACCGCCACAACAGTGCTGGCACATAGTGGGTTCGCCACGATCTCCCGAAAAGCGCAAAGCATCACGATCACTTTGTGTAAAGAGGTTAATCAACGCAGGACTGAGCCCTTCCCTTACTTCATGAGTCTTCAAAGAAACCAAAGCCCGCAAAGTCTTTCAGTGGCCATCGACTGCTTGCAGGGAATCCATTTCCAGGTTCTTCCGAAACTTCCGAAACTTGATGGGCCCCAGACTGTGCTCACCTTAGGTGGGGTTTCCCCACTGCTTCCCCTCAACAATTGTCCTTTCTGTGAACAAAAGTAAGGCCTTCCTCTCACTTCTTCTGGGTTGCGCTGGAGTGTAAACACCTCTACTCTAGCACACCAAAAGAGAGGACAATTGTAGAATGCACTGTTCCCGAGGATACCCTGAGGGCATGGCAAGGACAGCTTTAGACACACTTTGAAGGGAGCAGCTCTCCCCGGGGTGAGGACACCTGACCCTCCCCCCCCCCCCCGCCCCCACACAGCCTCACCCTTCCACCCACACAATCCTTCTCCACCTACTGTCTCTACTCTTCACCTCTCTCTCCGTCTGAGCCCTGGCCACGTCAGGATTCAAATTCAGAATTGAGATGGTCATCAACAATAATAATAACAGGGGCGCCTGCGTGGCTCAGTCGGTTGAGCATCTGACTTCCGCTCACGGCGGGTTCTCAGGGTTCCAGAGTTCGAGCCCCGCATCGGGCTCTGTGCTGACAGCTCACAGCTTGGAGCCTGCTTCAGATTCCGTGTCTCCCTCTCTCTCTGCCCCTCTCAAAAATGAATAAACATTAAGAAAATTAAAACAAATTTTTTTTTTTTTTTTTTCAAGGAAAGGTGTTCAAAAGACTGAGGAAAGATTTCTGAGGCTGCACGGAGAATGAACAAGAGAAATGAAAGTGATCGGGAACAGTAATACTCAGTTTTTTCCCTAAAAATTCTTGAGTGGAAAAGAGCTGGGCTTTCCCATTGCTGAGAGGAGGTCTGTGAATTCAGGGGGACCCCACAACCCAGGTAGGAAAATAATTACATCTTCATTGTCACTAACCTCCAGCTGAAACATAGCATTTCCTTTCCCCACAAATGTGGGCCCTGAATCACGGTGGCATTGTCACTTGCTGTGGTTTGTTCCCCCCCACCCCCAGATATCATATGGTCATATTCCATTGCGAGTTGCTACGCATATCTTGAAACATTATTTATCCTTATCACAACTTCAAAATGATGGTATTAAACCTGTGTGAGGTCTTATCTCATTCATTTAAAAAAAACAAACAAACAGTATTTACTCTATCACAAATGAGTTTTTTAAAAAATGTTGATAACTGTATAACAATATAATGGGTTTCCCCCGCAATCCTGTGTATTTTATTTTATGCACTTAAAAATAATTATTCTGGGGCGCCTGGGTGGCGCAGTCGGTTAGGCGTCCGACTTCAGCCAGGTCACGATCTCGCGGTCCGTGAGTTCGAGCCCCGCGTCAGGCTCTGGGCCGATGGCTCGGAGCCTGGAGCCTGTTTCCGATTCTGTGTCTCCCTCTCTCTCTGCCCCTCCCCCGTTCATGCTCTGTCTCTCTCTGTCCCAAAAATAAAAAATAAAAAATGTTAAAAAAAAAAAAAATAATAATAATAATAATAATTATTATTCTGAGGGCGCCTGGGTGGCTCGGTCGGTTAAGCGCCAGGCTCTTGAGGTCCGTTCAGGTCACGATCTCCTGATTCGTCAGATCGAGCCCTGCGTCGGGGCTGACGGTGAAAAGCCTGCTTGCGATTCTCTCCCTCTCTCTCTGCCCCTCCGCTGCTCGTGCGTGCCTTCTCTCTCTCTCAAAATTAAATAAATAAACAAATAAATATAAATTTTTAAAATGAAAGTATATATAATTCTGAAAAAGGGTCCACAGACTGCCAGAGGGGTGCCTTGGCCCCTCCAAAATGTTTAATAAGAACCCCTGCTTTAAAACCACGCCAAAAAAAAAAAAACGTTTTGAAATGTTTATGGTGACAGCAGGCCGCAGTGGCTTAGGGGGAAAAAAAAAGCACCCACACTGGAGAAGTGGCGTGAGGGCAGGCTGAGGACCATTGACACCCCAAGAGACCTGCTGGTCACACTCTGGGTCTCAGCGAATGAGAAGCCTTTCCTACATTTAGCAAATGGACCAGCTCAAACCTGGTGACTAAGCACACAGCGCTCTAGGTTCTTCTAACACGGACTCAAGTTCTAGAAAAGTCGCTGGAGTAAACTGATCTCATTGTCCCTGGTTTCCCACAAAAATCTTGAGTACCGCATGGCGTTCCATCCCAGCAAGCACCATAGGGTGGCAACAGCTGAGTTTGAATCCATTCAACAGCCTCCCTCCAGTTTTTGCTGGGTTCCGTGTCTGAGGTCACCACAGAAGATAGATACCAACCTTACTCCTAGCTTGCACCAGAAAATAAGCCATGGGTATGAGTTCTGAAAGCCAGAATGCCTGAGGCAGAGGAAATGGATTAAAACAATTCAGTGCAGGGCACCTGGGTGGCTCAGTCAGAAGAACGAGCAACTCTTGATCTAGGGGTGTGAGTTTGAGTCCCACGTTGGGTGTACAGATTACTAAAAAATAAATAAGTAAACTTTGAAAACTAATAATTCAGGAGCATCTGGATGGCTGAGTCAGTTAGGCGGCCAGCTCTTGATCTCAGCTCAGCTCGTGATCTCACAGTTCGTGGGTTCGAGCCTCACGTCAGGCTCTGCACTGATGGCACGGAGCCTGCTTGGGCTTCTGTCTCTCTTTCTCTCTGCCCTTCCCCTGCTTGTGTGCTCTCTCTCTTTCTCTCTCTCCTTCTCTAAATAAATAAATAAACTTAAAATAAAATATTTCTCTCTGACTGAGTTTTTAAAAATCAATAAAAAATCAATAAGAATTCAGGGCAGCCAGGAGCATGAACTAACCACCTGTTAGAACATAGTAATTTTGTTCCCACCATTCCCCATCCAGAGGAAACAAGGAAACTCATTTTTCCTGGACAAGGGGGACAAGGGGAAGCCATTTTTCTTGGGAGGCTGTGGGGAGCGATGGAAAGACAACGAACTTGGAGCTGCGTTTGACTTGGGGCTGGGGAGAGCTAATAAACATCCCATGTCCCCAGTCTCCTCATCTATAAAATAATGCTGATGGGAAGGCCCATCAGTCTTGTGCTCTTTCCTTCTTTCATAATACAGTAGAGGAATTCTTCCCCAAGAAAGACAGCAAGAAGTGTTTCCTCCAGAGAAAAGACTACAAAACGAATAAAATCATGCGCTTTTTGGAACAAAGCCAGTCTTTCTTCTCTTCGCCAGACTTGAACTTCCCGATCGGTGCTGCGTGCCTCCCTCGTCTGGCAGAAATCTTTCAGGTTTCCTTGTCTACAATCCGTCAGAGTCTGGCGACCACCTGAAGACTTCTGAAACCACAGAGCAGAAAATCTCTTAGGGGCTCCTGGGTGGCTCAGTCGGTTGAGCATCAGACTTCGGCTCAAGTTCATGAGTTCGAGCCCCACATCAGCCTTGCTGCCCTCAGTCTGTCAGAGTAGAGCCCGCTTTGGATCCTCTGTCCCCCTCTCTCTGCCCCTCCCCTGTCTGCTCTCTCCCTCTCAAAAAAATAAATGAAGCTTAAAAAAGAAAATCTCCCTCTTTTTTTAAAATGTTTATTTATTTTTGAGACAGAGAGAGACAGAGCATGAGCAGGGGAGGGGCAGAGAGAGAGGGAGACACAGAATCTGAAACGGGCTCCAGGCTCTGAGCTGTCAGCGCAGAGCCCGACGCGGGGCTTGAACCCACGAACTGTGAGATCATGAGCTGAGCTGAAGTCGGACTTTTAACTGACTGAGCCGCCCAAGCGCCCCCCCCCCCCCCACCAAAAAGAAAATCTCTTAAACAGGCTCGACTTAAGCAGGGTTCCCCCCCTGAGCTTCAGAAACCAGGGCGGGCAGGCTGTCCAGGAGGGAGGCCGAGGCTCAGGGCTCCAAGCGTGCCTGAGAGTGGAGGGCTTACGAGTCCCTGCTTTGTGGACCGGGGCGAGCAGGGTCCCCCCCAGACTGAAGCACCACAGTTTTGCCAGGTTTTGATCTCTGCTGGCAAACAATGTTATGTTTCTAATCAGTCATTACGGATTCCGTTTTCTGCCTTTCCGTTCAAAGTACAAATTCCCGGTCAAATACTTGAAAAGCCTTCTGCTTCCTTTTCTTTGTTTATTTCTCTCTTTCCATTCACATGACAATAATTTTCACACCTCCCGGTGACAGCTCACATCGGAGAGCACTTTATGCTTTTCAGAATGGTTTTGCGTCCAGAGCCTCTGACGGGCGTCTGACCTGCCCGCGGCTCAACTGTCCCTAACCCGGTTACACACTTCTGTGAGCCAACGTGGCCTCCTTGTGTGGTTAATTCCCTAGGTTTCCCTCTTTTTGCAAAAATAAGAGCTTCAGTGAGAAGGAGTCACCTGCCGTGCAACCCGCCTATTTAAAGTGTGCAATTCAGTATGGCTATTCACAGAGAGGGGCAAACCTCACCGCCATCAGTTTTGGAACATTTTCATCACGGTCTCATTACTCCAAAAAGAGCTCCACACCCATTAGCGGTCGCTCCCCCATTTCCTCCCCACGTAACCCCCCGCCCCCCACCCCCCACCCCCCACCCCCGGCAACCGCTGATCCATTTCTGTCTGTAGATTTGTCTATTTTTGGACATTCCTATAAACGGATTCCTCCAATATGTGGTCTTCTGTAACTGGCTTCTCTCACTCAGCATAGTGTTTTCAAGGTTTATGCATACTATAGCATGGATCAATACTTAATTTCTTTTTATTGCTGAACAGTATTATATGGAGAGGCCACATTTTATTTATCCATTCATCAGTTGACGGGCACCAGGTTGTTTCCACTTTGGGGCTATTATGTATGATGCTGCTGTGAACCTACGGACCCGAATTTTTGTGTGAATATATGTTTTTGTTTCTCTGGGGTACTTGCCTAGAAGTAGAATTGCTGGATTATTTCCAGTGTGTTTAAGAATCATGCTATTCTTGGGGCTCCTGGGTGGCTCAGTCGGTTAAGCGTCTGACTTCACTCGGGTCGGGAACTCTCGGTCCGTGAGTTCGAGCCTCGCGTCAGGCTTTGTGCTGACAGCTCAGAGCCTGGACCCTGCTTCGGATTCTGTGTCTCTTTCTCTCTCTGCCCTTCCCCGTCCCCGCCTCAAGAGTAAATAAACTTAAAAAAAAAAAAAAAAAAGAGCCACGCTCATTTAATTCTTCTCAGCCCTTTATGAAACAAGTATCCAGAGGTGTTTATGAGGTTGTTAATTAGCAGTAGTAAGAAACAAACCCCAACGTTTCAACGGTGTAACATTCTCAACCTTTCCTTCTCACTCACGTGACACTCCCGTTCGGCAGTCAGCCTTCCCGTGTCCCGGGCTCCTTGTATCCTGTGGCTCAAACATCCCCTCTGCTTCGAGCTAAAGAAAAGGGGTGGGGGGAGTGGAGAGGGCACATCTTCTTTAACGACGCTGCTCCATAGTACATAGCCGCACCCCGATTCAAGCGGGGCCGGGAGAAATGTCTGAGGGTGGGCATCTCCTTCTCCAAAGCAGCTCTGTAGCGGGACAGAGGGAGCCTGGAAGTACTGGTGATCAGCTGACAGACTGCCAAACGGAGGTTCAGTAAACGCTGTTAGTTGGCAGCCAAAGGGCACAGGGCAAAAGATTTTG
Organism: Neofelis nebulosa; assembly: GCF_028018385.1. Classification (NCBI taxonomy): domain Eukaryota; kingdom Metazoa; phylum Chordata; class Mammalia; order Carnivora; family Felidae; genus Neofelis; species Neofelis nebulosa. The sequence continues at coordinate 14,791,334 of NC_080784.1, forward strand.
AGCCAGGATCTCAACGAGGTCAAGAAGGAGCATTTCTCTCTCTCTCTCTCTCTCTCTCTCTCTCTCTCTCTCTCCCCTCTCCTCTCTGTCTGTCTTTCTCGCTCTCTTCCCAGCTGATCATCTTCTTAGGAGAGTTATCCCTGTGTTCAATGAGACACTGAAACACGAGCAGGAGTTGGTAAGCATAGGAAGCAGAGTTCTGGTTGGTTCTGTCTAGCTGCCACAAAGGCACCCCCATACGGAGAGGCCAGCGTGGATGCTTACGTGCTGGGCATTTCCTCAAATGGTCTGCTGCTGGTAACTCCATAGACCCCCCTCTCTTCTGGTAGGCTCTCCGTGAAGGGGGCCCTCTGCCTCTGGCAGAGGATAGACCGCTGGCCCAAAGTAGACCAGATTAACCTTGCTCCGTGGAACTGGAAGCTTAAGCAATGTGACAGAAGAGCAGAGACACCCTGAGGGTGGGATCCCGAGGAGGCGCTGTCCATTCCTCTCTTCCTCTCGGATTCCTCAGTGGTGCTGGGATCCCAGTGTTGCCTGAGTCTCGTGCCTCAGCTCTGGCTCTGAGGTTTGCTCCATAGCCTTACGATAAGCCTTGGTAAGTAGATCAGAGTTGTTTCTTGTCACAGGCACACAGAATCCCAACCGATACTCTAGCCGGGGCAGAAACCTGAGGATCGTTTTAACATCATTTCAACCTTCTGCATTCCAGTCCTTTTGATTCCACATCCTACACAGTGCTCAGCTCTGTCCCCTTGCTCCTATAACCTCCGTGGCTACTGTTGACGTTCTTACCACTGTTTGCCTGAACTTCACAAGACCCCTTAACTACTGCCTTCCTGTCCCGTGGTAACTTTTCTAACATGCAAGTAAGGGCCTAAAAAATTTACAATACCACCATCAGTGCAGTGAAATTATGCACTCAAATATTACTAGTGGGGTTGTGATTTCTGTAACTTTTTGAAAGGCCATCTGGCCATTCTGGAAGCCATTTAAAAAAAATAATACATGCTTTGATCCAACACTCACTTGTAAGAATCTTTTTCCTAAGGAAACAGAGATATATACAGATGTATGCACGAAAGTGTCCTGTGAATCATTCATCCATCCATTTATTCAACAAATATTTCATGCCCCCTATATGCCAGGCACAACTACTATTACTTTTAATAACAAATTGTTGGGGAAATAGGGGCGCCTGGGTGGCTCAGTCGGTTAAGCGCACGACTTCGGCTCAGGCCATGATCTCCCAGTTTGTGGGTTCGAGCCCCGCGTGGGGCTCTGTGCTGAGAGCTCAGAGCCTGGAGTCTGCTTCGGATTCTGTGTCTCCCTCTCTCTCTCTGCCCCTCCTCCGCTCTCACTGTGTCTCTCTCTCAGAAATAAATAAACATTAAAAAAAAATTCAGAGGTTAACCATGGTTGTCTCTAGGAAATGAGATTATGGGTGATTTTTATTTTCTGGTCCATGTTTCTATGTGTCTCCAATTATTAACAATAAACAGGGAAGATTACTTCAAAAATTACTTAAAAAGCAATAAGCAAATACGATCGTGCTCTCATTCCATATAAAACCAATCACCGTTTCTTCCCTTGAGGAGTAAATGCTGCAGAATTCGCTCCTCCAACGTCTCCAAGCCCCCCACCTGTCCCATTTCAGCACACCCGCCATTGCAGAGCACATTCGACACCTCAGCCCCCCCCCTCCCCGCCCCACAGTGGTCCCTCTTCCTGTACCACCTCTGCGTCTTTGATTATTCAACAAACACTCAGTCCTAGGCGCTAGAAACACAATGGTGAAGACAGTAGACAAAATCCCGCCCTCGTGGAGTTCATCTCCCAGTGGAAGCAGACAGAACCGGTTCCTTCTGGAGGCTCCAGGCGGGAGCCCATTTCCTTGCCTTTTTCAGCCTCCAGTGGTGACTGACGGCCTCTCGTATTCCAGTGGCTTCCGCCATTTCCAAAGCCAGCTTTGAAGCACCTTCTCTTCTCTTTGAACATCTGTGGTTCTGCATCCATCTTGCAAGGGCTTTTCTGGGCGCATCAGGCACACCCAGATAATCCGGGATCATCCCCCCATCTCAAGATCCTTAACGCCATCCACAAAGTCTGTTTTGCCAGAGGAGCTCACATGTGCGTGGCCTCCAAGCATTAGAACGTGGACATCTGGGGGGACCAGCCTATCGCGTGTGGTATGTCGTATGTGTTGAATACTGCGGAAAACAAAAAAATAAAAGAGGCTGAAAGCACTGTGGACAGGGGTAGTGAGTTTGATCTTTATGGCGGGAGGGGGTTCTGGGACACTGATAAGGTCCTGTAGGAGGGCAGACCCTCCCCTCTTGCGATTCCTGTGGTTGTCCTGGCAAAAAGCATTCATTTTCCAAGAACGGGTTCAAGTATCCCCTCCTCTGGAAACCCTCCCTCCATCTACCACCGACCTTGTGGGTTAGTGTGGCCAAGGGTGCTTCCGTATAGCCCACTCTCATATCGCCTGGCGTCCTGGGTGATAATTTTTGTGTACGAATGGGCTTTCCCTAATGGTTTACGGGCTTCTTTAGGGCAGGGCCAATGTACTGTACACCCCCTCCCTCCATTCAGCACGATGCCAGGCACAGACATCCAGTGAACAGTCAGGAAGCAGGTGAAGAAATGAGAGAGAACCGGGCTTAGGATCGAACGTGAACCCCAATTCCCCCTCTCCAACTGAGCGATCACATGACAATGGGCAGGTTGTGACACTTCCCCGAGGCTCCCTTCTCGTCTCTGAATGAGATGGTAATAGAGACACCTGCTTTCTAGGATTAATCCTTCGATCCCACAAGGCTGAAGTATGTGAAACTTGTAGCAACTGGCTTGAGGGAGTTCCATTGAATGACACAGAGCTGTGCTGTAATATCGGAGGTGAAGAGCAGTTAATAGAAAAGTAAGTTGTGAAAACTTGTGACCAGTCCCTTGAACTTCAGCTGAGGATCCAAGCTGAGCTCAGGCAGATACTTCCCGCTCTGGCTCAGGCCTCTAGCGTGTTACCTGCGGGGACCTTGTCTCATGCTGTATCTCCCACGGGGCCTAGGACATATTTGCTTAGTTCAACAAGAGTGTCCTGAGTGCCTCCTGTGTGCCAGGAACTGTGATAGATGCCAAGGGTACACAACTGACCGGAGAAACCCATTTCCTGGCCTCACAAACAGAACACACACTCCACGGAATAGAAGAGCCGGCCTCCGAGGCCGATTGGACTCACGGGGCCGTGTCCCAATGTTATTTGCTAATGCACAATTAGAACAGAAGTTCTAATGCATCGTAAGGCATTTTATGACATCCGTACAACCCTGTGAAAGAACATGCTCACAACCGGGAGAATAAACAACGAGCCAGGAACAGAGCAGCGCGGGCTCTCGGGAAATTTCCATTTGCTCCTCACTTAGCGCCGTGAACCATCATGCGGGGTGTTCCCCGAGTCCACAACGGATTCTGAGAGAATCCATGCTTCCCCGCACAGCTCTCTCTCGGCTCTGACGTGGATGCTGACAGAAGCCAAGTTTCTCTGCCCTTCCAACAAGGTAGGGAGCTCCAGGGTGCCTCCTGCCTCCCTCCCTTGGGACAGGTAGAGCGAGCCCTCTCTGGCTGCCTTTGCGTGGGTGCTGTCCTCCTGGGTAGTCGTGTTCCAAGATCATTGTGTCATTGGCCCTCCTGCCCCAGGAGGCCGATGAAAGACCACTGGCAAAGCACCTTGCAGTTCACAGCGGAGGGGACCCCAGCGGCTCTCCAGTCCCGGCACTGGTCAAGCGGCCGTGGCAGTGAAGGTGGGTGCTGGGACACACTGACAAAGCCACGCACTAGGACATCCCTGGTCTTGCCCAGAATGCGCTGGGGATACCTTTCCAGCTGCCCGACCCACCTGAGCTCAGATCTGTGTCTAACCCTCTACCCTCTGGCCTCCCGTGTGATGCGTCTTCTTTGCTTGGAATCGGCGTCTTTTCTGAGATACTGCTTAGATTTGCTTTCCCGCCTGTGTATATTGGACACTGGCCAGAGTTCAAGAACGATAGGAAAGGGCAAATGGCCACGGGGTCCGCGAGGACCAATGTGGCTTATTTCAAAATTTAAATTTGGTTTTAAGTCATAAAAGGACTATAAAACCTTACACTAAATAAGGAAAACTATCCCGTTCGGGGGCCTTATTCCTGCCCCGTTCTGCTTGGCTTCTCTCTCTCATTACGCTTGTATAATACAGTATGGTTTCTATTGAGTCTTTCCTTCCTGTTTTTACACTTATTCTTGCCTCACTGACTTTATTATCGGCAGAATTTTGCAGCATTTTTTTAACACAGCCATAAATACTATTCAATTCCACAAATGCATACAAATGGTTTCCATTAGAATTTTAATCTACTCTCAAAATGAAAGAAAAGCTTAATATAAATCTTTTTAAATTACCAGAACATAAATTCAGACAGGGACGGCTCCACCTAGACTACACACAAGGGGTCACATCCTGCTGTCCTCGCTCATAAATTAATTGAGGTCTCTCGCCGCCGTAAACGAACAGCGCATCCCGGAAAAGATCATATCTGTCGAGATTGCAGATTGGTTTCCCTCAGACTTTGTAAAAGTCACAGCTTACAATACCTTCATTATGCCGATGAGAATGGCTGTCTCCCCAACTGGAAAGAAATAAGTGTTTTGTTCTGTTGGACCAAGATTTACAGAAAGCAATTTTCCTCCATGCAGGAGATACGACAAACCCACTGGAAAAAAAAAAAAATGTCATTTCACAACTTCTTCCGTTTCAGCACCTTTTTTCCTGCTCGGTGTAGATCCTCTCCCCCGTGCCAACGGGCTGCAGTGACATTTAATGGCTAAGTGAGGGGGCCGCCGGTGAGGGGAGGCCCCTTTCTGAGGGGCGAAGCCGCAGAGTCAGGGTTCCCTCCTCTCTCCCCACCCACGGGCTGTCTGGACGTGTCCCAAGCATCCCCCGGCCCCAGGGAGTGGAAAACCCGAGCGCCTCGAGCCCTCAGATCAACTTGACCGTGAGAACCCACGCGAAGTCTTGACAGGCTTTTGCAGACGGCCAAGTTGGCTCCGTTTTCCTGCGGTTTGCACCCACCCCTCCGTCCTCGGCTCTCTCTCAGGAGGACACCTGAAGGGCAGAGATTGGGCTTGGGCTTTTTTTTCCATTTCCTCGTGTCATGACCTAACGCTGTTCTAGCAGAACTTGTGCATATTAAATTGCCTTTTAGCTGCCGGGAAGGGGGTGGCTTGATCTGTGGAGAAAAAGGCCCCTCATGTAAATGGATGACGGCTGACACCACCCCACGGAGGAGAAAGGGCCAGATCGGCTTGGAGCCCCGGGGGTCAGCACCCCCCTGGGAAACGTCACTCTTTACGGCTGCTTGGCCCTCCTGGAGTCAAGAGCCGCTGTCCTGGGCTTCTCGCCCCCAGCAGCCCCGCCCCAGGCCTGTCACTGCCTTGTCCTCCCGGCCCCATGGCTGGCGACAGAGCTGAGAAGGTCTAAGGGGGAAGCGTCGGGAAATGTTTTGGGTTCCGAGAGCTTCTCTGCGGTTCGGGTACCGGAGAGAAAGCAAAAGGCAAATTCCCCATCTGTCTCCTGCGGCGGACGAGCGCCTGGACCTCGGGCAAAATCAGGCTGCGGAATGAGGTTCCCACGGCCACTCAGCCGCTCTGGGCCGGGAGGGGGGCCACGAGAAAGCCTAGTCAGGCGCCGTCTCTGTGGGCTGGCGAGGTTTTTGCAACTCTTTCTACAAATGATGATCTCTATCCGCATAAAGTAGCATAATAGCCTCTTCGCTTTACGGAGCGGGGCTGGCTGTTCAAGTGCTTATTTCTTGATTCTTCGCCCATTTGCTTTCCATTAGCAGTAATTCCAAGCCCACAAAACTCCAATTACTAAGTGATAATAGAAATGCTGTTCTGCCTCGAATTCTCTAGAGCATGGGGTCCAGGGCCGACCCGGGTTCCGTGCACAGCCACACTGAAATTATATTTATGCCACGAGAGCAAGACATCTGGCCAAGCCCTGGGTGGAAGGCCCAGGGGGAACGCTCACAGCAGGTGTCTGCGCGGCAGGGTCCTAAGGAAGCTGGGTGAGACGGGAAAGGTGCCCCTGACACAGTACATTATTATGAATGGAAGCCTATAGTTCGGGCTTCACTCTGTGTTGTACATTCCGTGGGTTTCGATACATACATATATATATATATATATATATATATATATGTGTGTATATATATATATGTGTGTGTGTTTGTGTGTGTATATATATTTATATATATATATATGATGACATGTATCCCACATTATCACACGAAATAGTTTCGCTGCCCTAAAAATCCCGTTTTCCCTCTATTCATCCCTTCCCTCCCCTTGAGCCCCTGGCACCAGCCATATTTAAAATCACTTTGGACCAATTTTCATGAGACTTGCTACTGATCGTCTCTGGTACGTCTGGCCTCATGCGTCCTTGCTCAAATCCAAAGGAAGGGAGGGAGCGTTGATAGGAGGGAGTGAACTCCATTTCTGCCAGGGTTCCTGCCCGAGAGGCCACACACCAGGAGACCGGAGCAGAAAGCTGACTTACAAATCCTTTCTTCCGTGGCACTGCATAAAAATTGTTAATTGAGAGAGAGAGAGAGGGAGAAAGGGAGAGAGAGAGAAGAGAAAGGCGGTATGTATTCTTCTGACACACCATCCAAAACAGTGTCATGACATAAATGTTCGTGAAGTGGAAAATGGTTGTATGTAATTTCTTAGACGATCAGATTTTTTTCCTCCTCCATACAGTTCTCAGTTGTGATGCCTTCCTGGGCCTGGGTCCTGAGTCCAAGCCCTTCTGGTTTCCTTCCCCTGACACGCTGGCAGGTTTCTCTACCCTGCGGTCTTAGGACCAGTCCCAGCTCTGGGCCCCAACAAGTTTGGGTCACACCCTGCCCGTTCCCAGTCCCGGCACTCGTGCCAACCTGCCTGATAACCCAGCCCCTGAGGTGGCCCTGCCTCACTCTGGCAGTTCCCCTCTCCAGGTCCTGCCCTAGGGGCTGGGTCCCCATCAGCTGCTGACGAACCTGCCCCCACTGCCCATTCAAACGTCCCACTCCTGGACACCCTCACTGGCTCCTCTCGGCCTCCAGGCATCCTCACTCCGGGCTCGTCCCCTCGAGCGCCCACTCCCTCTTGGACCATCGATGGCTCTCCTTCCCATCTATCGTCACTGGACCCAATTCCTGGAAGTCCACACCCAGCACTTGATTCTGACTCTGGGGCTGGCCCTGTCTCCAAAGCTGTAGCTGACCTGTCCCCCCAGCTGCCCCGCTCCAGGAAAGGATCTGAGGCCAGGGTCCAGAACCTCAGTCTGCCTCTCCTGTAACTGGCCTGACCACCGTCAGCCCTAGGACAATGTGGCGAGGGTAGCGTCATAAATGCCTCTCTGGGAAGCACGTTGCGAATGAGAAACAGAATCCATTTACATCACCCCTCCCTCTGCAACGTCTGTCCTCTGACCTCAGAGGCGGGAAAGAGACCTGCCTGAATTACAGAGAGCATTTCTGACCAAGACTCATCTGCTCACTCGGTCAGTCATTTCAGACCTATTTTTTTCAGAACTGCTCCCCACCCAGGCCCTGCTCTAGGCACTGGGGAGTCAACAGGTAATAAGACACACGTGGCCTCTGCTGTCTTGGGGGGAGGACAAGTAGAAAACAACACAAAAAGCGGACGAAATAAGGACGATGGAAGGAAGTCGGGTGCTGTAGAAGCTGGGGGATGGGGCTGCTGGGAGGGCAGGTGGTCAGGGGAGGCCTCTCTGAGGAGTAAGGCCTCAGCTAGGGCGCACATGGGACTTTCTGGGGCGGGGGCGGGGCAGCTCCAGTCCAGGAAGGAGAAATAAATAGCCAGTGCGGCAGCCTTGCCTGGGACCGGGCGTTCAAGAAACAAAACAGACGCCAGCAAGGCCAGAGCACGGAGAAGAGGAGGGCGGGCAGAAGGCCGGAAACCCAGCCACGGTGGAAAGCCAGCGAGCGTGGGTGCCCTCCTGCCCGCGTGGGGCCGCGGACCCGGCTTCACCCCGGGTCACTTAGCCCGCGATCGCAGCCACGCCTCAGCGTTGGGCAGCCTGTGTCCTCATCCCGGGGCTACGTCTCTAGCTGCGGGACCCTGGGTGGGCCCTTCCCTGCGCGCCCCTTCTCCACAAAGAGGGAGCGCCGGCTCACACGAGTGTGAACGCTCCGGTTCTCCGATGACAACGGTGCCCCACTGCTCACCCACCACGGCGGACTGGCGGGAGCATCAGGACTCCGAGGGTCAAGGCGCCAGGCGGGCCTGGGATCCTCCGCGCGCAAACCCTGCGCCGCTCCTGGGAGAGTGGGAACCTGCCAGGCGCAGCCCAGGGCCGCTAACAGCTCACTTGGCCGCCGAGCGATGTCACCGCCGCGTCCAAGGGAGGACAGGCCGGGAGGAGAGAGCAAACAGGCAGGAAGCCCACTCCCAGACAATGAGCCTCTTCAGCGTCCTGACGGAGCAGGACTCTAAATTGAAACATCATCCCGGGTCAGCGGAGTGATTGCACTGAAAGCAAGCTGGCAAAGCGTCAGACCGCAGGTAACGCGGCGGCCCGCGCGGCGGTTCCAGCTGACTTCCTAACGGGGCCAGAGCGCCCCGAGCTTCGGATGCACGAGTGCACCGGCCGGGCCACCGGGCCGAAGCAGCTCAATGAAACAGGGCTCCCGAGGCGGCACGCTGCCCTCCCCGGAGGGTCCTGGGACTGACTCTTCTCATCTGCTCTGGCCTTGAGACTCACATCCAGGCTGCAAACCCTGGGAGCCTGGGGCTCACGCCCAGGCCTCTGCACCCGCCTGGCCTGAGCACTCTGCACCCCCCGCCCCCACCTCCCTCCCACACCCCGGCAGACAGGCCTTAGCCCGGGAGGCATGCTCTACACTGAGTCGTTTCTGCAGTGCCTCGTGCTTTGAAATCAGGGTGCTGGTGCCCTTTGAGAACCCCGTCTCGGGGTGCCAGGGGACACACGTGTCACAGTGCCACTGGGTACTTCTTTGCTGTATTGCACAAGCTGGAAGTGCGTTTCCAGGGAGGACAGATGCTCATACTGGGCAGCGAAGGGCCGGATTTGTGTGCGTGTGTCTTTTCATCAGGCACTTTTCATAAGGCAGCCTGCACCTTCCTCCCAAAGGCCCTGGGTGTGATGTGGGGCCGGCCTGCCTCGGGGCAGCATCCCAGCCACGTGCTGAAGGGAGGTGAGCAGAACCCTCGACGCGGTCGGTGTCGTTGGTGAAATCGGTGGGCTAAGGGAGGGCTGCACTGTGCCCCCTCCCCAAACCCCTGCTTCCCTCTCAGAAGCCAGGGCTAAGGCAGGGCAGGCACTGGACCAGCTCCCTGCTCCCCTCCATTCCTGACTCCTCCATAGCACGAAGGAATCAAGGTCACAAAACATGCGGAGAACAGGCTCACAGTATGGAGTTTCTTCTAAGCAATACTTTTCTGATTCATTTCATTAAGAAATTAAATAGTTGGTCCATTTGAACTCTCATTAATAGATATTAAATGTTGCTCATTATAAAAATGCTAATAAATCATTAGGTTTTTTAAAAATTAACTACCAAATGGCTAACAAATTAAATTTGAATAATTAAGTCTGATATTCCTAGAGAGGGATCACAGGGGGTGGTCCATTAGAGAACCTGTTTTTTTTATTTTGTTTGGATTTAAACAAAAGGAGCCCGTGCTGACTGCTGGCTCGGGCCTCCCCGGCCCCCTTCCAGAAGGCCAGGAGCATCTGCGAGGCAGCTGCCTGGGCGGAGGGTGCCGTTTGGAGGGTGGCCGGGCTACCTGGGCTGCGGGGCCGCGTCCGTGACCTTGGCCTCATTAGTCCTCGCTCTAAGCAGCTCTAATCAGCGCCGACATGTGTTGTTCAAGTGCTGTTGGCTGTGTTGCTTATCGCCTCTTCTCCGCCTGCCGCGGGTAATTAAAAGCTCTAATTCGACCACAAGGATGGCCCATCAGCCTCGTCTGGAGTTAGAAGAACTATGGTCCCCACTCCACGAAAAAGAAGCGGGAAAGAGGAAGGGCCCAGTACGGGGACAGTTTTCCTTAGAACTCCGAGTCTACCTTTCCAGCAGCCCGCCTGGGTGGCTGATAGACTAGAGCCGAACACGGCTTCCTCTTGAAATACAAGGCTGCTGCCTGATTCAATTCACTGTCTTTTATTAACATTTGGACGCAGGGGCATTAAATAAGAAGAGAGTCGGTGATGTTCTAATTTGCAAACCATTACGGACGGCTTCATGTGTTCAGCTGCAGCATACCATGCGAGCCTGGTATCTATCAAGGTTGGGTCTATTTTTTCTTCTCTTAAAGTGAAGGTATTAATCAGACCTTGCGTGCTCGCTGTAATACGAGAGGAGACAAAATTACAGGGGAGGGGGGAATGATCGAGTCCTTAATACAAAAAAAACCTCAGGCGAGGTCACCCAGGCCGAGAAATGCATAAAGAGAAAGGGGCAAAGCCAACAGCGGACAGACATCCAAGTATCCATCAGGCTGGTGCCACACGTCATCAGAGCGGTTGGTTCTCCAAGCATGGTCCTGCAGTCTTTTCCGGGGTTTCGCACTGTCAAAGCTATTTTCTTGTCTTTTAAAAAAAAAAATGTTTTAGTGTTCATTTATTTTTGAGAGAGAGAGAGAGAGAGAGAAACAAAGTGTGAGAGTCGGAGGAGCAGAGAGAGAGGGCGACAGAGAATCCGAAGCGGGCTCCAGGCTCCGAGCTGTCAGCACAGAGCCCGATGTGGGGCTCGAAGGCATGAACTGCGAGATCATGACTTCAGCCGAAGTCAGACACAACCGACTGAGCCACCCAGGCGCCCGAAAACTATTTTCGTTACATTACTGACGTTTGCCCTTTTCACTGTGTTGCTATTTGCACGGATGAGGCAAAAGCAGTGGTGGGTAAAGTGCTGGCGAATGAATCAAGGCAACGGCACCAACTTGGGCAAGTACCGTTACGCTACACGCTGGGGGAAGGAAAGAAGAAAGAAAGGAGAGAAAAGGCCCGTTTCGCTTAAGAATGTCCTTGATGAAGCCCGGGAAAGGTATTACTTGTACTAAATCTTCGCCCTTGAGTCTCTCCATCACTCCCCGGATACCCAAGAGCCTCGATCGTCTCCAGGAAAAGTGCTCATTCGGTTGCTAGGTGGCTTGAGTTGCAAACCAACCTAGCCTCTCGGCTCACGGAACATGTTTACTGGAAAGACAGATGGACAGACTGTGGTTAATCAGCTGTGGGTATATGGCAAACGTTTTCTTGAAAATGAACAAAGTAAGCCTATCACTTCAAGGAAAATGAAATGACAAAACTCAAGCTTTCGAGGTAAAATTAAATTAGAGTTTTGGAGAACTTGATATCTGGCCCTGAGCTTGATAGTTTCCCAATGCTTAAAAGACTTTTCTAATGAGATCAGCTGTGATATTTATAAAGAAGTGATTTGGGGATACTGTAGAATGAAATGAGTCAACATACGGAAGATCTATCTAACTAAGTGAACCAGCATTTTCCAAATGACCAATGTTAATGTCATGTATGGGTAAAACATCAATTCGATGTACTAGACAGACCAATGGATTTTAATGTAAGGTACTAGGAAATGTTCACTGATATCATTTCAGATTTTATGTAGCAAGTCATTTTTTTCTTAATGTTTCTTTATTTTTGAGAGAGAGAGAGAGAGAGAGGACAGAATGTGAGTGGGGGAAGGGAAGAGAGAGGAAGACACAGAATCTGAAGCAGGCTCCAGGTTCTAAGCTGTCAGCACAGAGCCCAATGCGGGGCTTGAACCCATGAATTGTGAGATCATGACCTGAGCTGAAGTTGGACACTTAACCGACTGAGCCACCCAGGCGCCCCCACATAGCAACTCATCTTAAAGAAAGTACCATTGATCAAGTTGCGATGTGAAGACTATACTTTTGGGGATCATTTCTATAGTTCGTTATCAAGTTGTGTTTTACAATTTTCTGAAAAGGCTAGTAAAATGCTCCTCCCTTTTCCAGCCACGTATCTGCATGTAGCGGGATTTTCCTCACATACTACAACTAAAATATTGCCACCGACAGCAAGCACTCGCAGAAACGAGAATCTGTTTTCTATTAAAACTCATTTAAAAAAGGCAATGGAAGCCAACGCTACTCTTTTCACTAAGTAGCTTTTATTGTTCTGGAAAATAGTTATTTCTCATAGAAGTGTGTTAACATGTAAAGGTTTATTATTGTTATTAGAAATGAATGAAAACATTTTTAAAATTTGTTTTAATCTCTAACATGGTATATATCAGTAGCTTTAACCCACATAAACGAAAGTGTTTTAGGGTCAATATCTTTTTTAAGGAGGAATATGTTAATTTTCTTCCCTTCCGATGAGAACTCTTAGGATTTAGTCTCTTAGCAACTTTCCTGTATATCATAAGCAGCACTCCCTAGTCACCGCGTTGCCCATTAGAGCCCTCCTACTTCTTTATCTTGCTCAATAATTTTTAAGAGTGAAGAGGGACCCTGAGACCATAAAGTTTGAAAACTGCTGCTTCTAAGGAATCTAGTGGAAGGCAACAGGAGAAAGGCGCTCTCTTAAAATAAGCAGTGCCACTGCGCGGGAATGTTCCAGATCAAAGGAGCTAATGAGACACCACCACTAAATGCAACTCCAACCCCTAGATTGCATCCTGTGCTTTCATACCGTGAAGAAAATTATGAAGGCAGCTAACGAAAGTGGAGTAGGAATGGTAAAGTATCGTAACGGTGTTAAATGTACTGACGTCGATAAATATGCTGTGGTTATAGATGAAGATATCCCTGTCCTCGGGAAAGACACACAGCAGTTAGGGGATGATATAACTTCCCCTCAAACGGGGTGTGTGTGTGTGTGTGTGTGTGCACGCGCGCGCACACACATGTACATGTGCTCGTGTGTATTTCATTTTTATAGTTCTGCCCCAGCTGAGAAATGAAGATATTTTTTACACAGTTTGAAAGTCGGCTCAAAGGTGCACAAAATTCCCAGGGAGCAGATATCACCGCCCAACTCAACAAACATTTTAACCCCCGATACGTGAAAACCAGCTGCGTAAATTGCGTAATTAGGCAACTTCCCAAGCAAGGCGTACGAACGACGTGGACCACGTCGTTACTGACAGCCACCGCTAACGCCCGTCCCCCTCACAGCCTCCACTGCAGACCCTGGGACGCAAGTGCCCGCAAGGGGGCAGCCTCCCTTGCAGCCCCGGGCTGTCACGTGATGCACGTGTGCCCAACGAGACAGAAGCGCATGCGTGCTGAGGCTTCTGGGAAAGCTGCTTTCCCGGTGGAAGGAACGTTCCCACCCCACCTCCCGTCCCCTCGTTCTTGCTCTTAGTGAGGACCCTCGGCGCTTGACCCCCCCAAACCGGAGGACGCAATGTCAGAGATAGCCAAGTGAAAAGAAAAAGCCCAGATCTCTGCTGACCCGCCCTACCAAACGCGTGCCTTGTATTTCCAGCTCCTTGCGGGAACCGTGTGCTAGGTGCGGAAGCCACTGAGAGTCAGGTGTCTGTTAGGTACAGCCGCGTAGACTCCTGATGCCTGCCTGTTCGGGAGAAAATGGGGAAGAGACCGGGGAATACAAAGGGAAGGGCTGTGTACGCCATGCACGACTGTCTAGAGGAAGCAGCCCCGTAACAAAACACCCACCAAAAACGTGGACCAAGTGGCATTTTTAACAATACCAGAGACGTAACAGTTTTCATGCGCGAAAGTTAAAACCCAGAACCCCTGCTCAACAGTAAGCATTCTCTGGTGATTTAAGACCTGGAAAGGTCAAGACAGCCCCTAATCAGATGGGTTTAAATGGAAACAACATCTGTGGGTGTTCTGACAAGAGTGTATATTATTGCCAGATTCCTAATTCAAAACCGTATGTAAGAATGCTTAATCTGAAACACTGAAGTTAAAAATACGACATTTAAATAGCAATCTCCCTTCTCTCTCAAAAGATAAATGTGCCCATTAACCCTGCATGCTAACAGGAAGATTTCTTACATTCTCTTTGACCATTTTTTTTCCCCAAGACACTCAAGAGGAAGTCAGTACAGAAAAAATAATTTAGAAAGTGGGCTCCTGAGCAGCGACTTCACTGGATTAAAGTGCAATCAGGTTCATAACTTTTAAACAGAGATATTAAACATGGGGCCCCTGGGCAGCTCAGTTGGTTCAGTGTCCGACTTGGGCTCAGGCCATGATCTCCCAGTTCACAAGTCTGAGCCCTGGGTCCTGCTGTGTGCTGACAGCTCGGAGCCTGGAGCCTGCTTCGGATTCTGTGTCTCCTTCTCTCTCTGCCCCTCCGCCTCTTGTGCTCTGCCTCTCGCTCTCTCTCTCAAAAAATAAACACTAAAAAATAAATAAATAGTAAACGTGGATATTATAGCCCTCTGTGTAAGGTACCTACCGAGCAAACACGTGCGTGGGTTGGGAGGCAATGGGCACAAACGTACACAAGGCAAAACACCTGCTCTTGTGGAGTTAATCATCTAGTTAGAGCAGGAAGAGAGCAACATGAAAAGTGAAATGAAGTGTTTCAATAACAGTTCTAGACAGTAGAAGAGATGTCATAAAACAGTGCACGATTCATTGCCAAAAAGATTGTTGCTGACAGTAACTGCTATAGGATTTCGGAGAAGAAAAAGGTCATTTTGAGCCGAGAAAGGCCTGGGGAGACTTTAGAGCAGGCAGGATCCCAGCTCAATCTGAAAGATGTATAGGAGTCTGTGGGTGGGCAAAGGAAGTGTATTACTAAGAGCCTCTCAGAGAGGCTGTTTTTAAATCTCTCTCTCTCTCTGAGCTCCTTCAGGATGTTTGGGTGACTAGTGTAGGAAGGGAGGCGCCCAGGGACTCAGGCAGGTGATGCCAAGTTGTAAAGAAACATTAAGACATTCAAAAGAAAATGCGGCCGAAGGCTGGAAACAACCCAAGCGTCCACCAACAAATGAATGGAGAAACAGAACATGGCACACAATGGAATAGTATTCAGCCTTCAAAAGGAAGGAAGCTTTGACACATGCTACAAGACAGATAAACCTTGAAGGCGTTATTGGCTGAGTGAAAGGGGCCAGTCACAAAGAAAATTCCGTACGATTCCACTTACATGACATACCTAAGTAATCGGATTCACAGAGACACAAAGTAGAAGGGGGGGTGGCCAGGGGCTGAGAGGAAAGGGGAAGGGAGACTTCGTTATTTAATGGGGACAGAACTTCAGTGCTGCAAGCTGGAAAGAATTCTGGGGATGGATCCTCGTAATGGTTGCACGATACGAATGTACTTAATACCACTGAACGATCCCCTTTAAAATGGCAAAGATGGGGGGCACCTGGGTGGCTCAGTCGGTTAAGCGTCCGACTTCGCTCAGGTCATGATCTCACGGTCCGTGGGTTCGAGCCCTGCGTCGAGCTCTGTGCTGACAGCTCAGAGCCTGGAGCCTGCTTCAGATTCTGTGTCTCCTTCTCTGTCTGACCCTCCCCCGTTCATGCTCTGTCTCTCTCTGTCTCAAAAATAAATAAACATTAAAATAAATAAATAAATAAATAAAAGTGGAGAGAGAGTTGGGGTGCCTGGGTGGCTCAGTTGGTTGAGCGTCCGACTCTTGATTTTGGCTCGGGTCACAATCCCAGGGTGGTGGAATCGAGCCCTGCATCAGGCTCCACACTCGGCGTGGCGCCTGTTTAAGATTTTCTGTCTCTCCGGGGTGCCTGGGTGGCTCAGTCAGTTGGGCATCAGACTTCCGCTCAGCTCACGATCTCATGGCCGGTGAGTTCGAGCCCCGCGTCGGGCTCTGTGCTGACAGCTCAGAGCCTGGAGCCTGCTTCGAATTGTGTCTCCTTCTCTCTCTGCTCCTCCCCTGCTCATGCTCTCTCTCCCTCTCAAAAATAAAGACTAAAAAAAAAAAAAATTTTTTTAAAGATTATCTCTCCCTCTGCCCCTCCCCTTCTCCTGCACGCGTGTGAGCACACGCTCTCTCTCTCTCTCTAATATATACATACATACAAACAGAGAGAGAGTAGCAGCAGGAGAGTGTTAGTAGGTCCTGAGGATCAAGGAGAATGGGGCTGGAGGGAAGAGATTTGGAGGACAAGGGCAATAAGGGCTGTGACAGCCCTGGGTCCCACCCACTAATTCCACTACTCAGTGGGGAACAGGTGGTAGAGAAAACCCTTCTCCCAATTTTCTTTGGAAACACCGAACTCAATTTAATTAAGGACCTTTAAAATCTTTTTAAAGCTTTGACCTTGGAGAGGGGGTAAGAGCCAGACACCTGCAGGCATTCACTTCTGCCCCCTGCCCGTTCCCCACTGGCCTTATTCACAGGATGTGGACCCTAAAAGTAGACAACCCGACCCCAGAGAACGTGCAGGTCACAGGCACGTTGACAGCATTTTTGGTTCTTTGTTTTAAATACTCACTTACTTAAGTAACCTCTACCTCCAGCATGGGACTGGAACTCACGACCCCGAGGTCAAGAGTCACACACTCTTCCGATTGAGCCCGCCAGGTGCCCACCCCCCCTTTTTTTCTTAGTATTTGGGTAGCGTTTTATCCAGCTTAGCAAAGAGGTCGGCAGAGCCAACCCAGCAGGACGTCGCCATCCACATTGTCGCACCTGCTCACACGCTGGCCCGCCAGCCCCCGAGGGGCTCCTCAGGGAGGGCAAAGTTCTGTGCTTGAGAGCCATCGCGTGACAAAACCGGCTGGCGGAAAGTTGGGCCGACCTTGGGTCCCTGCATCTCCTTGTCGCTCCATCCCATCCAACAACCTACTGAAAAAAGTTTTAGAGCGTGAAAGAAATGGGCTGGAATAAACCTTGCAAGTACCAACACGGTGTTCTCCATACAGTGATTATTAGCAGTCCCGTTGGATCCACCAATCTGTTGAGTTCAACGACAGGGAAAGGTTGTATGTGAAGGTAGGCCACCATTTTACACGAAAAAATAAAAACATTTTTGTTCTCTTCAGATTGTCCCGTGACGGGGTGTAGGAAACGTCCGCTCTGAGGCTCATTATTGGATGCATTTCGGTGTGGAATTTACCATCTGGTAACAGAGTCAGTGGAAATTAAGGACACAGTGGTAAGAAAACTTGTTAAGGAGATAAATTCTTTAAATCACTGCTTAGGAATTTACTCCTATATCAACTTGGAAAAAAATTTTTTTGAAAGGGAACGCACGTGCGCGGGTAAAGGGAAGAGACAGAGAGAGCGTCTTAAGCGGTCTCCATGCTCAGCACCGAGCCCAACTCGGGATTCGATCTTGTGACCCTGAGATCACGACCTCAGCCAAAATCATGAGTCGGACGATTAACCTACTGAACCACCCAGGTGCTCCAACTTTTAAATTTTTTAAAATTGTTTAAAAACATTTATTTACTTTTGAGAGAGAAAGAGACAGAGCGCAAGCAGGGGAGGGGCAGAGAGAGAGGAAGACACAGAATCGGAAGCCGGCTCCAGGCTCTGAGCTGTCAGCACAGAGCCTGACGTGGGGTTTGAACCCACGGACTGGAGATCATGACCTGAGTGGAAGTCGAAGGCTTAACGGACTGAGCCACCCAGGCATCCTCCAACTTTTAATTTCTTTTTTTTTTTTTTTTTTTTTTTTTTTTAATTTTTTTTATTTTTGGGACAGAGAGAGACATAGCATGAACGGGGGAGGGGCAGAGAGAGAGGGAGACACAGAATCGGAAACAGGCTCCAGGCTCCGAGCCATCAGCCCAGAGCCCGACGCGGGGCTCGAACTCACGGACCGCGAGATCGTGACCTGGCTGAAGTCGGACGCTTAACCGACTGCGCCACCCAGGCGCCCCCAACTTTTAATTTCTAATCAAAATAGTCTTTAGTGGATCAGGGTGTAGAACTACTTTATTATTCAAAATACAAATGAGCATTTCTTCTAGAGGAGCCACTTTGGTAAGTCAGAAAGTAAACAATGAATCCTAGTACCAGGAAAAAAAAAAAGAAAACGTTGGCCAAGTTGGGCTTCATCAAGCGAGCAATTCTATTCTTGTCCTACCCAGCCATCTAGGCCATGTCTAACTGTAAATAGGAGCCACCAGAGAATCCACCTGCTGGCAGGTGGGTTAGAAATCTCTAATTTCTTAGAGATGCATATACTCTCACAGCGAAATGGCTTTGGATCCCTGCAGCAGTTACAAGGAAAAACTAGGGCTAGCTTTAGGTCTTTTCAGAATTCTTGGGCACCCCTCAATGGGTAGGAACGTGTTAAGCTTTTTCCTCTCAATGTGATCCTGGATCCCAAAAGTCCTGGGCTCAGGGTTATTCTGCCCTGCCTCCGCCAACCATCAGGGGGCGCCAGCCAGCAGGGGGCGCTGGGCCCTTGAGCTCGGCTCTGCCCACTGAGTCTTTGGCAAGGCCTCCTGGCTAAGGACTTGCTAAAACTGCCCATTTTTTCAGTGGCCTTACGTTAAAAAACAAAAACAACCGAGTCATGACTATTAAAGCTTCTTACCAGTGTTGCAAATAGACCCACCTTCTCGGCATCCTTGGGCCCTCCTGCAACAATCTATCCTTCGACCGAAATATTTTTGACCCTCAGGTGGATGAGGACATCGGCAGATCAGAAATTATGCCCGGCACACCGGAAGTTTAGATCACTGGTGGTAGAAGCCTACGTTTTTATTCAAGCTCCTCTCAATTTTCCTTTATACGCTTGTTCCTCATTTGCAATTTAGGAAAAGATGGCTAATACATTATATCACTTTCGTTGCTGGGTCTTGTTGGGCTTCGGAAGTCTTTAAGGACAGACTCGTTAAAAAAAAAAAAAAAAGAAGAAAAGCATAAAATGTGTCAGGGAAATGGAGTTCCTATAATTTCACTCACAAATTTTGCCTTTTAAATGTAGTTCTCCTGCCGACAGTCCAGTGAAAGATGGTTTCCTTATTGTCATTTATTAGCCGTGACAGGTAGCAACACTGCTCTCAGATATAGTCTCCCTTTGCCACAATTATCTAGTAATGCCCGCAAGGCAGAAGACTGCTCAACCCTCCTTCCTTCTGGAATGCTTTTCCCAAAGGCAACAGTTCAAAGCAAACCTCTATTAACTGGAACACCGACATCTGCAGAATTCTCTGGACAGGATGATCCCACTACTCCTATAGTGATACCAGACACGAAGACATACTTACACTCCAGTCGCCAGGAAATCAAGATCAGTAACCAGTCTATATGTGAAGCCTTAGATACCCACACGGAGAGGATCACCACCACATAAACCACCCAACCACACTGGATAGACGTACTTCCTTCTTAGCAAGGATCTTTCCTTGTTAAACCCGTCCCAACAGGGGAAAAAAATTATTTTTTTCCCCTGCTAAAATTCAATGTAACCAATGGGGACAAGATACAGTATCGAAACGAAATAAATTAGATGCACTACTGGCTTATTAGTCTGCCGACATATTTACGGACGTGACATAAAAATTACACTCTTTGCTAACAGGGCTCACAACTCATAATGTACAGCCACCTACAAATCTAATACATTTTCTATCTTTAAGTATCTTCACTGATTTCTTTCTTCTACATACCTTTTGTTTCATGCATTTTGGAGCAGAAGGCAAGTGGTTTGGGAGAGATAAGAGAAAAAAATGGAGGAGAGAAAAGGAGAGATTTAGAGAATAAGGTGAAGAAGACAGCAGGAGAAGGAGAGTGGGAAACAGGTGTCACGGGAGGGGGAAGCTTGGGGCCCATCGGATGGCCTGCGTGAGACAAGGGCACAGAGATAGATAAGTGAGCCTTTCTTAACACCTTCAACTTGGTCCATAAGGAAGGGTCGCCCATCCACCCTGGGGACAGCACCCTTACCTCCAACTGCTCTCCGAGCATGAAAACATATGCCGTGTGTTTCACAGACAACACAGAAATGACAGAAACGGAGAGCTAAGAACACTATTACACTATAAAAACGAACATACTTCAGTGTGGTGGATTTTAATAAGATTTTAATAATATTGGTAAGGAGCCAAGTTACAAAGACGTCCTGGAATACAGAGTACAAAACTTCAGAGACAAAACAAAAACTCATGAGAACACAAGAGCGCTTGAAAACGGTAATAATCTCCAGGATAAAGAACCCATTTTTCTCAACAAAGCTACCAAGTGTGTTTAATAAAATCTAAAGGAGCGTAAAGACAAGGCGCACAGCCACGCCCCCAAGGCCAGCCACGCCCCCAAGGCCAGCCACGCCCCCGAGTCTGGGAAGACACTGGGGAGGTGTGCTGCTGGAGGCTCCGCGGCCAGGAGCCAGGAGCACAGAGGAGCTCCCATTACCAGCAGATCTGGACTATAAACCGACTGGAGGCAGGCTGGATTTCCTCCCATCTCACTTACAGGGTGGGAATTCATTTATTCCCCGGTTGGAGAGCAGCCTTGGCCATGAACCGTGTTGGCACGTGGAGGCGCAGCGACTCTTCCCACACGATGGAGGAAGCTGGTGCGCGCACCACCTCGGTCCCCGCAACCCTGATGCCCCAGCAGGCGCGGACTCGGGGGCGAAGAGGGGAGACAGGCTGTCTCCTCCAGGAACAACTCATTGTTCAGAGAAGCTAATGTAAGAGTTCTGCGTGATGAGCACACTGAAATTAAGAACCAAGAACAGGGGTCCCCACCTCCCCCAAGAAGAATGTGCCATTACACTGTGGGCTGCAGGACAGCAGAAGCGGAGGAAGTGTCCCCGCTCAGGAGTGCTCATCATTTCTCAGGACAGATATGCTATCCTGCCTAGGGTTTTTGGGTAGGTGGAGGGGGTTTCAACTCCCTGAAGCAAATCTTCCTCATTAGCTACCCTCATGTGGGTCCTATTTTTGTCTTTTTTTTTTTTCCAAGGGCACTACATGTTCTGCTTCATTGGGGCCAGATGTTCAAGTCAGTGTGTCTGATCATCCTGCCAGGAACACGACAACAATTATTTATTTGTCCTTCCAGCACCTGTAGCAGCGAGGACCAGCTGTGAAATGCAGGGGAGCCACCAGCATCCTAAGCAAACCAGGACACGGAGTGGGAGGCCACTCCTGCCCTGTGCGACAGGCCATCTACAGGCTTCTTTACTTTAAACCCTAAATCAATAGTTTAAACAGATGCAGATTCCACGTGACAAGAGAGACAGGAAGATTTGAGGCTTTATATTCTTTAGATGTCTACTTTTGCTGTACTGACCATTAAAAAGTTATGTGTAACTTCAAGATGAAAGGCATTAGCAGCTTCTTAGGAGAGGATAATCCCAATCTTTTGGAGATTTAATGAGATGTAACTCACTGAAGCTTCTGGCTCGGTCTGCTGTTAATTGAATCAAAGTCAATGACAATCTTGCTGCACTTTGGTGTGAATTTCCTAAACATAAGAAACAAAATATATAGAGATATTATCCAGTGAGTAGTTTAAAGCAATTTGTTTACTTTGGCTTAACCTACATTTTCTGTGGGGAGGAAAAAATTTCCCGGGATTCACTTGGTATCTTCTCTCTATAGGAGCCAATTATAGTGCACCCTACTGAGAGGGACACGAACCAGAAAAGACTAAGACAAAAAAAGGAACACATGGGGTGGCTCGGTCTGTGTGTTCTCCAGCCAGCTGAGTTCATGAATTATCAGGGAGTCAAAGGATTTCTAACAAGTTAGCTGCACAACATGACACACGATCACTAGTTTTCCCACCAGATTTATCTTCCTTCCTAGGAAATTTCTGCAGCCAACCTGGAATCGCTCAAAAGCAAAAAAAAAAAAAAAAAAAAAAAAAAGAGCAAATTTTCCTTTGCCTCTTGTACACAGCAAAAAACCCAGCCAGCTTTAGTATGGAGTAATTTTTAAAGTCACATTTTAAAGATGCAGAAGTAAAATAAACCTGCTATATATTTTTACTCATTGATGTACCTTCTTAAAACAGTTAACAGGACAATATTTGCGGACTGACTGTATTCTTTTAAAAACCAGTAAACAGTGAATATCTAATTATCAATATTATGCAAACAATCTGCATGTAAAGTCTCATAAGGCAAAGCAACTCAAGAGATCTGTCACATCTAACCTCTATCCCTAGTGATGAACAGAAATATGTTACTAATTACAGCACCCCACTGCTGACCACAAATACTGCAAAGGAATTGCTTTGAGAGCTTTCAGTCTCAAACGAAGTTTCTTACCATGAATCGAAGGTGGTAGAACTTCCCTGCAAGTAAACATACCTCCCAATCTTTGCCTAGCAAAGATAAGCATAAAGGTCGAAATAACTTCAAATCTCCATTTAAAATGTTGTTGTAAAAAGCATTTTTACGTGGTGTTTCAACCTAGTGGGTTACTTGCATCCTAAATTTTCAATGCCGGAGTTGTTACATTTGCAAACTTTATAGAAGTTTAACGTTAATATGGTAAAACTTGTGGAGTTTAAATTTTCTCCCTACTAGAATAATTTTAGTCCAAACCCCAGAAAGCTACTAATATTTAAGGGCAAGATCATTCCTCAGATCATCTTTAGATACTTCTGTCACTGCTCTTAAAAATCTACCCCTAGGGGCGCCTGGGCGGCTCAGTCGGTTGGGCATCCGACTTCAGCTCAGGTCACGATCTCGCAGTCCGTGAGTTCGAGCCCCGCGTCGGGCTCTGGGCTGATGGCTCAGAGCCTGGAGCCTGCTTCCGATTCTGTGTCTCCCTCTCTCTCTGCCCCTCCCCCGTTCATGCTCTGTCTCTCTCTGTCTCAAAAATAAATAAACATTAAAAAAAAAAAAAAAATCTACCCCTAAAATAACGTTGAGATCCTTGGCCCATCACACGTAAAACGAGGCTTCCAAGTGTGGAAGTCAGGCATCACAAGTAGAAATGAAACATCAACGAGGTCAAATGTTTCTTCAGTAGGCCTTCGACGACCTTTACCCCAAGCCCTTCTGCTTACCTGAAGGCCACCCCAGCCATATCAAACAGGAGCCTCGCGGCTGTGGTCTCATCGCTATCGTGGTACTTATCAGATATGAAAATAACTTCTTTGATACCTTTGACACCGAAAGAAGCCCCATTAGTATATGCACAAATAGATACGGCAACAGAACACAGACATATACCGAGCCCTGTCGTGTCTATGATTAATCACCTTTTCCCAGTGTGCTTATACACAGTGTCCAGTTACTGAAATACGTTATCGGCCACTTTCCAATACGGCAGACGATGTTACCTTTAACCTGCCCTCCAGTCTTTATAGATTTTTTTTTTTTTTTAACACATGCAAAGTAAACACATGTCAGGTAGTCGAGCCTTGATCCGATTAACAAAGTTTCTTTACTGCGGGCAAATACTCTTTAGTCGCAAGACAACTTCTGTCAGCTCAAGAGGCTGATGCAGGGGAGTGGACATGTTGGCGAAAATCAGAGGCAAGTGCCATCATGGTTCCCAGAATGGTTCTGCAGACCAATTCCAGCCAGCTCCATGGACAGCAGATTTGTTTTCTTTTCCTGTCCCGCAGGGCAGGGCTAACGGGAGGGCACCTGATACAACCACCCCGCTCCTCCTCCAGCCCCTGAAGGGACCACAGGAAGCTGGGTACACGCTGGCGGAGGAAAACTCCACGACGTTCTTTAACAGAGGACGGCCTCTGAGTCTGATATCACCAGACCTCTTCTCCTCAGAGACCCCCGGGCTCATGATGAACAGCCCCTTTAAACCACACATCTGGCTAACACGGTAAGTCTTTAAATCTCAAGCTGAGAGCTTTATGGAGATAAAGTGTGGCTGAATCTTAGATGTGACAGTATGAAAAAGGTGAACTATTCAGAATACAATGGTGTAGATTTATGGTAACTGTAGCGTAAGGAAAACTTCAAGTAGTACCGTTCGAGTCTTATGACATTTATATGCGAAGATACGTTTAGGTCCTAAAACATCTACCATATATTAATACAAATTAAAATTGCATATGCAGCCTCCCAGCTGACCTTGCTTCTGACAGAAGTTCATTCCTCTCCCTCCCCCTAATCTATGCACAATATGTCAGAGAACAGTAAATTGACGGTAATTATATGCAACGCCGGTGTGGTTTTTTTAGCAGCTTGCAGTTCAAGTTGCAAACTAAATTAAAAACATGCTAAGAATCGCAGAGGATACAATTAGTCTTAGAAGACCTGGCACCGTTCAAAACCAAAACACAGGAAATACCTTGCAAAGTTGATAGTGCAATTACTTTCGATCCAAACAATAACAATTTAAGACCAAGCACTTTTGCAATGAGCCGCCGATGAGCGGGCAGCAATGCAAATGTGACAAATGGAACCGGCCCAGCTCCTACCTGCCTGGATGATGAGCTTAGCACATTCATTACAGGGAAACAAGGCAACGTACATAGTACAGCCTTTCACGTCGGCCGAGTTTTTGTTCATGATGGCATTCAGCTCGGCGTGGCACACTGCGGGTTCGAAAGAGAAAGAAAAGAAAAACAGCATAACTCACGAGGAACGTACCAACGCTGCCGAAGCATTCCACTCGCCCCGCTGAAGAAGACACATGGAACAGACTCGATTTTTAAAAAAGTGATTAGAAACGGAAAGTACTGAGAATACCAAATGAGGGCCGCGTGGTCTAACAGGTTGGCTTTTAGCAGTAAAACCGTTCAGGGGAGGCTGCAGCCCTGGGTCTGTAAGCACCTGGCGCGGCCAGGAGGGGCCAAGGTCAAGTATCTCCACCCACCCTACGCACGGCAACAGCTCATGGCTCCACAAGACCCTGGGGTATGGAACTGCACACATAAAACGGCTCATTTGTGCGTTGCTACTCACATGCAAGGATATTCGCGGTGGCCGTTACGAGGGCAGGGCGCGATTTTAAGAGCAAGAGAACCAGGAAGTGAAGCTGAGTATTTCTATCCCGCGGGATCTGCTTCCCCCCATGGATCTCGGCCCACATACACACAAGAAAAATGCCGGCAGACAACCGGCGGCTTTTCGTTTAGAAGGAAACATTCATCCACTTAATGAAACGTCAAGTTCTTGCCACACTGGCCCGTTCCGGCAGCGATCCCCAAACAGCGATCCCCACATGGGCCTGAGTTCAAGGGAGAAAGGAGCACCGCCTCTCCTCTCCCACACCTGGAAGCCCACCCATCTTCCCCAGCCGTTGGCCAGGTGCTCCCACCTCCTAAGCTTCAAGGTGCCCTCTCCTCAAGGGAGCACTACTCCCAGCCCTGATTCTGTTTAGAATCCCCTGCCCGCTCAGTGAGGTGGCCGCTTTGCACTCTTCTGTCGTTATTCAAGTTTCTGGGTGCATCGCTCAAACTGTATCATAATCTGCAAACTCGTCTGCACTTGTCTGGGGTGTGGCCTGCCTGGGATGTGGATTTCTAAGAGAATCGCCCGCATGATTCTCATGTGCAGACACGTTTCAGAAACACTGCGTTGCAGAATCCTCCGGTAACTCCAAGGGGACTTAACACACACTAAGCACACAAGCGGTAAAATAAATGTCTGTTGAACAAATTAACGACAATCTGGCCGTGGTCCAAATCATACAAAACTGCCAGAATTATAAATATGGGGGCCTCCAGGGGGACCCCCCACCTTCTCCAACCCACCAACCTTCTACATTTAACACCCTCTTCTGGGAGTACTGAAGCTTTAAATGAAGAGCAGCCTAAGCTCGTGGCTCTTGTCCATATTAGCTGTGACACACTCGGTCCCTGAATCGGTATTAATATGGCTCAGCCATATTAATTATTCTGGCTCAGCCAGGATAAAGCCCCTGGCCCACCTTCCGCCCCGGGGCCGCCCGCTTTTCAGGTACCGGTAGAATTGCGATGCCCGCCTGTGCCCCTGTCCTGGGGCCCTCTCAGGAAGCATTGGGAGGGCTCCTTTTAGTCTCTGAATGCCACGACTGAGGGGGTCTTGGTCATACGTGTGGAAATGAACAGTTGCCAGGCATTGTAAGAAATTCTAAAAAAATAAATAAATAAATAAACTGCGCTTAATCAGATCACAGCCCATTGGAGAATAATCCCCGCCGGCCACAGAGGGACCTGGGCCACCATCCCCGAGATGCCACGAGAGAGAAAAGAAAGGCTCCCAGGCTCAGTGGCTGTGAGGACACTGGCCTCAGAGAGGCCCCTTTTGGCCCCCATTTACATCCCTGGTGACGGGGTTGTTCCCAGGCTGGGATTAACAACGGCTCCCTGTAAAAAACAATTAGATGTAATTGTTTCTTTTATTTCCCCCTCGAGGGCAGAGACCAGTCTTCTAGGTTCTTTGCAACTCCCCCAGAGTCCAATGTGGTGCCATGAACATAATGGGTGTTAAATATTTATTGAGTGAATAAAGGAGGAAATGCAGATTCCAATTATTGACGGTGACATTGGGAAATGCAGGAAGTCCTCTTAAATTCAAATATCAAAACTATGCTTTCCCATCTAATAAATATTTTTTGATGGTGTTGGTATTAATATTCAGAACTACAGAGTTTCCGAGTCTGTTAGGAAACACTGTTCTATTGCTTTCGTTGGAATCTCTAAAAATGGTCACAGTCACTCCAACTGTCTTCCTCTAATTCATCTGAGGCAGTTTGGGGACAAAATTTAACATTGTGTCGTCTGGATTCATTAATGAAAATTACCATAGAAACAGGTTCTCGGGGGCGGCATCCGACATCCCCGTATAAAGGGTGGTCTACAGAAAGAATACACGGGGTCACAAACAGACTTCCTTTCTCTCAGCTACAAAATCTTGTTTGTTGGAGAGATGTGAGTTCTACTGGGCACTACGACACTCAGGAGGCCCTCCAAAAGGGACCATTCCAAGTCCCCAAACCCGCGGATCCAAAACTGGACGAGACGAACGCAAAGCTCCAGTGTTCCATCCACACTTGACTTCTCTCGCTCATCCCTGTGCCCCCTCAACTTCGGTCCTGACAAATGCCCCCTCCAGCCTTCCCCCCAGAACCCCTGGCCCGCCAAACCTATCAGATGAACACCAGTTCCCAGGCTGAGGAGGGAAACCCCAGCCCAACCCTGCCCGGTGATTTGCAAACTCCTCACGTCTGTCTGTCTGTCTGTCTGTCTGATCCTGAGGTCTGAGACGTTTCTGGCCTGGCACTGGCCTCTGAGGTCCGCGCTCCACACGACCTCTGCGGCTCTGACGCTTGGCCTCCCGTCCAAAAGCGCCCTGCGTTTCCCTGCAAGACTGACCCATCGACAAGGCACCATCTGGTCAGGCCTCGGGCCCCCACCGCGTCCTCACTGAGGAACGGGCAGACTCACGTGACTGTCCGTCGGATTCATTTACGGTAGGCCGGTCAGAGTGGGGTCTGAGAACTCCTTTCACCACCAAATGCCAGGTGACCCCCAAATCTGCCTCGGGCCACAAAGAGCAGGCTGGCCTGTGAAGGGCTGGCCCCAGGGCTCTGGCCAGCCTGACTGCAGGCTGAGAACCTTCCCTCTACTCTCCACCTCCCAGGCAGGGGTGGAGGAAGCGGGAGCTTTGCAGTCAGCACCAGGGTCAAGGCCCAGCTGCCCCTTGAAGCTGTGTGACCCTCACCGAGGCATGTGCGTGCCTTTGGCTGGCAGAAGGAAGCGACGCTGAGAAAGTGAACTGCCGAGGAACTAAATAAAAGCGAGTTTTGCAACACCAGGTAATCTAATTTTTAGCCGTTTGCTCGTGTCCAGTTTCCTCCTTCCATCCACTAGAACAGCTGGTTCTTCTCCAAGACAGGCTCTCGATGGCAAATCACGAGGCCCCGCTCCTGAGGCCCAACGGCCTCGTCCCCACGCCGCGTCTCTCCGTTACAACCGTGGCCTCGGTCTCCACTCTGACCGAGCCATCTTCTCAGCATTTTCCTTTCGATGAAACTGTCCTGTCTACAAGCGCTAGGCTAATTCATTTTTAAAATTATCATCTCTTGGGGTGGCTGGGTGGCTCAGTCGGTCAGGCATCCGACTGCGGCTCAGGTCATGATCTCGTGGTTTGTGAGTTCAAGACCCACATCGTGCTCTCTGCTATCAGCACAGAGCCCGCTTCGGATCCCCTGTTCCCCCCCTTCTCTGCCCTTCCCCTGCTCTCGTGTGCACTCTCTTTCAAAATAAATAATAACAAATAAAATAATCATCTCTTCACCCAGTAATGAACATAAGCTCGAGTTTTCACTAAGTCAATCCTTTTCAAACTGTAGGTCAAGAAATAAGTTTACTGAATTACAAACAGCTTTTTCATCCCTCTTTTTAGTGAAATGTTTGAAAGCAGAAGAGATCTGAATGTGTCCACATGACAGAGGTTAAGTGCTGTTCCCAAAAACTGTTTCAGGTGTGTGTGTGTGTGTGTGTGTGTGTGTGTGTGTGTGTGTATTTCAGGTGTGAGCTATGTGTGCTGGGTTGCCATGTAAAAAGTATGTAACTATGGAAACCTGTTGACCTCTGTAATATGTTAGTAACATTTACAATCATTGGCGGGGTGGGGGGGGGGGGGGAGGTGGGAGGAGGAAAGGCCCTGATTTATAGAATCTGCTGATTTCGGGGGTGTGAATACTCCCACGTGGCCAATTTCAAGCTCCCGACAGACAGACAGTTGGGAAGATAGAGCGCTCAGATGAGGTGGGGAAGAGCCAGCTCCCACATACGCCCCTGGACGGCCTTATCTTCACCAAAATGCAGTCTCCCTCCGGTTGCCATCTCCGGATGGGCCTGCTCGCCAGGCCCATGCTTACGGCCAGCTCTCTACTCGAAACCCTCTCGGGTGCGCACCAGGCCCTGTGGAGTCTCTTATGTTTCTGTAGGTCCTTTTCTTTCTCTTGTCTTTTGGGGCCTTTCCCAAGGTCCGGTCCTGCTCTTGGATTTTTTTTTCCTGTGGTCACTAAGAATCCATGCATTTGTAGATTCTCAGAGGGCGGATCTATCGGTAATACCCTAGGATCTGCATTTCCAACCCACCTTCTCTCGGGCCTTTGCCTCAGGTGTTCTGAGGCTTCTCCGTAACTCTTCTCACTATGATAAAACACTCCACAGATATCTGACAGCAATAAATGAAAGAATAAATCGATCTTTTCCCAGTGCCAGCATTTTTATTGTGTTGCCCGGGAATAACTACGTCAAGAGCTGCAGAGAGGTAAGAGCAAAAACCAACCAACCGGGAGAGGTTCTGTTCGTGACCTTGAGATGAACGTAGTTTTTATACTTATAGCAGGAATAGGACCAAGTATCCCAAACATACACAGGCCCTAGGAGGTATTATAGCTCAATTGTCCAAAAAAAAAAAAAAAAAAAAAAAAGGACAAATTTTCCAACTATCTACCTAGAATTACTCATCTCCGACTCAGTTATAAGCAGAAGAAATCTCCAAGTACATTTGATAAGCACAGAGGATGACACACAACCTTTCAATTATTCTCAACATTGTTGAAAAGGAAAAGAATCAACTGCTGGAAAATATCAGATTAATGCTTATAAAGTTCTTGATTGCCAGAAAGAGAACCTCTATTTCAGGTAATTATAAGACAATTCATATGCTGTGGTCTTTTTTTTTTTTTTCTTTTCTATTACTAACTGTCAGAATTCAGAACTGCATTAACCTTGGACCACTGAGAAGAGACTGTATAATTAGAAAACTGTATTTTTCAAATTCCCTCTTCCTAGGGCTTGATTAATCCTCACTGTCTCATGTAGGCG
The DNA here is from genome assembly GCF_028018385.1 of Neofelis nebulosa. Classification (NCBI taxonomy): domain Eukaryota; kingdom Metazoa; phylum Chordata; class Mammalia; order Carnivora; family Felidae; genus Neofelis; species Neofelis nebulosa. The sequence continues at coordinate 14,821,053 of NC_080784.1, forward strand.
GTTCTCTAGAAGTTTGACAAATTAACAGGATATATTCCATCCTGGCTCGATGTGAGAGACTCACCATTTTATAGACTTGACTTTCATCTCATGTGAGACTAAGACAATATCTGTTTTAGATGGCAGTATTATTAAGGTTACTTAAATAAGTTTAAAAAAAAAACCCACAGGGGCGCCTGGGTGGCGCAGTCGGTTAAGCGTCCGACTTCAGCCAGGTCACGATCTCACGGTCCGTGAGTTCGAGCCCCGCGTCAGGCTCTGGGCCGATGGCTCGGAGCCTGGAGCCTGTTTCCGATTCTGTGTCTCCCTCTCTCTCTGCCCCTCCCCCGTTCATGCTCTGTCTCTCTCTGTCCCAAAAATAAATAAAAAATGTTAAAAAAAAAAAAAAAAAAAAAACCCACAAATAACACTAACCAAAGGCTAACTGCTGCACAAACAGTTTAGCAGCACTAGCGTGGCCCTGGCCTCAGCTGCTCTCCGTGGGCTACCAGGGTGTGAGGGGAAACGCTGGGCTGGACAGCGGTGGGAGTCGGGAAAACCAAGGTTCTCTTCCTGCTGAAGAAAGTCTCCAGGTTGGTTAAAACTCCTCGTTGTCAGTGGTCCAGGTTGAAGCAGATGACTTGGTCGGGCCTGAGGGGCACTCTGGCAAGGCTGACCTAGAACGTGGGCTCCAGTAGGGGCGGGTCGGAGGTTCACACCGGGAACACCTGCTGCCCCTCGGCAGGTCCCCGCGGTGCCTTCCGCTGACGCTCTCCAGCATGCCCTGCACGAGCCTCAGAAAGTCTCTGGGGAGCGGGGTGGGGGGCAGGTCCGCCTCCGCCCCGACTGGGAGGGCGCTCGGGCGAGGCGGCCACCCACACGACGAGCATGGGGCAGTTCGCTCACTGCCAGGACACAGGGTCAGGACTCAAGTGCCAAGACGCGTCTGCACGTGGCCTTCCAGGCTGAAAAGGTGGCAGGCTTCACCCTGCAATTAATAATTGACATAGGGGCACTGGGGCTGAGCGTCCGACCTTGGCTCAGGTCATGATCTTGCAGTTCGTGAGTTTGAGCCCCACATCGGGCTAGCTGCTGTCAACGCAGGGCCCGCTTCGGATCCTCTGTCCCCCGTTCTCTGCACCTCCCCGGCTAGCACGCTCTCAAAATTAAATGATAAACATCAAAAAAAAAAAAAAAATCATTGACATGAAATGGGGCACCCGAGTTCAAAGCTGACCTATGCGTTTTAAAAAATAACTCAATGTTAATTTTTACAAGATATTCCATTTCCATCCTGATGATGAAGCTGTCGTTATTTCTTGGGGCACCCAGGTGGCCCGGTCGGTTAAGCGTCCGACTTCGGTCATTTCACCGTTCGTGGGTTCGAGCCCCGCGTCGGGCTCTATGTGGACAGCTCGGAGCCTGGAGCCTGCTTCGGATTCTGTGTCTCCCTCTCTCTCTGCGCCTCCCCGACTCATGCTCTGTCTCTCTCTCAGGAATGAGTAAACATTAAAAAAAAATTTTTCTTGAAATCCTTTCTTGAAATGACGGTCTAAGTGTTTTTATTTCAGGGGTCCTATAGCTATCAGAGTCACTGAACCCCGGCACATCTCTCTGTCGGGGCTCAGGCGCCCTCTTCCCTGTGCTTGAAGCCCCACAGCTTTGAAAAGTCCACCGAGGGGTGTGGCATGTACACCCTCCTCTAACAGATCCATTTAGGGAACTGGGGCTTCTGGAGCTAAAATGGAATTTCAACTACTTATTTCTTAATTATTGAAAGATACCCTGACAGGGCCTCATACATCACTGCCAGCCTCCAAAGGACCCATCCTTCACATCAATAATTCAACAACAGAGTAGCCTCTACATTTAAGCACCCCCCCAACCCACCACCACCCCTACAATATCGCCCCCGAACGTTATCAAATGCTCACTATTACGGCTACCCCGAGATCCAAAGCGAGCATCCCGAGGATTTCGTGCCCAGGCAAGGTCAACTCTCTACCTTATCTCCCCTCCGTCAAGTTTCCACACCTGAAAAGTAGCGACCGGACTCAGTACGAGAGTGTCCGACGGACTGGGGGCAGAGGTGGGGTGAGAAAGAGGGAGAAGCGAGTTAGAAGCCAGTTCATCAGTGCCTGAAGCCAGCCCCAACCACCCAGGCCCACCCACCGCTGGCCCACAGCCTTCCATCTGCCACTTTCTGGCGAGTTCCGAAGCCCAGCTCGCTCTTCAGCCTCTCAGCCAGAACGCAGCCACCCCAGCCGACGGAGCCTCCCTTTGTACCGGGAGGAAACAGTTTTAAACTGAAGCCATGTGGTGTATGCGTGTCGCGATGAGTTCTGGTCGCGGGCAGGGCACCCACAGGGCAGGGCACCCGGCCCCGGCCCCGGCGGAGCTCAGGCCCGGCCTGGCGGGGGACACCCAAGACACATACCCGAGCGCCCAGCAAAAGGCTGCAGGCGCCAGGGAAGGCGCACCAAAGAGGTCAAGTGGTGGGAACGGCCGGGAAACGAGGGGTTAAACCTGCGGGCTGGTCGCTAGACGGGGAACTGAATCTGCGGGGAACGGTGCTTCCGTGGGGAAAAGTAGCTGGGTTACGAATGGCATTTCAGAACAGAGTGGGTCTAAACCCTGGGACTGGCCTACACGGGTGTTCCAGTCCCGGCGTCGCTCAAGGACAAACAGGAGGAACGGTGGCCTCCTCCCTGTCTCCCAGGGTTACAACAAGACCCACGTGAGGAGAGCGGCAGGGAAAAGCTTTGGGAACTAAAAAGAGCGCTGCAAGTGAAGCCATGTGCCCCAGAGGCAGAACTGGGCTTGTTTCCTGAGGACGGACGGCCTCAACCCTGGCTGGTCCCCAGTGATGAAGATGCGTGGGCGTCAGGTGCCCGGAGGAGGGTCTTCCGGAGCGGAGGTGACAGGTGATGGGTGACAGGTGACAGCCCGCGTGCCTCACCTGACCACGCCCCAGCTGTTCCACTCCGTGTGTTTAGACGCAAACACCACTGCCCCCTGCACCCCCCCTCCCCCGCCGCGCAGTGGAACGGGGCCTCACAACCTTCTGGCTTTGAGGGACACACGATTCGAGCAGAGAGACGTTCATTATTCCAGCGTGAAGTCTGAGGGTGGGAAAAGGGCAGGTAACAGCGACAACCGCGAGCCTGGAAAACGTCCTGAGTCTGTTCTGCTAGGCCCGTGCCCAGAGGAGGTCTCGGCCAGAGGAAAGGAATTCTGGCCAGGTCTGGGAAGACGGAAGTCAGTCACTCACTTAGAAGGCGGCCAAGTCCTCGGGCGTCCGGTGTCCCGGTCCTAGAGCCGTGTTCACACCCATCCCCGCCGGCACATGTCCTGGGGCTGGACCCGAGGCACCCGGTTCTTGGAGCCATCGGCAGAGGGCCGCCTCTGCCGTCCCCTTGCCTCCTCCCTGCACGTCCCCTCGGCCACTCCTCACACGCTGCCTCCCCCACCTGCTCGTTCTAGGTCCCTACACCTCTTGTGGAGCCTCAGCCTCCCGGCCTGTGAAATGGACAGCAAAAGACCCGGCATCACAAGGACGAACGTCCGTGAAGAGCACAGCACAGAACCTCTCCGTCCCCGGGCTGCTCAGCTCGGAGACGGAGAACGGACGTTCCTCCCTCCCGGTCTCTCCTACTCTGATCCTCATCCCCTGCCTCCGTCCTCGCTGCCTCTCGCCAAGGCTGCTGGCAGCGACTCATGGCACCCAGGGGAGCCACTTAGCCCCAATGGTAGTGCTTAGGGCTAAAGAGAGTTCTGACTGTGGTGTTTCCATTATTGACAATAAAGCCCCCAGAACTCTAATTACATCGCTTCCCCATGTGCTAAGGGCACACAATCGGGTCAGAGGGAGGAGGATGTGGAAATGCTGCAGTCCATCGATGGGTAAGCCAGGCCAGCTCCCTTCCTGCCGTTCACGCGAAATACACGTTTGAGGCCTGAAAGCTACTGAAGAAACATGAATAGGGACAGGACGCTAATCGCTGCTTGACAGCTTTGGGATGCAAATATGCGCCACCAAGATCCAAAGCCTCCCTCTTGCATTAATGGCTTTCCGAGGGTAAACTGGGACTGAGCAATGAGCACTGGAATAGGAGTCCGGATGTGTGTGTTCTCATTAATTCCAGCTCTACAAGGCCCGCCTCAGGCAACTCGCTGATGCTGTTTCGGCGTGCAGAAAATGGGGCTTGGCCGACCCGACTCAGGCTTCTGAGATGAGGCGCCAGCTGGAGACCCTGCCCTACTTTCCCTACTCTGCGCTCCGCACCGCATTCTTTTCCCTCTCCCCGCAGCGTCCAAGCTGGGACTGATCACACTGTCACCTGCCACCCACGGACCTCTGTGAGCTGCCCCGCTCGGTGTCCCTCTTCTATCGCTCATCAGTGTGCCCGCAATCTCTCTCTGCTGAACCAGCCCACGTCCGCGCTGCAAGAACTAACAAGACCCAGGCCCTCCCCTCGTAGAAACCCTTCTCTTGGCCCCATCTCCCATGCGGCTGCCACTCTAACGTCTTTTTTTTATGTTCTTATTTATTTATTGTGAGAGAGAGAGAGGCAAGGAGGGGCAGAGAGAGATGGAGAGAGAGAATCCTGCGCTGACAGAGCGGAGCCCGACACGGGGCTCGATCCCACGAACCGTGAGATCATGCCCTGAGCTGAAACCAAGAGTCGGATGCTTAACTGACCACTGAGCCACGCAGGCGTCCCAAACAGCCTGCTTTCTTAACAACCATCCCAACCCCCTCTCCATACAGGGTCCTGCTTTCCTCGCCTGCTTTTCTTCCTTCAACGGGCTGTCACCTCCCATCCCCACCACTCCGTCAGCACTGCTCTCTCCAATAAGACCTGTGTGTCGCTGACCCCCGAGGACGTTTGTCAGTCTTCAAGGCACAGCTCCCTCCTCCTTAGCGGGGGGGCTCCGAGCGATCCCTGCGAGCAGGCTCCTTCCCCCCCTCCTCCACCCACCCTCGTAGTGTTGCAGTTCTGAGACCAGCCCCGGGTCCTGCCTCTGCACATGCTCCCTACGTGCGCTCGCGCATTTCCATGGCACAGTGTCACCCGAATGCCACACACGCCCACACTGACGTCTCAGACCGAGACCTCTGTCCCCACTCACACCCCCCAACTGACACTTCTACTGGGAGGTCTCACAGACACCTCAAACTTCAGGGACCAAAGCTTCCCCCAAACCTAGGCACTCAGGCTAGGACTGCCCGGGGGAGTCAGACTCCCTCTCTGAGCCCCGTGTCACCCAGCCCTCTCGATGCTGCCTCCATTCCTCTCCGTCTCCTATCCCCCGGACCACCCACAGGTCCCCCCCACAACAGCTTCATCTTGTAAGTCCAAACTCCTTACCTCCGCCCCCTGCCGGCCCCCAACCTCGCCTCTGTACTCCGTGTGGCCCAAATTCTTTCCCTCCCACAGAAAGTTCCAAGCGCCCTCCTGCCCTCTCGCAGCGAATGTCCTTCCCAGCCCCAAACACTGACCAGCCAACCCTGACCTCCGGGAACCCATCGAATCCTTCAGCTCTCAGCCTAAAGGTCACTTCCTCAGAAAGGAATAAACAACAGCATCTGTTTATTTCATTAACGTCTACCTCCATCACTGTCAATCTGCCAAGTCCTTGAAAACAGACCTGGTAACGTTTTTATTTGCTAGCGCGGGGTGCTGGCATGGAATGTGCAGAGAGGATGCCGGGCCACGGGTCAACGTCCTCCGAAAAATGTATTGTGATATAAAATATAGTCGTGACTTTTGGGCGCCTGGGTGGCTCGGTCGACTGAGCGTCCAACTTCGCCTCAGGTTCATGATCTCACGGTTTGTGGGTTCGAGCCCCACATGGAGCTCGCTGCTGTCAGCACAGATCCTCTGTCCGCCTCTCTTTCTGCCCCTTCCCTGCTCGTGCACTCTCTATCAAAAATAGATGTTTAGAAAAATAAATAAAACATAGTCATGATTTTTAAGATGGAAACAAGTGACTTGAGAACTCCCCCGTCACCAACAGACAACTCAAACCAATAGAAGAATGGATGATTCCTTAGCATTTATTTCAGTTCCTAGAAAGTTGTAACTCGCTCGCATAAGGAAGAAGGACAGTGAGAGATTCTTCTTCCCTTTTCCACCTAAACCCAAAATTAATGGCATTCTGAACAAAGTCTTTTAATTGCAGAATTAAAAAATTCATGCTCAGTTATCATATTCAATATTTTAAATTTACTGTGGCATCTATCATTTGGTAGAAGCACAGAGACAAAATTCACACCTCCGCTAAGTGGCCGGGACGACCCTCCAGAGCGCGAGCTGAGGGGAGAGTGTGTGCGCCCTCCCGTCTCCACTGCCTCGCTCTCACCAAGACTCTGCATTTATCACGGGATTTCCCGATGCCAGGCAAGCACCCACGTTTCAGTAAACGTGGTCGCACAGACTCACAGAAGGACTTCTGAAGTCCTTCCCTTCCATCTGGTCTAAGACTAACCTCTTCTCTCATACAGTTCTGTACCTGCCTCCTCTCCTCATCTATTTTCCTGCACTTCGATGTGGGGTCCTTTTCTTCACTGCTTATCTTCCAACCTTTCTTCATCCAATGTCTTTGAATCTCCAGGTTTGTGGGATAACCTATACTCTTCGACTGCCCCCTCCTGCTTGTGTGTCCTGTCTTGTCCCATGTCGATTCATCTTAGGACTGGAGCAGATTTCCAATCGCTGGAGGGAGAGAGTGAATAAAGCCTGTTTCTCTCCTTATTAATTTGTCCCCACACATGATGTATACTCTCTGCATGTCACGGCCACCAGCAGTGTTTTACAAATCTGCAGGTTTCCCCCAGTATGGCTTCAGAACCCCCTGGGACCCCGTGAGCAGAGAAACGGCACTCCAATCCAATGTGATCCAAGCTGTATTGTTGAATTTTTCCTTAGAATTCTAGCACTGAAGGGGTCCTCAGTGATCATTTGTTTCATAAAGATACTGAGAAATAAACAGCAAGTAATATAGTAACATCCCCACAATCACTGGGTATAAACATACCACACCTAGAACCTAAGTTCCAGAAGCCCTGTCCAGGATCCTTCCCCTTGAATCTGACAACTGCTGCTTTAAGCACTGTGGGGACTTTCTCAGCTAACATGTATATTAAAGACAAATATAATTGGGGCGCCTGGGTGGCTCAGTCGGTTAAGCATCCAACTTCAGCTCAGGTCATGATCTCACCATTCATGGGTTTGAGCCCCGCGTCGGGCTCTGTGCTGGCAGCTCGGAGCCTGGAGCCTGCTTCGGATTCTGTGCCTCCCTCTCTCTCTGCCCCTCCTCCGCTGTCTCTCTCTCTCAAAAATAAACATTAAAAAAAAATTGTAAAGACATATATAATCTCATCTAAATATAAAACAAAAGTCCTATGAAGTAAATGTAAAAAGCGATACGAATATCCGCAAAAAATCTCTAGGAACCAGGTTTCACTGCATATTTCCAGGACAAACAATATACACATATTCCATTTTGTTTTTTTTTTTTTTTGTTTTTGTTTTTTTTTTTTTATTAAAAAGTTTTTTTTTAACCTTTACTTACTTTCTTTGCACAGGCAATGGATGGGAGAGAGTCAGACACGGAATCCGAAACAGGCCCCGACCAACGGGCACGGAGCCTGACGTGGGGCTCGAACTCGCAGGTCGCGAGACTTCGACCTGAGATGCAGTCAGACGCTTAACCAACTGAGCCACCCAGGCGCCCCTACACATATTCCATTTTGGTACCAGTATCAACAGGGTGTAGGAAAGAGAGATTCTTGATGAAAAAAATTCAAAATAAAATAAAACCTTAGTAATTCAGACCGATTTCAGAGAAGATCAGCCCAAATCAGCAAAACAGATAAAGAACAGATCAAGAGAATAAAAACTAAGGCAGCTCATCATTGTCAGGTCCCCCCTGGAACCCCACTGCGTGGTGGCCCAAAGTTCTAGACAAAGACTTATCGGAATTAAAAAATTTGAAAAAGTTATATTTATCACGAGGAATAACGGCGGGGGGGCGGGGGGGCGCCTGGGTGGCTCAGTCGGTTGAGCATCTGACGTCAGCCTGTAGTTTCTGAGTCTGAGTCCCGCATCCGGCTCTGTGCTGACAGCTCAGAGCCTGCAGCCTGCTTCAGATTCTGTGTCTCCCTCTCTCTCGGCTCCCCCCACCCCGCCATTCGTGCTCGTTGCTCTCTCAAAAATAAATAAACATTAAAAGAAAATTAAAAACAACAAAAACCAGGAATATCCACTTGCACTCAATTAATGTGCTCACATACGTAAAAATCTAAAACAGACTGAAGGTGGCCCTGAAATTTTATTGGTACTATTAAATTTCCCAACAAACCGTTTATTTTGAGAGACGGTACAAAGATCAAACTTCAGCCCACTTCCCGTTCGTTAACTTGGAAATCACTACCCTTGGATTATTTAAGGTTTGAATACAAATTTCCATGAGGTAAACTGGTTCTTTGTGAAACGAAAGACAAATGCCGTGTATTTTTATGAGAAGGTTGGATGCCCAGAGATGAGCATTTTAGCTTTTCTTGCATATGCTTCTCAGGACTTAACCTGTTCCTATCTATACATGCTTTGTAGATATTCCTAGTGAAATAGTAATCTCTAGCTCTTCAAAAACAATTCGTCCTGAATCTATAGATTAAAACACGCAGATAAATGGGCTCCCGGCTGGCTCAGTTGGTGGAGCACACAACTCGATCTAGGGGTCGTGAGCGGGAGCCCCACATTGGGCGTAGAGATTACTTTAAAAAAAAAATACATAGATAAAAATCTAATAAACTAACCCCCCAAAATCATGATGTATCCTTAAGACCATTTATAAACAGCTACACCTGAACGTGAAATATGCTTCCATCAAGCTGATTAATTTCCAGGGGAGCCTCCGACATAGGCAGTTATATTTCTACGATTTGTCTCAAGCATCACACAATGAAACCTGAGTTGGCCCCTTGATTCATAAAAATAATCTACTTTATTTCTTTCTGGGGTACAGTCGCTCAAAGGTTTCCAGTTGACTATTCGTTATTTGCTACAAAAGGTCCTCCCGGGGCCCACGGTCAGGGCCACGGCTGCGAAAAGGCCGAGCAGGGGAGGGGCGGTGGAAAGCCGCGACGTGAAATTAGAATTCTGTAGGAAAGGAAACAGCAACTCATCAAACCCACGGATCTGCCTAACAAAACCGGAGGGCGTTCAATTTCAGCCGGCTGAAGGAACAAATTTGATCTTAATTACGAAGAAGCTCTTACAAGTTTTGAGGAAGTCACAGCTTAAGAAGGATCAGCCGCCTAACTTCTTGATAAATTAGTTTCTCAGGACTAACCTTTTGGATGCCGAAGAAATACATCACACGCGTGGCAGTCAGGAAAATGTCAGTGTTCAAGGGGGTAAGGTAAATGGCTAAGTAATCACTGAAATGACATCTCTGCATGCTTAACAATATGCTAAGTCTGAAAAGTAAAGACTAAATTTAAATATAAAATTTAAAGAAGCTCCACCATGCAATGGCAAAACCGATCAAAGTTGCCATGCTGAACAATGCCTTTAATTAACTCCTCCCCAGCACGATATCCTCTTCCGAGTTTTCCTACGGAAATATGAATGGACCCTGGAAGGAGCCCCACGTCTCCATTTCTGCCTGATGCATCTCGACTGTGGCCACCGCCCACTCTGGGCACATCGGAACCATGGTCGCCTCCATGATGAGCAAGTGGGATGCGGCAGAGAGAGCGATTCTGGCTTCTCGATCGATTGGGACAGAAGAGGCGGCCAGGCAGAGAGGCAATCTTACCCGCACATCCCTTACCAACAGGAAACGACCTAACAGTAAAACACAGGCGAGCTGGATGAGCACTGGAACTACTATTGAAAATGGGAAGCCTGGTTTTTCTTTGAACTGTTTATTTATTTATTTTGAGAGAGAGGAACCCCAGAGGGAGCAAGCGGGGAAGGGGCGGAGAGAGAGAGAGAGACAGAGAATCCCAAGTAGGCTCTGCACCGTCAGCACAGAGCCCGATGTGGGGCTCAATCTCACGAACCATGAAAGCACGACCTGAGCCGAGACCAGGAGTCGACACTCAACCAACTGAGCCACCCGGGCGCCCCCCAAACGGGAAGTTTTTAACAACGGCTCTCAAGGATGAAAGATGTTGATTCCACTCCAACTCTCTGGTCTGTAAACTGTCGTCAAAATCCACTATGAAATCCCAAGGAAAGTGTGCTATCTGCATTACCATGGGTCATTTTACCTCCATTTTATAAAATTAGTATTTTGATCAAACGTGCTTGGTTCTAATGAATTTCACAAAGAGAAAGGAACTAAAAATGTCAGCTGAATACTTCATCCTAGGTTTAGCAACCACCCCCTCCTAAAAATAAAAATCTTCCAAAGCTTTTTTATATGGTTAAATTAGATAAATCTGCTGCTTCCCGGTTTTTTTAATTGTCACTCGTGCGAAAAGGTGTCACTTTTCACGCCGACTTCTTCCTGCCGCTTAATGTTACTGACATCATACTACCTTTTGGATTTTTCAGGAAAAGAATGAGATAAAAGCAGTTTCCGTGGCAGGGGGAATCTTCATTTTCCATATTAACACTACATTATAATCAAATAGTTTCGTGACGTTTTGATCCTGAGGCTGGAAGAACAAAAACGCCCCTTAAAAATGCCTCTCCGGAGACACAGCCCGGAAAATGCTCCGTCCTTCTCTGTTACAAGCATTCTGCGCTTCCCTCCTTCCACAAAGGGTCAATCAAGACTAACGGCTTCTAAACTTCCAGAATTAATAAGGACAATTAAGTTGTATACGTTCTTGGTCAACCCAAGCTCCCCTTCGGAGAAATGTTAAAGCAAACCATGTACCTTCTGCCTCATGCTAAGCGCAGGCCACCACCACCTGAGCTCCTGACCTCCATGGAGTTACTCGCCTAAGCCTCCGTGCACTCAAGTGCATAGTGAAAAGGAGAGAACGGGTGATCCACTGTGTTCTGACCGAAGCAACATTTCAGAAGAGCTGAATTCCTGGGCCCCACAGAAGAGACAGCTGGGTAGCAAAGAGCATTGACCTCAGGATGTCTCCCTGTCTGTGTGGCATTACAGAGGTGATTTACATTTCTGGGCCTTTCTTTTCCGATCCACACAAGACATTAGGCTTAGACTCTGTGGGCACAGGCGTCCGAAGCACTCCCCAGCTTCTGCAACGGGTCCAAGTATGTTCCACAGACAGCAGAAACATCACATGTAGCACACACATACGCTTTTTCCAAACGCACACAAATGCTGTTTAATAAAGTACAGAGTAAGGCAAAGCGTTACTGGTATCGAGTAGCTTTTGTTATCCGTGGATTTTCTTACCCAAAAGATGTTAATGATCTCACTTATGTGTGGAATCCTAAAAAAAAAAAAAAAAAAAAAAAAAAAAAAAAAGCTCACCGATGCAGAGAACAGATTGGTGGTTGCCAAAGGTAGGAATGGATGAAACAGGTGAAGGGGGCGTGGTCAAAAGGTACAAACTTCCAAATATAAAATAAGTAAGCCCTGGAGAATGTAATGTATAGCATGGTGACTACAGTAACAGTGTGCTTCATATTTGAAGGTTGCTAGAAAGATCTTAAAAGTTCTCATCGCACACACAAATTTTTTGTAACGACGTAAGGCGATGGATGTTAACTGGACTTATTGTGGGAATTGCTCAGCCGTGCACACAATTATCAACAAATCATTGTATCGTGCACCTGCACTCTACTATAACGTTATGCGTCAAATATGCCTCGGTAACAAAGAAAGATAAGGATAGTTTAACTAGCATTATACAGGGGTCCTGGAAGTTCTGTTGACATGTAAAAGAGGGTCCTCATATATTGAAAAGAATTAGGAAATCACTGGTCTAGAACTCTGGATGATCTCTAAAGCTCCTTTACAGGGATTAGCACATAATCTATCTTTCTCAGAGAGCAGGTCAGCCACTATTAATAGTGGTGAGGAAAGAAAGGGTTAAGCCGACTAATTCCAGACATTGTCACTTAATTTTAAAATTAATTGAAGTCTTAAAACGGAAGGAAAAAAAAGGAACTTGTGTTTTGGTCAATTATCACCAAACGTTTCTGTTACATCCAAGGCTATCCAAACATGTATTTCTCTGAGGCCTGAAACCTCTTGAAAAAAAAACAAGTCTGAGCATACAGTTCATAGCCAGCCATCACTATTTAGACTTAAAGCCCATCTTTCCGTGTATTATGATGGTAGTAACACTAAATGCCTTTTAAAAACCATTTAATACCTTCTACGACTTTTATGGTACATCAAATTACAAGCCTACTCTTGTGAAAGGAAATTGTCTACATCCTCGCATAACCACGTGTCAAAGAATAATTGAGAAACAAGGGCAAAGAGCTTTGAAAACCTAGAGGTATCATATGGATAGTAAAAAAAAAATAATGCAGACAGACAGGCGATCTCCGCCCTGAAATTCAGCAACTATTCAATAAAAATTACAAAAAAAATATCAGTGAAGTTGGACAAATCCCTATGTAGATTTTTTTTTTCATTCCTTCTAGAAAGGAGCTCTGAAAGGTACTGTCTCCAAGTTAGACAAAAGGCAGCGAGCATCTAAGAACAAATACAATCGGCTACTTGAGAGGTTTCTGACCACTGGGAAGTGAGGGGCTGCAAACATAGGCAAAGCTTTGGGCTTCTGGGTCACTGCCACAAATCTGCCGGTCACAGGGACTCAAGAAGGCACAGGTCCTGAGAGAAAGCAGCTGCTCAGGAACCAAGCAGGACCCGCCTACCCCTACGCCTACCCACCTTTCTACAAGCCACCTCCCTGCAACAGACTGACACCTAAGAATTCCCCCATTCTGGGGCGCCTGGGTGGCTCAGTCGGTTAAGCGTCCGACTTCGGCTCAGGTCATGATCTCGCGGTCCGTGGGTTCGAGCCCTGCATCGGGCTCTGTGCTGACCGCTCAGAGCCTGGAGCCTGCTTCGGATTCTGTGTCTCCCTCTCTCTCTGACCCTCCCCCGTTCATGCTCTGTCTCTCTGTTTCTCAAAAATAAATAAACGTTAAAAAAAAAAAAATTTAAAAAAGAATTCCCCCATCCGGCAGGAGGACCGAGGCTTCACTGTGTGGACCGGGTGACATAGTCACTGTGCTTGTCATGTTTCAGCACAGACCTTGAACACAGACCTTTTTCACTTTTGCAGTTTTTTTAAATGTTTTTGTTTATTCATTTTTTTGAGAATGAGAGACAGAGTGTGAGCGGGGAAGGGGCAGAGAGAGACGGAGACACAGCATCCAAAGCAGCTCCAGGCTCCGAGGTGTCAGCACAGAACCCGACGCGGGGCTCGAACCCACAGACTGTGAGATCATGACCTGAGCCGAAGTCAGACGCTTAACCGACTGAGCCACCCCAGCGCCCCACAGTTTTGCGGTTTTTACGTGGGACGTTGAACTGTACTCTGAAAAATTACCGTCACGTGTTACCTACAAACAGCTGATCACTTCCCTTCTCTCTTACCCTCGAAAGCTTACAGAACCAAAATCAGAATAACAAAAAGTGTCTCAAATACGTTAGCACATTTATCTTTTCACTAGAGCTCCACTCAGCTACAGAACTAAGGCTGAGAAAACAGGTTTACTACCTTCCTGGGTCCGGGACCCTCCTCTCCTCCAGGGCTGGAGTGAGAAGGACAGACTGACTATAAATCCCCCGAATCACTCAACTGTGTTTCATTCCTGGAAAACCCTGACTGCTTTGCAGCCCCCCACCCCCACCCTACCCTCATTCCTCTGTCCCTTCCCCACCTCCAGTCACATTCTTTCTTTTTCTTTGGAAAACAGAACAGTTGCCCTGAAGCAATTTAAAAAGAAACTCAGGGGGCTTATTTAACGTTGATTAAGGTCCAGGAATATTCGTAAAAATATATAAATGAGGCTAATGTAGACTTAGAATTCTTCATGAGAAAACCCCAGAGGACAGCCTACTATGGACAAATCAACAAAGCAGAAAGGTCTTACATTATTCCTTGACGCGGGTTTCCTACAGGCACAAGCTTTCCCATTTGAATGGCCTGAGTCTACTTTCCTCCCAACCGAGGTGGTGGGTTCCCTTCCAGACATAAACACAGGTCCTCATATTACGAAAAATCAGCAACCAGCGTTCGCAGCCCGATTCGCCTCTCTTACAGCATTGGTTGTCCGGGGAATGAAAGGAAAAGCAAGTGAGGCTGTGGCCTGTTCCCGCCCCCCCTCCCCCCCCCAGTCTCGAAAGTGGTTCTCCTTGGGGCTCAGATATGCAACAAATTACAAGAAGCACCCTTCCCTAATTGAAAGATGAAAACCAGAGCTGGCCAGGCCGTGTGGTTCCACGCGTCTGGCTTGTGGTCCACCCTGGGAATACAAAGCCCCCAGAACAGGACGAAGAGACGGCATCATCCATTTCCTGATGCCCCGCTCACAGTCATTTCCTACTTCCCAGAGACGAGCTTGAGATTTCCTCCACAGGCAGAGGGGCTGAACGAAGCCTGCTTCTCCTCAGAGCAAAGCCTTCACCAGACCTTGGTTAGGTGGCTTTGCTTCCAAGCAGCCAAGAAAGCATGGGCAGGGCCAGCGTGCACATCCCTCAGCTACCTCTCCCGGGGGCTGTGGCCCTCTGCAGAAGCCCACCATCCACGCTCGGGTGTCGCCCAGCCTGGCGGGCTGCCAGCGAAACATACCAGGCCGGCCACAGACAACAGATCCCCGGACCTCAGGGCCAGGCCGTGTACAGACCACTAACAGGCCCCCATTCACTGACTCTTTGGAACGTAAGGGTCGGGGGCAGGAAACGGAGGTGGTTCAACAGGATTCTTCTTCTGTCCAGCTGCTGATGACTGAAAAGAGATGATACTTTCTGACCAACTATCTTAGCTGAGCACCACCAAGGCTATGGCACCAAACAGAAGGAAACACAAGGCAGGCCTTACCGTAAGGGTACTTGGTATCCAGCTTTCTCTCTGCCGTCCTTCTCCAAGGCAACACGTCATCGCTGCACCCATTTGGCATTCCATTATACCCGATGCCGACAATCTTGTTCTCTGCGTTCACGATGCAGGCTCCAACCTACAGGGAAACGTGTCCAAACACTGGTCAAGTGGCCCGTCGGCCCCTGGACGGGCAGTAAATGAAACCACAAGCTTGCAGAGCTCCAAAGCGAGCATGCGGCTTCCGGCAGTGTGGTAAGAACTCTCTCTACCTCCTTGCTCACTTTCCCTGGCAGCTCCCATAAGCCCAAGGAAGCACCCCCTAACCCAGGGCGGGCACAAGAGGCGGTGAATGATGGAATGTGAAACACGAACGCACACAGGGAGGCAGCACAGAAGACAGACTTCCTCTGCCTTTCAGGCGACAGGCATCCGTGGAGTCTTTTCCTTTCATAATGTGTTCGATTTGTAGGGATCTCTGTGCCTGTGAGGGTCCAAACATTCTCCCAGAACACTCACTTACCTGCGAATTTGGATCTTTGCTTCTCTGTGCCGATAAGAAGGCCACTGCCATGAAATACTCAGGCCATTCCAGGTAGTCATCACGTTTCCTGCAGGGAGCTTCACTCATGCTGGGTCTACACGGAAAACAACAGTTGAGAAAAGCATTTTGGCAAATCTGCTTTCCAGTTCAACGCAACCACATTTAAACTTTGGGCCTGCAAAGTTAGACAATTTCAGTTACAATCAGAAATCACGGATCATGGGACCGCAGACAGTGTCGGGCCTTAAGAAAAAAATAAATTAGGTTACTGTTTCGGATGTTTGGATTCCCGCCTAGTTTCACATTCCCAAATATTACACCTAGTCACTGCTTTCTCATAGGATTGTTTTCCACTTAGTACAAACGCCTGCCCCACAACTTGTTCTCTCTCCCTGATGAAACAGAGCCAGCACAAGAGAATGGGAGGGAGAAAGGAGAACATTGATTGATCACCTAATATATTTCAAACACTGTGAAAGTCAGACACATCATCTTACTCACGCCTCATTCTAGCAAAGGTAGTAACATCCCATGTTACAGACATGCAAGAGAACTTATCCTAAATCACATAGGATTATTATCCATGCCTGTCAAATCCCACGGGAGCTGTCCCAGCTCTGATATTAACCGGATTAATTCGTCCCTTTTCTTTCCCCTTGTTTTCCCCAGCTGAAACAGAAGTTATCAACCCTGAGTACCGAATCAAATGAGGAGAAACTGACAAGTGTCGAGCCCTATGACTAAGGCAAAGTTTTAGTAACAGGGGCTCTACTCAATCCGGGCCAGGCACAAGCTGTTCTCCAACAGGCCTCCAACAGGGGGCCTAAAACTTCCAGTAAGGGGTGGGGTGCTTTCAAGGGAGACCAAACAGGGCAAGGAAGGAGGGCAACTCAAGAACTGAGAAAGAAGTCTTGAGCAAGCCTAGGCGTCTGGGCTGAAGGAAGCCGGGAATTTCCCTGTATCTGGGCGGGGCGGCGCGGCAGTGCCTAAGACTGGGAACCATGATTATCCCGATGATGTTGCCCAAATCCCGAGAAGGCTGTAAACCCTCTCGACACCGAGCGACGCTGGACCGCGCCGGTTTACCGCCGGCCTTAAGGGTCAGCATCCATAATCGCTGCAGGGTGGGTACCAGATCGGTGCCAGCCTAACAGGAGGTGGGAGGGGCAGCAGAGGCGAGGGACGGGAACGTAGTAGCCCCGAGCGCTTGCCCCGGGTCGGCTGTGACGCTCACTGGAGCCCCGGAACCCAGCTGCGGAAACACGAGGGACGCCACTCCAGGGCCGGGAGGAACTCCCGCTCCCCCGCGCACCACCACTCCCAGATTCCGTTCCCGGACGGAAAGCAGGCGCCCCCCACCCCCTCGCCATGTGGGCGCAGGAAGTGACTGCCAGTCTCGGCCTCCCAGTACCACCCTCCCTCGGTTTCCTGGAAGGAGAAAGCTGTCGAGCCCTCCCGGCCCGCACCCGCATGAGGTTCGCCCGGGAGCCGGGATAACCTCAGGGCTCCCCGCCCCGAGCCCCGGCCGCGAGTCCCCCACCCCCGCGCCCAGGCCGCGCCGCGTGGCGCGCAGGCCGCGTACTCGCAGGGCTGCCCCCGCCGGTCCTCCGCTCCGGGTCCGCGAACGCAGGCCACCACCGCTGCCGCCGCCGCCGCCACCGCCCAGCCGCGCGCCCCGGGAAAGGAAGTCGGGAGAAGAGGCGGGGCCGCCGCGGGGCCGGAAGGTGACAGCGGCCGGGCGGTCACGCGCTCCGGGGAGGGGGCGCGCACCTGGCGGGGTGCTCCACGGCGGGATCGCCTCCGCTTCCCTGTCCCGGCCCACGGTCTGGCCGTGCGACCTTCGGGATCCCGCGCCCTAAACACTCCTCCCGGGGCCGGCTGCCTCCCTTCGTCGAAGTGGATGCTTTGGGGTTTGCCCCTGACTTGGCGCCGGCTCCGGGATGCCCGAGAAGCCGCCCCGAGGCCGCTGGGCTGGGGGACCCGCGGGGTCGCCCCGCCGACCCGCGCCCCGTGCTCCCGGAGCCTCTCTGCCCGCGTTCGTGGGCCCCGGCTTGGGCCCCGCGAGGTCCCGGCTGCTCCCGGGGCTCCGACTGCCTAATCTTTGCATTTTTTCAGATCTCTGATGCTGCGGGGTTGGGTCGTTTTCGTTGTCGATGGTGAGTTTGTTTTTACTCACCGGGCTCTACCGTCAACTTAAAAGCTCTCGCTGTAACTATATATTGTTTGTAAATCAAAGACGCCCCGAAAGAGCACGGAAGTGCAACGAAACTGAAAAGGGCAGGGAGTAAGGAGACCTGGTTTTGGTCTCTGGAGTGGGCCTGCTGTGTCGCCGTGTCCCGGGGAAAAAAGGTAGAGCTTCACAGTTTCCTACGGGAGGGGTAGGGCGGGACGCTATGCCTCGAGGCACAAATGCCTCCAGGTTACATTTGCATTTGTGCTTTGCTTGGCCAGTTTAGGGTTTCCTCTCAAACGGTTGGAAGGGCCAAGCGCTCTGAAGCCAGTTAGCCCTTCCCGCCCCACCCTGGTGCACGCACATCTCCGCCTTCCCCCACCGGGTTGGCCCAGTATAACTGTGCACACTGCGTTACAGCTGTTAAAAAAGTTCAGAGATACAGAGCATGGGTCAACAGGAAAGATGATCAGTGGCATTTATGAAGCTCCACGCCCCAAGGAAGTAAATCTGATTTTCTTGAACTTCATTATTCTATTCAAACGTGTAGCCTCTAATCCTGGAGGAACATGGGTTCCAGCACAGAGAATGACAAAAGAACCCTTTCTGTTTTACACACAGAACCTGAGGATGTTGTCAGCACTCCATAAATAATAGCGACTGTAATAATCATGAGTTCTGATCGGCACATCCCAGATCTGAGCCACTAATCCAAACAAAAGCTTGTTAACTTTATTAATTTACCCTAACGGGGCAAGAATGATGAGAATAAACAGTTGGTTCTACCTAATTTCTCACTCCCGCAGACATACCGTTCATCATCATGGGCCAGCCTGTAGATTCAATAATTAAATTATGTACGGCTTTTGGTGGATGCGGGGAAAGCAAAGAGAAAAATACTTCATGGTTAACTATAGATTTTTTTTTTTTTTTTTTTTTGCTTTGGTAAGAGTCAGGCTTGAAAAAGCTACACAGATTAAGATGATGCTTTTTAATGTCAAGTTAACTTTACTTGGCTGGCTTGTTGCCACTAAAATGCATTCTATACGGAGCCCTTGGTTCCCCTCCCCCCTCCCAAATCCACTGCTTGGTCTTTGTCAGGCTCATCTATAGTCTTCGAGTCTTCGTGGATTCATTTCTCTTCTTAGCAATCTCCAGCCAATACATCACCAATTGCTGCTGGGCCTTCAACCACAATATCATTAAGCTTTCTTCCTTCCTCTGCTCTGTAAAGACTGTCATACATAATTTAGTTACTTCTCATCATTCTCCATTTTGGTCAGCTCACACACTCCCCTCTGCAATAAATTCAGGATCCTGCTTGCTGCAAACACATTACCCTGAATGTTCCTGCATTTCACAGCAAGTCTCTGGCCTTACAAGATGACATCATTCATAATACAGGAAACCCTCCTGATTCATAGTCTCAGAACTTGAAGTTTCAATTATTCTGCACCAACAGCCAACCCAGGCAGCCAAGGAGGAAGAAAAATGCATTCCTTGGTTTATCTTGCTCATTAACACCTTGTAACTCCAAGCGTGACTGTAAGTGTTAAATCTCTCTTGCTAACACCTTGTGTTTTGGTTTATAATTGAGGATCTTTCTCCACCTACCCCAGGCCCAGAGGCTCACTCTGTTTTCAGCCACATCAAGAGCAAGGAGAGGGGGCTTCCCATAGGGGTGAACACAGACGTTTGTTAAGGACTCCTGTCTCAGGCTTGGTGTGGCTCCTCTGTTTACGGGACTGTGGGTTATCTATGCCTGATCTATAGTATAAGCTGGAATATATTTCAGTACCTCAAAGGTGGGGGATCCAGATTAAAAAGATAGAATTCAGGGCACCTGGGTGGCTCGGTTGGTGGAGTCCCCGACTTCGGCTCTGGTCATGATCTCATGATTCGTGGGTTTGAGGACTCGAGGATATTGTCAGCACTCCATAATTAGTAGAGACTGTAATAATCATGAGTTCTGATTCACCACCGTCAACGCAGAGCCCACATCGGATCCTCTGTCCCCTCTCTCTCGCTTCCTGCCCCGCTCATGCTCCTTCTCTCTCAAAAATAAATAAACATTCAAAAAAAAAAAAAAAAAAAGGAAGAAGAAGAAAAGAAAAGATAGAAGCGAAGGCGAGATTCTTGGGGGGCTGCCTCAGATGGGGCTTTGATGGCGTTCATGAATGTCTGCTCTATCAAGATACTGCTTACCACTTCCCCCCGCGCCCCCCACCTCTTCTTGCCCGAGAAAGGATGTGGCTTGCAACCCAGAAATAGAGAGTCTGGAAAGCTGCCAGTGTGTGCATCAGGGTTATCATGGGAGAAGAGCACAGGCCTTGGACTCAGACCAGAGTCTGAACTGTAGTTCCATTTCTTATTACCCAAATGACTTTCAGAAGGGACTCCTGTTCTCGGAGTCTCTGTTTCCTCATCTGCAAATTCGGTAACATTCGATCATTCAATCTTTTTTTTTTTTTTTTTCACTAATTATCTGTGTGCTCAGTGTTGCGAACACCAACAATAAGCCGGATCGGCCAGTCCTTGCCCTCACGGGGCTTAGAATGTCTCAGAATGTCGTTGCTGGCTCAGTTAACACAATAAATGTTCTGATGAAGGGCAGCTGGGTGGCTCAGTCGGCTGAGCGTCTGACTTCGGCTCAGGTCATGATCTCGCAGTCTGTGAGTTCAAGCCCCCTGTTGGGCTCTGGGCTGACAGCTCAGCGCCCGGAGCCTGCTTAGGATTCTGTGTCTCCCTCTGTCTCTTCCCCTCTCCCACTCACGCTGTGTCTCTCTCCCTCTCCAAAATAAATAAACATTAAGAAAAATTTCTTTTAGTGTTCTCATGGAAGTTTCCTTTTGGGATATCTTGGTTCTTAATCCAATAGTCATGAGGGTCAAAAATTGTTTTTCATAGCTCATCAGCTTAGATGCAAAGTACCACGGTTCCTGTTTTTCAGAGGAATAATTGTTTATATTTCCATGAAGCAGTCCAAACTAGAGAGAACTGTTTAAACCTTATGTAGGGGAATGACTGGAACATCTGCTAAACCAGAAAGGGAGTCAATGAAAATTCTAGAAAAGAATTAAATGTGTGTTCTTGTCAATATACACATTTTTATATGTGTGTTGGCACATGAGGTCAGGGGCACCTGGGTGGCTCAGTCAGTTCAGACGTGATCTCACGGGTTGAGGGCATGATCTCGCGGTTTGTGGGTTCGGACCCCACATCGGGCTCGTGGCTGTCAGCACAGAGCCCACTTTGGATCCTCTGTCCCCTCTCTCTGCCCTTCTCCTGCTTGTACTCTCTCAAAAACAAACAACCAAAAAAGAACATGAGGTCAGTCGTTCATGTTCAACAGAAGACACAGACGGCAAACTGCTAGAATATTAATATCAAAAAAAGTCAGGATTCCCAAATAGGATTTTTGTTATGAGTTAATGCAGCCAATTAGCTTTATCGTCACACAGCTTCAAAATTATAATGAAGATCAATGAGGAAATCTTAACTTGGCCTATGCCCAGAGCTGGGTGCTTTGCTATATTGTGGGTCAGTAAATGTTAGCTGACCAAATGAAGGAATAGACAATAATTGCTTTATGCCAAAAATTTCAGAGCATCCAACACGTAAGGAGAAGTCTTCATCTGCAAACCCTACTCATACCTCTCTATCTGCTGCCTTTTTCTCCTTGCATTTAATGGACCTGGAAAGACATTGGATAAGTGAAGCCTTGAGGCTGGGGGATCAGGAACGAAGCGTGAACAGAATTGTTTCCAAGACACGTCATATCTCAGGATTAGGATTTCCGTCTTGGCCTGCAAAGAACCATGTCTAGAATCAGAACGAAAGGCGGCCCGGAAAGGCCGTCGGCTTTTTCCCGGTTCCGACGGTTTTCCCCACCACTTGCTTTTCCTCTGCAAAGCCGAACTTGTGGCCTCTTTCATATATAACTGGTTGAAGTTGATGGAAATTACGTGTCTTATCACCTTCTGAAAAGAAAAAAAAAAATAACAGAAAATGTAAATCTGAAAGAAATGGGCAATTTTCTTGTGCCACTTTATATTTCTGTGTAAGCTACCAAGTGCCAGTCATTCTTACTTTTTAAAAATTCACATTTGTCAAGCAGCCTGTAAGCTTTCAGCGTTGTACAAGAAAAGATAATGCCTCGTGTGGAACAGTCACTTAGGCTAGTTCTGCAAAAGTGCCTGCCAAAAGAGAATTTATCAGATTACTGGTTTTATAGAAATGTTAGCGACCTCATTCAGTTGTCCCTCTACTGGGGGGGTCACCGCGGAATCTACTGAAAGGTAATCAGCAAGGCATTAGGGCCCTGGATACAGAATTCTTTATTGACGTCAGAGCCCCTGCTCCCTTCATAGTGTGTATTCGAACTACGAGAATCATTGTAAATGAAAGCCCGTGTGAAACTGTTTTCAGAAGTTGATGGCTATCATAACCTGCTCGACATGTTGTGTCTTCCCTCAAGCTACCTGGCGAGCTCACAGGGGGTAAACTTCTAAAATGAGAAAGCAAGAATTAAATGAATATTTCGGCAACGTGGTTCCCCGTGTACGTGTGTATGAAAGGTAACATCTGTGGTCCTGCCATGACAACAGTCGATGCCGTCAGGTGAAACGTTTGTCTTCTACGGAGCACGAACAAACAAAATAAGGAAGCAAGCCTATCTTACCCGCATAAGTATTGACACTGTTCACAGTGAGAGATTTTACGATTCGGCGCGGGAGGTGCTGGGGAGCAACGTGGCAGGAACAAGGTCAGAGGCTTCCAAAAGTCTCATTTTTTTCTCAACCCGTCTGCGACAGGATTTGATCGACAACCCGGAGGCAAGGAAGGGTGGAGAGCTGCCAGCCACGAAGCATTTTTGAGACAGTTAGATGGCAATGCTATCTTCAAATTAGCCCTGGACCGAGTTAAATATCAAACGAAGGGAGTAGAACGACCCTCGTGAAGTCATCCTTCGGAGAGGGAGAGAGATTTAATAGTTTGGTGGTTACCGTAACTGCTACCCTGCACGAAAAATCAATACCTACACTGTGTTAGAATCACACCAAGCACTCCTGGAGCCGAGCCATTTCACTGAAGAATAAACCCAGATTCGTTAAACTAGAAAGTCGGGATGTGGCTGAAGGTCAGACACAAACACACCCTGCGCTCTTTTGTCCAGAAACGCAAGAAGATGTTCTATTTTTTAAACACATGGAATTTACAGAGCTGGAAGTGACCTCAGCAATCAGGAGTCCAGCCCCTTCTTTTTACGGAGAAGGAAATAATGGCCCAGGAAGGCGATGTGGCCTGCTCCCATTCACACAGTTGATCTGCTGAGATTTCCTCCCTGTCACACTATTTGGGCCCAGCCTTGGAGCCTCAGAATCAAACCACAAATGTTTACTAAGAGCCTCTGTGGAAGGCACTCTGCTAAGCCTTCAGGAAGCCTAAGAAAAAGCCCAACCAACGTGGGCAGAGAGAAGGCAAAGCCACGTAAGAGGTTAAGCAGCATTCAGTGGTCAAGCAGCAGTGAGAGACGTACATCGACCAAGAGCTGTCCCCAAGCAGAGCATGATTTGTTGAGTGTGTCTTCTCCCTCGAAAAAGCCCCTTCTTCCCACTGGAGAAATAGGTGATGGACCCTGGGGCACCCCTGCTCCCTTCGTCGTGGCTTCCATTGCGTACGATACCCTGTGTGGAGCCCAGTCTCCTTTTCAGAAGTGCAGGATCCGTTGAGAGCCTGCGTGGACGTAGAGAAGCGGTCACATCTCACCCTCGAGCAGAAGCGTTTGCCCTAACTATAGTCCCGCACCACCGAGGGAAAGGATGGCATCTGGAGAAGCGTGGGTTTCTTTCTAGAGCTGTGGCTCGGCCCACACAAGGAAGAGCGAGCGTCTTCTCTTTGCATTCACTAAATATTCCATGGTAATACGTCCCCAGCGTGATCAGAGCCCCCGAGAACCAAGGAGTTTCAGGCAAATGAAACTATATACGTACACGCAAGACTGGGCTCTCTCTGCTTTGTCCCATGTAATTCAATCCTTGTTGACATCCCAGGGATAACATTACCTCTTAGATAGACTTCTACTATCTTCCACCCACACAAAAAGCATCGCATGAAATAAATAAATAAGTGTGTGCGGGAAGAAGACCCTCTAGGATTTGCAGAGCGAGGCGCCCGGACCTGGCGAAGAGACTGATAGCTCAACACTAAGTCTGGCTGCTGAAGGCCAACAGTACCTCCGCAATAACGCTCACACCCCCATGTAAACTCCTTATCTTTGCCTTCCACTCCTTTATATTTGCATGGCTCCTTTCATATTCATGGCTCCCCGTGAAACCCACAGGAGTCTATTTCTTGAAAGTCTTTGTTAATAGCCCATTCAAATGGTACGCGTTGGCCAAGGGTGAGATAGGATGTTTACATTTTAGGGGGCCATCTCCTTCCGAAGCCATCCATTTGTTGGTAACAGCCTGCCACAGTTGTAGCCAGATTCTATGAGCCAGGCACCCGGATCGCGGAGCAAAGCACCCCTTCTTGTAAAAAAAAAAAAAAAAAAAACGGTGGCAAATTCTATTAGCGATTTCAGCGGCACATTATAAGCAGGTTATTATTAGACAGAACTGACATTTCACATGCAGAAATATTCATCACTTGAAAGTCAAGTGTCATTCAAAAGAGGGAGAAATTATTTGGAATTTTGAAAACATCAAAGAAGTCCCCCGCAAATCTCTCCTTATAAACACCTCCGTGGGCTGAGGGAACAGGGCTAGAACCGAGGCCTTTGATTTCTCTTTGATGCAAACAATAATACCAGAATGAAATGGCTTTGCGAAACGCTCAGAAGCAGTGGTCAGGAAGGTAGATTCTTCTATCTCCGCGGCCAGACCCCAGAGCCAACAGGCCGAAAAGTCTGTATTATTCATTCACAATGCGCACCACAAAGTACTCCCTCCCCGCCCTCGCTTCCCCAAACAGAATCTCCTCCTTTTGCTGTAGAGACAGATACTGCAGTAGTAACTGAGATGCTTGAAGAGTTTTTCACTGCATATGCCTTTAGAGGTACACATTTGGCTCAGCGGAAGCTACGCGTTTTTAAGAGCACAGTAAGAAATAGGCCAGAAAACATCAAAGCTTTATAGCTTTTTAGAAACCTTGACGGTCTTGCTGGTATAACTCCCTATGATATGGTTCAGTTGTAATAACAATGGAAAGTGTATCGGTGCAAACTGCTGATGAAACCTCAGAAAATGTAGCCAAGGGTCTTTTAAACACATTTAAGAACTGTTCTTTTGAACTGCGCCTCTTGGCCTTGGAAAACCTCTTCGAGATTTTAAACAGGGCGTCGGATGAACCGCAGAGGGAGAACCTGAAATTATCTCGTGCACTGGAATCAATATCAAGCAATATTCTCTCTTTGAGAGAAATTCAATCTGACAGAAAAGAGACGGAACAATAAGGAGACCGGGACCCTGGCTAAAATGCTCGCCTTAGAAACACGCGGCAAAGCGGTACAAATTAGGTGATGTCACCAGAGGCAGAAAACCAAAGTGACAGAATAAAATGTTAGCTGGGCTTCAGAATACTTCATTATCACTACCACAGGTCACTAAGCTTCACAAAATGCATCCATCAGCCTTGATAGCCATTTGTAAGCCACTGCTGTAGCTAGAAGGCGCGGTGACTGAACGCAGCGGGGAGCCTGGGGTTCAAAGGGAGGCCTGGGTGCCCAGACCAAGGTTTGTTAGTCTCAAAGTGCTCTCTAGTGGCCAGAGGGACATAAAACCCCCGACGCACAGGAGGTACTTTGGGAGAGGATTCAGAAGCACACGATAGTCTTGGAAAGGCCAGGCAGACCCCTTCCGGAGCAAATGGCATCTCCTGGACCCGTGGGAACGTTTTACAAGCAAACGTGCCTTTTCCCACTGTTGTGTTGCCACCCGTACAACACTTATAAATTATTAAACTCCGCTGTGTCATTTGTGTACCGTGTGTTAGAGGCTGATCAAATTAATGGGGAAGCCTTTAGGTTTGAATGAACCCTTGTGCGCTTCTGAGAGGTTCATTAATGAAAGGTATTTATTTCTACACGGAATACGAAGTACATTTCGTCTGTCCGTGCGTCTGGCTCTGCAAATGCTCTGTACCGGGCTTCAAAACCACCCTGAGTGGAGGAGTCACTGTTTTTGGGGGGAGGGGGGTGAGATGAGATTAAAGGAACAGGTTGGTTGCAGGGAATTACTTCTCAAGCACCTGCGTATTCCAGGCGCAGACCCGTTTTTTTATTTCTAGTGCCCATGTAATCCTCACACACAAATATAACCCTCTGATGTAGGAATCATTATCCTTTTTTCCCCCCCAGGTGAGGCAGAGGTGGACAAACTTTTTTATAAAGCGCCAGAGAGGAAATCCCATCTGTGTTCCCTGCACAACTCTGCTGTCGCAGAAACGGTCACGGACAGTATGCAGACAAATGAGGGTGGCCGTGTTCCAACAGAACTGTATTTACGAGCACTGAAATGTGAATTTCATGTCATTCTCACAAGTCTTAAAATATTGGGTGTCTTTTTGTTGGGGGGGTGGGGTTCGTTTTAGCCGTTTGAAAATGTAAAAACTGGCAGCCATACGATAAAACGGGTAGTGAGCTGCGTTGTGCACCGGCCAGAAGATGCTGAGCCCTGCGATAGGGAAATTGAGTCTCAACCCACAAGTGTGTAAATGGCGGCATCAGCAGCCAAGCCAGCCTGTCTGCAGTCTTGTGCTGAACCGGGAATCAGCCGTTGCGCCTCCATTTCTACTGTATCAGACCTCTCCCTGCCAACGACACCAGAGTAAAACTGTGTGTGTGTGTGTGTATGTGTGTGTGTGTGTGTGTGTGTGTGTGTGTTGAGAAAGAGAAGAACCAAAAGAAAACGTCTCCAGGAAATGCCAAGACAGAGACAAAAAAAGGACGAATAAAACCAGTAAGGGAAGCCGATTAGGCATTAAGAAACAGGGACAGTGCCCTTTCAGGAAGACCGCTTTATAAATTTAATAACTCTGATGAAGTCAGGGAGTGTAATATCTCACTGTGAAGTCGATTCAGATGAGAACCTGCATATGGACATAATCTTAACAAAGCGAGATTGAAATAATGGAGACACCTAAAAAAATAAGACTTTGTGGACATTTCTGACTCACACAGAAGGCACAGTTCTTGAATTCAAAAGACTTGATAGCATATAGGCACCACATAAGAAATTCACGGGAACATAAATAAAAACTTGCAGGTGTATATCCAATCACCTTTACTGGTCAAGGACATGTAACAAGAGTTGTTTCTAGGGGCGCCTGGGTGGCTCAGTCGGTTAAGCGTCCGACTTCAGCTCAGGTCACGATCTCACAGTCCGTGAGTTCGAGCCCCGCGTCGGGCTCTGGGCTGACGGCTCAGAGCCTGGAGCCTGCTTCGGATTCTGTGTCTCCCTCTCTCTCTGCCCTTCCCCCGTTCACACTCTGTCACTTTCTGTCTCAAAAATAAATAAAACATTAAATCAATCCATCAATAAATCAAGAGTTGCTTCTAGGAGAGGGACCTTGGGGAGCACAGGTCTCCTGTTTACAAAGGTGTCAGGCATTAACTCATTTGTAGTCTGAACAACAATTTCAAGCCACAAAACCCAGGTGAATAAAACCAAAAGGTACACTTTCTGATTTTTCCAGAATTTAGAGCAAATTCTGTCCTGAGCTCTAACGCCGTCTCATGAAAGAAATGTGGACTTGGTCACTGCAGGCTTAAAATCAGATCGGCATTTCCTGCGCCCTCTCCTCCTGTCTAGGAGGCAACACTGCCCTCTAAGTGTTCAGTGGAAGGAACCTTTGTAGCCTCAGAGGGAAGGTGGGTGGCCCTCGGTGGGCGTTCCGTGGCCCCCTCCCGTCTCCAGTGGAGGGCATAGATCCCCACTGGTCTCCACGGTGATGGCCTCCAGGAACCCTGTGAGTTCCTCATGCCAGCGCAGAGGCTCTTCCTGGGTGGCCACCAACCCCCCACCCTGCCAGCACTGCTCAGGCTTCCCTGCCCAGCCGTGCCATGCAGCCCCCCTTCCTCCCTGCGGCCCAACCCCGCCATGCCGCCGTGCCAGCCCTGTGCTGCACGACCCGGGACCCCGCTGTCCTCCCTTCACTGCACCGGGACACAGGCACAGACCCCGCTGTCCCCAGACCCCCAAACTTACGCACAAGCACACAGCTGGCGTAAGGTGCAGGAGACTGACTCACAGCACCCGGGTCACTCACTTCCCCTCCAGCGCTCAACATGGAGCTCTTTGTAACCTCCCCCCCAGCATCCACACCCCCCTCCACCATGATAACTTCAATTCACTCATCAGAAGTCTTCCCTATCTATTGTCAAGGTCAAGATCTTAGCTCCGGAAGCTTTAAATTTCCTTTCTTCCCCTCTCTGCATTGCCAGGAGCCCTGCCCTGATAATCTGAAGCCCAGTGTCTCCGTTTAAATGGAGAAGAGGAATGTGACTTT
Source organism: Neofelis nebulosa (assembly GCF_028018385.1). Classification (NCBI taxonomy): domain Eukaryota; kingdom Metazoa; phylum Chordata; class Mammalia; order Carnivora; family Felidae; genus Neofelis; species Neofelis nebulosa. Next base: position 14,849,253 of record NC_080784.1, read on the forward strand.
TTAAAAAGGTGTATGCTTGGGTGGGGGGGAAGGGAATTACAGGAAGAAGCGCAAAGGAACATTTCACGGTACCGTTCTACCACACTGTCTAAAAAGTATGTATTAAGCGTCTATTATGTACTCAGCATCTGGTTAGGAAAAAGGACCGTCTCTGCCCATAAGGACATCCATCCTGGTGGGAGTGGGGGTGGGAGATGATGGGACAAGAAAGTAAGTTCATGTATCACCACGACCCAAGAGAAGAACTGTGAAGTGTGGGGAGAGTGTCCCCATCCATCAGGGGAAACGCCTTCTAAAAACCCAGAGACTGGAGAGAGCTTGATATATATTCGGAATGGAACAAAAGGGTGCCCAGCGCGGCCGAAGCCGGGGTGACCAGGCGAGAAATACAATAAAGGCGGTGACATTGGAGAATAGGGGGAGTACTCAGATCGCTGCGGTGGGATCTGATTATTCTGAATGTGGTGGGAACCCAACAAAAGAATGGAAACCCAAGAGCACAAGAGAACTCCCCTGCTGCACAGAGAACAGGGTAGAGGGGTAGCAGACAGGTGGCCGTCACTGGAGTCCGACAGGATGTCACGGGATGGCGTGGGCTAGACGGCGGTGCGTGTGGAGGTGAAGGGACAGATCTTAGACTTTGTGGGGAAAAGTAAAGAAGTGGGTACAGAGGTTAGGAGGATGAGGAATTAAGAATGACTCCCAGATTTTGGCTGGGGCAACTTGGTGGGATGAAGTCATCATCTTCTGAGACAGGGAAACTGGCTGAGGCATGAGAGTGGTGGTCGTCGGGGAGTGTGGCCTTTGAGATGCCACCAAGACATGGAGAGAAGATTCCAGAAGAACACTCTCTGCCTGCCCCATGCTGCCCAGGGCCGCTACTCTGCATCTGTCACAGTAGGAGCGATAGAAACCTCTGGGCGCCGAACAAGCATGGGTCCGCTCTGAGCAAGCCAAAAGGTGATGGGTGAGTAAGGTGCCCACAAAGGGAGTTGCTGAGTGGAAAGGGAGGGCTTCACCGACATGCTTCGCAGGTAGAAAGATGCAAATAAGGGAAGGAAGAATGTACAAATTATGGGACATATTGCCAAGAGCAATTTGTAACAAGCGTGTGGTGAGGAGGGCATCCACTCCGAGGGAGGGGCCCAGCATAGGTGCCAAAGTCCAAGCAGGCTGAGGAGGGTGGCAAGCGCGGTGGGTGCAGGTCGAGAGGAAGGGCGGCCTCAGGGCAGGTTGTCAGAGGGAAGGAGAGCCACCACCGTGGAGAAGGGGGCACCTGGCATTGAGGGTCAGCCCAGGGGAGGGGAGGTGTGTGCATGGCCCAGCATAGGTGTTGAAACCCAGGTGCGGTGAGGAATGCACCCATGAGGAGGCGAAAGGGAACTGAGAGTGACACCAGGAGACTTGTTCTTTACAGAAGGACTGATCAAATAAGTAAATATGTTAGAAATACTAGGAGCCTGGTTTTTCACCGTGAGACAAAGGATTACAAACATGAGAGGGGAAACTGGATGAACTCTAGGGTACTGAATAGCAATTAAAGATACCACTGTGAGGGGCGCCTGGGTGGCTCAGTCGGTTACGCGTTCAACTTCGGCTCAAGTCACGATCTTGCGGTTCATGAGTTCAAGCCCCGAGTTGAGCTCTGTGCTGACAACTCAGCCTAGAGCCTGCTTCTGATTCTGTGTCTCCCTCTCTCTCTCTGCCTCTCCCCTGCTCGCGCTCCCTCTGTCTCTCAAAAAAATAAACACTAAAAATCATTTTTTAAGTAAAGATATCACTTTACTTTTAAGTAAAGATATCATTTTAAACATACAGATATAGAGATTAGCACAAATAGAGCCCAGGGTTGTGCTATTGAGGCGTCCCTGTTCCCAGAACCTCCCAGATGACAAAGCTTGAGAATACACACACACACACAGACATGCTATATTAATTTCTACATCCAATCAAATCAGGGATAATTTAACCATCAAAATAAGTAACAACAGTAACATAGTACAGACCATTGAGTGCAACAGAATACTATCAGTCCATACTGATCCAAATTCATTCATTCGTTCATTGAAAGCTTATAGAGATAGAAGGTATTCATATAATTTCAAAGTATCTTCTCCAAGAATATTTAATCCAAGGGAAAAAAATGTAACTTTACAGTGAAGAAGCCTGGTAGACGCCACCTTAATCAAGGGTTCAAAGTTAATATGACCCATAATGGCACAAATCAAATTCATGTACCACTTGAGAAGATTCAAGGAGAACACAGCATTACCACTGTGATAGTTCTGCCAAAGACATACGACCTGGGTCTAAAAGCGATCGAACATGAACAAACGCGGACCGGGGGACTTTCTGCAAAGTAAATGGCCTATAATCTTCAGAAAGTGTCAAGGGCAAAACATTCAAGGAAAGACTGAGAACTGTCCTAAGTTGAGAGCGACTAAAGACACATATGCTGAATGCAGTATGTGCTTCTAGACTAAATCTTTGGGGCAGCTAGAATGGAGTCTAAAGTTTAAATGGTAATACTGTGTCAGTGTTAACTTCCTGATTTTGATGGTTGATTTTGCAGAGGAATATCTTTGTAGGAAGCCACTGAAGTGTTCAGGGGTGATGGGGTGACCTACTCTCAAATGGTTTATAAAAGTTCTTCGTTCTGTGCTTGAAACTATTCTATGAGTTTGAGGTTAAAGTTTATTTATTTAGAGAGAGGCAGAGAGAGACAGAGAGAGGATCCTAAGCAGGCTCCATGCTGTCAGCATGGAGCCAATATGGGGCTCCATCTCACATCCCTGGGATCCTGACCTGAGCTGAAATCAAGAGTCGGATGCTCAACCAACTGAGCCCCCCCAGGAGCCCCAAGATTAATTTAAATAAAAAAAAATAATAAAATAAAAGTAGGCCTGGAAATATAAAAGTTCAGGAATAGCCAAGACGTTGCTGAAGAAGAACAAGGTGAGAGAAGTTGCTTTACCAGATGTCAAGATATATTTAAGTATGGTAATTAAGATCACGTGGTACTGATCAGCACCAGGGTAGATAAGTGGGCTAACGGAACAGAATAGAGAATCTGTAAACAGTCTCACTGATAAATAGAGACTTCAGAAGTTACCAAGTTAGCCACCGCAGAGCAGCGGCGGGGAAATAGATAATGTTGGATTCACTGGAGATCCACGTGGAAAAAATTAAAACTTAACACTACCAAACACATACACAAAGATTAATTCCAGGTGGATTGCAGAACCAAATGTGAAAAGGAGACAATACAATTTCTGGGTCGGTGCTGTCCCGTGGGACCTTCTATACTGTGCAATACATCAGCCACTAGGCACACGTGGCTGTTGAACACTTGCAATGTGACGAGTGCAACTGAGAAACTGTATTTTTAATTTAATTTGATGAAATAGTCATATACGGTCAGCGGCTGCTATATTAGCAGAGATCTAGAAGATAACTAGATACCGCTTCATAACCCTGTGTTAGGAAAAACAATGTCTTAAATAAGACATGAAGAGTACCAACCATAAAGAGAAAATGATTATACACTGTACTTAATTCAAATTAAGAACTTCTGGGACGTCTGGCTAAGTGAGATGAGTCAGTCACAAAAGGACACATACTGTATGATTCCATTCATATGAAGAATCTAAAGTCTCAAAACCACAGAAACAGGAGAAAGGTGGTTGCCAAGAGCTGGGTGGAAAGGGGAGGGGGGTAGTATTTAGTGGATACAGAGTTTCAGTGTTACAAGATGAAAGCATTCTATTGCATAACAATGTGAATATACTTAATAATAATGAACTGGACACTTAAACATGCTGAAGATGGTAAATTTATTTTTTTTTAAGTTTATTTATTTATTTTGAGGAGGGAGAGCAGAGAGGAAGAGAGAAAATCCTAAGCAGGCTCCATGCCGTCAGTGCAAAGCCTGATGCGGGGCTCGATCTCACAAACTGTGAGATCATGACCTGAGCTGAAATTGAGAGTTGGACACTAAACCCACTGAGCCACTCAGGTGGCCCATGATGGTACATTTAATGGTATGTGGTTTTTACCATGGTAAAGAAGAAGAAGAAGAAGGAGGAGGAGGAGGAGGAGGAGGAGGAGAAGGAGGAGGAGGAGGAGGAGAAGAAGAAGAAGAAGAAGAAGAAGAAGAAGAAGAACAACAACAACAACAACAACAACAACAACTTTGGTCTTCATTAACAGAGTGGGAAAGGTAAATTAAAGCCAAGGAAAAGCAAAGTATATAGTGGATAGAAGACTTATAATCGGTATGTAGAAAGAATTCTTATGAATCTACGAGAAAAAGATAGTCCAAAACCAAAATGTACGAGACAACTGAACAGACATTTCACAGAAGGTTATATCAAAACGGCTGGTAAATCCGTACATAATGTAGGCAACCTCATCAGTTATCAGGGAAATTTAGACCACATAGGGAGTTGCCCTGAATGTGCAGGAACTGGCAGCTCTCCTCCACTGGGTGGTGGGCCTGTCTGCTGGTAGAATCACTTTAGACGACTGTGTAGACTTATCCACTAAAGCGCAATATATGCATCCGCTGCGACGGGGCAATCCCACTTGCAGGCATACACTCACAGAAGCCAGTACACATGTGCCCCCAAGAAACAGGTCTACAATGTTCATTCTCAGTCTCATTTGTAGTAGTCAAAATATAGAACCCAGACATCCATCAACAAGAAGATGGTAAATATATGGTGTGATCTATTCACGCAGCCAAATAAAAACCCCCGAGCCATGGACGAGCCATTGACGCCCATCACATGGACGGATCACGCGAAGAGCATGTTGAGCTGGAGGGCCTCCGCCGGTTGTTTGGCGGTTGTCTAACAGCTTCAAGCCCCTCCTTCCACTCTGGGTTTCCAGGGCTGGGGCTGGGACCCAGAAGCACAGCTCTGCTCAGCGAGCTGGCTCCCCGCCAGGTCCCGCCACCAGGGGGCGCTAGAGGCAGGCCACAAGGCTCAAAGAGGAAAATGCTCCCCGCTCCCCGCTGCTGCGTCAAGTGTTTCCACTTTTTGGTTTTAAATGGTCGCAGAAGAAGCATCGCTGCATTGCCTCGGACGTGAGAGCTTTGGTCCCCCGCACCCCGCCTCTTGGTCTGCCAAATGATAGCAATTCCGACTTGCTTTCTCTGCTCCCCTAGTCCTAGAGGTGGCAATCACATCCCGAGGTTGCCGCCTCCCTGCTATCCTGGGGTCCCTTTTTGCCTTCTCAGTCCCCCAACGCCAGCAAATCTTAGATGAAACGAAATTACCCCTGTTGATATAGCCGGTGTGGTTTCTGTAATCGGACGCCACCAAACACAAAATAATAGTCTATGATTCAATGTGCAAAAACAGGCAAAAACTAGAGGCACCTTTGTAGAGGCAGGAGGGCGGGGCCCGGAGGAGGGGTGTTTCCAGGGTAGGGGGCAGTGTTGCGTCTGTTGACCTGGACGGTGCTCACGTGAGTGTGTTCCTGCCTGGTAAATCCCTGGGCGATTGATTCATTTCTGTTTTGTACCTTTCTGTGTGTGGCTTCTGCTTCAGTAACATTTTCCTATTATTTTCTTATTTTTATTTTTTAAGTTTATTTAGTTATTTATTGAAAGAGCTTGGGCAGGGGAGGGGCGGAGAGAGGGGGAGGAAGAGAGAAGCCCAAGCAAGCTCCACACGGTCAGTGCAGAGCCAGACTCCGGCTCGAACTCAGGAACTGTGAAATCACGACCTGAGCGGAAATCAAGGGTTGGATGCTTAACCAACAGAGCCACCCAGGCGCCCCGCCCCCAATTTTTTTTTTTTACACTTTTTTTTTTTTTTAACATTTATTTATTTTTTGAGACAGAGAGAGACAGAGCATGAACGGGAGAGGGGCAGAGAGAGAGGGAGACACAGAAACGGAAGCAGGCTCCAGGCTCTGAACTGTCGACACAGAGCCCGACGCGGGGCTCGAACTCACGGACCGCGAGATCGTGACCTGAGCTGAAGTCGGACGCTCAACCGACTGAGCCACCCAGGTGCCCCTTTCTTTTTTTTTAAATTAAACTTCTTTAAGTGTAAGAGGAGATTCCTGAAATGGGAAAGTGACAGCCTCTGTGACATTTTCTTCTCCTTGTGTGGACCACTGGCAGCAGTCAGGATTAAACGGGGTCGGCATTTGAAATGCAGGTGACAGAACCTCAGAGGTTCTAAGCCAGCAGGTCTGGGACGCCCCTCAGAATCCAAAGCTTGCTCGGGCTCCCTAGGAGCATCTCACACACATGCCAAGGTTGGAGGAGTGCTAATCCTGGCTGACCCGAGCCTCTTCCTATCAGACCCAGTAACTCCTGCTCAAACTCTATGAAGCCCAGCGTTGACTCCATTTATCTCCAAATTCCTGTTGACGAGGAGTTTCTCGTGTATTTATTTTAATAAGGTTGCAGTGTAGAGAAACATCTCATATATTTGAAATAATGGGACTTCGCTAATAACCTGCATCCTCTGCTGACCAAAAGACTGGAAGTCTAGAAACTTTCAGGAGATCTAGGTATAAGATTGACCCAGATGATGGGTGATTTGATGGGCCCTTTGAGAATCTGCTGGCAGCTGTGGAAATAGGTGCGGAAGCACAGTTCGCCTACAGGGTGGATTGTTCTCAGAAGCCCAGCTGTGAGCCTCACAGGGACCCGTAGACTCGCCGTTAAGAACTTCTGCGGTGGAGATGCAAAGCCCACCACCCCGAATTCTTTGCTGGTCTGTTTCGGATGCCTCGGAATGTGGAGAAGCTGGCAAAAGAGAAGTCAGCAAGGGTCAAATTCTAGTTCCACTTCTAACGACTGTAGGAAGGAACCTGTTCCCATTTCTTAAGTTCTGTTCCAATGTCTTCTCTTGAAAAATAGCATTGATATTTGTCCCGCTTTCTTCACAGAGCTGTTCCGAGGCTCAGACAAGATGTGGAAAAGCCTATGCGTTTTGCAAAGTGTAGGCATCGCATACATTTACTCAACACGTGATGCGGGTTCTGTGTGCAAACAGTTGTCAAATAGTTACACAAATACAAGGCACTATCCATAGTCCATGGACAGGGGTGGGTGGCCTCAAGATGTGACAATACAAGAAATAGGTGAAACCAAAAAATATGGGACAATTGAGTTTTTTGGTTTTTTTTTGTTTTAAAGGGAGAGAAGGGAAAAAACCTCACAGATAAAAATCATAGAACTGAAGGTCAACAAAATTCACAGTAACCACCTTCGTGAGGGCATTTTTATACTCTCCACAGGGTTCTGCAGAGACTGTCAGCACGCCCTCAGGAACCCTGGTCGGGGGTCTTTGAACTCTTTGGGCTCCGCCCTGTGTGTCTCCGGTCTACTTTCCTGTCTTTGTTTCCTGCCCCCTCCACCTGGAAACATCCTCTTACTTCAGCTAAAGCAATGGGTCTTTGATGTCTTGACTAGTCTAGATTATTATAAACCATGGTCTACATAATGTGAAAAATCCATGCTAATTCCTCACCTCGTGTAGACACAGCCTTCATCAAGGGGCGCAAACCCTTTCCGTCGAGAGAGAGCGTAATGTACCCCCCCCCCCCCGCACCCAACTGAGCACTAATTAATTGACTGACAGTAGCAATTCTAAATATCTTTGTCATATTGGTCTTGCCCAGATTCTGCCTTCTGCTCTGTTTGATACTCTCGGGTCTCTGGTTTTAATATTTTTACAAGTTTGTTTGAAAAGGTTGGAGTAGTAGTTCTTCCAAAATTTTGCATATACTACTATGGGAAAGAATGGTATTAATATAACCAAAGCTAATTGCTTCGTGCGTTGGACAGATCTCACACAGCTTCAGAAGAATTTGCATTACATCTTTGAATTCAGACCTGCATCATCAACGGAGAAAATAACTGAGACTCTACCAGGGTTTTCCTCTGACAATGACAGATATTGTGTTGAATCCATTAGTGCTGGAGTCCTCAAATAGAAGATTATATCGGGGAAAATAATGAGTTTAGTGATCATATGAAAACCAGGGTGACATATGCCGGGTCCTATTTTTAGTATCAAGGCTTGAAGGCAAAGAGGACATTAATAGATGTATGTGTACTTTTATTCATCATAAAGTGACATTCAGTGACATAATCATTGGGCTCACCAAAGCTCCCTATTTCCAGAAGAGGGGAGACACTCTAGGTGTGACTCAAAAATAATAAAATTGATTGATTGTTGTGGAGTCTGTCTTGTTACTTTATAATCGAATTACAGCCTCTTGAATTGGTCGACCTTTGTCTTTGATTCAACTGTCTTACTAAAAAAAAATCTGTCACGTTAGTTGCTACCATACAAGTTTTATTTTTTTTTTAAGTTTATTTATTTTGAGAGACAGAGAGAGAGAGAGAAAGAGCATGAGCAGGGGAGGGGCAAAAAGAGAAGGAGAGAGAGAAAGAGAATCCCAAGCAGGCTCTGCACTGTCAGCATGGAGCCCCTTGCAGGGCTTGAACTCACGAACAGTGAGATCATGACCTGGGCTGAAATTAAAGATTTGGATGCTTAACTGACTGAACCACCCGGGAGACCCCAAGTTTTATTTTATTTGCACCATTTAGAATCTTGAAACATATTTTGTCCAATGGCCAGCCGGAGCTCCCTCATAAGCTCTACACTTTTCAATTAACCTTAAACTCTAGAAATTATAAAATGAGTTAGGCAATTGACATACATCAGAAACATCTTAAATATTTGGAAACTCCACCACACCACCAGCACCATCATCATCATCACTAAGATTTTCTGAGTACTTCACATGTATTGTATCAGTTAAATATCATAAGAACTCAGGAGAAATCTACCCATTTCCGTTGGGAAATTGAGGTTATAGAAACCCAGTAACTCAACCCAAGTCATATAGATAGTAAGCAGTGGAGTCAGAAGTTAGACCCAGGCGTTTTGACGCTGGAACCTGCCATCTTGCTATGTTGCCTTAGTTTCTACATTATGCTATGATCAAAAACGAATGGACATAGAGTACATAAATATAATGTATTTGAAGAATGTTTACTAGAATGAGAAATTTTCATCATACCTTAAAGAAAATAGAAAAATTTCTTGAACGCTCACACTGCGTCTGACATTGTGGTAAGTTGTTATATATACGATCTCACTTAATCGTTATCTGCACTGGTGGCAGATTTAATTTTTACTATTATCTCTATTTTAAGAGTATGGAAACTGATCAGAGATTTAAGAATCTTGGCCAAGATCACACAGGTAATAAATGGCAGAGCCTGCATTTGAACTTAGATTGATTCACTCCAGAGCCCACGTATTTAAGCCCACGTATTTATAGCCCACTATGCCTATTGATTTTAGGACACAAAATCATACACAGTATATAGTGTCCGTTTGGGTAATGGAGACATGTGCACACATACATGTGTGCACACGTGTAGGAAAGAAAAAAGACTGGAAGGATATACACAAAATATTTAAAAGTGATTGTCAGCAAGGGTCAGATTATTGATGATTTTCACTGTCTTTGTTACCCGTTTGTATTTTTTTAAATTTTTCTTTAATGAGAATTTATGTTAATTGGTGAAAACATTATTAACAATATACAATGAGTGTGTTATTTGCGTAGGATGCACTGAGCTCTCTGGAACCCCCACCCTGTGATAAGCCAACCTCTCCTTCCATCCTAAGCCTCTTCTTGAAGGTTCACCCCATTTCCTGTCACTGAAACCCTGAGCTGACCTTGAGCTCCTATGCCCCAGGAGACTGTTGCCACTCCAGACCATCACTCCCCCTCCCTTGAGACTCACAGCACTTGTTGGTACCACTCTCTCCTCCACTGAATGCTGCCATTAGCAAAGCTGCTCTCTTTCCCCTAATATGTCCCTTCCCGTTGACCCTCATGATCTTTCTCGACAGCTTCAACATCTACATGGATGATCCACCTAACAACCTGGCCCATCACTTCCTTGGCTTCCTGTGACCAAAGAATAACCTTTTCCTCCCCCCCAGTGGCGTCATCCTCTTACCTGACTGAATACACATCACCAAAACTTGTATCACCTTCAAACCTTCTACCTTCCCAGTTGTTTGCTCATACCTTCATCCCCCTACTTTACACTTGGTTGAGAAAGTAGGAGCTATCGGGTAGTTATTTTCTTACCTTCCCACCATCAGATTTACAAGCTCCCTGTCCCCATGCTGTTGTTTATCTTTCCCCTCTTTTAGCAACTGAGGACACACAAAGGCTAATCCTCCCGTGTCTTTTCTGGATCCCATCCCTTCTCAAGGAATTCGCTCCTTAGTAATTCCCTCTTTCTTCTGCAATATCAGTTTTTCCATCTTTTAACATTTCAGCACATGCCAGGCAAGGCCAAGACTTAGGGATCTAATTATGGCATTGGGCGGACGTCCTATAAAACCAACACATGCACACGTACACATACATGAACATAACACCTAACATGTCATTTTCTGAGTTTCAACTAACTTGTCTTTTAGCCCTGAAAGAGCCATAACCCAGATTTACAGTAAGCATTCTTCATGAGGTTATTACAAACTGTGGTGACCTTAACGTATGGAATAAACCTTTTTAAAATACATTGTCCTCACTAAATTATTTAGGTTCAACGTTTAGGTGACAGTTTTGAGAACTCGGGATATGTTTCCATCATATCCAAAGTATTCCTACCCTCTGGACACCCCAGGGTAATTTCTGACATTATGACAAATATAAAAACCTGAACGACTGACCTGCGAGTATGACGGCTCCTTAGCTCTCAAAAGAACCCATTCTGTCATATATTAGAGTTCATCTCTATAACATAAAATTTCACACTAGGGAATCTCAGGAATAGTTGCTATATATGGTTCTAGGCTTTGCTTTTAAGCACAACAGGAAAAACTGTCTCTGGCGTTACCAGAAGAGTACAAGAGGGAAGATGTACCTTGATACTGGTGGCCATAACTGTTAGTTGTCATATCTACAAAATATGACTATGTATATTTTGTGGAATGTATTTATACTTACGTATTTTTAAATTTAGTACCTAATATAAATAAAATATAAATAAATCCATATTTATGTTCATAAACACACAAACAAGTAAATTTAAATTTGTCAAAAAACGATAGTGAAATTATGGTACAGACTTCTTCCGTCTTCCTTTTCACTGCTGGTTATCTCCCCTTTTGAAGACTCCCCCTCCATTGGCTTCCATGATACCCACTCTCTTTCTCTTCTTCTGACCTCTCTGTCTACTTGAAAGTATTCTCCTCTGATGGTTCCTCTTCCTCCAGTCCCTGCTTACACACTACCTTTCCCTGGAGACTCTAACCCCAGAGAGGCTACATTCTCTCTGTGGATCCCACTCATGGCTTTTCACTGCTGCTGCTGACTTTCAAATGTCTTCTTTGAGCCAGAGTCGCTCTTCAGAACTTCAGATTCAAGGATGTGTCTTCCTGCTGGACATCTCCACTCGTATGATCCATAGGCACCTCGAGCATGACACGTCCAAAGCTCGCACAACCCTTCCCCCCAAATACGTCTTTCCTTCTGCATTTCCTTGCTCAGCAGATGATATTCTGCTCCCGCCATGAAATGTTGGGGGTTATCTGAGACTTCTTTCTCTCTGTTGCCTTAAAACTAATTGTTCAATGTCTCCAATTGAAACTATAGCCAAAATAGCTTTTAAATGTTTCTCCATCATCTCTGTCTTCACATTTGATGAGTTGATGGATGGCTCAATATTTCTGTAACATTCCAAAATCTTCTACCTCTTTTAGGGACTATTTTGTGGATCTACCCCTTACCTTATTGTCAGAAGGATTTTCTTAATACGCACATAATATCCTGTCCCTTCACTGCTCAAAATCCTTTAATACCTCTTCTTTGTTTTTTTAAGTTTTTATTTTAATTCCAGTTAACATATGGTGTTATATTAGTTTCAGGTGTACAATATAGTGATTCAACACTGCCATACAAAACCGGTACTCGTCACAACAAGTGTCCTCCTTAATCTTCATCACATGTTTTCCCCCACCTACCTCCCGTCTGGTAATCTCAGTCTGTTTGCTATAATTAAGAGTCTGTCTCTTGTCTCTTTTTTCTTTGGTCATTTGTTTTGTTTCTTAAATTCCACATATGAGCGAGATTATATGAATACCTCCTCTTTACTCTCAGAACACCCATGCCCCTTAGAATAATCTACAAGGTGTTTTCTGATCTTACCTTTTGCCTATGCACACCATTGTCCAACAATCGTATACTGCATTTAATTTCTAAATCTTGCTCTGCTGCCTTGTACCTCTTTGCCTTTGCACACACTGCTGTCTTTTCCTGGAGTGACTTTCTTCCATTTGTTTGCCTAGCTGACTCCTACTGCCCCTAAGAGAGTGAACTCAAGCAACGTCTCATCTAAGACTGTCCCAGTCTGATTAGCTATCTCCCTTTGTGCTGACACACTATTCTGTTCATATATCTATCAGACAAAATAATACAGTGATACTGGTTTATCATTGGATTGTGAAATTCCCAAGTGTCAGACTCTTTTTAATCTCTGTATCCACACGGCCTCACAAATAACACTTGGAAACTAACAAGTTCTAAATGGAAATCTGTGTTAACAACTTGTATCAAAGAGTTTCAGTGCATTGGGTCATTCATGTATGATAGTGGGTATTGAAATTGAACATTGGTGGTGATACCCACAATTAAACACCCATTTTTTTCTCAGCATCGGTGACCATAGATTTGTTGTCATGGAAAGGAAAAAGGTACATTTTAAGGTGGTCTATGAAAACTTGCCCTAATGACTATAAACTCTCTAATGGCATTGTGGTAGAACCATTAATATCAGACATTGTTCTGAATTCTCAATGCATTTTTTCCTTGCATGCGAAACCTATTTTCCAACACTCTAGGTCTTACTTAAGGTTTCTAATTTGCATCCAGCTGAACTGGGGCTGGCTGGAGATTTTGAGAGGAAATACTCTTTCATCATTTATACAAGAGCCGATGTTCTATAATCTTTATGAAGTTCACACGAACCACTAATTTGTGACAAGATCAGCTGACATTTTATAGATCATCAGAATCTTCCTCAAGGCAAAAATTTAGTCTTGCTTCTAATAGCCAGTGGTCGCCAAAGTACTCATGTACCTGCCAACATTCATATTCCCGAACCTCACTGTACAACTTCATTGTACTGTATAGCAATTCTTTCTCCTGTTTCCAATTATTTTTGGTTATGAAGCTGTAAAATTATGAAAACATGAGGAGTAGAATCTTCTTTTAACATTTTCCTTGACTATGCTTTTTAATGGAAAAATGAAATTACTCGGCCAATATGGAGACTTACTTATATCCTGCATTTCTTTTCATTGTCAGTCTGCTTCTTTCCAAGGGAAAGACATACTTTGTTCCTTTGGCATGGAGGACAGAGAATCCTAATTCCTCTGGAACTCCATTTTCGGAGCCGGAATCTTGTTGAGATTGTAGTTCATAGCATTCCCTTTTGTTTCGTAAATGTGAGGGAAGGTTACGCAGGAATCTCCAGGATCTGAAGGCCAAAAGACGCAATTATGTGATAGTTCAGCACCACAGACAGCGGGGCAGCACTCCACTGCCACATCAGATTTTTTAACTTCTCCCCACACAAACAACACCCAAATTGAAATCACATTAAATGACCTTTTAGGATGCCAGAAGAAAAATATTAGAACTCTTATTTATACTCATTTTTTTCTACAAAATTAAAAAGTCAAGCTTCATTACTGTTAAATATATGGATAGACAGGAGCACACATGCACAATTTAAAAGTAAACATATGTTAGGGATGTGTGATCAAAATACTTTTATTGAGATGTACACAATCAAATGGGTTTTCAGATTGTGTCTAGAGATGATGGGGCGCGACTGAAAAATTTGGCCATGATGAAGATATGATGAAAGGGGAATTTTAGGAAGAACGACCCAAAAGCAGTACAAAGATTAGATATTAGATATTAGGGAGAGTAGAAAGAGTCGGCTGGTGGCACTGGGGAAACAGGAAGCCATTGCAGAAGATGTTGTAAAAGAAGAATCTTAAATGTTAGGAGTGAAAAAAAAATGTCAAGGAATATGTAGAAATTTTGAGCTAGGCTGGCTGGAAAAAAATAAGGGGAATTGGTTGTGGGACTCGAACCACACTATAATCACCCCAGACAAAAAGGCCCACACAAATAATGTAGAATCATCATATTATTTTCTGGAAATCCTTATAGTAGGAGATACATAGTTGAATACACCACACCTTACAGGTTTGCTTCGTGGAGCAAGGATTGCACTCAAACTTGTGAAAGCCTTATGAATTTTTATGTTGGAAAAAATAAAACAAATACTCAGACCCCTCTAAATAGTTTTATATCCACAAAATAAGAAGTAAATATTAGATAAGAAACAGCTATCAGTTAAGGAAATATCAATAAAATGGACACATATATAGTTGGTCATAATTATGATAAATTAATTTGCATTTCCCAGCTATCATACACTGGGAATTATTCAGGTTATTCCTCTCCTGTTTTCAAGATGTGCTTTGAAATGTATTTCTTTTTTATTGGTAAAATGGCATACAGGAATTTTTTTTGTTGCTATTGAGTCTTGTCCTCCAAATCTCTTGCGGATCTTTAAGTTGGATATGTTGCTTTCTGTTTCCTGGATCCCAGTGTGATTCCAAAGATACAAAGTAATTTGAATGCTGAAGATATAAAATCTTTGGGTAACCTTCAAATCACCTGAACCTAGGCTCTACCCACGAAAAAGTAGGGCTAAAATACTTGACAACAGTGTACCTTAAATTTCTCCTAGACAATCTCTGCTGGCCTTTGTGCCAACAGAAAAAGGTCCTTCCTTTGTATAGATGCGGCCCCTGACATCACTGGATGGATTTCGGTCTCCGTTCTCACCACCGACCAGACGTGCTTGCCCAGTGCACAACCGCTGTCGTGTTAAGCCCGTCCGTTGGTGATATCTTGTTACAGCAGCCCTACCAAGCTAAGGCACGCACCTCCACCCTGCCTTCATCTCACACCCCCGGCTGGTTGACAGAGAATAAAAAGCGGCTTAGTTCAAATATGAGTCAAGGCAGTCAATGCAGTCCGTTGAAGTGAGCTACAGGCCGCACCTCAGATCCAATCTAGCGATGGTCCTGAGAGACAGTGATGAGAACAAAATCCTCCCAGTGGGCACTACCGTCCCCAATGAACCCTTTCTATGGAGAGAAAAGTGGATCGAGGTAGTATATACGTGGATGTCAGGCCTTGGTGAATGGTTTGGGCTCGCTTGTTAGAGCCATGGGAGGAATCAGTTTGGAAGGGGACAAGGAGGTCTAGGGGAGAGGCATATGGATGCACCTATGGAAGAGGACATGAAACGTGGAGATCCTTCCATGGCGTGCCAGGGCTTACCAGAGAGCTGCTGCTACAAAAAAGGCATGAAACAACCAGGCAGATGGCCAGCCTCTGTCCTCGCCACTCCATGAACAGAGCAGTCATCATCACGGCACAGATAGAGGACTATTACAGAATTGGCTCCCCCGGGGACACTTTTTCCCATACATCTATGTCCTTGGCTTCCTCCCTCCCCTCCCTAGTCCTGGACAACCTCTCTTTCTTAGTGACACACACCTGCAGAGGCAGATTTATGTACAAAGCTAGTGAGCTTACGTCCCAGGACACACAGGACTAAGGTTTTATTCACACTTCTGGATTTGTTTCTTGACGAGGCAGGCCTTCCGACTTGTACAAGCTTTGGGTCCCACAACCCCTGGCTTGCCCCTGCCTTTCCCAGCCGCTCTGTTTCACACCACACCTGCCCCTTTCCCCATCTCGGCACCCCTGATCTCACCTACCCTGCTGTAATTTTTCTTTCCTTTGCTCTTCTCCATAGCACTCATCACCTCTGAACGCACTCTATAATTTACTTCTGCTTGTTGCTTATTGTCTGACTCCCCCCCCCCCCCATTAACATGCAGACTGCCAAGAGACGGGGATCTTGGTATTATTCCTGGATTCCATGTGCCTAACACAGCGCCTCGCACATGTCAGATACTCAAAAAATATCAGGGGAGAAGAAGGCAGAGGGAGGGAGAGACAAATGGAGAAAGGGAGAGGGAAGGGAGGAAGGGAGGGCCGTGGGAGGAAGCAATTGTTGAGTCACCACAGTCATAGGACTGAGGCGGCAAGGGACAAGGACAGCGCCCCGCCCCCGCCTAGAGAATAGACCACAAGTTCATCAGTCGCGTGCGTCAACAGGTCAACAGTGATCAACAGTGATTGCCGGCGGAACACAGGGAGCCGGCAATGAGCAGGTGCCCAGGACGACCGGCAAAGGCTCAGAGAGCAGCACGAGAAGCTGAACCTCAGGACCTGAGGCCTCCTGGACCGGCCACCATGAGGTCACTGAGTCCATCACGCCCAAGGCAGGAGAAGGCGGAAGGGGAGAACTCAGGATGCCTGAGCCCTGACCCGGAAGAAAGTACTTACCCGGAAGAGGAAGCTTTAATTGGCAACTCTTTCCTCCCTGCTCCCACGCGCCTACCACACACGTCGACTGAAGGTTTGAGCACAAAATTCTATCGGCGATGGAAGCAAATCCGGTGTTTTCTGCAGGTCTCGGCAGCCGTATGCGTCTTTTTGAAGATGAAGTAAAACCAGCGGTAGAAATACACGGAAGAACCGGTGGCATTTCCATATGCTTCATTCCGCCGGTCTGCACATCCGGTTTATTAACTGGGATGTGGATGATCCCTATCAGTATTTTGGTCAGTTTTATAAAACGTAAGCCTTTGTTGGTGTTTCTAATTTCATGTGTGCTGACTTGTGACTAATGACAGCCTCTACCAAAATAAGAGACACCTGCTGGTTCTTACCGTGCACTAAAAGTGTGGTGATACTTTTAAAAAATCTTGCTTTGCATTAGTTATTACATCATTTATAGCATTTTGTAGTGCCGCCTTATGGCATGTAGCTTCTGCTATATTAAAAATTAGATTCAATTCATTGGATTTTAGGGGCCCCTGGGTGTCTCCGTTGCTTGAGCGTCCGGCTTTGGCGCAGGTCATGATCTCGCAGTTCATGAGTTCAAGCCCCGTGTTGGGCTCTCCGCTCACAGTTCAGAGCCTGGAGCCTGCTTCAGTTTCTGTGTGTGTGTGTCTCTCTCTCCCTGCCTCCACTCACACTATCTCTCTC
This sequence comes from Neofelis nebulosa, assembly GCF_028018385.1. Lineage (NCBI taxonomy): Eukaryota > Metazoa > Chordata > Mammalia > Carnivora > Felidae > Neofelis > Neofelis nebulosa. The sequence continues at coordinate 14,866,467 of NC_080784.1, forward strand.
TCTTTCTCTCTCTCTCAAAAATAAACATTAAAAAAATTTTTTTAATTCATTGGATTTTAAAATATTTTGTAAAACAAATGAATGAAATAAATAAATACACCCTTTATTTATGGTCACATTTTTACTCCAGTCACAGGATAAGGGATACATACTATGTACACACACACACACACACACACACACACACAGCCTGAGCTTTAGATGTAGAAAATCATCCTCTTTGGCAAAAGAATACATTTATCTGACATTTTACAAAGCGGGGGACACAAAATATTTGTTTCCCTGGAGTAAATAAAAATCCACATTGCCTAATTCCCATCCAGACATGGCGGGAAGCCTTTCTCCCCAGATGAGGGCTAACAGCTCAATAGAAAATGCCAGTGGAGTTCATTGTGATGGAATTCTACCCATCTGTAATTTCCATTCCAAGAAACACACACTTTCATCTGTTCCCAACTCTTCCAAAAGATGCCTACCGTCAGTGGTAAAAGGAAATATCTACAGATTGTCATCTCATTTTTGAGAGCCATTCAGAAAGAAAGAGACGCACTACAGGCTTGGGACCAGGAACAGATTGAATTCATAAAAAAAAGGCACAAAAGCCAAACTGTTCATCTCTGGTACATGAAAAATTACCACTGTTGTTGTTAAAGCCATATGTTCTAGGTAAGGGGACAGCTTTTGTATTCGCTCTGACATTTGTTCTGAGGAATGTTAATGTACTTAATGCTAGTACGTGCTTAGCAGCAATTTGCAAATTTGAAAAGTAATCCAGAGTTCAACAAATACGCGTAAGGAAGATAAGAAACTTCATCTGAGATATTTCTCAATTATCATTGTGTCTGAATGTTAGAGCATAAGTGAAGACCTGTGACATTTGTCATTATTTCACAGCTTCAGGTATGCAGATTCAACCTTTAAAAGTTGGTTCCCTCCCAAAGAAGTTAGAAAAAAAAAAAACTTAAAAAATGTGAAGCTGCTGTAAGGTGAAATCAGTAGGGGCTTTGGTCGCCGGAAGTGGCAGCGATTTGCATCTTTCAGCTGAAACTCTGCACAGGTTCTCGGCCCCAGGTTTAAAAAACAACACTTTTTATTGATGTAAACAGTGAGAGCGTACATGAGGTACAGCAATGTGCAGCAGATAGAAAAGGGTACAAATCAGACCGTTCATCTTGATAAATTAAAGCCAGGTGCACACAACTATGTAACTTCCCCACAATAAAAGGGGACCAGTTCACAATGGCTACAATTAGCAACTCAGGAAACAACAGATGCTGGCGAGGATGTGGAGAAACAGGAACCCTCTTGCACTGTTGGTGGGAATGCAAACTGGTGCAGCCGCTCTGGAAAGCAGTGTGGAAGTTCCTCAAAAAATGAAAAATGGAACTACCCTACGACCCAACAATAGCATTGCTAGGAATTTATCCAAGGGATACAGGAGTGCTGATACAGAGGGGCACTTGTACCCCAATGTTTATAGCAGCGCTTCCAACAGTAGCCGAATTATGGAAAGAGCCTAAATGCCCATCCACTGATGGATGGATAAAGAAGGTGTGGTTTATGTATCCAATGGAATACCACTTGGCAATGAGAAAGAATGAAATCCCGCCATTTGCAACAACATGGATGGAACTGAAGGGTATTATGCTAAGTGAAATAAGTCAGTCAGGGAAAGACAGATACGTGCTTTCACTCATTTGTGGAGCTTCAGAAACTTTATGGGAGACCATGGAGGAGAGAAGGGGGAAAATAGTTTCAAACAGAGAGGGAGGCAAACTGTAAGAGACTCTTAAATACAGAGAACAGAGGGTTGATGGGGCAGGGAGGGGAAAATGAGTGATGGGCATTGAGGAAGGCACTCGTTGGGATGAACACTGGGTGTTCTACGTAAGCGATGAATCACGGGAATCTACCCCCAAAATCAAGAGCACGCTGTATACACTGGATTAACATCCAGTTGTTGCCAACTTGACAATAAATTGTATAAAAATAAAAAAATAAAATGTATAATTCAGGGGAGAAGAAAAAGGGGACTGGTTCTCCAGAAGCCCCTCTCTTTGCCTTCCATCACTGTTCCTTCCCTCTACCCCAAAGTTACCAATCGTGCCGACCTCTAACACCATAGATTTGTTTTGTCTATGTTTGAATTTATAAATGGACTCACGTATATATTCGCATAGGAAAGACCCATAAGTAGACTGATATGTTCTGTGTTTGGCTTCTGTCTCTTGGCAGTATGTCTGAGATTAATCCACACTGGTGTAGAGAACAATAGTGTGTTTATCTTCATCCCTGACGGCTTTCCATCATATGAGTATGCCACAATTTATTAATCCATGCTATCGTTGATGGGCTTTTTGGCTGTTTCTAGTTTTAGCTGGCTAATGCTGTTATGTTACTACTAACCTATTTTGACACACGTGGGCATGCTCTTCTGTTGGGTCTATACCTGTTAAAAAGAGAACCACAGGCCCGAAAGGGCATCACTTGGGTGAAACTCCCAAGTCAGTAAGCCAAGACTTACTACCTAAACTATAACCTCAGTTTCACACACAACCCCCCCCCCCCCCCCCCCGCCCAGAAATGTAACCTTTAACCAGTTGCCATCAGACCTGCCTGGTCAGTGCCAGGAAATTTATTGATAGACCCGTTCCGTTCCCCTTAGGAGAGCAACCTTGCCTAAAACAATGGATTCTTTGCGAATAATTTCTTTTCTTTTCCCCGTTCCCTCTCTACCTTTAAAAACTTTCCTTTCCTGTAGCCCTTTGGAGCTCTCCTCTACTTGCTAGACAGGATGCTGCCCGATTCATTAATCAGCCAATAAAGCCAGTTAGATCTTTTACATTTCCTCAGTTGAATTTTTGCTACGGAACCTGCCTCAGAGTGAAATTGTTTGGTCATGTGGTCCGTATAGACACGTTCAACTTTATATTGAAGTCCAGTCTTCCAAAGTGGTGGTACGAACTCACACTACCACCAGACATCCCTCACCTTCCCCTGCTAGTGTCAGCCTTTTTGATTTGACCATTTTGGTGGTTTATAATTGTATCCTACCGTGGTTTCATTTTTTTTTTTTTAATGCTTATTAATTTTTGAGAGGAAGAGAGAGAGAGAGACAGAGCGTGAGCGGAGGAGACACAGAGAGAGAGGGAGACACAGAATCCGAAGCGGGCTCCAGGCTCTGAGCTGTCAGCACAGAGCCTGACGTGGGGCTTGAACCCACAAAGTGTGAGATCATGACCTGAGCTGAAGTCGGATGTGTAACTGACTGAGCCACCCAGGCGCTCCCCAGCGTGATTCAAATTGCATTTTCCTGACAGCTACGGAGGTTGAGTACCTTTTCGTGTATGTTGTGAATGGCCTGATCAAAACTATTGTTCACTGTTCTCATGCATTATCTCTTTTTCTTGATTTGCAGGATTCCTGTGTAAATTCCAGAAATAATTCCTTAGTTTGTCGTATGTATTGCATATGTATTCTGTAGCTTTTCTGTATGTCTCCATAGCTTTTTAAACTCTTCTAATAAAATATTTTGACGAACAGAAATTCTTATGGATTAGTTGTCTGATTTATCAATCTTATGACTTACTGCAAAGTTGTTTAAGTCACAAAATGGATCTTGACTTTGATCAAATTCTTTTACGCATCTCTTAATTGATTTTATGGATTTTCTTTTTTATTCTTTTAACTTGATGAATTACAACTCAATTTTTATTTTGAAAAATTTCAAACTTATAAGATATTTGAAAGAACAATTCAATAAACACCTATATATCTTTCACTTCGATTCACCAATTATTTACATTTTTCCATGTCGGTTGCATCTACCTATCTATCATCTAATCTAACATCTGTCACCTATATATCTATCTGACATCTATCAAAAGTAGATCTGGGGCGCCTGGGTGGCGCAGTCGGTTAAGCGTCCGACTTCAGCCAGGTCACGATCTCGCCGTCCGTGAGTTCGAGCCCCGCGTCAGGCTCTGGGCTGATGGCTCGGAGCCTGGAGCCTGTTTCCGATTCTGTGTCTCCCTCTCTCTCTGACCCTCCCCCGTTCATGCTCTGTCTCTCTCTGTCCCAAAAATAAATAAAAAACGTTGAAAAAAAAAAAATTAAAAAAAAAAAAAAAAAAAAAGTAGATCTAACGAAAAGTAGATTAGTGGTTGCTAGGGCTAGAGAAGATGTGGAGATTCGGATGGGATAGCTAAAGGCTTTCCTTTAAAGGTGATGAAAATGTCCTAAAAATGGATTGTCTTCATGGTCACACAATTGGGTGAATATTAAAAAACACTGAATTGTACAGTTCATTTTTTTAATTTTTTAATTTTTAATTTTTTTTATTTTAAGTAGGTTCCACGCCCAGTGTGGGGCTTGAATTCACCACACCGAGATTAAGAGCCACACGCTCTACGGACTGAGCCAGCCAGGTGCCCCTGAGTTGTTACATTTTAAATGGGTAAATTGTATCTCATAAAACTGTTACCAAAAAAAATTTTTTGAGGACATCATGACCTTTCTTCCCTTAGATACTTTAGAATGCCTCTCCTACGAACAGAGCTAAGATGTTTCGTAAGTCAATAAACAGCGTTTTTTCAGTGACCCAGAGGTCTGGTGTTTCTGCTGGAAACACTCGCGTGTGTGTAACTGTGTAAGTGGGATGGGGGGGGTAACATCTTGGACATTCACAGTTTTAGAGGCAACCTTCCATACACACACCTAAGACGTAATGTAGACTTTCCCAAGAGACTGTGTGAGCTGGGAATTGCCTTTTCTGGCACTCTTCAATACGATGTGCCTACGTGACAGCTCTTGCTAAAGAAAGATCGGAAGTAACACGTACAATTTTCTTCTCACTTGCTTAAGAGAAAATCCCTAACCCTGGACGTGTCACTCCGCTATTCTGTCAACTGAGATGGAGGAGCCTAGGCTGACCTTGGAAGTCATCTCTTGAAGAGGGGAAAGCTGCTGTCAGGCTGAGTTCATGAACGACGTGCATGTAGAAGGCGGTCACTTGCCTCCCCCGAACACATGCCCTGAACTGCCACTCGAATTGCTCTCCCGGGGTCGCTGCATTTTCTGTGCCCTTTGCTGCAGCAGGTAAGAGTACCCTAACTGACGCGGTAGCTTCTGGAATCACAGGGGGATGAAAGCTGTTCTCTGCCTTCTTCTGACCTTCTTTCATCGAGTGTGTAGCTCGATGTAAACCGATATAAACCCCTCACCTGAAGTTATCGCTTCCAATATTCGTCCATCAGCAGGACCACTCCCCTGGAAAGCCGGGAGGATTTGAAGCAAGCTCCTCGGCAAGAAAAAAGGACGTGGCTGGCTGGCACCCACGGGCACCTGATGGGGGGCTCAGACCTTTCAGTCTTCTGCCCTAGCATGCATGCACCTATCAGGCAGGAACGCTTCCTCTGTATTTGCAACCTCATCATCTGTTCTCCCACACAACCGAGAGCCGGCAGCTGTCACTCTTAGCTGTGACAACAAGGCCAAAGTTAATTTTTCCAAGCATATCTGCTTTGTTATGTAAATGTTGATCCTGGTTCTCAATATTTCTTCTTTCACTGTTTTCACTTAATTCTACGTGTCCACGGGCAGATTTGGTTTACATGCACAAAGCTGACTGAGTTCATGCCTGTAGCACCTGCTACTTGGCAGGTTTCCCTTGAGAAGAAGTCCTAATGTTTGGGGTTTTTTTTTTCTGTCCTATAAAAGGAACCTCCTGTTTTCCCACCAGCGTTTGGCATAGGCCCAGAGGCATTTTGAAACCATCTAAGATTTTCACGGAGAACTATTTTAAAAATATCTGAGCCTGGACAAGAAGGGCGGGTGCTTTCAAATATGTGTTCTTATTACTAGAAAGTTTCTAGCATTGCTGAAATTACACTACAGCCCGAAAATCCTTTTTATTTGTTTTTGGACGAGAAAAGGATTAGATAGAATCCAATAGAAAGCCACATGGAACCACATTTCCTAATATTAATATTCTGTGGGGGGAAAAGGTGACATTAGAGAGGAATTCGTTTCTGCTAGACTCACGTTTTTACATAAATGAATCCCTGATTGTATAGTGTCACCGCAGAGCTTTAAGGAAGCAATTCAAAAACATAGCCAAGATTCATCTTGCCTCCTTTTCCAGTATGCCCTAAACAAATGGTAACCTTGGGGCTCCCGGCTGGCTCAGTTGGTAGAGTGGTGACGCTTGATCTTGGGGTTGTGAGTTCCAGCCCCACGCTGGGTGTACAGATTACTTATCTTCTTTAATATCTTTTTTTTGAGAGAGAAAGAGTGAGTGAACACGAGTTGGGGAGAGGGGCAGAGGGAGACAGAGAGAGAGACAGAGAGAGAGACAGAGAGAGAGAGAGAATCTTAAGCAAGCTCCACACTCAGTGCAGAGCCTGATGCGGGGCTCTATCACACGACACTGGGATCAGGACCTGAGCCAAAATCAAGAGTCAGACGCTCAACCGACTGAGCCACGCAGGCACCTTGGGTGTAGAGATTACTTAAAAATGAAACCTTTTTTTTTTTTAATGTTTATTTATTTTTGAGAGAGACAGAGACAGAGCACGATTTGGGCAGGGGCAGAGAGAGAGAGGGAGACGCAGAATCCGAAGAAGGCTCCAGGCTCCAAGCTGTCAGCACAGAGCCCGATGTGGGGCTCAAACCCACGAACAGTGAGATCATGACTTAAGCCGAAGGGGGGCGCCTAACCGACTGAGCCATCCAGGCACCCCAAAAGAAATCTTTTTTTTAAGAATATAATATTTTTAAAACCATTAAAAAATAAACAGTAACCTTGAATCATAATTTCACTACCAGAGACCATACAATTCCATCAAATATCTGTAGCACCAACTATGTCCAAATTATCAAGGTAAAACCAAACGTTCGGGTTACCTATTTCAGGCAATGATCGACAAATACAGTTCCTCAATTTACAAAAACTTATACATACTCAATGCCTTCGAGTCTTTTCTAATGCTCAGGTGAGAAGAAGGCACATTTTGCTTTCTCAGGCTACATTTTAGAGTGAAACTGAAATAATGAGGGCTGTCACTGAAGGGCAAATATTCATCCTTCCTTTCATCTAAGCAGAAAGCTCTGGGAATGGGCCTCAGAAGAAAAATTCTTGAAGACGTGTGGAGAAGCCCGAGAATGTATGTCTGTGCATCTCTATAAATATTGTTAAATCTACCTACAGCTATTGCATAAGCTATACATTATATCACACTAGAGGCTTTTTAAGAGGTGATTTTTCACATGCATATAAGTTTAAAACAAGATGTTTTCTGCATCCGATAAGTTACTAGCCTCTGAGACCCATAAGAGAAGTTCTGAATTGACAATTTTCCTCCAGAAAAGGTATGAAAGAGGGACCCTGTCAGGCAATAATTTAATAATTTTCTCTTCTGTGTAACACTCAGTAAGTCCACTTATTTTCTCTAACCAAGATCTATAAGTACAATAAAGGTAAATGATATCGCATCCACTGAACATATTTTACATATATTCTGGCTAAAGACCAAACCCAATCTAATTTCCACAATAAATGAAGAATAATTGGCAAAGTCAGGCATCTTAAAGCCCTATTGGTTTTTTATTTTAAGGATTAAAGGAAAATTTGTATACGAGACCATTTTTATAAGGTCTCCTCAACACTAACAATTGTCTTTTAAAACCTGGATATGGTCTGAAATGTAATAGGTGAAAGGCGGGTCCGTGAAATTCAGGAACTGTGGAGATAGCTCTCTTGAACTGATAGGTAGTCACACAGGAACCCATTATTAAATTAATCATCGACCCCGAGAAGAGAAAACTAAAAAACGAAGTAAATATATAGACCGAAATATGACCGACTGAGGCTGAATGATTTTGTACTGGAACTACTCACCAGCTCTGCCCACTCCAAATATCAAACATCAGAATCTTTCCCATGATGTTCAGCCAGGATCCTCTCAGCCCAGAGGTCTTTATAAAACAAGACATCAGAGCAGTTCTATAACCTAAGACCCAATGAAGTTTATGAAAAGATTCCATAAGGATGTCATTACCTCAGGGCTCCATCGGTGGAGCGAGCGACTCTTGATCTTGGGGTTGTGAGTTCAAGCCCCATGTTGGGTGTAGAGCTTATTTTTAAAAATTAAATCACATTTTTATTTTTTATTTATTTATTTATTTTTTTTTTAATTTTTTTTTCAACGTTTTTTATTTATTTTTGGGACAGAGAGAGACAAAGCATGAACGGGGGAGGGGCAGACAGAGAGGGAGACACAGAATCGGAAACAGGCTCCAGGCTCCGAGCCATCAGCCCAGAGCCTGACGCTGGGCTCGAACTCACGGACCGCAAGATCGTGACCTGGCTAAAGTCGGATGCTTAACCGACTGCGCCACCCAGGCGCCCCTAAATCACATTTTTAAAAAAAGAAAGAATGTCAGGGGCCCCTGGGCGCCTCAGTCGGTTAAGCGTCTGGCTCTTGATTTCAGCTCAGGTCATGATGTCACGATTTGTGAGTTTGAGCTCCTCGTCAGGTGCTACGCTAACAGGGCAGAGCCTGCTTGGGATTCTCTCTCTTTCCCTCTCTCTCTCTGCCCCTCCCTGTTCTCTCTCTCTCTCTCTCTCTCTCTCTCAAAATAAATAAACTTTTCTTTTCGTTTTATTTATTTTAGAGAGAGAGAGCACAAGTGGGAGAGAGGGACGGAGGGAGGGAGAGAGACAATCCTAAGCAGGCTCCATACTCAGCATAGAACCCAACGTGGGGCTCGATCCCATGACGCTGGGATCATGACCTGAGACAAAATCAAGAGTTGGAAGCTTAACCGACTAAGCCACCCAGGTGCCCCAAAATAAATAAACTTAAAAAAAATTTTTTTAAGTAAAAAATTTAAAAAAAGAAAACATCATAACCTCAGTCTGAAGTGAGAATTTTGTACACTAACTATTAATTTGAACATCATTATGTGCCATTATGTGCCATCATTACGTGAAGGCTCAGTTGTAAGTCCTCTTACACCTGCTAGGTGCACCACACTGAAAATCCAGGAATGGGCTTTCTGTTTATTTGGCCCAGTATCTACAAAAACACTTCCACTAATATATTTAGTGGTGAAAAGCTGAAGGCTTACCCCCTTATCAGGAACCAGGCAAAGATGTCCTCCTTCAGACATCCTTTCTCACAAGAAGAGGGGATTGGTCAACGACACTTCAACAATAAAAACTTAAGAAAAATTCCACACGTGTGCCCCCGAATGTTAATTACTATGAAATGTATTATGCTAAAAAATAGACGCTGTCTAAATTTCTTTTAATATGGGATTATGGAAAGTGAACTTTACAAGTTGTGCAAATAAATAAAGGGAACTGGAAAAACCCAATAATTCTAAAAAAAAAAAAAAAAAAAAAGGAGGAGGAGAGGGAGGGGGAGGAGGACGAGGGGAAACAGTTAGGAGACAGACACAGACCCAAAGGAAAGACCATGTGAGGACACAGGGAGGAGACAGCCATCGACAAGCCATAAAAAGAGGCCTCGGGAGGAGCTGACCCTCTGCCAGCACTTTGACCTTGGCCTTTAGGCCTTCAGAACTGAGAACGTAAAATTCTGTTACTAAGCCACTCAGTCTGTAGTTTGTTATGGCAGTTCTAACAGACTTATAAATATCCCTAAAAATAATCTCAACCATTAATAAAGCTAAATCCGTGGTTTAAAAGTCTCATCACAAACAAACAGCAGGCTCAAAGGACTGGTTCCAGTTCTACTCAATAGTCAAGGCACAGATAATTTCCATTTCTTCCAAGGAATAGAAAAAGAGGTTGTGAGGCTAGCCTGCAGAAATACAAAAATTTTGAGCAAAATATAAGCAAACCAAATGCAACGATGTATTAAATCCCTGTTGAAGGAAGTTGAGAAAAGAAAACAACTTGGGGCACCTGGGTGGCTCAGTCGGTCAAGCGTCTGACTTCAGCTCAGGTCATGATCTCACAGCTTGTGAGTTCAAGCCCATGTCGGGCTCTGTGCTGACAGCTCAGAGCCTGGAGCCTGCTTCGGATTCTGGGTCTCCCTCTGTCTCTGCCCTTCCCCTGCGTGTGCTCTGTCTCTGTCTCTCAAAACTAAACAAGCATTAAAAAAGTTTTAAGTTAAGCAACATCAGAAACAAAACACAAATATCTGTGTCTACCATTTTGAGCAAATGAACCCATCACAGAATCAGAGACCCTGGACGGTACCTAGATGAGTTAAATGTAGAGAGACAGTGAGTAGAATCGTGATCATCAGGCACTTGGAGAGGTGACGGAATTACGAAAGGAAGGGGGAGTTGGTGTTTAATGGGCAAGGGTTTCAGTTAAGGAAGATGAAAATTTTCTGAAGATGGACAGTGGTGACAGTTGTGCAACCACGTGAACGTGCTTACCTGTATGTTTAAAAACAGTGAAAATGATACGCTTTGTGTTACTCATATTTTATCACAATGAAGAAAAGGGGGGGAGATTTCTGTTTCAAATCTGAAGTCGGTGCAGAGGAAGACATTAGTGAAACAATAAATTATTAGGAAGAGCTCACTTCTAAAGAAACAGGATATCTCACCAAACCCTTAATTGTGTTTGCTCCCGCTCAAAAGCTCGGGAAGAATTGATGTGGAAATGGAAAGCGTTCCTTCCCCCAAAGCCGTGGAATATTGCGAGCAACGCACTGTTATCTTGATCTCTGTACCTGAACAAATCTCCTTCTCCTGTTTGTTGTCTCCCTCTGATGTGTGCCCCCGGCCAGCACACTCCCCGCGTGGCTGCGTAAACTCCTCGCCTTGCCCTCGACCTCGGGGGTGACCTGGCGTGTTAGTGACTCCTGGCTGAGGTAAATGATACAGCACGGTAATAATGGCAACTGCCAGATCTTTCCCCTTTTATCTACCTCCATCCACTGTGAAGTGTCTCTCCCCCACTCCCTCCTACCAGGTATCAAACATCCAGATAAAGGGGAAAGAAGTTATCTGAAGCATTGTGTGGCCCTGTAAGAAACCCAATTATTTATGGTCACTGGAGACATTTTCTTTGAAGTGTGTTAGTGAGTGACCTAAATGTATAGTTTTCCCTCTACCGTTAACAGAGCTCTGCCTTTATTTCGCATTTAAAAATCTTAAACAGTCCTTCCCCTTCTTCAAGATAAAGACGGAAGTTGCTAGAAAACACGTCGCGCCCTGTCACGAGGCAGAAAAGGCATGGATATTGAAGGCCTGCTCTTCAGAGTTCATTTTGGCCTTTTTTTTTTTTCAATCGTTCCTAGGACAGCAGCTGATGTCATAATTTTTAAGGGACGGCTGAGCGGGACCATAATCCAAGGCACGGCCTTCGGTTCTGTTCCGTCAAGGAAGTGACACAAAAGAATCCAGTCGTGAAAAGCACTCCCACAGTCCCCTGGAAGGGTAAGGGGGTCGACCCCTGAGCTCACAGGAGTCCAGCTTCAAATCTCACCTGGGTGGAGGAATCTTTAGGCAGACCTGAAGATTGGTTTCATGTTTTTTTTTAAGTTTATTTATTTTGAGAGACAGTGTGAGTGGGGGAGGGGCGGAGAGAGGAAGAGAGAGAATCCCAAGCAGCCTCCACGCCGCCAGCGCAGAGCCCAATGTGGGGCTCGAGCCCACGAAGCCGTGAGATCTTGACCTGAAGCGAAACCAAGAGTCGGACGCCTAACCGACTGAGCCACCCAGGTGCCCCGATTAGTTTCATTCTGTGAAAAGCCCGACACCCACCCCGTCCTGGGTGCCCCCTTGGAGGCTCCACGTGGGGCCCTGACCTGGAAGCTCCGTGAATTGGATCCCTGTGAGGGTTTGAGTCTTGGCCTTAGGGAGCGTTCCCACTTGGGGTGCCCCCCAACTGGAAAGGAGGAAAGGAGGGGTGTTCATCTCCTTGAAGCCCTTTGCCCTTGTTGTGTGGGAGATAAATCCACGAGTGACGTTCCCAAGGAGGAGTTGAAGAGGGAGAGGTCAGTGTCGGGACCTGGCAACAGCCTCTTGTTACTGGCTTTGGCCTGTGCCCTCTCTGGATTCCATGTTCAGAAAGGTCGAGAAAGAGCGAGAGCAGCCGAGGCTCCAGATCATCCCCGCATGATGGCCCCAGATCGCCAAGTGCAACAGTGGCAGTTTCCACGGCCACCTGTGTCCCTCAGGCCTCCTCCCCTTGCTTGGTGGTCTCAACTTTTTTTTTTTTTTTGTCATTTTTGCCCCCAGAAGGAGCCTTTTCAGACAACTTTCTCCCAATTGCGCCCCTCCCTGAAATTTGAGAAGCACGGGTACATCGGACATCTCTGTTTCTGTACCCCATGTACGTGGGTGCTTTAACACAGGAGTAAGCTTTCCACCCCTTCCCAAGAGCCCATTTTTGCTTGTGTTGGAGATGCGGGCCCTCACTCCTCTAGAGAGCCAATTGCACCGGATGTGCCTTGAAGACAGAACGTGCTCCGTGGCGTCATGCTGAGGCCTGCCTGGCAGAGGGCAACAAGCTGACGCTGGGGCGAGACGCCCCGGGCATGGCCCGCCAGCTCCCCCCTTCCCTAGCGGGATCGGCTGAAAGAACGTAGGGAATTTCCCGTATTCTCTCAAGGCTCAGTATCCTCACCTGTAAAATGGGGCTAATTTCCACCTTCAGGGCTGCAGGAAGAATTAAATGGTGAAATGCGTATTCCTCTTCTCTTTCATTGCGGTCAAAAATATAATATGCTGGCACTGCAGGTTATATGTAAGCAACGAATCACTAAATTCTACTCCTGTTACACTATATGTTAACTAACTTGGGTCTAAATAACAATTTGGAGGGGCACCTGGGTGGCTCAGTCGGCCCAGCATCCGACTTCAGCTTAGGTCATGGCCTCGTGGCTCGTGGGTTCGGGCCCCGCGTCGGGCTCCGTGCTGACCGCTCGGAGCCTGGAGGCTGCTTCGGATTCTGCGTCCCCCCTTTCTTTCTGTCTCTCCCCTATTCGCTCTCTCTCTCTCAAAAATAAACACTTAAAAATAAATAAATAAATAAATAAATAAATAAATAAATAAATACTTGAGGGGGGAAAAAACCCAATATATAATATTCTAGTTTATGGGGGCTATTTTGCGTTCTTGAGTCAGATTTTATTCTTTCTGGAGACCCGCTAGATTGAAAACTAATTTGCGGACGTGTTGCTGCTACAGCTGGTGTGGAAACGTTAACCACGCAGAGCTCGTAAACCCGATCAGACATCAAGAGAAAAGAAAAAAGTTATACACAGACTCAGACTTCACAGTTCACTGAAACTTCTTTGCACTTGAAAAAATGGAGTATGTGCATCCCTAATCCCTTCTCCCTACTTTCCTTCCCCAGTCAGGTTTCACCAGTCTGTACCTCAGGTGCCACATGGTGATGACACCGACGAAACAGGGTTCTTTCTTTCCGAGGGTGGATTTTACAACAAGCCTCTCAGATGACATTTTTTAAAAATTTTATTCTTTTTATTCACACTCAAATTAGTTAGCATATGATTTCAGGAGTAGATTCCTTAGTGCCCCTTCCCCATTTAGCCCGTCCCCCCTCCCACAACCCCTCCATCAATCCTCGGTTTGTTCTCCATATTGAAGAGTCTCTTCTGTTTTGTCCCCCTCCCTGTTTTTATATGATTTGTGGTTCCCTTCCCTTATGGTCATCTGTTTTGTCTCTTAAAATCCTCATATGAGTGAAGTCATGTGATATTTGTCTTTCTCTGACTGACTAATTTCGCTTAGCATAATAGCCTTTAGTTCCATCCACGTAGTTGCAACTGGCAAGATTTCAGTCTTTTTGATTGCCAAGTAATACTCCATATATATATATATATATATATATATATATATATACCACATCTTTATCCATTCATCCACCGATGGCTCTTTCCATACTTTGGCTCTTGTCGATAGGGCTGCTATAAACATGGGGGTGCATGTGTCCCTTTGAAACAGCACACCTGTATCCCTTGGATAAATGCCTAGTAGTGCAATTGCTGGGTCGTAAGGTCGTTCTATTTTTAGTTTTTTTGAGGAACCTCCGTACTATTTTCCAGAGTGGCTGCACCAGCTTGCCTTCCCATCAGATGACATTTTCCAAGATGGCTGGCTTTCTCTGGTCTGCCCCACTCACCCCTTACTATCCACCTAAATGTCAGCGTTTTTAAATTGAGCCCAATGGCGGGGATACAACAAGGAAGGGGGATGCTCTGGGTGTTTCGTGACGGCAACGGTAGGGCTTCATGGCAGCCTAATTTGGGAAGGAAATGAGGCATCTAGAACGACTTCAAATGATGTGTTTCAAGAGATAACTAATCAGCCAGCCAAGTACAAAATGTACTTTAAGGCGTGCTTGAAACTGAGAAAGTCACAGTTGTTTTAAAATAAGTAAATAGATACAATTAAATGACGTTAAATATCAAAAGCTAATTTGAGTTTCTGGCATCGGAGCCAATGCCTCCTCCTCAAGAGTGGGTGGTGAGTGACAGATACGCCCGAAGTGGATTATCAGCAGCTTTCAGAGTTTGGGGTGTCTTCAGGCATCCCTGGGAACAGTGGCTGGTGAGTCAGAGTTTCCCGAGGAGAAAAACACTCCCCAGGGAGGGAATTCACTATGATGTCCTCCTGCGTGTCATAGGGGCACAACAAATACCTAATGCTTCGTGCTTTTGTTTTTGCTTTCGACAAAGCTAAGCAGTCCACAATGCATATAGGTGATGATGTGCTGCGGTAACAAATCAATCCTGAACTCTCAGTGATTTAGGGTTTCAGAACGGCTTGTGGCCAGCTCACATGAAATCTACCACGGGCCCGGTGACTCTTCAAAGCAGTGTCCTCTGTATCATCGAGTCAGGTCGCTGACGAATTCAGCATCCTGCTTACCACTGTCCTCTTCCTTCGTCAGAGTATTTCTGGAATCAAATCGGATTTAGTCTCCCAAGGCTGTGCTGCTTCTGGTACAAGCCGGTACCCAAATCCAAGGGTTTATCTGGAAGGTCCAGACATCTGGGACGTCAGAGACTGAAAAATGGGACCGTCCCAGTTAGCGCAGATGGCTGGTAAGCCTGTGGTCCCATGGACCGTGTTCAGGTACGAGATCAGTCGCGATTAAGCCAAGCTCGTTTCTTTTATGAACTTCTCATGTTTCTCGGCATACTTGAAAAGTGCAATAAAAATGAAAGAGAGCTCAGCGATGTTGGTGCATCTCTGTGGTCCTACTGTTGGCGTGGTAATATCATTAATTATGTACGGCTCCTACAGGGCCTTGCGTTTCAAGGGAGTGGAAATTGAATACGAAGTCTTTCATTCTTGTTTCCAGTCCAACTCAAGTCATTAGTTCCCCAGCACTAATCACCCCCCACCCCCCTGCACCCCTGCATCCTCGCCCACTCCCAGAATTTTGCTGGCAAGACGGAAGGCTACACCTTCACGTGACTCGGTGGTCTTCCTCCAGATCCCCACGGGGCGGGGGGGGGGGGGGGGGGGGGGGCTTCCTATTTTAAGAAGTGGCTTAGTCCAAAAGAGCCACTCACTTCTCCAAGCGCCAGTCAGCACAACAGAGCCACGCTGGGACAGATACCTCGGAGAAAGTGCTTTCCTCTGCCAGAGGAGCCGCTTTGGGGTCCTTGAGAAGCTCCTGGTTTCTTCTCGTCCTGACCTGCAGGGCGGCCCCGGTCCTGAAGGTGGCAGAGCGCGAGCAGCCGGGCGCCGCCGCCTCGGGACCCGGCGTCCCGCGAAAGCCTTGCCCGCCCCCCAGACCCTGGAACAGAAGGAAATGCTCCACCCGAGGGAGGGAAGGGTGCACCCGACCCCGACGGAGAGGGAAGCATAGGGGGAAAGTGACGATCTTCAAGGGCGAGGGCCAGCAGTGAGAGCAAGGCTCCGTCGGGCTGATGGAGGCGGAGGGGGCCAAGGGGGTGGGGAAAGCAAGTGCGGGGCCGTCTGCGGTGCACGCAGCACCCACGGGGGCCGCATCACAGCTGTGCCCAGGTAGGACCTGCCCTGGAGGAGGTGGGGGGGCACAGAGGGGGCTGCCCCACTGTAATGCCTCCCGGAGAATCCCTGCCTGGGGTTCTGACTCCCTTCCCACTGCAGGAGACCTCGGGGCTGGCCGTTCTGCGTTCTCACCGGGCCCACCGAGCTAGCGGTGACCGAAGATACAGATTTCACAGCAAGGTAAAGGAGATGGATGCCTCTTCCTCTGTGAAGCCTTCCCTGATTTCCCCTTTCCTGGCTCTCATACCATCGCGCTGTGTTTTCACGTGTCGGCCTCTCCCACCGGGACTGTATCTTGCTCCCTGTTATCTTCTCGGCCCTCCCCCCTCCCCACGGTGCCTGGAACGCGGTAAGAGATTAACAGTTAATTCAGTGGACAAATGAATGAAAGGAACAGTTCTTTCACATAAAAAGGCAATGCTGGGCGTGATATTGTTCAACAAGACTGGAACCCACGTGTATGGTTTGTCCCTGTTGAGTGGTAGGTGTATTCAGCCCTCCGGGACACCGTGCCCCGGAGGATAGGTGTGCTTGGCACATACAGATCATTCTGTTTGCTTCCGTGACATCTCCGACCACACAGTGTTCTTTACTTAATCCTGTGAATCCCTTTACGTGTTCATTCTTTTTTTTTTTTAAACGTTTATTTATTTTTGAGACAGAGAGAGACAGAGCATGAACGGGGGAGGGGCAGAGAGAGAAGGAGACACAGAATGGGAAGCAGGCTCCAGGCTCTGAGCCGTCAGCCCAGAGCCCGACGCGGGGCTCGAACTCACTGACCGCGAGATCGTGACCTGAGCTGAAGTCGGACGCTTAACCGACTGAGCCACCCAGGCGCCCCTACGTGTTCATTCTTTAAGTTAACATGAATCCTCATGAACCATTACTGAGTTTCGCAAACCGCACGTCTGTCTCGGCATATTTGTAAGGGCTGGACGGCATCCCTGGGAAGCTGCTGGAACAGCTGGAACAGGTGCAGGAGCAGCTCTGGAGGCCAGAGTTCAAGCCAGAGTGACTTCTGCTGTGACTCCCGACAGCCGAGTTGTGAAGGACTCAGGTGCCGGGATCCCTGGCAGATAAACGAATCTCAATTTCGGTAATATTTCTTTTTTTTTTTTTTTTAAGTTTATTTATTTATCTTGACAGAGAGACAGAGAGAGCGAGCAGGGGAGGGACAGAGAGAGAGAGGGAGAGAGAATTCCAAGCAGGCTCCGCACTGCCAGCACAGGGCCCGACGCGGGGCTCGAACTCACAGACCAAGAGTTCGTGACCTGAGCTGAAACCAAGAGTCGGACGCTTAACTGACTGAGTCTCCCAGGTGCCCCTCAATGTAGATAATATTTGTAAAATAACTAAGTTGGGTCCTATGGATGACAGACTATGGCGACAGAGCCTAGATGCTCTGGAATAACCATCATAGAAACGGAAATCAGAACATGGTCATTTTCATTTCCAAGGAAACTTAGAACGCTGATTTATTCACTCCAAGTGACACCTTCTCTGCGGATAGTTTAGAGTTTAGTCCCTGGGAATGGAAATCGCGTAACTTTCTTTCATCATTCAATTCCTTTTTCTTTACTTTTTAAGTAACTGGCTCAAATTGATCATCTTCTTTTTAAAGTGTGTTAACGTCTATTTATTTTTGAGAGACAGAGACAGAAACAGAGTAGGAGTGGGGGAGGGGCAGAGAGAGAGGGAGACGCAGAATCCGAAGCAGGCTCCAGGCTCTGAGCTGTCAGCACACAGCCCGACGCAGGGCTCGAACCCACGAACCAGGAAGGAGATCGTGACCTGAGCCGAAGTCAGATGCTTAACCGACTGAGCCACCCAGGCGTCCCTCAAATTAACCATCTTTAAGAGACGAAGGGTAAATGAAGAGTCTGGTGCCTCATAGAAGTCTAACCGGCTAGAAACCCGATAGAGTGGATCGAGCTGGCCAGACCAGGTTCAGCCTCTACAACTATATGCTGAGTGACCAAGTCTCCCAAACACCTGCTTAGCCCCTGGGCTCCTCCAAGTGGCTCTGTCCCTCCCCTCCCCTCCCCCGTGCCTGTGTCTGTGTTCTCTGGTGCTTGGTCCGTGAGTCCTCACTACTATTCCTTCACCAAAAGGTCACAACCCGCGGCGCCGGTGGACTGACCATGGCCCACAGTCATAATTTCTTTGGCTCGCTTCGCAGTGTTAAAAATTTGCATTAGGTGCTGACATTTTTTTAAGTGGGGAGACCTCGCATTTAAAAAAAAAAAAATTCTAGATTTCCGTCTTCTCTTTAAAACTCAGAAGGTGCAACCCTGGGCAACACTGTATGGCCGCACTGAGCTCAGATAAGATTGAATGACCCTCTAATAACACCGGTCATAGTGGTAGTGGTGACAGCTAATGCTTTTTATTGTTAAGTTTATTTATTTTGAGAGAGACAGAGAGAGCGAGGGTGGGGGAGGGACAGAGAGAGCGGGAGACTGAGAATCCCAAGCAGGCTCCATCCTGCCAGCGTGGAGCCTGGCGTGGGGCTCAAACTGACGAATTCATGACCTGCCTGCACTATGGGTCACACCCTGTCTTAAGTGCTTTGCATGTATTGTCATCGAAGCCACACCCTGTCTTAAGTGCTTTGCATGTATTGTCATCGAATCCTCACCTCAATGCTACAGCGGGGAGGGGGAAACTATAGTTATCTATCTCATTATCTTTAGTGAGGAAAACAAGGCACAGCGAGGTCAAGTAACTTGCCTCAAGCCACATAGCTTTAACTGGCAGATCCAAGATTTGAACCAACCAGCCAGGCTCCAAAGTCTGAATCGTTAAGTCTAATAAATAGTCTCCCAGAAGATGCTGGCCAGGAAGGGACCGGTGTAGGCATATGGATGGTTAGATGTGAAAGTTACCGCAATTAATGCGTAGTGATTAAAGATCGTATGGGCCCTAGAGTCAGATTGCTTCCGTTAGAACCTGGGCTCTGCCACTGGGAGAACGTAGGCAACCTGGTTAATATTTTTACGCTTTAGTCTCATCTGTAGAAAGGGAAAGTAGCGACATCTCCATGGATTCATTGTACTTTACAGAATTGAGGTACTAGGTTTCTTTTTTTTTTAATGTCTTCCAAAAAGTGTTTTTGAATGTTGATTTATTTTTGAGGGGGGGGGGCAGACTGCAAGTGGGGGAGGGGCAGGGGGGGGCGGGACACAGAATCCGAAGCAGGCTCCAGGCTCTGCACTGACAGCACAGAGCCCGATGCGGGGCTTGAACCCATGACCTGAGCCGAAGTGGGATGCTTAACGGACTGAGCCACCCAGGCGCCCCCTCGAGTTCTCATCATAGGTAAGTGCTGACACCTAGTAAGTGTTTAATTAATGCCCACTATTATTACTTTATGTGGGTAGCTCTTATAACGAAGAATTTCATCTGTGTTGGATTAAGAGAAGGCTTGAGCATCGAGCACCTTCTCCAATTTCTAACATTTTGCATGTTGTCATTTAAAAGAAATGTTTACAGACGAAAGTAATGTGCTCCGTGTCTAGGAAATAACGTTCAGGTACAATTTAGCTGGAAAGCATCATTCTATAAAATAAAACTAACTTTGAAAAAAAATGAAACCAACTTCTAACTTTAGTGTCCTTCAGCAAGTGTCTATTGAGCATCTAGAATGTTCCATTCATCATCGCATCGCTAATGCTTCAGCCGGGCTCTTGGTAGGGATGCAATAAAGATTTGTAAACTGCGTAAAAGATAAAAGCGAGAAGTTGACACAACTTTGTTGGTTCTTCTAAAAGGTAAGAAACCAGAGGAAAAAAAAAATTCTGAGAATCACTTCACGTAGAGTAGGCAAGCAGACAAACATACGAAATGTAATCAAAGAAATTTTTCTTGCTAGGATCAGAATACATTAATACTAATGAAAACAGAACCCAGACCCCTTCTGACATATTTTATACTGTTTAAAGATAAACATTTGTGCACTGCAAGCCACAAATGGATTTAAACTCCAATGAGGACTTTATAAGCCATCTGCTAGTCTCCTAATGAGGCTAGTAACTATCATTGTTTACATCTAGGCACCGGGGGTCATGGATATTTGTTGTAATGAAAACTGCAATGCATCACTGCAGAATCTGAGAGTCTTTCTTCACAAGGGCTAATTACAAATATAATAAGACAACATTAAAAAAAAAAAACTCCTGGAGTCCGCAGAGAAACCTAATTTGGCACAACAAATACCAACCGTAGTAAGCGCTCTGTTTTCATTTCACGAATTCGATTACAGAAGCCAAATCATATTTAACTACTAACAATACAAGGCCTTCAGTGGGTCCTTTGCTTCAGATCACTTAATCACAAGATGCTTCGTGAGCCATCTGGATCCGGAAGACGTTTGCTCTGACACTCGAGCATAAAGTGTGCAAATGCTCAGCAAGACCCACAGGTTATTTGGGGGGGGGGGGGGGGAGGTGTTTTTAATAAGGTGCTACTTTGAACTGGTGCCCAAACCGAACTTGCTGATTTGTCAGTTCAGCTGGGGAGGGGGTTGAGGGAGGGAGCATGTGAAAAATCCTTTAGGATCATAGAAAAAAGAAACTGATTGGCTGACTGAATTTTTACCTTCCAGTTGGCAGTCTGAGTGTCGGTGGTAGTGTTTCCACTGTCCCCTGGAGAGAAAAATAGCCTGTTGCATTGATTGGTGATATCCACTTGAGTTCATTATTCTCAGCATCCCAGAAAATGGGAGGAGAGTCTAGGAAAATGTAGACTCTCGGTACGAAGGGTTCTTACAAAATGTTTCATATTGATAGCACTATCAGAACCTGAGATGTCAGAAATGAGATAATGTTTTTGATCTCACTTAAATTGCCTGTTAATGGTAATAATAAGACTACGGGAATAAGCATATCTTGCCTTTGTAGAGTGTTTCTCATATATTCCGAAGCCTTGTGAATAAAACACAAAATCAAAACACAAACAACAACAACAACAAAACCCCACTAAGTAATGCATGTATCCCCTTGGGAGAGAATAGAGTTTGCCAATAATGTTTTTAAAATAGGAGAGAAATCAGGTGGATCCCGCACTACCACATATCAAAACATATTAAGCTTTCATAAGGTTGTATGGTCCAGGTACAAAAATAGAATGAGCACTCAAGGAACTGAACAGGAAGTGAAGATCCACAGGCAGGGCTGTTATGAATGGAGCCCAGGAAAATTGTGCCGAAGATATTTATGAAAGTGTATGTGGTATTTGAAGTAAGTGGCGAAAATCTGGGTGGCTCACTTGGTTAAGTGTCCGACTCTTGGTTTCTGCCGAGGTCATGATCTCGCGGTTCAGGAGTTCGAGCCCCCCGTCGGGCTCTGTGCTGACAGCTCAGAGCCTGGAACCTGCTTCGGATTCTGTGTCTCCCTCTCTCTCTGCCCCTCTGCGCTCGCGCTCTCTCTCTCTCTGTCTCTTTCTCAAAAATAAATAAACATTGAAAAAATACTTAAAAAATTTAAATAAGTGGAGAAAATAAAAATTATTTCATCAATCACACCAAGATAAGAAGGTAATTTGGGGGGGCATGAGGGGCATCCTTCATATCTCTCATATGCCAAAACAAAGTCCATAGAATTAAGAATTGCATGTAAAAAATGAAACTGTGAAAAAAATCTTTTAAAAAATGTAGGCAGATATTGTCTTATCTTATCTTATATTATATTATATTATTATATTATATTATAGTATAGTATTAATATAATCTCTGGGATGGAAAAAGCAGAAACCACAAAGCTTTGTGGTTCACAGACCACAGATCGTCCCTAGCAGACTATCAAGCAGCTCGTAGGAATCTGCAGAGGAGAAGCTATAAACCGATTTTGTTCATATAGATGCCATAAATTTTGAATGTGAGACAAGCTGTGATTTTCACAGAAATGCCAATAAATTACTAAAAAGATTATGGGTTTAGAGGTTGCACGTAAGCTGTAAGGTGTGTTGACCATTTTGGAGGGAACGCCGTCCGGTAAATAGAAGCTATTACCTTCTGGCTCATGTGCTTCCAAATCGTTCACGTGGTACAGCTTGTTTAATTTAAACGTGCCTTTTTAGTTTTACCCTCACGTTGCATGGTAGCTCCATTTCACAAAAGTGGATTAGTGGCTCAGAATGGTGTATTGAAGGACAAAAACCACAATGAAATAATAGCACGCAGACGACGACTCAGAGCAGCGTCATCTATCTACGTAGAGCACAGGATTGCCGTGTAAACCGAGAATGTGGATTTGTGCATGCTGGGACAGGTGCGTCTGTGAAGGTGGTGATTTCACGTAAGCTTCGGAAAAGAAAAGTGTGCATAATAACGTAGGCTTCGGATATCTGAACATGGAATTTTCGCTCCACTCCTAATCCAGGCACTTCGTCCCTAGTGCGCTGCCTGCATTGAAATTTTGTCACACAATGACATGAAGCCATCACGTTTTTTGCATCGTTTTCAATCCGGTCGGTGACCTTTCTAGCATCCATACAAGGTTTGCTGGGAGAAAGGCGAAAATACTGCTTTATAAGTAGGAAGCTGATCAGTGTCATCCCTAATGGCAAAGAAGAGGCAGTGATGCTACCAGGTGTCGGAGACACAACCGATAAGAAACGTCAAACCATCCCCGGAGTCCATGGCAATATTATGTTTACGGGGAAGATAGGACAGTTCTTGGCAAAATGCCTCTGTCCAAGGCCACTGGTGGACATCATATCAGATCAGTGGCAAAGTGAGAAAGTTATTACCATGTCTGCCTCCTGGTGGAGATTTCTCTCTTTCCTGCTGGGCAAGAGCTCTGAGAAACAGAGCACGAGTCTGCTCCTATATGCACGGGACAAGCGCGGGAAAGACGTTCTTTGTGGCTTTTGACTCTATGTAACCTCCGAAAACCCTCACTCCATAAACTGGTACTTTCTTGTTTAGTTAGCGACTATTTAACCAATTAAGTGACAACGTAGTTAATTTGTCCACCGCTTACTCATGGGGAACGGTTGCTGGACAAAAAGATGCCCCTTGACCTTGGTTACTAAGTGTTGAAGAAAATAGCGAAATAGGTAAATATCATCCAATTGCCAGCCCTACGCATACACTGTGTGAAGAAAATGACGATGAGTGTAGACTGCTTTTCCACACTGAGGTATGCTGGTGATTTCAGGGAAGGAGGATCACCCAAGACTTCAAAGTCTTTAGACAATTTCTGTAACCTCAGTCATACCTTGCACAACCATTTTATAATTTCCAGTGACTCGTTACCAGCGATCTAATAGAAATATATTTGCTACCGTCTCCCAGGTTGAAAATCTGTCTTACACGGCTTTGACCGTGACGGACTATTGTGTTAGCATCTCACAGAATAGTCAACATAGACCAGCTAAGAAGCTTGTCATATTTGCTAGGTTTTTATTCTATCTTAATATGCAGAAGTAGCTGACAAACCATCAACTACTCACTGCCACTCCTGAAAACCTGAAACTTATTCAGAACAAACTAGAGGGGGGAACATAACACAGTTCTGGGGCAAGACGACGAAGGCACCGTCTACTGTGAGTATGAGAAACGGCCCTTCTTCCTGGTGGGCAATGAAAGAACATACTTTCCAGGTCAGCAGCCGCATACCATATAGCCATTCTGAGTTCATCTGTCCTAGTAAACATACCACATCCATAATGGCAGCTAAAACTGGGCCATTACATGCTAAGTCTGTGCTAGTCCACGGTCATCTGCCATGCCCCATCCAGATTTTGCAGGGCCAGACTGGTGAATTCAGTGGGGTTCTAATGAGGGCACCGTTTTGAATTGCTTGGTCAGACTTTGAATTATTTGAGTCTTTGACGGTGGCTACAGTCTCCGCTATCCCTCCGACATGATCTAGTTACCGTCGTGTTTGGAAGGGGTAGTTTTGAGAGCTTCCCCTCGGTCTTTCCTTCTATGGTGGTTCCTGTTCCACTACCTATTCCATAGGTAGTTCCTATGCCAAGTGTGATCAACCCCATTATGTGCCAGAATAGAGGCACATAGGGCGCAGAATAGAGGTGAGCAGGTGGGCGGGATACGTGGACTCAATGTGCCACAGGCTTTATTTTCAAGGGCTTTATTTTCTGACGTCCACACTGCTGGGCTCTCACAGAGAGGCCGCAATGGCATTTGGCTCCCTGACTATCAGTGTCAAGCCCGATGCTGTTCCCAAGAGCCCTGGAAGGACCCGGACATCCCCCTGTTTCTAGCAAATGGCACATGCATACACGGCCAGAGTTTCTTCTGGGATGCCCTGGGGGAATTCGTACTATAGAGCCTGTGCGGGAGATGCTTTATAGACAGGGCCTTCCTGCTGGGGACCTGGCCTCGCCTTCAGTCAGTGAGCTCTGCGTTGAGAATCAACTTAGATCTTGAAGTAGGGGCAAGAGGTTCTAACCTTCCATTGAAAGACGGCTGACTTTGGCCTCCCGATCATCTAAGTTTGGTCTCTTTTTAAAGCTTAAGACAGCATTAAGACTTTTAGTATCTCAAGCGGGACCCGTGTATCTTGCTTCTAGAAACACCGTGTTCTGTGGGCCACAACAGACTCCCCACAGACTCTGCCACAGACCCCGTTACAGACTACCCTCTGTGGAACCCTCCAGTCCAGCTCTCATTACACACGTACTGTCCTTACAATGATCATGCCATCTAGCCCCTGACAATTAAGTTCTGCCCCTGCTACTGTGGAGAGCCCATCACCCTTATTGCTACCAGAGAGGACAGTTCTCTAACTGCGTCTCCTACGTCAGCCCTGGCCTGTGTAAAGACAGCCACCACTGAGTTTTTCAGTGACGCCGGTGCCCCTCACCGGTGCACGTCTTATCACCTTCGGAAACGAAGGGTCCCCTCAGGTAACGCAGTCAGCTGATCTCATGTAGGACACCTACCCTAGCACGCCCCCCTTGCTTGGTCTTTGATTCTTTGCCCCAGAGCCCTCCAGGACCCTTCTGTCATCCTTGTTCATCTCGCATAGGCCAACACTTTCTCCAAGTTTCTAAGAGTCACCCAAGCAGGATATTAGACCCAACTCCTGGGGCCTTTGCCAGGGAGTTAAATCCGGAGGGATGGGGGAGTGCTCCCACACTGACCAACTGCCCCCTTCACCGGCTGTATTTTCCACCCCCGCGACCCAGCTGCTCACAGCTCACTCCCAGGCAGACTCACAGGTTCCTGCCAGGACGTGTCAGCCAGGCTCTACGGCTACTTTGCTACGGAACCCCTGCTTCCCTTCGCAGGCTTCGCTGTCCCCCAGTCACGTCGTGCTGATTGTTGGCTCTAATTATGGGTCTGGGGGCCAAGAAGAGAGGTGCAGGCCGATCCTGGGGAAGCCAATCTCTTTCTCAGAAGGCACTGTCTTACCACGTCATCTTCAGGCCGAGGGGACCCACTGTCTTCCAACCAGGCAGTGGGGGCCACTCCTGCCATCCTGCAGCTTTCAGGGGACTATCATTGTTTAAAGTTTTCGAGCACGTGTACCTACGTACCCTGTCGTAAGCCGTGAGGTCCTGTTCCTTCCCTAGCAAAGCCCTGAATTTATCTTCCCCCCAAATCACCGCTTCTTGGTTCTTTTCTTTCACATCACAGAAGAGCAGCATCTCTTGAGAGCGTTGGGTTAAATGTTGGAACGTGAAGAGATGTGACTTGTGCCTCCCTTCGTGGGGTTCCAGTGTAGGATGGAAAGCAGAACGTGTACATCAAAAGCAGAAATACAGAGGGACCGCTATTTAAGCCACATCTCTTGAAGTCACTGCCCCTGTCCCGGAAGCAGACACGGAAGCGTTCACGAATCACTCTGCAGAGGGTAGCTGTCTCCACAGTGAACAAGCAGAAAGTGAGGGTTTAGGATATATTCGCCATTCACTGTGTCATTGGGGAACTGTCACTCTTCCCTTGCCCAAACCTACCTTCAAATTTCTTGGTCACAGACTTCGCTGTTTACTCTTGCCTTTCCGAACTCTCCTTACCCCTAGATTTGTCACACCCAGCTCACTTGGCATGGAACCACCCTCCAGTGAGACCCCTTCTGGTTAAAACTGTCCCCCTGAGGCTCTCCCAGCTTAAATCCTGGCTTCCCGACTGAGCTGTGCGAGTCTAGGAACTCGGGAACATACCAACAGTGTGGAAACGCTGGCAACCGTTCAGTTCTGAGCTCAGGACACCTTTTTCTGTATTCGGCCAGTAAGCTAGGAACAGGAAACACGTCCCAGACTAAAGAGAGAATAGACGCTCTAAAACTCAAGGGTGAGAAAAGATGAAAACAAACTCCAGGAAGACAACAGGTCACTGAAACAGAGCTGTCTGTTCCCATCAGCAGGTGAGGAAGCCCCCCCAACGCTTTAGCTGGCCCTCCTCGATGCCCCATGAATCCCTCCTCCCTGTGGCTGAGACATGGCTCTCTTCTCTCTTTCTATCCAGCAAGTAACCAGGGTTGTGGTATCTGTTTCTTTCCTTACGTCAAGCATACCTCGAGAGCAGGAACTATGTTTATTATGCAGTTCCCCACATCTACTTGGCCCCACTTGGGGGCGGGATGGGAAATGTCTTATGCAGAAAGGCAGGAAGCATTCTGGCTAGAGGTGTCCACAGCTCCAACATATGTGAATCCAGGATAAGCCAAGGAAGCGGGCCAAACCACAAGTTGCTGAGAACCGGGGTAAATTTTGCCAGAGCAGACAGATATAGGAAGCAGTCGGGACAGCGAAACATCGGGAGAACTGGGCAGGGGCCAAAAGTTTGAAAAAAGCATGTGGTCATGGGTTCACAGATGCCTGGAGACCATGAGGACCTTAAAGGTCATATGGGGGTGCCTGGCGGCTTAGTCGATTAAGTGTCTGACTCTTGATTTCAGCTCAGGTCATGATCTCACAGTTTGCGGGTTCAAGCCCCATGTCGGGGCTCTGCAATGATGGCGTGGAGCTTGCTTGCGACTCTCTCTCTGTCTCTCTCTCTCTCTCTGTCTCTGCCCCTGCTCAGGTGTTTTCTCTCTCTCTCTCTCTCAAAATAAATAACCTTTTTTTAAAAAGGTCATGTGACATAATTGAGACCCTATGAGCTTAAGAAACAGGACTTGAACTTCCCTCCATCCTCAAGTGATAAGAACAAGTAGGGCTTGGTTTTCAGAGGAGTACTGGGAGAGTAGGCAGAGGAAGAAAGACCAGAAAGCTGGGTACAAGTAGTGTCCAAGGTTAACCTTGCTCCTAAGGTATAAGGAAAAATCAGTTACGAAACCAAATAAAAAGTCAGCACAGCAAGGTCTTACCGAATACATCACTAGGCCAAATGAAGACGAGTAGAAATATTTTGGGAATGGATGGATGGGTGATTAAAAGGCATTTAAGATTCTAGACCATCTGTATACAAGGCTAGAAGTCCTCAAATTCTTGCCTGCCAGGGATCAGATTGGTTCCAGATTCTGGACATTCTAGGTGAGGACAAAGTGGCCCCTATTGTGGAGATTCTCCATGCCATGAGGTCAAAGGAGGCACCAGAACATGGCAGACTTACAGTTAGAGGAAATAGCATGGGTGCCAACACACAGAGGAGAGAACTGAAGGCTACGTCATCCCAGGTTCACCTCAAGCTAGAAAGGTTGGTAGCTTGGTCTTGTATTCACCCTCTCAACCCAACCGACGGCCCATACCAACTCATCAGCCACGTGCGTGCGCCATCTTGAAAGTGGGTCCTTCAGCCCTCAGTCAAGGAACTGTAGCAAAGGCCAAGTAGGACAGAGATGAGCTGTGCCCTCCACGCACTGCCCAAGCTACCAAAATGGACAAATAAATTAATTTGTTGATTTCGGCCACAGCATTTTGGGATGGTCTGATACACAGCAATAGACACCCCCGACTATCCTGTTGTTCCTTCTCCCTCATCATTTCTTACATGTGCCCCTTCCTCTTCATCTCTCTCGCCACTCGCCTATTTCAGGTCCTCATCATGTCTGACTGCAACAGATTCTAACTAGTCTCCTGTCTTCTGCTTCCTTTCTTTCCCACCCCCCGCTTCCCAAAGGCATACCCTCAATCTCTTCTGCCGAGTAATTTTTCTAAAACGTCCATCTGCTAGAAATCCTCCCCTGGCTTCCCGTGGCCATCAGAATAGAAGAGAATCTTCCTTACTGGGTGTGTAAGGGCTTCTAATGTCTAGGGTCCTGCCCACTCATTCAAGTTTCAAAACATCCCCCTCCTTCACCGCCCACTACAGTCATGTTGACCTACTTAAATTCCCCGAATGGGCCACGCATTCTTCCGTTTCTGTGCATTTGAAGACGCTCCCCCCGACTTCGAATGCCTTTGCACCACACATGCCCAGCCCGCAACGCCAGGTAGAAAACACTGAGCTCAGGCACCACCATTTCTTGAGAACTTTTGTTCACCTCTCTCCACTTCCCTTTCTCTGCCTTCTCACTGGCGCACTAGGAGGGGTGACTTCTCTGTGTTCCCACAGAGCCCTCTGCGTGCCTCTTCTCAGAGCTCACAACAGTGCTCTCTCTGTATACAGACCTTCCTGCCTCCACCCTATTATTCCGGGCTCCTCAGTGGTGGGAACAGCATATATCTGAATCCCCAAAGCACGGCACGTTGTCTGAACAGCCCAAGTACGTACAACTCAGAATATTTTGTTGAGTAGATGATTGCGAGTCATTGCGGAGGACACGTGACGTTTGTTTTCCAGGCTCCGCGTTCTCCCGTGCTGGAAACTTCACTTCGGCATCCTCTGGAAAACCACTAATGCTGCCGCCTGCTTATGAGTTTTGCATGAGGCCGAGCCCCCCTCTGACTGCAAGAGTGAGTTCACGGAGGCTCAAGCCAATCACTGTTTTCTACTCCCTTGCCCCACGATTGCTTCAGGGTTGGGGATTTAACCCTGGAGGAGCCAAGAGGACATGAAGACACTTGGCTGAGGCTTCTGGAAAGAGACGCTTGCGATCTTTATTAAATTGGCGTTCTAAAAGTGCGAGGCTGGCTGTGGCGTTCCCCTGCCACATCTTGTAACCAGGATGGGGAAACCAGGGCTTCCGGGAACTGGGGTCAGGAATTGCCACTGTAAACACCTGAAAAAAGGAGCCAGCCTAGGGGAAGTACTACAGAGAGGAGAATCCTGCCACACCACTTCTTCTGTCAGTCACGCCAATCGGAAGCCATACCCAACGGGATATCTCAGTTGTGGGAAACTATTTCATGCTATCATCTCAAAAGCTAGGGCGCCTGGGGGGGGGGCTCAGTCGATTGGGCGGGCGTCAGACTCAATTTCAGCTCAGGTCACAATCCCAGGGTTGTGGGATCGAGCCCCGAGTCGAGTCTCGTGTCCGGCTTCTCGCCGAGCATGGAGCCTGCCTGAGACGCTCTCTCCCTCTCCCTCTGCCCCTCTCCCTCACTCATGCTCTGTCTCTCTCAAAAATTTTTTTAAAAAATTCAAAAACTGTTCAGCTTCACGTATCATCGTTTCTTTGTGTTTGCTTCCTGACTAGATTGTCTGCTCTGTTGGGTCTTCTCCAGCAGAACGCGCGTCTATAGAAGACGCTCAGTATGTATTTGATATATTGATTGTGCGGAAATAAACGAAGACAAAACGAGAACAAGCAAAGGTGATTTATTCAGAACTTGCCAGAGCAAGGAACTCCGCTATCATCACGTGAGTTTTGGCAGACTCACGGCAGGCAGAGAGTGGGAAAGCCTTACCGTGGAAGAAAGGGAAAGCATCCGATGGGCCCTGCTTGGAGGCTGTTGACAGTCGGAAGCTAGAGCGGGCTAACTGGGAGCAGGGCATTTGGTGCGACTGGTTAGGGGTCACATTTGGCTTTCTCTGGTTGGTCCTAAGTTCGAAGCAGAGACAAGAATTAGGGAAGCTGTCAGTTACTAATTAAGTCTTGGCCATTTTGGACCAATCTGGACAGAGTGGCTGTTTATTTTCCTGAAATTGCTACTAGAGGCAGTAGTCTGACCTCCCACAAGCCTGAGAGCAGGCTGGTTCCCGGGCTGGTTGCTGAAGGCTTGGGAGTCAGTTTTATGCTTACATACGGTCTGGCCGTTGTTCGTTTGTGCATCTCGTCTATTGTCAGATCCTTTCCCTGACCTACCTCAAGAGACAGACTTTTCCAGAACAGTTGGAAATTGTTATCTTTATTGCTAAAACTTAAACAAAAATGTGTCTACTATTTTTAATGCTCAGGGTTGGCTCAAATCCAATCTGGATTTGGAGCATCAGATCCAATCTGTGGTGATATGTAAGACAAGCTCGAAAAGAGAAAAACAACTCGGCCCACGTAAACCAGACAATAATGAATTGGATGCCGTACCTAGCAGTAAACAAAATAAGCTAGAAAGGCATTTCTCCACCTGTGTGGTGGCTTCAGGAGAAGCTGAAAACTCCCTGAGGATTAAGAATGTCAAGTTTCCCTTACGCGGCAGAAATTCTAGAGAATTACCGGTACATTTCACATATTGAATAATATACCAAGTATGGATATAACCTAAGTGCAGCCACATGTCCAGAGCTATAAAGTATATTTTTAGGCTTGAAGGGACTTGAAAAGTGCGCCACAAATTTTTTAACGAAAAAAGTAATAAGATTCCAGGGTAAATTTAATCTTTGTAAAAATTCTCCTTTTCACCATAGACACTTTATCGGTAAGAAAGCCTCCTGATAATCAGGTTCACAATGATACTGCTACATTTTCACAGTATATGTTCATAAACTTTAATTACTGGAATTAAAAGACAGCAGCACATATGGTAAGACTATCTTGAAATGTAAAGTGACAGATGTCTATAAATATTAAAATTCTGTAATTATCAGTCTAGTTCATTAATTATCTGCCTTTGGATCATAAAAATAGGAACAATACTGATCACAAACATTCAGTCATTTAATGAATAACGCCTTCTATGAGGAAAATAAGACGTGGTAAGCTGAGAGGCCTTTTTCGGGTACTATTTTACTTTTAATAATCATGCAGTCAGAGGTATTGTGTTGACTCTTTGTACACTTTCATAGTGTGGATATCGCAAACCAGGTCTCAATTTGGATTTAACTATATAAATTTCCTCCATATTTTTTTTTCTGAGGACAGAAAGAAAACCGGGACTAGTATATTGATGGGAAAAAATTAGAATATTGTTTGACCTGTTTGATATCAACGTGATTATTAGAGTCAGCACAAGAGTAATGTTTGGCTTTCCTTGCACTAAGGATCCTTACCAGGGGGCCAGAGGGTTCGGGCAGAGTGATTTATGGCTTCCTCTCAAGATGATCGAAAACAGGGCTTCTCAGACTTTAATGAGCATACAAACTGCCTGGGGATCTGGGTCTAGGGTGGGGCCCTGAGTCTGCATGTCTGCAGAGAGATGCTATGTTGCCAATCTAAGGATTCTGAGCCACAAGACCTGGGTTATCAGTCACCAAAGACCTTTAAACTGCCTTACGGTACTCAACACCTTCCCATAGCTTGGCTTGTCAAAAGTCTTATGAGTGTCTTTAAAGACATGTTCATGATACGCTATCAGTCCTTTAGCGCTGATTGCTTTAGGGAAATGTGTTCTTCAGGGCAACCTTCCCAATGGAAATCTCTATGAGCCCAGGGGCGGGGCAAATTCCTATCTATCATTGACTGCGGGGTGCAGGCTGGGAGAGCTTGCCATCCTAGCTCTCTAGGAAACAGGACTGTTCAAAATGGTTACCAGCAAGTGTGACTGTGGAAGGGTATTGTAAACGCTGGTGGTTTCAGTAAAGGAGGCTTCAGTAAGGAGGCTCTGTGCCTTGATTTATGCTCCCGCAAAGATCCCAGGGTCTTGGGATCCAGCCCTGCATTGGGCTCTGTTGGGCTCTGTGCTGAGCATGGAATCTGCTTAAGATTCTCTCTCTCTCTCTCTCTCTCTCTCTCTCTCTGTCTCTCTCTCTCTCTTCTTCTGCGCCTCTCCCCCACTCGTGCTCTCTCTT
Organism: Neofelis nebulosa; assembly: GCF_028018385.1. Taxonomy (NCBI): domain Eukaryota; kingdom Metazoa; phylum Chordata; class Mammalia; order Carnivora; family Felidae; genus Neofelis; species Neofelis nebulosa. The sequence goes on from NC_080784.1 coordinate 14,898,421, forward strand.
TAAAATAAAAATTTTATAAAAAAAGGAGGCTCTGTATTATGAAATATTCTGAAGTAGTCCAGTAAAAGATTTCTACTTGCCCATTCAAATTCTTCATAAATAAATGAACTGGTAAATTTTGACTATGGAGATAGTTTATAGGATTTGATTAATTTCTTTGAACAGGGGGGATGGCGAGCTCCTTCCCCTGTGCCTGGAGGGGAGGGGCTGGACAGGCATCACTTCCAGTTCCCTGCTGACACCTTGCCAGGCTGGATGAGAAGAGGGTTGGAGGGCGGGGGGTCTGGGACTTGGAGTTCCCAGACCACCCCCCGGCCAGGTCAGGTACTTAGCTAGAAACCCGCAGACTCCTTTATTCTCCAGCTTGTCTTAAGTGTGCCGGGATCCCTAGGGGTTTGGCTCAGTGGGTTAAGCACCAGACTTCCGCTCAGGTCATCTCCAGGTTCCTCAGTTCAAGCCCAGTGTTGGGCTCTCAAGCCCAGTGTTGGGCTCTCTACTGTCAGCGTGGAGCCTGCTTTGAATCGTCTTTCTCCCTCTCTCTCTCTCTCTGCCCCTCCCCCGCACTCTCTCCCTCTCTCAAAAATAAACATTTAAAAAAATTCTCAAAAAAAACAAATTCTTGGCTTATTCTTATGTGTTACCTTACCTTTGATAATTATAATGCCACTTAGACAGCATGTTAAAATTTATAAAGCATTTTGGGGCACCTGGGTGGCTCAGTCGGTTGAGTGTCTGACTTCAGCTCAGGTCATGATTTGTGAGTTCGAGCCCCGCCTCGGGCTCTGTGCTGACAGCTCAGAGCCTGGAGCCTGCTTCGGATTCTGTGTCTCCCTCTTTCCCTGCCCCTGCCCCACTCATGTTCTGTCTCTGTCTCTGTCTCTTTCTCAAAAATAAGAAACATTAAATTTTTTTTTAATTTATAAAGCATTTTAACAACTGCCTTTTTATAGACCATTTTTTTAAACCATTGGTTTCCAAAGCTGTGCCACGAATGCGATGTTTTGGGGTTGGCACCTCTGTTCTTCTGCCCCTGAATTACAATCAGTACTTGGTTGCCTGCACCCCCAATTGGAGATGTTGCCTGGGTAATAGCTCTCGACTCCACCAAAAGGTCATAGCCAGGGACTCAGGACGTGAGCACAGCAGTTAATTCTCTGCTACAGCTGAGGGGGAAAGAAGAGTGTTTCGCTTAATATATTATCAGGGTTGGTGGATATTCCCTCCGTATTCTCTTTAAAAGTAACACTCCTTGTTCCCACAAATCTATTTTACTAGACTCAAATTGCCATTTTGTTTTAGTTTACTCTTCATCTAGATTGCCTTATTTTGTTCTGTTTTTTTTCAAATCTTTTTTAAAAAGTGTATTCATTTATTTTGAGAGAAGGAGAAAGAAAGAACACAAGCAGGAGAGAGGCAGAGAGGCAGGAGAGAGAGAATCCCAAGCAGGCTCCATGCTGTCAGCAGAGAGCCCAACGCAGGGCTCGATCTCACGAACCGTGAGATCACGACCCGAGCCAAGATCAAGAGTCGAACTCTTAGCTATCTGAACCACCCAGGTGCCCTGCCTTATTTTGTTCTATTTCTTTTTTTTCCTATTTCTTGTAGATTTTCACCTCTTCTTTTCTATTTGCCAATTCTTTGAGCCCTTTATGTATTTGTCGTCCAGCCATTTGCAATGAACTGAATGTTGTATATCCCCCTCAAAATTCATATTTTGGAACCTAATGCTCAGTATAAAGGAAAACCTGCTGTCCGATATAATGGGATTGGGAGGCGGGGTCCTTGGGAGGGACTGAACCCTCACGAATGGGATTAGTGAGTGCCCTTATGAAAGAGACCCCACAAAGGTCCCTTGCCCCGTCCACCATGTGAGGGGACAGTGAAAAAGATGAATCAGGGAGCGGGTCCTTATCAGACATCAAATCCGCCAGTGTCTGAATCTCAGACTTCTAGACACCAGAACTGGGAGCAAGAAGGTTCTGTTGTTTATAAGCCACCCAGTCTGTGGTATTTCGTTACAGTGGTCGGAACAGACTAAGGCACTATCTAAAGTGTGGTACCGACAATGGTCATCTTCTTCTTGTTTATTTAAATTTTCTTAGGGATTATTCATTACCCGTTCTTTTACCCATGTCTCAATTTTATGAATGTTCTACATCATCACTTCCTTTATTATTTTGGTTGTTTTTCCACTTAACATTCAAATGACCCCCACCCAAAACAAACAAATCAGGAATTAGTGTCATTAGTGTCAGGAAAAAGTGTCATCGCTTTGGGCCCACCACTTGGCTTTACTTGACATTTTGCCCAATTTGCTTCAGATTTTTATTTTCTTGGAAAATGAAAAATCGCTTACGGAAGTTCATTTCTATTCCAATTTTGTAAAAACAAGATGTTACCATGAACTGACACTGAATTTTAGCAACCGCTCCTTCTGTATTTTCCAAGACATTCTCCTTCTTTCCCCTTTTAATCTGTTAACATCACAAATAACAGAAACACAACTTTCCCATTTTAAACTATTTTGCACCCTGCAATAAATCCAACTTGTTCTCGATGTATTCTTTTATTTATATATTGCCGATGCTCAGTTTGCCAAAATTTATTTAGGCTTTTTGTGACTGTGTTCACAAACGAGATTCTTTATAACCTTTCTTTCTTGTACTGTCCTGGCCAAGATTGCATTCACTGGGAGCATTTCTTCTTTCTTTATTTAAAAGAGTTTTTATATCATTCATATAATCATTCTTATACACTTAACGCTTCTAGGAGTGGGGTTTTTGATTGGTTGATTTTTTTTTAACTACTGATAAAATTATTCCATGATTATTGACAGGTTCAGGTTTTCTGTTGCTTTTCGAGTCCCTTTTGATAGGTTATATTTACTTCGGGAAATTGTTCATTTTATCAGTTTTCCTATTTTTTAAATTTTTATTTATTTTTGAGAGAGAGAGAGAGAGAGAGAGAGTAAGCAGGGAAGGGGCAGAGAGAGAGGGACACACAGAATCCGAAGCAGGCTCCAGGCTCCGAGCCGTCAGCCCAGAGCCCGAGGCGGGGCTCGAACCCACGGACCGCGAGATCGTGACCCGAGCCGAAGTCGGACGCTTAACTCACTGAGCCATCCAGGCGCCCCTTGGTTTTCCTATTTATTGGCTCAAATCGTGAAAAGCATTCTCTTCTGGTTTTCAAAATCTCTTCTCTCTTTTAGGCAGTGTCTCCATTTTAGTCCTTGTGTGCTGTGAAGGTGTCTCATTTCTTGTCCCATTTTTGTCTCATTTTTTCCAGCCCAATCTTGCTCGCTCACCCTACCATTTTATTGGTTTTTGCACTGAATCAGCTATGGGTTTGCTAGTCTTCTCTGTTGTGTGTTTGCTTCCTCTCATCAGTTTATGCTTTCAACTAATTCCTTGCATCTGGTATTTTGGGGTTTACTCTGTTGAACATCCCCGTATATCATTGTTTCCTCAGGCCTTTATTTTTTAAAAATTAAAATATAAGCAGTTAAGATGGTTAATTTCCCACTCATGACCACCTTTGTTGTACTCCCCACGTGTTCTTTTTTTAAATTAATTAATCATTAAAAAAATTTTTTTTTAGAGACGGAGCGTAAGCGGAGAGAGAGGCAGAGGGATGGGGGGGAGGGAGAGAGAGAATCTTAAGCAGGCTCGGTGCAGTCAGCGCAGACCCTGACGCGGGGCCCCATCCACCACCCTGGGACAGTGACCTGATGTGAAATCGAGAGTAGAAGCTCAACTGACTGAGCCACTCAGTCGCCCCGCCCACACATTTTCATGAATCTTACTTTCATGATCACTTGTCTGCATGCTTGTTTTCTAAGTGAAGAGGCAGCTTGGGCTGTCATAAGGAGGACGGTTCTGCCCCTTGGGCAGGTTATCGAATCACTCTGTGCCTCAGTTTCCCGACCTGTAAAGTGGCGAAAATGATAGTTGTCCGGGTGCTATGGAGATTAAATTGGCGCGTGGGAGGCCCGGCGGCTTCTCCCACCTCCTCCCACAGGGCCTGGCTGGCCAAGCTTGCCTGATGCTGGTTGCTGGGGAGGCGCTGATTCCACACCCACGGGGAGAATGGAAAGGAGAAATCGCAGAGCTGTTCTGGTGGAAGGCTGTCAGGTTTCCGCAAACCATTAGCTGCTTTTTCCACGGGGTTGCCCAGTTGAATAATCTATAGCAGTAAAGTGCTTTATGTACTGTTAAAGCCAGTGATAAATCAAACAACCGTGTAACAACCTGAACTAAGAAGTAAACACAGGCAACACCCCAAAAGTCCCTCCCTCATTGCTTCCTGTCCCCAGTAGAAATAATAACCATTTGTCCTGACTCTTTATTGTTTTTTTTTTTTGATGCTTATTTATTTTTGAGAGAGACAGAGACAGAGCACCAGCAGGGGAGAGGCAGAGAGAAAGAGAGGGAGACACAGAACCCAAAGCGGGCTCCAGGCTCCGAGCTGTCGGCACAGAGCCCGTCGCGGGACTTGAACTCACAAACCGTGAGATCATGACCTGAGCGGAAGTCTGACGCTTAACCGACTGAGCCACCCAGGCGCCCCTATCCTGACCCTTTCGAGACTCATCTCCTTACTTTTGTTTGTAGTTATACCATCTATGAAAGCATAATTTTGTGGTTTTGAATTTTATACAAGTGGAATTTTATTATCATTATTTGTGACCTACTGCTTTCTCTTAATTGTGATAAAATACACATAAGCATGAAATTTGCCATCTTAACCATTTTTAAGTGTACAGTATAGTTATTATGCCATCATCAACACCATCCACCTACAGAACTCTTTTCGTCCGGGGCACCCGGGGGGCTCAGTCGGTTAAGCATCTGACTCTTGGTGTCGACTCAGGTCATGATCTCATGGTTTAGGGAATCAAGCCCCATCTGGGAGCACAGAGCCTGCTTCAGATTCTTTCTGCCCCTCCCCTGCTCTCTCTCTCTCAAAAGAAATAAATTAAAAAAAAAAAAAAGAACCCTTGGGGCACCTGGGTGGCTCAGTCGGTTAAGCGTTCACCTTCGGCCCAGGTCACGATCTCACCGTTTGTGAGTTCGAGCCCCATGTCGGGCTCTGTGCTGACGGCTCAGAGCCTGGATCCTGCTTCACATTCGGATTCTGTGTCTCCCTCTCTTTCTGCCCCTCTCCCGCACACGCTCGGTCTCTCTCTGTCTCTCTGTCTCTCTCTCTGTCTCTCTCTCAAAAGTAAATACCCATTAGAAACGTTTTTGAAAAAAGAACTCTTTCCATCTTACAAAACTGAAGCGCTGTACCTGTCACATAATAAGTCTTCATTCCCCTCTCCCCCAAGTCCCTGACAACCACCATTTGACTTCTGTCTCTGTGAATTTGACTGCTCTGGACACGACAAATACATGGAATCCTACAGCGTGTGTCCTTTAGTGACAGGCTTATTTCACACAGCGTAACGTCCACGGGGTTCACTCACGTTGCAGCCGGGTGTCAGAATTTCATTCCTTTTGAAGGCGGGCCACTATCCCACTGCCGGTACAGACCACACTCTGTCTACCCATTCGTCCCCTGATGGCCACGTGGGTGGCTTCTGCTTTTTGGCTGTTGTGCATGGGAGTGCCGTGAACGTGGCTGCATGAACATCCCTACCAGTCCTCGCTTTCACTTCTTCTGGGCACGTACTCAAAAACAGAATTGCTGGATCACGTGCGGTTCTAAGTCTTTGGGGGCACGGCCGTGCTGTTTTCCACATCACCTGCCCTATGTCACACTCCCACCAACAGTGCACAAACGTTCCAATCTTTCCACATCCTCACCAACACTTGCTAGTAGGTATTTTTTCTCTTTTGACAGGAGCCATCCTGATGGGTGTGAGGTAGGATCCCACGGTGGGTTTTTTAAATATTTATTTATTTATTTATTTATTTATTTATTTATGTATTGATTGATTTATTTATGAAAGAGAGAGAGCAAGAGTGGGGGAGAGGCAGAGAGAGACAGAGAATCTGAAGCAGACTCCACCCCGTCAGCGCAGAGCCTGACGGGGGACTCGAACTCACAAACCATGAGATCGTGACCTGAGCCGAAGTTGGACGCCGAACCGGCTAATCCACCCAGGCACCCTGGGATCTCACTGTGTTTTGATTTGCATTTCCCTAATGATTAGGGATAAGATTGAGGATCTTTTCATGTGCTTATTGGCCATCTGCATATCTTCTTGAGAGAAATGTCTATTCAAGACCTTTCCCTATGTCTTAATAGGCTTGTTTGTCTTTTGTTCCTTTGTTGTAGGAGTTCTTTATATATTCCGAGCATTAACTCCTTAACGAGATATGCGATTTGCAAATATTTCTCGAATTCTGCAGGCGGCCTTTCACTCTGTTAATGGTGTCCTTTGATGCACAGAAGCGTTTCATGTTGATGTAATCTAGTTTATCTAATTTTTCCCTTTTTGGTCTGTGTTTTGGTGTCATAGCCAAGAAATCGTTGCCAAATCCGATGGCACGAAGTTTTTCCTGTCTTCTTCTAAGAGTTTTATAGGATCTCGCAGTCTGTGGGTTGGAGCCGTGCGTTGGGCTCTGTGCTGACAGCTCAGAGCGTGGAGCCTGCTTGAGATTCTGTGTCTCCCTCTCTAACTAAACTAAAAAAAATCATTTGACTATACGTATAAGGGCTTATTTCTGGGTTCTCTATTCTATTGCATTATTCTAAATGTCTGTCTTAATGCTTGTACCACCCTGTTTTGAAGATAGGGTCTTTAAAGAGATAATTAAGGTAAAATGAGGTATTTAGCATAGGCTCTAATCCAATATGACTGGTACCCTTATAAAAAGAGAAAATTTGGGCACAGATAAGGTTTATTTCCCACCCTCTAGATTACACGTAGCTTACCAAGACCTCTTGCCCATCCTATCCCATTGAAACTACGTGATGTGTAATGCATCATTGTGATATCATATGAGATGCTTTTATTTCCTGCCTCGAGAAGGGTAGTTTCAGAGGCTTCCACTTAGCTGTCTCCATTCTGAGAGCAGCTAAGGGACCCAACGTAGAAGTTAATGCAACTGCAAAATATGTTGATTCCAAATACACACTCAGGGACTGGGGCAATCACTCCTGGATGGGTCCATGGACCCGAGATCACTGTGGACTGGACCTTAGCCAACTCCATCTATTACCCGGCCAATATATGCCTGCAGTCTAACAGTTGGAGAGGAGCATGATGATCCTTTGGGTCTTTGGGTTATCCGTGTCACCTCAGACCCTGTGTCCAATAATTCTAGAATTGTCTGATTATCTCTCTTCCTCCAGTCTGCCCTCCTGTTTTGCTCCAAGGACACTATAGCTTACCAACAATTGGGCCATCTCCTTGCAGAGGGGGCTACCCCTTGGCTCTCCTCTCTGAGCTTTCATGGTCACAGTGATCGTAACCCCCTGGTGCCTAGTGCGTCAGGGCTCCGACCTCGCCTCCATTACTGCAGCTCCTTATTGTTCCATGGCTGACAATGAACCCAGCTCCTCCCATCAGCCCTGGCCGGCAAAGGAGAGCCATCGCCGAACTTCCCACCAGCCCCTGTCTGGAGCACATCTTGAATGGCTTCGGTCAAGACCCTCCCGTAGTACATAATCCACTAGTGGGTTTTTGGTCTCACATAACCTGTCCATCCCAGCATGATCACAATGTCTCAGACTCTACCATTTGGTAGGGCAACTCAGGCATTTCCACTCAGCTGGGTGTTGGTCATCCCTTTCTCCAGGCTTCCAAGAGCCATCCCGACAAGGAGTTTGCCCCCATTGCCTGAGGTCCTCGCCAGGATATTAAGTCTCATCTCCCAGGAAATTGCTTATCCAGGCTGACATTGCACTAGCCTTGACTGAGCATCATTAAAGTTCAAATCCAGGTTGCATCCTGGCTAATTGGTGCCATCCTTGTGGGATATGGTCTCTTTCCTCCCTTATCATGTCCCACATGCCTTCAGGTGGGTTGCACGGGGGTTCAGTCCTAGCCATCATCCTGGCAGCCAAGATAGGAGGCAGGACACTCCTAAGATGGGACAATGGCTGTCTTGTGGGGAAAAGGCCTCCTCAGTGTTCTCCAAGATGGCAGAAGTGCTCTTACTGGAGAAGGCTGGGAAACCTGGAGAATGGGGGGTTACAGAGCCAACATCTGTAGAGCGTTCATTCAGATGTCTCCCTTCCGGGTTTCAGAGTCCCCGGCTTTTCCCCAAAAGGACCCTAAATGTCGTGTAACAGATCTGTCTGGGCTATACACGCAAATGTCTCCAAGAGCTCTGTCTTCAGCCTGCTGCTCCACTGCAGGGGAGAAGGGCCCCTTTGGAATCTACCACCGAGGCTCTCACACTTAGCCATTAACTGCTTGTTGATGGCCCTTAGTTTGTCATTATCCCTCTGTAGGCCATCGACACAATTTAGCGGCAAACAGACGACTGTTTTCATAGCCATCCCCACCCCCTTCCTGCCATATTGCTTGAATGCCTGCATCACTGACACCACCCCTCACTGGGACATTTGTTCAGATGACCACTGGTGAAATCTTTAGCAACTAAGTCTCCACTTTGTGCCAGGGACTACTCAGGCCCCATCTACCAATGGGGATAGTGCCCTAGTGTCCTCCCGGCCCCCTTGGCAGTGTGCAAAGCAATCTCAAATCCCCATTCATCATCTATGGTCTTGGATTATTCCTGGTACCACTTGTGTTAGTCCAGGTCTTCCAGAAAGCAGACACCACGACAAGAATTTATTGGGGAGATGCCTGTGAAGGAGAATAAGCACATGATGAAGGGAACAGGAGTTGGGGGTTAGGCTACAAGGCAGTTCTGGACCCTGGGAAGGAGGAAAGGGAGAAAAAAGAAGGTCAGGTGGGAGAGTCTTAAACCACAATGTAGTTGTAAGGAAGTGCAGTAAGGCCGTTAGGGGGTCATTAAGCCAGACTAGCCTGTCACAGGAGTCCTGTGTCTCCCAGAAATAGGCTTCCCTCGGGGTTCTTGCTGTGTCCAGTCATGGGCTGGGAGCATCCTGTGGAAGACAGGTCCTCTGCACGAATGTGCTAATGGGTATCAGAGCACAGCAGCTGGCGCCTTCAGCCATTTATGGTCCCCACCCAGAGATCTGAGGCGCATTTTCATGGCGGCCACAGAGACACTGCAGTTATTGGAATTCTCAAGGACAGACTGTGAAACAACTACCTTTAGGTATTAAGAAGTAAAAACAAAAACAAAAAAACAAACTAGCTTGAAAATATCTCCAGGGAACCAGAAACTATAAATATTTCCTTAACAAAGAAACAAATAGAACATCTCAACTTGGAAAAATCTAGAGCTGAAATGAATTACTCACATATAGTTTAACAGCAAGTTAGATTTAAAGAGAAAATTACTGAGCTGGATGTTAGTCAGAGGAAATTGTCTAGAATGCAGCACAGAAGGCAAAAAACACAGAAAAAGAATAAAAGATGTAGAAACGAGAATAAGAAGGTCAACTATATATTCTGTGAGAGTCTAGAAAAAAAGGATAAAATAAATGAATAAAAACAATATTTAAAAAGATAATAGCTAATAACCGATAAAAGACACAAATCCACAGATTTAAGAAGTTCATCAAATACAAAGCAGGAAAAAAAACCATCCACATCCTGACATATCAAGTGAAACTAAAACAAAACAAAACACATTTTTTAAAGCCTAAAACAATAATAATTATTTTTAAGATCCAACGAGAAAAATCTTAAAAAGAGCCAAGAAATAAAATGAATTGCCTTGGAGGGATTTACAGTCAGATGGATACCTGACTTTCTAACAGCAACAAAGGAAGAGCTTCAGGGTGCTGAGAGAAAAGAATTGTCAGCCTAGAATTATTTCAGGAAGGAGGGCAAATAAAGCCATTTTCAGACAAACAGAACAGAGAAATTCAGAAACAGCAGAAATTCACGAAAAGGAAATTCTAAAGGATATACTTTAAAAAAGGTAAATGATCCCATAATCGAGGGCCAGACACGAGAAAGAAATGAAGAGCGGAGGATGTGATAAAATAAATGTTTGGATTGGGGCACCTGGGTGGCTCAGTCAGTTAGGCATCTGACTCGGCTCAGGTCATGATCTTGCGGTTCATGGGTTCGAGCCCTGGGTCGGACTCTGTGCTAACAGCTCAGAGCCTGGAGACTGCTTCGGGTTCTGTGTCTCCCTCTCTCTCTGCCCCTTCCTTGCTCACACCCTCTCTCTCTCTCTCTCTCTCAAAAAATAAATAAACATTAAAAAAAATTTTTTTAAATAAATGTTTGGATAAGTCTACTAAACACTGACTGTTAAACCAACAATAGTGATGTCTTTGGGAATTTAACAGAATGATAGAAACATAGCTGGTATAATCTCTATGGAGGGAAATTTGGCAATAGCTATCAAAATTACAAATGTACAGGGGCGCCTGGGTGGCTCAGTCGGTTAAGCGTCCGACTTCGGCTCAGGTCATGATCTCGCGGTCCGTGAGTTCGAGCCCGGCGTCGGGCTCTGTGCTGACAGCTCGGAGCCTGGAGCCTGTTTCAGATTCTGTGTCTCCCTCTCTCTCTGACCCTCCCCCGTTCATGCTCTGTCTCTCTCTGTCTCAAAAATAAATAAACGTTAAAAAAAAATTAAAAAAAAAAGTACATACTCTTTGATTAAGCAATTCCACCAGGAATTCTAGGAGTGTATCTGAAGGTTACATATTTCTTATTTTAATCAGTCTTCCCGATTGTTTCGACTGAAAATAAGGATATTTCAGACATGTGCACACTTCAGTGGAACTAAGAGAATGCTCAGTATTCTGAAATTGTGTAATTCTTACTAAATTCTTTAATCCTTACTGGCTTTCCGTTTACCCTCGCTGGATTTATAAGTACGTCTATTTCTAAATGTTTTACAATTGAATCACAATTTAAATGCCTTCAGGACATCATGTTATTTAGACATTCCATGAGATGTTAGTCTATGAGATAACATTTTTTTTTACATTATAAACCAAAGAGTCCCCAATTTTTGTGTTTTAATTGCAGACAATTCTCGTCTTGAAGTGTTCTACATTTCTAAAGTTCTAGCTACTTGTTTGGATTCAAAGTGAATTTTCCCTAAAAATGGTTTTATTAATGATGTTTACAAATAATCTGGAGAAAACTGTTTAACACACAACAGGCTGAGATGTTGTGATGAAACACAACATGATGAAAATTAGCAAAAAACATCATTTATTATTGCTAGAAAATTGAGAATGGATGGGAAGAATTAGAAATCTTTGTCTTCCATATTGGTGCCTCAGAATAAGTGGGTAAGAGTGCAAACATCATTAGGTGAGAAGACAAAAAGAGACTTTTGTGAAACTCTGGGCCCCTTGGAAGGCTTGAGAATTTCATGGAAAAATCATAAAATTGGTGATATCCTTTTTTCCTGGAACTATGTCCAAGAGGGTGGCATTTTTACTTTAAGTCATGAGGGGGGGTTAATGCTGGTGCACAGATGGAACCTAAGAAAGGAGAAGGGAAATAACCATTTCTAAGGAAACCAAGCAAGAATTGAGGGAGGGAAGAAGGGCAGAGGGTGAAAAAGAATGTTCCCAAGAAAGCGAGTGCATGGGATTAAATAAACTGAAGCGCAAAAGTAAAGGAGATAGACAGGTCTGCCCCTAGGTAATTATCACCTGGCCTGACTCTCATGTAAACTCAATAAATGTTTACTGAGCAGAGCGAAACTGAACTGAACTGGGTGTAGGATGCCCTAGAGAAAATCGTTCGGGGGTAAATGTTAGTTACCCCTATTGACCGCCAGGTGGCAGCATCATCTCATGACCCCTTGGGTGTCCCAGGTAAAACCCCCACAGGCAAGGGGAGCCAGTCTACAAACACAGGATTGTACATGGATGTTCATTAGTCACGTGTTCACAATTTGGGAAGAGCTCGTATGGACTCTCCAATCAAGCCAAGTACAGCTAGCGTAATCTTATGATGGATTTTTGGTCCCAAATTCCCCACATATTTTACCCTGAAATCATTGCTCTTCAAAAATTGTCCCCCCCAAACTACATTTCTAAACACCAGTATCAAGTTAAAAACCCATGGAATGGGTAACATAGCACCAGTTTCGATGACAGACATTCAGAACGAACTATTGCTTTGAGATGTTACTTTTCTGATGGTAGTTGTGAGCTGACCTATTTCCAAAAAAAATACAATTATTCAGGTTTCATTATTTCAGGCTGATTCATACATGAATATTCTTCTGGGTATTACTAAAATAAAAAATCAGGTGAAACAGATTAAAACCTATATTTAATGGTCCCCAAAGAAACCCTTTTAAAAAAACCTTCTCTCTGCCCATGCTAGAGAATAATATCAGAACAGTTTGAAAGTTGAAAGCAAGTAAAGTAGAAAGTAAAACAAAATGTCCTTAGAATGTGTTGACCAAGATTTGGATAAATGCTGAAGAGCACGAGAAACATAACTGAGAGATGAGCCTTTTTGTTTGTTTGTTTTTTCTTTAATCTCTTGTTTATCTAAGCGCTGATTGCCAGATTGGGATCACTTCTGTGATCCTCCTTTCTCTGGATGCACTCGGAAGATTCAAGCCCTCCTCTTCTGCACTCCGTGGCTGACAATGCACCCATCAGCACAGTTGTGTTTATCTCCAGGTGTGGAAAACTCCAAAATCGCCCTCTTCACACAGATCTCCCTTTCGCTACCAAGAGTCATTTCTCTGTATGCGGAACATCTACCACGGAAAACCCGTGGAGCTTGGAGCACCCGAGAACAAGACAGAAGTCAGATGCCATTTCCTTCTCATGGCCCTGCAGGATTTCACACAATAACCATTATTTACACATGAGTCATTAGCCTCACTGGAGATTCATTTGATTCCAGTGGACTTGAGTCTTGGACTTCTAACACTTTGTAAGGAGTGGCACTAGGTAGGCATCGACCATTGAAGTAGTGAGCGCAGGCCATGGTATTCTTGAAGTTTTATAAATATGCCCAAGACGAATGAGGGACGCCTGCGCTCAAATTATTACCCTCAGTTCTACAAAGTAATGTGGATAATACGTAAGGAGGTCAAACCCACAATAAGATATCAACTCGTACCTGTTAGCATGGCCATTGTCAAAAAGACAAGAGATTGACAAGTGTCGGTAAGGATGCGGAGAAAAGAGAAGCCTTGTGCACCGTTGGCGGGAATGTAAATCGGTGCAGCCACTGTGGAAAACGGTATGGACGTTCTTCAAAAAGCTAAAAATAAAAGTACTATGTGATCCAACAATCCCACTGCTGGGGATATGTCTCAAGGGAAGTGTGTCAAAGAGATATCTGCTGCCTCATATTCACTGCAGCATCGTTTACAACAGCCACGACTTGAGAACAACCTGAGGAGTCATCAAAGGATAAATGGGTAAAAAAGTGGATATAGATGTACGCTCTCACTCGATACGTGGAATCTAAACAATAGAAGAAGAGATCGGATTTGTGGTTACCAGAGGTGGGGACAGGAGGGGGTACTGGTGAAGGGGGAGGTCAAAAGGTGCAGACTTCCCGATATAAAATACATAAGCTCTAGGGCTGAATGCACGTGATGACGACAGCAAACACTGTGCTATGATATGTAGGAAAATTGTTGAGATACAGCAAATCTTAAGCCTTCTCTTCACAAGAACAATTTTTTTCTTCTTTTTCATTTTCTTCTTCTTCTTCTTCAAAGTTTATTTATTTTTGAGAGAGAGAGAGAGAGAGAGAGAGAGAGAGAGAGAGAGAGAGACAAAGCATGAGAGGCAGAGGGGCAGAGAGAGAGGGAGACACAGAATCCAAAGCAGGTTTCAGGCTCCGAGCTGCCAGCACAGAGCCTGACGCGGGGCTCGAACCCACGAACCGTGAGATCATGACCTAAGTTGAAGTCGTATGCTTAACCAACTGAGCCACCCAGGCGCCCTCCACTTTCTTTCTTTCTTTCTTTTTTTTTTCTGTATCTGGTGAGATGATGGATGTAAACCAAACTTACTATGCCAGTCATTTCCTAGTATATGTAAGTCCCAACATGGCATACACCTTAAACTTACACAGTGCTGTGGGTCAGTTATACCTCCATAAAACTAGAAAAAAATAGTGACTGGGAACAGGGAGAAGGTGGAAAGTAAGTGAAACTCTGTGGGGGATGGGTTTTGGACCTTGGAGACAAGGCCTGAGGAGGGAAGGGGATTCACGACAGTTGAGTGACTTCATAGCTTGGGTCACGAAGAAGATAATCAAGTCATTAAGGGAGGGAGGGAAAACAGGAAGACGTATGGATGAAAAGAGAATATTGGGTGAGGGAGTTCGAGCAAGATACAGCTGTGAAGGTGTCAACACGGCATTTGGAAAAGTCTGCGTAGACCTTAGGAGGGGTGAAACGAGGGCTGTAGATTCAGAATTCTTCAGCACGAAGGCCACAGTGGGGGCCACGAGCGTGAATACTAGAGACGAGATACGAAGAAAACATACAGAAAGATGGATAAGAGTGCTGAGAAAGAACCCAGAGAGCCTGGACAGTGCGGGGCAGAGAGAGTGGTGGAGGAAGCAGGGGGAAGGCCTGAGTTCCCAGAAACGGGGCACAATCAGCAGGGTTCAAGGACAGAGAACCCACAGCGGGAGCCAGTTTCAAGGCTAGAGCTCGAGACTGTGCTGCGTATTAGCTCGTTAGGGATGTCGTAACGCAGGAGCAGAACATTAGTACCACAGACCACGTGCCTTAATTGACAGAAATTTATTTCCCGAAAGCTGGAAGTCCAAGGTCATGGTTCTGGCAGTGCTGCTTTCTTCCGGAGGCCTTTCTCCTTGGCTCGTAGATGGCCGTCTCCTCCCCGTGTCTTCACGTGGCCTTTCCTCTGTGTGTGTCTGTGTCTGATCTCCTCTTCTTACGAGGACACCCGTCACACTGAATTCGGGCCCATCCACAGGACCTCATTTTACCTTAATTATCTCTTTAAAGTCTCTATCTCCAAATACAGTCACATTTTGAGATACTGAGGGTTAGGACCTCAGCCTGTGAATTTGAAGGGGACACAATTCGGCGCATAATAGACTGCGGGATCTGAAACTTCCTCACTGATCAACCAAGGGACGTGCATTATAATGACCATAGCTAGTCCTTACTGAGCACATATTATATGCCAGACCAAGTCTGAGCACTTCACGTGTATTAACTCAGTGTATACTCTCAACAACCCTGTGAAGTAGGTACTGTTATAATCGCTTCTTTCTCCCATAAAAAGAAACAGCAAAGCCAATGGATAACTTGGCCAAGGTCCCACAGCTTGGCAATACATAGTGAATTTTGGTCAGTGATTTCTGTTGGGTTTTTTTTTTAAGTTTATTTATTTATTTGGAGAGAGACAGAGACAGCTTGAGTGGGGAAGGGGCAGAGAGAGAGAGAGAGAGAGAAAGAAAGAAAGAAAGAGAGAGAGAGAAAATCCCAAGCAGGTTCTGCTCCACCATCGCAGAGCCCGATGTGGGGCTCGAACCCATGATCCTTGAGATCAGGATCTGAGCCGAAGTCCTATGC
Source organism: Neofelis nebulosa (assembly GCF_028018385.1). Taxonomy (NCBI): domain Eukaryota; kingdom Metazoa; phylum Chordata; class Mammalia; order Carnivora; family Felidae; genus Neofelis; species Neofelis nebulosa. Next base: position 14,913,975 of record NC_080784.1, read on the forward strand.
TTAACCGACCGAGCCCCCCAGGTGCCCCAGTCAGTGAATTCTTAGTTTGCTACCAGAGAGAATAACGACAGATGTTGCCGAATACTAAATGGAGCAGAAGCATTTTCCTCTGAGCTGGGGTCGACCACAGGCTTTCTCCGGCATGAGAGGAGAATTCTGGTGGCCAGAAGCAGCAACCTGAGGAGGAAGGAAAAGAAACAGTAACTAATAGATGGTTAAAATGCCTCAGACTGAAATGCGGAGGAAGCAACCCCATTTTGACTTCAAACCTATTACATCTATTATGACCAGATATTTATTTCAGTTCTGTTTCTTACCTTTGGCATTGTAGTCCCAGAAAAGTACTATAAAATACAGTGAGGATATATTCTACACTGCATTTCTATGCTTAAAGTAAAGATTTTAAAAATGTGTAGTATGCACAAGAATCTTATAATCCTGTATTTCCTATTGATTTTGGCTTTCTTGGTTTTTAATCAGAGATAACTTTGTGACCTTCGACTCCAAGGCAGACTTTAATGTGAGAAGACTGGAGAGAAAGAAACACTAAGATTACACACACACACACACACACACACACACACACACTCAACATGTACACACCAATAAAGATGTGAGAGGAAAGGAAATAAAATTAGGTTACTAAAAGTAAATTTCACACAGCACCCATCAGTGAGGGTTCCTAAGAGAAGCTGGGTAGACTGTCACTTTTACCTAGGAGACAGAGTCCCATGGCCATGGTACCAAAGACCAGAAATGGCTCTAGAAAGGTCTCAGACTGCTTTACTTTGTAGATCCCTCTCCAGAGGAGCAGTCTGGAACAAGAAGCCACAAGAAGTTGCATGAAATGAATTGCCTCTTCTGTGAAAACTGGGAGGTGATCCGTGGCTCGAGCTCTGACCGATGCTGAGAGTCTGGCCCACCACTGGCACAAGAGACCCTTGGCACTAGACCTCTGCAGTACTCAAAGTCCAGTGCTGAGGCTGCCTTCGCCCTCCATGCTTCTTTGAGTCACTCATCACGGTCACATCTCACTGGGAGCATCTGATTGGCTGGGCTAAGTTGACACACCGCCTGTGTTCCCATCCTGGTCCCTCTAGCGGGAGGCGTTACCTGCCTTCCATCGAGTCTCCCATGCTGGGCTGCACCCAAGCTTAGGAAGAGGGTTCAGATGTCGGGAAAAATAAAGTCCTTTACGATTTTTCAACAGCTATTGTCAGAGACGGTGAAATGCTTGAAATCATGAGCTTTCTAAATTAGAAGCTTAAAAAAATTAAATTTATTCAGTAAGGATTAAAATATTTTAAAATGTACTTCCAAGATAATGAGAATCACCTGTTGGGGTAAGGAGCTAAACACAGAGGGAGGGAGGACTAAGACAGACAAGACTGTTAGAGGCTGGAAAAGAAAGAAGGAGAAGGGAAAGTGAACCACTTCTGAGCGGTGCTAGCCTATGTTAGACACTTGCAGCCAGTGTCTCAATGCTCACTGCAATTCCGGGAGGAAGGTGTTTGTATTCCCACGGAAGGAATAAAATTGGAACTCATGGAAAGTGATTGGTAGGGTCACCCAGCTAGTATGTGGTGCTTCCAGGAATTTAACAAAGATCGTTCTGGCTCTCAGAGTCTAGGCTGTTCCCCTGGGCTCTTATAGCTTCATCTAGTGCTCCTACCCAAAGTTCCTGGACATGTGCACACACAAAGAATACAGTCCAAAAAAGAATGACAGAAAGGAATGCACACACATATCTCCATATTTGTGCATATGTCTGTTACCTCCACATTCACTGAAAGAGGAAGCCAGGGTAACAAAGGCATTCGTCCATGCCCCAGGAACTCTTGAACGGAGCCGAAAGCTCCTACTTGGCCAATAGGTCAGAGGTTGCTTCACCCCCTTTGTAGGGAGAGTCTTCTAGCTTGCACCTTGGACTTTTCAGAAAGGGGACAATAGTGCCGTCTGCTAAAAGGAAAATCCCCTGTTGTCGACACACTTGTTTTTTTTTTTTTTTTGCATTGAGAAACCAAAGCAAAACATGGGAATGAACTTTGTAGCTATTTCACTCAAAGAAAACAAAGACCAACTGGAGTGTTCACAGCCAACCGTGATTGGACAGCCATGACTTTTTACTGTGTGTTTGCAAACACAACGTGTACGTTACCTGGAATATCTTTGTGTACAAAATTAGAATGCATGTGGACAACCTTTCTGCAGTTCGATGCAAATCGATACTGGCTCTGTGATACATTTCTCTGCTTTACGGAGTTAAACAGGAATCCACCAAGAGGATTAGCTAATAATATGTGGCTCTAGTGAATATATTTAAGTCAAGAACATCTCAGTGTGTGATTTCTCTGGGCATTGAGCCCAAATTAGTTTTACGGTGCTCAATCTCCCATATTTATTTTTAAGTGAATGCTTTATAAATTATTATTCTATTATCCATGATATAAATTTTGATGGGTCAATATATAAGAATGAAAAAGCATTAGGCTCTGCAACTTACAACCGCAATGGCAGAAGAATGGACTTTTCCTGCCAGTTACAGTATAAATGCCAAAATAGTCTGGAGAACTTTCTGGACTTTATGGCAGTTCAGAGCCCATCTGTTTCATCTGCTATTTGGCTGTCTGAGTGGTTGGACTTTATTTCCTCTATGTTCTACTGAACTTTTAAGAACAAAGACTTATAGACAAGGATTGTGCACAGATGTGTGGCATTACATATTCAAATAGGTTTTTATATGCACTTAATTTGTATACCTTAAATAATGTAGTGTATGATGTCTTCCGAATGATATTTTTTTCACCTGGTGTACTGAACAGTGTCTTACACAAAATAGCCATTCAAGCATACCGGATTTTTGAAAGGCCTTATTAGGCCACATAAACTGGAATTTTTCCAAAGAAGAATTATTTAGAATTAATACTATTTAGAGATTTGTGTGTGTGTGTGTGTGTGTGTGTTTAAAATTTTTAATTATTCTTTTTTGTCCCCCGAAATGTTATTTCAGGAGATTTGGTTGTGTAATACAATAAAAATTGTTATACACAAAATATACGATGTTTCAAAATAGATAAGACCGACATTTCTTGGCTTTTGTAGATTACCAGCCAACGGTGCATGAAATGAATCAAATTAAATTCTTGTTGAGCTGGAGTCATGGGTCCGGAAGAAATTTCGAGATGCAAACAGTATCACCCCCTCTGGTGCAGGTAGACCAACTTACCTGCTATAAAAGGCAACGATTGAATTTGTACATTTCAAGATATCTTGGGTCCTGACTGGCTCATTAGGAAGAGCATGCAACTCTTCGTTTTTTTAACTTTTTTAATGTTTTTATTTATTTTTGAGAGAGAGAGAGAGAGAGAGAGACAGAGCACAAGTGGGGTAGGGGCAGAGAGAGAGAGGGAGACACAGAATCTGAAGCAGGTTCCAGGCTCTGAGCTGTCAGCACAGAGCCCAACGTGGGGCTTGAACTTGTGAACCACGAGATCGTGAACCGCGAGATCATGACCCAAGCTAAAGTCAGACGCTTAACCAACTGAGCCACCCAGGCGCCCCAAGAGCATGCAACTCTTGATCTCAGGGGTTGTGAGTTTGAGCCCCATGTTGGGTATAGAGCTTACTAAAAAAACAAGCCAAAAAAAAAAAAAAAAGATATATCTCTCTTTAAAGAGAGACATCTCCTGATTTCCTGTTCCCGTACAGTGTTTGAACTCACAGAAAAGAAGCTGTCTTAGGTCTACCTAAACTAATTTTCTTTCAGTCAGCTCTCTACTTTGGAATGATTTTAGGTTTACATACACACTGCACCCAATTGCCCCTCATGTGCAAATCTTAAAAGCCATGGTCCATTTGTCAAGCTAGGAAATTAACATTGGGACGTTACTACTCACTAAACCCCTGACTTTGTTCAGATTTCACCAATGTCTTTTCTGTTCCAGAATCCAACCAGATGCCTTTTAGTTATCATATGTCCTGAGTCTACTCTGGTCTATGATAGTTTCTTGCTCTTTCCCTGTCTTTCATGACCTGTTTTGGAGAATGTCCCTCAATCTTAGCTTGTCTGATGTCTTTCCCAAGATTAGACTGGGGTTAGGGGTTTGGGGCGCGCATAGTGCAGGACAAAATACACTTCTAATGACATCATATCAGGGCACATGTTATCAATATGACATCACTAGTAATATACTAACCTCGATCACTTCATATTGCCAGATTTCTCCACTATAAAGTTACTGTTTTTCCCTAGTCTATTTTTTATTTTTTTTTATTTTTTATTTTTATTTAAAAAAAATTTTTTTTTAACGTTTATTTATTTTTGAGACAGAGAGAGACAGAGCATGAACGGGGGAGGGGCAGAGAGAGAGGGAGACACAGAATCGGAAGCAGGCTCCGGGCTCTGAGCGGTCAGCACAGAGCCCGACGCGGGGCTCAAACCCACGGACCGTGAGATCGTGACCTGAGCTGAAGTCGGATGCTTAACCGACTGAGCCACCCAGGCACCCCCCCAGTCTATTTTTTAAAATGAGTCACTGACTCCAGCTCATACTTGGGAGGGAGGAGAATGGGCTTCGTCTCCTGGAGGGAGAAGTAGCCGCATAAATTGTTAGGAATTCTTCTGTGAGAAAAATTTGTTTCTTTCCCACATGTATTTATTCAATCACTGACTTATTATTGGACTCACATATATTTATTTTATTTTGAGTTGTAACCCAAAACCGTGTTACTGATCTTGTTGGTCAAATAGTTCCAGCTTTGGCTATTTTATGCTATCTCAGGTTGGTGTGTTAAAATGTACCCATGAGAGGGGCACCTGGGTGGCTCAGTCGGTTAAGCGTCTGACTTCAGCTCAGGTCATGATCTCACAGCTCTTGGGTTCAAGCCCTGCGTCGGGCTCTGTGCTGACAGCTCAGAGCCTGGAGCCTGCTTCGGATTCTGTGTCTCCTTTCTCTACCCCTCCCCTGCTTGTTCTCTCTCTCTCTCTCTCTCTCTCTCTCAAAAATAAACAAACATTTAAAAAAATTTTTTTTAATGTTTTTATTTTTTATTTTTGAAGGAGAGAGAGAGAGAGACAGAGCATGAGCAGGGGAGGAGCAAGAGAGAGAGGGAGACACAGAATCCGAAGCAGGCTCCAGGCTCTGAGCTGTCCGCACAGAGCCTGATGCGGGGCTCGAACCCACAAACTGAGATCATGACTTGAGCCAAAGCTGGCTGCTCAACCGACTGAGCCACCCAGGCGTCCTAAAAACTAAACAAACATTTTTACAAATTGAAAAAAGTTGAGGAAAATAAAATAATAAAAGACAATGTAGACTGAGTGACAACACAGAGAGAAAAATGGCATCAAAGAAGAATTTGTTACTTAAAGTTCCTGAAAGAAGGGGACATATCACACCACACAGAGCCACGGGGGGAAGAACCAGGTTTGATCAGGAGGTGGATTCAGGAGTGAGGGGAAGGCATAGACCACAGTCCTGACTGGGGTTTCCTCAGGAGAGGCAAGACAGAGCAAGGCAAACACCGTAGGACTGGTTGGCTTTGAGCCGTAGGGACTGTCGCTGGCTGTCTGGTACCTGGCCCTGGCTGGATACAGAGCCAGGGAAATACTGACTCGGGGTGCGTGATTCAATGAAGGAGGTGGCTGGGCACATGGATCTGGGAGTAGTTAGAGGGCTTGTGAAATGATTTGAACACACCCACAGAAACTGGATCGCAGGGGAGATACAGTTTTGGTCTTTACTTTGGCCCTGTGAGGCCACGCAGACAAATACAGGATCCAAGAAACACGGTTATATCGGTAGACTCTTGTCTATGTATATCCCCATTGTTTTGTGCTTTGATCATTTCGTTACTTGCTGGCACCACAAGGTGCTCCAGGCTCAGCCTGGACTTTCCCTGGCTCTAGAATCAGCCATTTCTTCAAGGATTCCTGGTTCTTTTATTGGAGGGGCAGAGAGAGAGAGAGGGAGACACAGAATCCGAAGCAGGCTCCGGGCTCTGAGCTGTCAGCACAGAGCCCGACGCAGGGCTGGAACCCATGAACCGCAAGATCATGACCCGAGCTGAAGTCGGACACTCAACTGACTGAGCCACCCAGACGCCCCTATTATTATTATTATTATTATTATTTAAAGATTTTATTTTTAGGAGCGCCTGGGTGGCTCAGTCAGTTGAGCGTCCGACTTCGGCTCAGGTCATGATCTCACAGTCTGTGAGTTCAAGCCCCACGTCTGGCTCTGAGCTGAGCTCTCGGAGCCCGGAGCCTGCTTCGGATTCTGTGTCTCCCTCTCTCTCTGACCCTCCCCTGTTCACGCTCTGTCTCTCTCTGTCTCAAAAATAAATAAACGTTAAAATAAATTTTTATTTTTAAATAATTTCCACACCTAACATGGGGCTCGAATTGACAACCTCAAGATCAAGAGTCACATGCTCTTCCGACTGAGCCAGCCCGGTGCCCTAATGATTCTTAACTTTTTTTTTTTTTTTAATTTTTTTTTAACGTTTATTTATTTTTGAGACAGAGAGAGACACAGCATGAACGGGGGAGGGGCAGAGAGAGAGGGAGACACAGAATCGGAAGCAGGCTCCAGGCTCTGAGCTGTCAGCCCAGAGCCCGACGCGGGGCTCGAACCCACGGACCGCGAGATCGTGACCTGAGCTGAAGTCGGACGCTTAACCGACTGAGCCACCCAGGCGCCCCGATTCTTAACTTTTTAAGAAAGTCTATGGCAGAAGATTTACTTGACCAAAACATCCAATAGCCAACAGTGACCTGATGATGTTAAATTTTACAAATGTTCATAAATACGATTCATAAATCAATACGAGACAGAAAGAAAAATCATTTTGCTATGGAAAATCTTCAGCAGTTTAATATTCACTCTGTATGAATCAACGCATTCCTCTGTGGCAAAGCCCTCAGCCATAACTTCTCCAAATTACACGTTGTTCCTTTAGTTCAGTGGTATAAGATCTACTCTCTATCCCTTTTTGTCATTATTATTGTTTTCTGCTGGACCTATTTCCTTTTTTGCTGAGAAAGTAGACTTTTTTTTTTTTTACTTGAAGCCCGATCTTCCTTTGGGTCTGGAGTTTTTATTTTATTATGTAGTATTTCATCACTTTAATATCCCCAGTGAGAAAGCAGCACAGTAGTATTAGCATGTAACCTTGACATTCAAGGAATATCTTAAATCTTTGCAGTGGCAGTTTCTTTAACAATGTAAAAATATCTGAAATATTTAGCCTTGACAAAGATATAAGCGATATGTTCTGAATCTATCATTCGTCCATATCTCATTTGAGCATTACAGCTGCTCTGTCTACAGTCTTCCTTTCAAGTTCATGGCTATTGGTTCATAATTAAATAAGACCTTGTATGATTAGGTGGAAGGAAAATATCATAGAACCAGAGAGACCATTCAGAGTCGATCAGGGCAATATTTACAAAACTCACTTAATCAAAGGAGTAATGTGGAACTTTTTCAAGGGAACCTCAGGTTATTGGTAAACATAGATTCCACTCCCTTCCGTCGGCGAGTCTGATGCCATAGTCCTGACCCCGAACACCCGAATGCTTAACAAGAGTTCCAGATGGCGTTCACCATTAGGCAAGTTTGGAAACACTGGTTTCATCCAAGACCCTGATTGTGTGTTAGGAAACTGAGGCCCGGAGAAGAAGATCCGCTTTCCTCTGAGTGCCCCTCCCCCAACAGCCGTTAAACACCTGCTTGTAGATAGCACCAGTAAAATGGGAGCAGATGGCAAGGTTTGGGACAGTGCACGGCTGTGTTCTGCTGGTGGAATTGTACTTTGGTACAACCTTCCAGACAGTTTGGCAATTCATGTCAAAATATTAAACGCGCTCATCCTTTGATCCAGGAATTCCAGATGAAAACGGTATTTCTTAGACTGTCGCTGAGACCAGAAGCACGTAGGAGCGGTGCTCCTGTGGAGAAGGCACCATTAGGATCCATTTTTGAGAGGTGAGGAAACTGAGGCACAGATAATTCAATTTGTTTACCCAAAGTCACGCAGCTCCGTGAGGAAACTGGGACTCAGACCCCAGGACACTGACTGGAGCGCCCGTGTTCTTGGCCATCTCACTGCAGGGCAGTGGTTAGTGCGGACCATGACTATGAGGTGCCCACTGCCTCTTTTCTTTCTGGGCTCATTCAAAAGTGAGTCATGGCTATTAGTGAAAGTAATTTAGGTAGACTTAGACCAGGTTTCTCACTGTCAATTGATGTCAGTTGGTGGTTGCACAATATGAATGTACTTCATGCCGCTGACCCGTATTGTTAAAAATCATTAAAGTAACGCATTTTGTGCTATATGAATTTTACCGTAGTAAAAAATGATGATAATGGGTTATAACACACTTTATGAAAAATAATCCTTAGGTCCTTAATGAGCAATAATAATGGTAATAATGATGACGATGGCAAAAAAAGATAGGGAAAGTTCTCCACACACAAAAAAATGCCATCTGCTAAATGTGGAAAAAACCCCCACCATTTTGAAAAACCATCAAGGTAACAATTGATATGTGTAAGTATGGATCTTCAATAAAATGCCAGATCCAGTGGGTGAAAGATTCATTTGGGAAAAGGATGTTCATGCGATCTCAAAGCATCACCTCACAGATCATTTTTTTAGAGTTTATTTAAAAAAATTTTTTTTAATGTTTTATTTAGTTTTGAGACAGGGAGAGACAGAGCATGAACGGGGGAGGGTCAGAGAGAGAGGGAGACACAGAATCTGAAAGAGGCTCCGGGCTCTGAGCTGTCAGCACAGAGCCCGACGCGGGGCTCGAACTTATGGACAGTGAGATCGTGACCTGAGCCGAAGTCGGATGCTTAACCGACGGAGCCACCCAGGCGCCCCAGAGTTTATTTATTTTTTGGGGGGGGGGGGAGGGGCAGAGAGCGAGGGAGACAGAGATAATCCCAAGTGGGCTCTGTGCCATCAGCAGTGGGGAGCCGGGCACTGGGCTCGAACTCACGAACTGCGAGATCATGACCTGAGCTGCAATCAAGAGTCGGATGCTTAGCCGGCTGAGCCCCCCAGGGGTCCCATCACCCCACAGGTAATCAGTAACTACAGATGGAGAAAAGACATCTTTAAAATGGCATCAGAGGCCCCTGTCAGTTGCCGCGTTAAGTGAGCAAATCAGGTTTCGCCAGTGGTGGCACAACACCAGCGACACGTGCCTCCAGATGTGATGAGGTGGCCAGTGTGCAACCCGGACTGTGAAGTTCTCTTGACACGAATTTTAATCTGGAACTAATCCTGGGGAGCTCAGCTAAAACCAGATAGTGAGACGTTTTGCAAAACTGCTGGCTTAGACGCTATGTCGTTGCCATGAAAGATGAAAAAAAAAAAAAAAGCAAGGGCATGTTTGAGATTAAAGGAGACTAAGCAGGCAGGACAGTTAAGTGCAATATGGTTAAGTTCGTTTTAAACAAACAAAGAGAGGACGTCTTGGGGCAACGGGGGAAATCTGAATACTGACTGCATATTAGATAATATTTATTATATCAATTTTAATGTTTTAGGTTTGATAATAATGCTGTGGTTATGTGGGAAAATATTTTTTTAAGAGATACATCTTGAAATATTTAGGAATAAAATGCGATATTTGTAATTTACTTTCAAAAGGCTGAGTAAAAAAGTCTAGACCTCGAGCTATAGACAGAATTAAAGGCAATGTGGCAAAATGTTAATATTTGCCTCTGAATCTGGAAGATGACACCTAAGTGCTCGTTATTCTTTCCATTTTTCTGCAGTTTTTCCATTTTTCAAAATAAAAAGTCGAGTCTAACTCTCTAAGTTATGTCTCAAGAAGTAAATGGTTTGGATTTCTTATTTCAAATATACGAAAATAGGGGCGCCTGGGTGGCTCAGTCCCGTCAAGAGTCTGAGTCTTGATTTCGGCTCAGGTCATGATCTCACGGTTCATGAATTAGAGTCCCCCACCTTGGGCTCCGTGCTGACAGTGTGATGCCTGCTTGGGATTCTCTCCTTTCTCTCTCTCTGCCCCTGCCCTGATCGTTCTCTCTCTCTCTCTCTCAAATAAACATTAAAAAATAAGTAAACAAAAATCGCAGTATTACACCCATAAAATTATGGATATTTAAAGACACAAAAATAGCGCAATCTATGGGAATACCCAAATGCTGAGACTCAATATTGCGGGCCAGCAGGGACCTTGTTCTTATTCACCTTTTAGTCTTCAGAACCCTGTTCATGGTAAGGGCTTAATGCATGTTGAATGGAGAAGTGAGGAATTTGTTTTATTTTGTAACTGGATGTTTTAGGCAACTCCTTGGAAAAGTGATTTGGATGTTTCATGCAGAAAGAGGGGAGGTGAGCTGGAGGGTAAGAGTAACAGAAAGTGGCTTGCATGGAGTGCCTGGGTGGCTCAGTCAGTGAGGTGTCGGACTTTGGCTCAGGTCATTGGGTCTGTAAGTTCAAGTCCCGCATCGGGCTCTGTGCTAACAGCTCCAAGCCTGGGGCCTGCTTCCAATTCTGTGTGTGTGCCTCTCTCTGCCCCTCCCCCCCTCAAAATGAAATAAACACTTAGAAAAATTTTGAATTGAAAGTGTTTAGTAAGTAGGTAGAACCTTCCCTGTGTAGAATTATTGTTGTGTATAATTTGTTATAGTTTTTAAAAAGTTCTGGTACAGGGGCACCTGGCTGGCTGGGTCTGCAGAGCACGTGACTCTTGATCTTGAGGTTGTGAGTTCGAGCTCCACGTTGGGTGTAGAGATTACTTAAAAATAAAATCTTAAATAAAATAAAAAAAATTAAAACTTCTGGTACAGGATAATAATTTGAAGGATATAGTTTCGTTTTATGGAATTATCATAGTTGGATCTTCTTTGTATATATGTCCCCAAATCTGTAAATAAATGAACAAGGAAACTCTTAGTCTATTTTAGGAAGAATAACCTTCAGTGTGGCATTTGCTTTCACACACACACCAAACGTGCTAATTATAACTAGATTTTTCATCTGTTCATGAAAGCACGTTTCCCAGGTGTTGGGGTAGGTGTTGGGTATTCCTCACACTTCGAGATCAAACTACAGTATTTCTGTGTGTGTGTGTGTGTGTGTGTGTGTGTGTGTGTGTGTGTACGAGAGAGACAGAGAGAGAGAGAGAGAGACAAAGAGAGAGCAGTTGAACATACAGAAAAGTGTGCAAAACAAGGCATACATTTTGACCAATAAATAGTAAGCAAACAAGTGAAAAAACAGAACATTTTTAGAATCCCCCTTCCCGTGTCCTTTTCCCCAGGTTCAACATCATCTCTCTCTTTAGAAGTGAGCACGACCTTGACCCTTGTGACAATTCTTTTCCTGTCTTTCTCTATATTTCTACCTCTTTGTATACATCTCTAACCCGTATGGCTTGGTTTTACCTGTTTCTGTGAACTTCACGTGAATGAAATCATACTGTACAAATTCTTCTGTTTCCTGCTTCTTTTCTCCAACATGACGTTTTTAAGGATTCACCCAAAGGGTTTTGTGCACATGTGGACAATGCATTTATTATTACTGTATTGTACTCCATTGTTTAAACATGCTACAACTTATTCATCCACTATATTCTTTATTGTACATATGCAAACTTCAGTTTTGGGGTTACTGCAAGTAATATTGTTATAAACATTCTTGTACACGGACCTGATGCATATATATGTGTCTTTCTAGGGGTATACCTGGGAGTGGAATCACCAGGTCACAGGTTGTGGATATCCTCAGGTTTCTGAGATTAGGCCAGATTGTGATTATACCCATTTGTATTCCTACCTGTCATTAATAAGAATTCCTTTCGCTCTACATTCTGCCCAACACTTGATATTATTTAAGAAAATTTTTTTAAGGTTTTTTTTTGACAGAGAGAGAGAGAAAGAGAGAGAGAGAGAGAGACAGAGCCCAAGTGGGGGAGGCAAAGAGAGAGAGGGAGACACAGAATCCGAAGCAGGCTCCAGGCTCTGAGCCATCAGCGCAGAGCCCGACGTGGGACTTGAACTCACTAACTGTGAGATCATGACCTGAGCTGAAGTCAGACGCTCAACCAATTGAACCACCCAAGCGCCCCTATACTTGATATTATTAAAATTAAAAATTTTTGCCAATCTAGTAGCTATAGGAGTTATCTGGTTGTGCTTTGAATTTTCATTTCACTTCATTCATTTTACTAATGTCGTGGAGCAACTTTACATGTGTTTATTGGCAAGATAGATTTCTTTGAACATGTTTTGTTCCATGGACCCTTCCCCCCCACCCAATCAATTTAAATATCCCCCAAATCGGACACGTTTGGGAGATTATATTGTAGCTAAATTTTTTTTCTACTTTTTTACTTCTAGTTTTAATTTTTTTAAGCTTATTTATTTTGAGAGAGAGAGAGAGAGAGAGAGAGAGAGAGAGCAGGGAAGGGGCAGAGACGAGGGAGAGAGAGAATCCCAAGCAGGTTCTACACTGTCAACACAGAGCCCCACTTGGGGCTTGATCCCATCAGCCATGAGATCATGACCTGAGCCAAAATCAAGAGTTGGGTGCTTAACTGACTGAGCCATTCAGGTGCCCCACTTTTTTTTTTTTTTTAGAGTAGGCTCCACACCCAATGTAGGGCTTGAACTCACGACTCTGAGATCAAGAGTTGCATGCTCTCCCAACTGAGCCAGCCAGGCATCCCAATTGGAGATAAATTTCTTAACATCAAATTCAAAGCATTGAGGTCAACATCAGAGAACCAAGAACTGAGGGGAAGACAGAAGATGAAATGAGGCAAGAGAGACAGGCTGATAAATAATTACTAGAATAATAGTAAACTTTTTTAAATGTTTATTTCTTTTTGACAGAGAGAGAGAGAGAAAACACAAGCAGAGGAGGGGCAGAGAGAAAGGGAGACAGAATCTGAAGCAGGCTCCAGGCTCTGAGCTGCCAACGCAGATCCCAATGTGGGGCTCGAACCCGCGAACTACGAGATCATGACCTGAGCTGTAGTGGAACGCTTAACGACTGGGCCACCCAGGCGCCCCAGAAATAAAAACTTTAATGGAAATTTCAGAGTGGTTGGAAGGGAGAGGTCAAATTCCCTCCATAAGAGAGAATACAATCCCACCTTTTATTTTATTTTTTAAAATTTTTTTTTTGTTTAACCTTTATTTTTGAGACAGAGAGAGACAGAGCATGAACGGGGGAGGAGCAGAGAGAGAGGCAGACACAGAATCGGAAACAGGCTCCAGGCTCTGAGCTGTCAGCACAGAGCCCGACGCGGGGCTCGAACTCACGGACCATGAGATCATGACCTGAGCCGAAGTCGGACGCTTAACCGACCGAGCCACCCAGGCGCCCCCCAATCCCACCTTTTAAAGAAGCTATTTTTCATAGACGGTAAAGCTGGATGGAAACACATGCAAATTAAAGATGGCAAAAGAAAAATAGAACGTCGTATTATTTCATTATATAAGAAAGAATGTTAATGAACACCTACTCCAAGAGTCTACCGCACAGGGTATACAAGAGGTGCCCTCTGAGGGCCTCACTCACAGAAATGTGCATTTAAGCTTTTGTTCCTTTCCACTATAAGTTGGAGATTCTAAATGTTCAATATCTTTTTAGCAACCATAGAATTTGCTCTGTGTGGGGCTTCCATCTGCAGTGAATAAGGTAAAACCTCATCTGTTTGATGTTGCTTACAATTGAATTGCAATGATGGTTGTTGCCTAAGGTGTTGTTATAATAATAATTAACTGGGGTTGGGGGGGAAGTAGCTTATGGTAATCAAGATTTCTGGTTTGGCCTAGCGCTGGGAATTCTTAAAGATCACATGCCTGTCTTCTGAAGGACTGTCTAGACCCAATACATTTTAGGAATTATGGATTCGGGCTACCTAGCCACAATAATAGAGGTGTTATTTATTTCAACCAGTTCCGTGGCAAAGAACAAAAACAAGAACAAAAAACCCACTCTGGTTTGATTCAGAAAAAAGGGACGTTCTCTTTATGAAGAAGTTCCACTTTATATAATCGCTGATCTCCCGGAGGAAACGGGGAATATTAAAATATTGAAAACCTGGCCATCTTGTCCCACACGTGAGTTGGTGCAGTAGCATAAGGATAAAGGTTACGGCAAGAATTCATTCACAGATGGTTTACACGCTAGGAACTACTTTGCACACACATCCTGAAAATGGGGACCACATTTTACAAAGAAACAAACTAGATCATATCGCATGACTGAGGAGTCAGAGGCCAAATACAGGATTATAGATGGGTTGCTTACATCTGATTGACTTGCCCTGACGCGTCCTTTCCCATATTCAGTCCAGAATCCTCGACCCTCTACAGACTTTCAGGTGGGTGATGCCCCACCATACATTTGCAGTCCTGGCCTTTTGTTTGAGCTCGAGTCCCGACCTTTCACTTTCTGCTGGGTATCTCTGATTTCTAGAAACAACCTCCATATCAGATCCCCCTTTGGACTTCCTCATTTATTTCAGCTATTTGAGTCTCTCTTGACGGCCTAAAATCTTGGACTCCTACCAGACTCCTCCTTCTGGTCTATTCACTGCGCCCTTCTTAATCTAATCAGTGGCACATTCTTGCTAGATCATTTCTTTTCATCCCCCCTTCCCCCACCCTGCTTGCCTTATTTTTAATGCAGACCTTTATCTCTCTCATACCTATATTATCACACCAGCCTCCTAACTCCGCGGCTCCAGCCAGTCTTGGGCTCTTTTGCGCCAGATTTATCTTTGAGCTTTGCACACCCGTTTCTTTGCACAAGCATGCCTTGCCAGTCCGTTCTGGCGTCGTGTCTGAGCTCAAGTCTACACCAACCCCTTTCTTTAGTGATCATTTTCCTCATGTATACTTCTTTGACGGACCCCCCCGACGGCCCCCCGTCTCTCTTAAAACTCCCTTAGTTTACTGTCTCACTTCTTCCTTAGACACTACGGAAGAGTGCGGAACACTGCTGTTGTTCTTTACGTTTTATGATTGGCTCTACCTCCAGGGAAGTTAGCAAGCGTGTCTTTTTTCCACTCAGTGTATCCTGGACATCTTTTTTTTTTTTTTTTTTCCCAGCACATATATATTTATCTAATGCTCTTTATTTTATTTTATATTTATAAGTAGGCTCCATGCCCAACGTGGGGCTTGAACTCACGACCCTGAGATTGAGAGTCACGTGCTCTACTGACTGCATCAGCTCTTTTAACGCCTGCTGAGTATGGGTGCATGAAAACTCATGGAACCAGTCTGTTACTCATGGACACTGGTGGTTTTGTTATCATCAAACACACTGCAATGAACACCCTTGCATATCTTGAGGGGCTATAATACCCATAGGTAAAATTGTAGCACTGGGATTGCTACAATTGCACTGGATGTTTAAACATATTTTAAAAATATTTTTATCTCCTTTATATATTATATATATTTATATTTTTTACATCTTTATATTTTATGTTTTATATGTTTTATATTTATACATATTTATGTTTATTAGTATATACTTTTAAAACTTGGATTCACATAATTTGCACCCTCTGCTTTCATTTCTTTTCTTTTCTTTTCATTTATTTTTTTAATATAATTTATTGTCCAATTGGCTAACATAGAGTGTGTTCAGTGTGCTTTTGGTTTTGGGGGTAGATTTCCGTGATGCATCGCTTGCATACGACACCCAGTGCTCATCCCAACATGTGCCCTCCTCAGTGCCCATCACCCATTTTCCCCTTTCCCCCCTCCCCATTCATCCTCAGTTTGTTCTCTGTATTTAAGAGTCTCTTATGGTTTGCCTCCCTCTCCCCTCTGTGTGTATCTATTATTTCCCCCTTCCCTCCCCCATGGTCTTCTGTTAAGTTTCTCAAGTTCCACATATGAGTGAAAACATATGACATCCGTCTCTCTCTGACTGACTTATTTCACTTAGCATAATGCCCTCCAGTTCCATCCACGTTGCTGCAAATGGCAGGATTTCATTCTTTCTCATTGCCAAGTAGTATTCCATTGGATATATAAACCACATCTTCTTTATCCATTCATCAGTTGATGGACATTTAGGTTATTTCCATAATTTGGCTATTGTTGAAAGCACTGCTATAAACATCGGGGGTACATGTGCCCCCATGCATCAGCACTCCTGTATCCCTTGGGTTAATTCCTAGCAGTGCTATTGTTGGGTCACAGGGTAGGTCTATTTTTAATTTTCTGAGGAACCTCCACACTGCTTTCCAGAGTGGCTGCACCAGTTTGCATTCCCACCAACAGGGCAAGAGGGTTCCCGTTTCTCCACATCCTCGCCAGCATCTACAGTCTCCTGGTTTGGTCATTTTAGCCACTCTGATGGGAGTGAGGTGGTATCTCAGCGTGGTTTTGATTTGCATTTCCCTGATGAGGGGTGACGTTGAGCATCTTTTCATGAGTCTGTTGGTCATCTGGTCTACTTTCATTTTAGATATCACTCATCTTCCTGCCCCCCGGGATTTAGACATTGACCGTGGGGGTTTTGTTTAATGGCAGCTCATCCCCTCAGACTATTACTACCAGGAAGGTGTTAAGCCAGGTAGAGAAGAAGGGAAATGAGGGCCAGAAAACAGACTCCTTAGTGGCCAGTGTATAGCTTCTTAGACTGGGGGAATCTGCTATCCTCTGCCAGTTATTACCTAGAGCCCAAATGAAATCTGAATGCATCTATTTATAAAATAGGGATAATCTTTACTTCATTTTTATAGATATGAATATAGATGAAATAAGATTTCATTGTCTTGGGGCGCCTGGGTGGCTCAGTCGGTTAAGCATCTGACTTCGACTCAGGTCACGATCTCGCAGTCTGTGAGTTCGAGCCCCGCGTCGGGCTCTGGGCTGATGGCTCGGAGCCTGGAGCCTGCTTCCGATTCTGTGTCTCCCTCTCTCTCTGCCCCTCCCCCGTTCATGCTCTGTCTCTCTCTGTCTCAAAAATAAATAAACGTTAAAAAACAAAAAAAAAAAGAATTAAAAAAAAAAAAGATTTCATTGTCTTAACCATTAGGAATTCTCCAGGAGGTTAGTACTGTGCAATTGTGTGAACTCAGAACAGCAGAGTTCAAACTCGATCAAGATAAAAAAAAGCGGTAGAGGGCGGTGAGTTTCTTGTCACCTTAACCGCTTTTGTGTGACCAAATGTTTCCTGTGCCTACAAGTGGGAAAGAAGGAGTGAGCTTGTCTCTTAATTGCTTTAGAGTTTTATTTACTTAACGCACCTTTTTGAAGTCCCGCAATTTATGGAACAATAAATGCCATTTTACCGCAGTGTGTTATCTTGGCATGCTCATCGGTTTTAGAAGTTTGCATAAAAATATTTATCTGAGGGGCGCCTTGGTGGCTCAGTCGGTTAAGCAGCCCACTTCGGCTCAGGTCGTGATCTCACAGTTTGTGGATTCGGCCTCTGCACTGGGCCCTGTGCTGACAGCTTGGAGCCTGGAGCCTGTTTCAGATTCTGTGTCTCCCTCTCTCTCTGTCTCTCTCTTTCTCTGCCCTTCTCCCGCTTATGCTCGCTCTCTCTCAAAAGTAAATAAAGATTAAAAAATATTTATCTGAAAGCTTATCAAATTTGAAATTGTACCAAGAAGTATTTTGCAGTTATTCATTCTAGTGAAACAAATTAAGTTGTGGCAACTGGAAAGTTACTTTTTTTTTTTTTTTTTTTCCTAAATAGCAGGATGTAGACATTTTAGTATAATACATGTTTTTTAATGGGTAGGTGCGGGAGCCTGGAAGGAAGGCTGAAACAAGAATAGTTTGGCTGCATTGCTGAATGATGTTATTAGTATACTAGAATGCAAATTTTGGCCATGCAAGTAAGTGAGCCAGTTCAGAGTGGTCCAAAACAAAGCCCCTTCACCTTCTCACACCTTAGTAGTGTGAGAGATTAGTTTCAGACAGGCCTTATTTTTTTCACACCATTCAGAAGTCCAAATTTAAGGTTACCCACCAGGATGTCACATGTCACTGGGAACTGGAGAAGCTTGCCTTGTGTGATCACGTCTTGGTCAGTGGCGTGGGGGCAAAACGAGAGACCGGGAGTTGGGGGCTTCTCTTTGGAAGACCTAGAAGGACAAAGGGACTGAATTCATTGGATGACTCCCTTCCTCACCTTCTGCTTTTCAGAGTTTCTGGTGCTTTAAAGTTTCTACGCCAAGTGCAAATACAACTCTTTCTAAGACTCCGGCGGGAGAAGGCAAGTCCAGTGGCTGCCGTGAAGCTGTTCCAAGCCTGGCCCTCAGTCCTTACTCTTCAGGACCTCAGTCCTCCCTCCTCCACCTTCAAGACTGACTGCAGATGGCTGGACTCCCTGGGAATCTGAAAACCCTCGACATCCCTGGGGCAGCTGCTACCCCAAACCTCGGTGTGCTGTACCATTGTCAATCCTGAGTCACTTGACTCCCTTACTGGTCTGTGAGCCCAGGAGACAGGACTTTGTTCCAAATGCTCGGAAAGCCCCTGTCCCCTGTCCGACGCTGTGTCCTGCACAAGGTGGGGAAGTCATTTTGCGTTAGCCAGCAGGATTAAGCGAATTCATACCAGGAGGTGAATGACTGAGCTCCGGGACCCTTCTTTAGGGTGTTTTACTTTTTAAAAATTATTTATTTATTTATTTATTAAAAACAAATTCTTTTAATGTTTATTTATTTTTGAGAGAGAGAGAGAGAGAGACAGAGCATGAGCGGGGGAGGGGCAGAGAGAGAGGGAGACACAGAATCCGAAGCAGGCTCCAGGCTCTGAGCTGTCAGCACAGAGCCCGAGGCCGGGCTCGAACTCACAGACAGTGAGATCATGACCTGAGCCGAAGTCGGACGCTCAACCGACTGAGCCCCCCAGGTGCCCCTAAAAAACTTTTTTTAATGTTTTTATTTATTTTTGAGGAAGAGAGAGTGAGAGAGTGGGGAGGGGCCGAGAGAGAGAGGGAGACACAGGATCCAAAGCAGGCTCCAGGCTTTGAGCTGTCAGCACAGAGCCCCACACGGGGCTCAAACCCACGAACAATGAGATCCTGACTTCAGCCGGAGTGGGATGCTTAACTGACTGAGCCACCCAGGTACCCCACACTTTAAAAGAAGCTGTTAGTAACCCGGAAGAATATGAATGGGGGATGGTGTAGACCCAGGTGGAGAATACTTTTGGGCCTCGAAGACGCCCTCCCAGACCCAGGGGCTGGGGGCACTGAATGCCCTGCGACAGGGCTCTGCCAGTCCTACCGCTCCTGGCACTGTCCTACCCGGAGCCGGAGATCCAGCCCCTGGTCAGTGCCCACCGGGACGCAGGAGAGGCTGAATAAAGAACTGCTTGTGGGCTAAGAAAGATCCACGTTCCATCTAAGATTCATCCAGGGCCTAGGAAAGCCTGGCTTCCGGGCCGCAGTGGGCTCCCTCCAGCGTGGTGGCCCACACCTTCTTGGCCACAGCGGGGTTCGGGTGGGGGACTTCCCGCCGCGGGGGCTGGGCGGAAGGGACCGGTTCCAGGATTTGTCCAAGTCCAACTGTCCTAAACCCCTGCAGCGGAGGCCAGCGGCAGAGGCGCCCTGATGGCTGGCCTGGCCCCCGCGGGTTGAGCGGCCCGACCCGGCGGGAGGCTAGGGTGCCTTCTGCTCCCTGGCCCGCGTGGGGGTGGGAGGCAGTCGCTTCCCAGGATCTGGCTGGAGTTTCCCCCACAGGCCACAGGGGCAGGCGTGTCACTGCGCTCTGGGACCGCTGGACCCGCCTTCGCTTTCCGCCGCGAGGCCCGTGGCCTCTGGGCTGAGGTCATGGAGGGCCAGGCGCCCTGCAGAGGCCCCAGGGGCGACACCGGCCCGGACACGCCACCGACACGCTTCTGAGCGCTTTCGGTGCTTTTTACACTTTTCCACCACCCCGAACCGCCCTCGGGTGCCGAAGTAGCCCAGGGAGCGGCGTGGGGAAGCCTTTGTGCCCTCGCTGCTTGCTGGGACTTTTTCTTCCCGAAGAGAGCTTCCCCCACCCCTTTCCTCTCGAAAGTCTTGTGGTTTCCCTAGAAGTCGGAAAGAAGTTGCGAAGGTTGCGGAGCGCTTTCTGGCTCTTTTCTGTCCCGAAAGTTTAAAAATCCCAAGGCGTGTGGCCGCCGGGAGATACTTGGGGTCAAGGGGAGGGAGCGAACAGCGCATTCCTTCGCCCTCTTCCCGCCCACCTGGTCCCTCAGCTCCCCTCCACCGCCCCCGCCCCGGGCTCGGCCCGGCGCCCCAGTTCTTGCAGCAGGCCCCGGGAGCTGCAGGGTTAAGCCCTGGAATGTGGCGGCGAGGAATGTGCATGCAGATGAGCCCAGCGTGGGGAGGGGCGGGTGAGGGCGGGCCCGGGGCGGGGCGCATGCTAATAGCATGCAAATGAGGAGGCCCGTCGCCGCCGGGACCGCCGCTCCGCGGAGCTTCCCGGATCCGAGCCCAGACGGCGGCGGCTCGGGCAGCCTGGGCGCCGCGACCCTCGGCGGCCACAGGGGGACGGGGAGGAGGAGGAGGAAGAGGCGGAGGCAGCGGTTGCAGCCGCGAGGAGGAGGAGGAGGAGGAGGAGGAGGAGGAGGAGGAGGGTTCGCTCGCCTGCTCCGACGCAGACATGGTGGACTGATCCCCGGCGGGGCCGAGAGCAGGGTTTCCTGAGGCGCCCCCCGCGCGTGGCCCCGCCGCGCCCCGCGCCCCGCAGCCCCTCGCCGGCGCCCGCGTCGGGTGCGGCGGTCGGGCCGGGCATTCGCGTTCCCGCCGCGTCCCGCGCCCGGTCCCTATGGAGGCGCCGCTCGCCGGCGAGGCCGCCGACCATGCCTAGGAGGGCCGGGAGCGGGCAGCTGCCGCTACCCCGGGGCTGGGAGGAGGCCAGGGACTACGACGGCAAGGTCTTCTACATCGACCACAACACCAGGAGGACCAGCTGGATCGACCCCCGGGACAGGTGGGCGGCCGGGCCGCGGGTGGGCGCGGGGACCCGCCTCAGTAGCGCGGCGGCGGCTGTTGTCCGGGAGATCCGGCCGATCGGCGGCGCCCGCGGCGCGGGGGGCGTGGGGCGTGGGGCGTTGCCGGCCCCGGGGTGCCGGGAGGGGTCTCGGGAAGGAGGCGCGGGACCCTCAGCCGGCGAGGAGCCCCGTAGGGGGCCAGTTGGAGCCTCCCCTTACAGGGCCTCTTTGCCCTGCTCCCTTCTCGACGCCCCCTGGGACCTTTAGACACTCCCGGCCGGGAGGCAAGGGTGGCATTGGCGCTCCGGGCTGGCACTCCGTGTCCAGTTAACGGACCCCGAGGGGCCACCTGAGCCCCGTGGCGAGCTCGCTTCCGCCTGAAGTGGGCCACATTAGCGCTGGAGGGTATCTTTGGCCTTTGGGAGGAGGGGACGGGCCGGGAGCCTCCTGGAGAAGGCCTGAGTGCAAGGTGGGGAACCAGCCAACCAAGCCACCTGTGGCATCTTCTCTTGGCTGTCCTTGGCTCCCTGCCTTGACTGCAAGCTCTTGACGGGGCGCGCCACCGGTCAGGCCGGAGGTCCTGGGCGTGGAGGGGGGCTCCAGGCACCCTTCCTCTCCGAGCCCTGGCTGTGGGTGTGATTAGCTCTGCCCCTCAGAGTTTAGAAACACTTTTTTGGGGGTGGGGGGTGGGGGAGGTTGGTGTTACTGCGTACTGCCCTCACCAGAAACCTTGAACTGAGTCCCCACATCTTGAAAAGGCAGATTGTGTTTTGAAGAAAGAAATGCAGTGAGCATTGAAACAGACTTGAGCTTATCACGATTTCTTGTAGTTTTCAGCCCACACTTGTTAGTCCTGCTCGGAGGTAAAGAGGGGAAGCATAACCAAATCATCGTCTAGGAAGTTCCGGAGCTGAAGTTTTGCTGAATGTTCACAAATGTTGGTCCTTTATCCCGTCTTGTTACCCTTCAAAGGAAAATTTCTTATAGTGAGATTTATTATAAGAATAATAGGAGATATTCCTAATTGTAAATTTGTAAATTGGCCATTAAGGAGGTGTTCCTAACTGTAAATTAGGGGTTTATAACCCTTTTTTTTTTTTTAGGTGCTTCTACTAAACATTGCGCCGTTTCTCAATTTGAAGCTGGAAGAGTTTCATACTATATGTTCTCAATTAACTTTTCTCTTACGAATATTGTTTTTGAAACCTATTAACGAGTAATTATAAAAAAGTCATAAATGACATTATAAATTTATGGAACAGTCCTTATTAAATTATCCATGAAGGTATCAGTTTTGGTTTCCCTTCTGAAATGAGAAAAGGCACCTTGCTGAGGTTCTGGCTTGCCCCAGCCTGGCTGCCTGTTGCTGGCCTGATAAAAAGTTATGACAAACATCACACCTTCACAGTTTCTCCAGACATACTAATTGTTGTCATAAACTTCCTGCTCCAGGTCAGTTATTTGACTTCTGCCCTTGCACTTGAAACTATTTAACAGATAGTAAATGTCAGTGATGATGGTGTGCACCCAGCAGTGACTTTTAAGGCACCTGTGTCAATATTTGGCTTTTACAGTTCTGTGGTCATTCTGCTTTCTGATACTTGGAGTTTCAGGCTATTGAAATCACAGTGAATTCTTGAAATATTTAGGCATTTCAGAGTCTCTTCATTTTGCATCTTCTATTATATCGTGTCATTTGTATTTACCAACAGAGATTACAAGAATATGTAATGCCTGGGTAAAGCAAATAGAAAGTGAAGTAAGAAATGACTTGGCTTATCCATATCACTACTTCTTAAACAAGTTAAGCATGCCTTTTATTTTAAACTGTTAATGGATTAACAATTATTATGAACTCTGCTTTCAGGAAACTGGGTAACCAATAACCAATTCATTTGATGTGGATAAACAGTTTTGACTAAGATAATTTGTTATGATTCTAGTTTTCTGTGAAGCGGTTAGGTCTTTAAGTATTTGGCAATATAAATTTGGGTTATACACATTTCTGGATCTCACTCTGAGTTTTCAAAGATTCTACGAGACCAGGGTCAATATTGACAATACTTAGTTTAAATTTGATTGCTTTCTTTTAGGGCAACGAAGTGAGTGTAGGTCTTGCTAAGTTGTGTAAGAGATGGTGGGAGACGATATTTGGAGGATATATTGAACTCTAGTCGATTTTGTTAGACACGCACCAAACTTACAGAGAAAGAGATGTGACACGGGCCTTTTGGGGTGTGCCCCTTCTTCTACAGGATCACATGACAAATCCTGAAAGAAAGTGAGTTGATAAACTGTGGGTAGGCAGTATTTTGGAACCCTCAAAGTCATTTAATTAAAATGGTCATGATGGCTTACCCAGTTCTATTTATGTTAAGAAAAACTCTGACAGTCTATCAGAATTTGTGAAGTGTTTCCGATTGTATAGATGAATATGCATATTTGCAGGGGGGAAGCTGGAGGCTTTTATGAGAACGTAATTTTGTTCAGTAAGTAGTGATTTTGGAATACCGAAGTATTAAAATTGCCCCAGCACTTATTGATTGAGTAAGCTTAGGTGAGTTTGTGAGTCCCTCTAAACCCCCATTCTCAACTCTGAAATGGAGGTAAGACCACCTACCTCATGGCGATGGTTAGGGATCCATAATTAGGGCCCAGCCGAATGGTCGTGGGTGTGGTGGTGTCATTCCAGTTCAGGAACTGAGGGGTGGTTCAGGTTACCCCTGGAACTAGTGGGTGTACCAGCACATATTTATTCAGTATTTATTGTGTGACAGTCACTGTGCTAAGCTCTTTAACTGTGATCTCCTTCTATTCTCCCATTGGTCCTATGAGGTCGATGCTAGGATTGTCTTGCAGTTGCAGAGGAGATGGAGAGACGCCATGGCTGTTCAAGGTGGCCAGGATTTGAAGCCAGGTAGTTGGACTCTAGAACCTGTGTCCTATGTCATTCCTCCAGACCGCTGGAACACCTGGACGTGCTTAGAGGTGTTTGGGTGGAATGGAACCTCTTTGCCCGGTGTCGATTTCTCAGGCCGATTGACCTGTCTTTATTGGTCTTCAAAGGTTCCTGTTAACTTTTTATGATTCTTAGGTACATGGAGGATCTGGTTCATGAATGCTTTGAGCCTAATGGGTTGAAGGCCTGCCAGGTTGACCCCACTGAACAGCAGTGCAGGGCCAGGTAGAACTTGGAAATTCATTGCCCTCTTGGGCACATGAGAAGTTCTGTCTGGGGAAGAGTTAAGGGCTCTGTCTCATTCCTGAATAGACTGCAATTTTACTATAACAGGCTTGTCTTTACCCGCCCCCCCCCCCTCCCCCCATCACCGTTCCTGGGGAAATCTCCCTGTCCGTGATTCCTTGCTCCCCTCCCCCACCCCCCAGCGGGTCAGCTGTTATTTTGCGGGTCTACTCCCTCCCTCACCTCTTATTTTGCCCACCGTGGACACCCTTTTGACCACACCAGTTGGTGTTTATGGTGGCCCATAGATCATGGCCAAATGGTGTGGTGCTTAAAAAAAAAACAAAACGGCTACATTCAACATAGGAGAAAAACATAGGATGGATTCATTGCCTCTGAAGGGACTAGGGGGCTAAGGTGGGCAGGCCTCGGAGACTTGGGTGAATGGTGGTACAAACTCTCAGTAGAATTTTTCTCATTTTCTGTGCTTGGATTGAATGTTATCCGGAGATACAATAACTTTGTCTAGTTGAACGTGAAAGATTTGCCGGCACACAAAAACTTGCTGATTTATATAGTCTTTGGTTTATGGCTAGGATCAGATATTGAGTGCCCTGTGTGCTTTCTAACTGAAGGGAAGAAATTCTGGGGGGTGGGGAGGGTGACCGGGAGGAGGAAGAGGATGTCAGCTGGGTATCCTTGATGGCTGAGCTAACTCTTGGCTCTTTACACCCAGTTTATGGCACGTGATTAGGCTCTGAGGAACTCTGTATTGTCTTTCTTTCAAAGTCAAAGCAAGTAATTTTGCTAACCCTCCTGCTAGAGTGTAAATTCCTCAAGAGACCTAATTGCTTATTACTGCTTTCTGTGTCCTTTGTAGATGGTACATGTTAAATGAATATTGCTGAGGTCAATTAATGAAGAAAGTTGTTAAATTAATGAAAGAATGCTAGTTGAGCTACTCTCTTATTTCCAGTTGCTTATTGTTCGGCTTTCAGAAAATAAACCCATAACCACCAACAACCAGAGACAATTGATTTTCCAGTTAGATTAAAAATAATGAGAGAATTAAGCCGCTACATTTTGACTAATCGTATAAATATGGGAATTACTTCTAAGAGCAAAGAAAACAAAATCAGTCCTTACAGTCTTAATCACCACTGCCGATGTCATAGATTTTGCCGGAAGTCGTTCCTCCCCGGCCGGCTGAGTTCGGGTGCCAAGTGGTTACTGTGAATTATTTGAGTGATTATGGTTTTTGAAGTGTGGAGAGGTTGTTAAAAGAAGGGTTGTTTTTGTTTTTTTGTTTTTTTGAAAAAAAACAAAACAAAACAAAAAAAACAACCCACTCTGGGAAGCACTAATTTAAACTCCACTGTGCTGTCTTCCAGAAATTCCCAAAGAAGTATTTCTTGTTTTCAACACAGTGTGCTGTAACGCTTGCAGGAGGGCATAGTGCTTGCTTAGTAGTAGTACTGAGATTTCTGCAGTGACTTTAATAGTCCATACTTTGCAGTTTCATTTTGTTGCAAGACCTAGGGCCATACTTGCTTTTTCCGGAAAGACTGTTATCTATAAATAAGTGATTTTTTTTTTTTTTTTTTGTAGCTGCAGATCACTAAGTTGTGAGTTACATAGTCAGCCCTTGTGAGGCGTGGCCTGCCAAGGCCCTGCTCTGCCTGCCTGTGCCTTAAAAATGGCACCCTCTAACTTGTTTCCAGTAAATGTCTGTAGGAAAAAAAGATGCCACCATTAAAGAGGGGCGTGGCCACCTTCATTCTGCCCATGGGGGAGTTACTGAAATGGTAGCACACAGTGTGAGCCCTAATGCAGTGTAAATTCCTGGAGTTAGGGCCTGGGTCTGTGTATGCTCTCGTCCTGGGAACTTGATTTAAAATCGGTTGACCTGATTTCTTATTAGAATTTTGGACTAATTTCTTCATTTCTGAAGCTCCTGTTATTGGAAAAATGATCTCAGAAGTATATAGAATAGGAAAAGGGAATTTTCAGGACAGTGTATGTATAAGTTGTGGGTTAAAAGTAACATTTCAGAATGCTTTCACTGTCTCCAGTGGCTTTTCTTTCCAGTTACTTATTTTATTTTTTATTGACAGAAAAAAAATCGCATAAAATTCACCACTTTAACCATTCTCAGGTGTACCAGTAAGTGATTTTTAGTATATTCCCAGGGTCGTGCACCCATAACCATTATGTAATGCCTGAACATTTTCTTCACTCCAGAAAGAAACCCGGTACCCGTCCGTTCTTTCGCCACCCCGGCTGCCTCGGGCAACCAGCAATCTGCTTTCTGTCTTCATGATTGTACCTATCCTGGACATTTCATGTAAATGGAGTCATACAGTGTGTGTCCTTTGTGTCTGGCACAGTGTTTTCAGGATTCATCTGTGTTGTAGCGTTGTGTCAGAGCTTCGTTCCTTTTTATGACTTGGAAGAATATTCTGTCGTATGGCTACACCATACACACTGTGTTTATCCATTCGTCAGTTGATGGGCTTTTGGGTTGTTTCCCCTTGTTGGCTATTCTGAATGATGTTGCTGTGGACATTCACGCGTCGTTTTTGTATGGACGTATGTTTTCAGTTCGCTTGGGTAGATACCTAACAGTGGAACTGCTCCGTCATGTGGTAATTCTGTGTTTAACTTTTTGAGGGATCTGCCAAACCATTTTCCGGGGTGGCTGTGCCATTTCCCATTCCTACCAGCAGTGTCCAAAGATTCGAGTTTCTCCACATCCTCACCAACACTTGTTATTTTCTGTGTGTGTGTATGTGTGTGTGTGTGTGTGTGTGTGTGTGTGTGCGCGCGTGTGTTGTGAAGTATTTCTAGTGGGCATGAGGTAGTATCTTACTGTGGTTTGGATTTGCGTTTCCCTTTTCAGGGTGTTTTGATAGCCTTCATGTGACCCGAAGCTTTCCCGCCTTTCTTCTAGCCTTTTAGTCCTTCCCACTCTCCCCACCTTTTTGTGCCCTCTTGCTAATTACCTGACCAGGAAAAGTTAGGTAAGAGACATTACTTCTTTTTAGTCTCGCATCGTGCTTCCCTGTTTCCCCTTTCTGACCCCTTTGAATCATTTTATCACTGAAGTTGAAGATACAAGTTATTCAACAGTTTTTACCGTGCCAGCCAGCTAAGTGCCCTGGACTCCCCAGCTCAGGCTACTCACTGTGTAGTTTGCATAAGCACCATTTAAAAAGTGAAAGCAGGGGTGCCTGTGTGGCTCAGTCGGTTAAGTGTTGGGACTCTTGATTTCTGCTCAGGTCATGATCTCAAGGATTGGGAGATCGAGACCCGCATGGGGTTCCACACTGTCTGCTTGGGATTCTCTTTCTCCTCCTCTCTCTGACCTTCCGTGCTCAAGTGCACACACTCTGTCTTAAAAAAGGTAAAATTAAAAAAAAAAACTAAAAAAAAAAAAAAATCTTAATTTTTTTTTTTTTTAAAGTGAAAGAAAGAAGATTTGGGTAGTGTGCGTTAGATTTTCTTTAGCTATCCCTTTAATTTAGCCTAACAGTGAGGAGGAAGAGTTGAGAGGAATTAAAAGTAGAAGACAGTGACAAATCATATTAACTTTTGTCTTCATCTCAAATATGATATGTTTAAGAGGCATAGATGTGAATCATATAAATAAAGAATGATGATGTATATGTATATGTGTATAGCCAACTTATTAAAAATGATTTTGACATTTAAAAGCTTTTAGTTTAGTCCTATATGGTAAGATTCAAGTTCATTTTCATTATGTTCATTTTTTTATTTTGTAATTTTTTAAGTTTATTTATTTATTTTGAGAGAGAGAGAGAGGGAGTGCAGGAGGGGCAGAGAGAGAGGGAGAGAGAGAATCCCAAGCAGGCTCCGCACTGCCAGGGTGGAGCCCGATGCTGGGCTCGAACTCATGAACGTTGAGATCATGACATGAGCCGAAACCAACTCGAAAGCAAACGTCGGACACTTAACTGACTGAGCCACCCAGGCCCCCTATTAATTTTTCTTTTTTTAAACAGTTGGAGGAAACCTGGCAAGACTGCCTCAGCCAGGTGATCAAGGTAAATGTCAACAGTGATGGTGAGTCCTGTTGAGGTACCCTTGATACGATGTGGTGACAATGGCACTTTTTCTAGGTGGTCTTCCTCCCCCCAAACTAGCATAACCCCAATGTAATCATGAGAAAAGCACCCACCAAATCTCAGAAGAGGGACATTCTACAAAATAACTGCCCCATACTCCTTAAAACTACCGCGATCATCAGAGACCAGGAAAGCCTGAGACACTGTCACAGCTGAGAGGAGCCTCGGGAGACATGATGAGGAATGTAATATGGCATCCTGGATAGGGTCCTGGAACAGAAAAAAGACGTTAGATAAAAGCTAAGGAAATCTGAAAAAAAGTATGGATTGTAGTAATAATAATCATAACATCCTTATGGGGGAACCGAGTGTGGGATATATGGAAGTTATGCGAACTACGTTTTTTCTATAAATCTAAAACCGTTCCCCCAAAACAGTTGAATTTAAAAAGATTACAAAAAAACACACACACACACACAAAACAGTTGGAAGTGTTTTTCTTTAGTCAAAATGTAGCCGTGCTATATAATTATGGTTTTTATGGTATCCTCGAAAAGCAGGGGTGGCCAAACTATGGCCCAAGGGCCAAATCCCAGCCTGCAACCCTCTTTCCATATAACCCTCCAGCCAAGAATGGCTTTTACATCATTAAAAGGTTGTAAACAAACAGCAACAAAGAGGAAGGTGTGTCCGAAATAGTACGTGGGCCACAAAGCTTCAAACACTTACTCTGGCCCTTGACGGAAAGATTTTGCCGACCTCTGATATAAAGTGAGATGATAAAGTTTTTAAAATACTTTATATAAGCATTTCAAAGAAATATTGATCTTCTCTGATACAATGGCATGTTGTTTATCAGTCATCCTTGATCGTTCGTTTATGCCACAAGTAGCCCGGGCTCTATGCACTGTGTGCTGTAATGATGAATCACACACGGATGCTGAAGGTGAGGAGTCGCCTTGATTTTCTTATCACTTTTCTTTTAACGGAACGCAGCATGTCACGTGAAGTTTTCCAAACCCATTCTTCTCTGAAGTAGCTGGAATTGTATGCAGGGACCTGAGAAAAACAGGCAAAAATGAACTTTTGGAGATAACCATAGTTGTACCGTTTACAATTGGAAGGATAAACCTAGTGATCCGTGGTGATGGTTGGAAACACTGATTTCCCCGTGATAGACTGATGGTATTTATAAAATCACAAAGTGGGTGGTGATGATCAAGGAGAAAATAAGTCCACGTTTGACCTTGATAAAGCGGGTGCCTGTCACAGCCAAGGGTGTTCCAAAGATGCTCTGAAAGGCTAAGATTGTATTGCTCTGTGAATGAATTTTCCTGTGCTGTTAGCCCTGATGCCAATAAAGAAATCCTAGTTCTGAGAGACCCGTGGGGAAGAGCACTGAAGATGGAACCAGCTGGGCAGTTGGGCAGGATAGTGGGGTAACAGAGTTAAGCTCTGGGACCCGGTCTTTGACTCCTGTACCACTTGAGGAGTTGAGGTGGTCCCGACAGAGACTTTGAACAGAGGTGAACATCATTTACCTTACTTTGGTCTCAGTGGCAGTAGGGTTAGAAAATGTAAAGAAATGTATAGGTTATCTTTTTTTTTTTTTTTTCTTTTAGAGAGGGAGCGGGGGAAGGGCGGGGGCGGGGGGAGAGAGAGCGAGAGAGAGCGAGCGAGAGAGAGAGAGAGAGAGAGAGAGAGAGAGAGAAAGAGAAAGAGAGAATCCCAAGCAGGCTCCGTGCTGGCTCTAAACTCCTGATTAAGAGCCTGTCTTCGGGGGAGCCCGTGGAATGTGTTGTGCACGTCACTGACACGGCTCCATTCTGGGAGAAGGTAACTTCATCAAGTGGCACTGATCCTCGGTAAAGTTTAAAGTTTGGGACACAACGCGTAACCGCGGAAGAGCGGGAGAGCACGCGGTTTCAGGCAGTGTAAAACTTTGCTCTGCAGCTTCCTTAGTGGGATGTTTTTTCACAGAAGTAGATGTAAACATGGGCCTTTTTTTGTTTTCTCTTTGAAATCCTAAGCGCGAACAAACGTGTGGGATCCGTGTCGTGCGTGGCGTCCCCGGGCTGCCGGTTTTGTCGGCTGACGGGTGTAGGCCGGTTCATCTGTGGCCGGTCAGCGGTTCCGTCCACGCTGTGGGTTCCTTCCCTTTTTGCCGATCGTCCGGGTGTTTGAACTTGCTGGGGGTTTGCTTTCTCGCCTTGCTTACTTTCTCCCCTCATTGCCTCCCTTCCCCCCTTTCTGCTAAGTGGCCCAGCTCGTGACATTTCTCATAGGACCGGATGACTGTAAACCGGTATTTAACTTGGCTAGACATTAATGCCCTGGTTTGCTGTTTGCAGATCCAGACTGCGGGGCTGACTTGGATGTCTAATACTCTGTCCGCACCCCCACCGGAGGGATGCCTTTCGATGTATATAGATGCATTCTTGAGAGATTTCCTAACGTCTCGCATGTAAGGAGCATCTGTGTGTCTGCATCACTAATGTTCTCGTAAAATTGAGTTCAAGTCAGTTGAGGACGGAGACCCGCTTTGCACGTACGCCGTTCCTTTGTGCTGTCTGCTCACACTGCCGGTCCCCACGGGACGTTTAAGAACCGCAGAGCCCCGTGCCCCTATACACGAAATGTAAGTATTCGAAGGACCTTCGTCTTCTTCCAGCAGCTTCCATAATCTGTCCCCAGCCTACTCTTGACTCACTTGACCCTCTAGTCACTCACACACTCGTTGATTTATTCGTCATCTTCATCAAAGATTTGTTAAAAACACTACATGCCTACCATGTGTCTTGGGGACATGGCATGGAAGGGGAGAGGCAAGGTCTCTGCTTTCATGGATTTTACATTCTAGTTCAGGGAAGAGAAAGGATAAAGGCAGTAGTGAACGTGTTTTGATGAAAATAAACAAGGTGACACGGTAAGTGGTGTCCGTGGGAGCTGCTTTGGGCGGGGTGCTAAGGAAAGGCCTTTCTGAGGAGTGGACGTTTAACGAAGACATCAGGGTGAGAAAGAGCCATCCCTGGGAAGATCTGTGAGAAAAGTGGCCCAGGCAGAGGAGAAGGCTACGGGGAATCCCAGTCTTGTGTCATAGCTGCTGGGAGTATGTGGCCATTTAAATTAATCAAAATTCAGTAAAGTTAGAAACCTGCTTTCTCAGTCTCACTAGCCACAAGTTAAGTGCTCAGGGGCCACACGTGCAGGTCTAGGGCATTTCCATCAGGGCAGAAAGTTCTACTGGACTGCACTGTCCTGAAGAGCTAAGGAGGTTGGTACGTTCAAGGAGCTGAATGGCAGCCTGCATGACTGAGGTGTAGAGACACAGAGGGATGAGGGTCTCGTGAGAAGGAGGCGGAGAGGTGGAAAGGGGTCCGATCGGGTATGCCTTGTAGACCATCAACGCTTTCAGGGCATTTGGGAGCCGTGGAGGAGTTTTAGGTTGAATGGAGGTATGGTGTGCCTGTGTGTGTTCCTGTCTTTCCATTAAGGGCACATCGCTTTGCAAGACCTTATCCATTTTCAAAAAGAGGTCACCGCTCTGTGGAGAAGGAGTAGTGGATGTTACTGCAAGGAGGTGATCGAGGGGAGAAACCATGAGATCTTGGCTTTGGCGGTGGAGAGAGCAGTGAATGGATTGGGATGTTTTTTAGGTAAAAGTGACAGAATTGCTCATGCGTTGGCTCTGTGAGGCGTGAGGCAAGGAGAGGAACGAGGGATTTGCTGGCACACCGATGGGGAAAGGGTGGAGTACAGCCGGTTGGGATGCAGTTGGGTCGGTCATCTGGAGTAGTTCCGTTTCAGATCCGAAGGTCTGAGATGCCTGCTAAGACGTACACATAGACACCCAATAAGCAGCCGGATATAGAGTCTGGAGTTTGGAAGACAGCTCAGAGCTTGAGATAGTAAATTTGGGCGTAGATGGATAGCATTTTTAAATGGTGGGATGGGATAAGGTCCCTGGGAGAGAAGGAAAAGAAGAGGGGCCAGGACTAAGGACAGGCCTGAGGCTCAGTACAGGTCTTTTTTGTTCGTTTGTGAAGCCTTGTTCCAACGAAGATAGATGGTTTACTTATCGTCATTGGAAAATCCCTTATACGTTGCACCAGGTGAAAGATGATGGGGGCAAAGATGACGGTCATTGTGATGGCCGTCACTGAAGACTTCAGGTATGTCATCTCGGGCCCCATGAGGGTACGTACTGTGTCTGTCTTGTTCACCGTTGCATTTCAGCGCCTAGTTCTGTGGCTTCATAAATGTTTATTGAATAAATGAAACCTTTGATAGGTACCATTATTGCCCCCATTTTAGGAGGCTGAGGCTTCGCAGGTTGAGCGACTTGTCTCGGGCACAAAGCTGTTAACGTGGTGGCAGCCGAACTCATCCGTGTCTCTCTGACTTCAGAGCTGTGTGTTCGGCCATGTTCTGTCTCTGACAACCGCCAAGAAGAGCCCTCGGCCTCTTCTCTGGGGTTGGAAGTCATAACGAAGTTTCAGCACTTGGAGCTCTCCCTTAACAGCTTAGCCACATGCTGTCCGCTAATGCCTTCATCCTCGCGGCACTTGGTTTTTGCATCTGTACGGAACCAAATTGTGCGCCGTGTCGTCACCGTTCAAACTGAGCTATTCGTTTTTCAGACTTCATTTTTTATTTTCCCGAACAAGTTAGTAGGCTCTATTTGGGTTAAGTCCCGTACACTGTGGTTTAGTCAGGTCCCTCCCGGGACGGCCAGCACGTCTTGTGAGTAACCTTGCGTTGATTCTGTCACTTGTGCCTTATTCCAACGCTTTGAGTTCCTTCAGAGGCCGAGATCCCATATGCGATATATCCTCTTTATCCTTGTCTTCTGGTGCTAAAAACCCTTTGACCTTGTACCACAACCTTCTCCCAATCCAGGCTTCTGTGGGATCGTCCCTTTCGCAAGTGTGCCTTATGCTACCTGCACCCTTCCAGGTGAACCGATTAGTAAGGATAGAGAATTTTCAAAGCATAAAGCTGAATCCCAGGTCTTCCAGATTCTTTTCTAGAGCTCTCTTTCATCGGTGTAAACCCTGGTGGGTGATCCATTCATTGTCTGAGAATACCTTGGTTTTACCACGAGTGTGTACCTTACAGACTTTGACTGAAACTGCTTTTTACTTTGACTCTTGTGGTTGAGCGTAAGTCTTGGGGGGAAAGTCATCTTTTTCTGTAAATTGCTATGCCCCAGTTTGCTTTATATTGCTTGGATTTGGAGTCAAGCTCTAGTCTTCATAAATGGGAAGTGATAGAAACTGAGAGAGTGTGTGGTATATTTTTGTTTGATTTACTAATGCTGTGAAACTTACCTGGAAGGATACAAGCCCTACTAAAACGATGGTTCTTAAGGAACCTTGTAACTTGTATATTCTTTAACCTCGGCACAAGTCGCCGTACTTGTTTTGGTCTTGGTGGTAGCTAAACAATATATGGTGTATCTGCTTCTGCTTGGGAATCTAGTATTCTTACATTTCTACTTTTGACTTGGTTTGAGATCCAAGTTTGTGAATTTTAATTAAATGCTTAGATGATGCATGTGAAAAATCTTTTGTTCCTGTGTTGCTATGCGCAACGGTTGTTAAAGTTCACCTTCCCCTTTCTAAAGAAATGTAGACAAATAAATACATGAATTGTAACGCCCAAAAAAGGGTCATCATTTAGTGTTGTGACTGTTCTGCTTATAAAATAAATCGTTCCTGTGACCATAATTATCATGGCGAAGGGAAGAATGCAGTAGAAGTGAATAATCATCCGACACATTGACAAAACATTCCTAAAATACTATTCAAATGAGGAAAGACTTACGGGGCTGCAGCGAGTAGCCGAGCGTTGAGTCCTTTTAGTCGGTGCGTCTGACTGCGCTTACTGTTGTGGCTGAAAAGAAGCTGTGTGTAGAGTGGTTTGCATAGAAAAACCATGACTTGTCTGAAATCCCCCAACCTTTTTTCTTTTTTTTAAAAACCCTGCCTCGCATCCCCCCACACCACACTTTATCTCACTCTTAGAAGACTTCTTTTGTCCTGACAGTATTTGTTTCGTTGCTTTCCACCCTCCTTCCGTCTAAACTTTACTGACTCCTGGTGATTGCTTAGGCTTGCCGTTTGATTCTGTTGTGTGATTTTTGATTACACTCCTTTGTGCTGTTTAAAGTAGCAGTGTTTACCTAAATTAGTGGTGGCTGCCAAGGACTCAGGTTGGCCCATTTGAATGAAAATCGAGAGAGCGTTGCCCGATGCATTTCCCTAAACTCACCCCGCCGAGGGGCGCTAGGAATTTGGCCGGACGGGGAAGCCAGCTCCCTGGTCAGAGGCAGGAGGGCTGGGAATGGCCGGTTTAGGGACTTACAGTGATAATGTAATTCATTCTCCCGCGGGGAATACAGGACTCCGGGAAGAGACGCCCTTTGCCTCCTGCTTTCTTGCCTCCGCCCAGCCCGCTCTGGAGAACGAACCCCCCCACCCAAGTGCCAATCCTTTACACGGTTTGCAGGGAGAAAACAGGACTTTCTTCTCCCAGATTTCAGCACCTCCTGCGGAGCTCTCCACCTCGGGGAAGGGGTGTGGGTTCCTCCGCACACCAGCGTCTCTGTAGCCGCGTGCTTTGGATGTTGGGAAGCAGCGATTTCTGTCTCAAACGGAAGTCTTATTTTTAATTCTGAAAATGTAAATTGGGCTTTTGCTTTGTAGTTTTTGGTTAAGATGCCAGTTTTAAAAGCACAGGTAGAGTGTTAGCATGCTAACTCTAAAATACATTCTGGGGGCGCCTGGGTGGCTCAGTCGGTTAAGCGTCCAACTTCGGCTCAGGTCATGATCTCACAGTCCGTGAGTTTGAGCCCCGCGTCGGGCTCTGTGCTGACAGCTCAGAGCCTGGAGCCTGTTTCAGATTCTATGTCTCCCTCTCTCTCTGACCTTCCCCTGTTCATGCTCTGTCTCTCTCTGTCTCATGCTCTGTCCCTCTTATCTCAAAAATAAATAAAAGTTAAAAAAAAATTAAAAAAAAATACATTCTGGGAGAAGAGTCGGAATTTAAAATGAGCATGTAGTATTTGGGATGGGTGTTCATTCACCCAAACCCTGCCTCTTGTGTACGAAGTTCATTTCCTTTCCACTCTTGTCAATTCTTGTTCCAAGGGCCATCTTTAAGTGCTTTATTGTGATATTCACCCACGGTGTTAATTATAGAGTTCCTAAGCAATCTGTCCAAAGAACTTGAATTTGTTTATTGATGGGTTTTTCAAGAAAGTCACAGTGGAAAGTCACATTTCTGGATGGAAATCATCTAGACATCTGGTTTTATCAAGGTATCAGAGGTGACGTCCTGGCGGTGGAGATGAAAAGTTACCTTTGCAAGTATGGAAAAGATGTTTTTACTCCTTTAAGATGAACTCCTTCTAAGTTAACTAATAATTTCAGGATTAGAAAAAAAAGCAGGTAAGCTGGTTTTCCTTTTGTGGCCTTGAAGAGTGAAATGAAGAATCACTTCGTTGGAAAACCAGTTATTTTAGAATTTTTAAGGTCACGAGGTCAGTTGTTTGAAAATGGGTGTGTGTGTGTGTGTGTGTGTGTGTGTGTGTGTGTACATTTCATTGAAAAACACCTTTATTTATGTTGAACAGTCATGGCACATAGAAATGAAATACTGTGAACTGATAAAGACGTATAGGTGCCGAGATAACAATGAGAAATCTCTGCTGTGGTCCCATCTGAGTTAAAGCATGAACGCACTCCTCCACACTCCTGCATTCTGATACTTGTCGACTGGAATGGTTTTGAGCAAGGAAGCTTTATTAGCAGCTACTTCGGGGGAGGAAGACTGCGATTGGGATAAAAACTTGGATTTTCTATGATCACTTCTGGGCCACATTTATTATTATGTACATAACTTCTCACTTATTGAAACAAAGCTCCTCTTTACAGAGAAGAAAAAGCCCAAGTATTTTATAACTAAAGAGTGTTAAAATCATAATATCCCTAAATTTCCATTAATTAATATTGTATAATTTTCACCCCTCTGAATTTTGCAGGAAATTCTCTAAGCTCCTCTGGGATAAGATGGATGGAATAAATAAAACACATTTATTAATTTGTGAATGTCATTTATTGTTCTTAAAACTACCATTGTGGAGGAAAACAATGAGATTGTTGATACGTGTGATTCTTGCTGATGATTGTTTCCCAAAGATAGAAGTAGAAAGATGTCTATAATCTGTTGGTTGTCTGTGGAGAGAACATTTCTAATATCTACATATTTTAGTTTTGCCAGGTAAAATGGTTTAAGTATTATGCAGTTGCCTGGTTTAGTTCGAAAATTAATTTAAAAAGTTACATTTAAAAAAAATAAAAATAAAAATAAAAAGTTACATTTTATTCAGTGTGTATCATCTACACATGAAATATCTTCCTTCTCTTTGAGTGAGGACTGTTCTAGGGGAGTGGACAAACCGTGGCCTGGAGGTCAGATCCCGCCCACATTTGGTTTTTTAATGGCCTGTGACCTAATCGAGGGTTTTACATTTTTCAGTGGTTGAAAAAAAATCAAACGAAGAGGATTTTGTGACGTGAAAATTATATAAAATTAAAACTTTTGTGTCCATAATTCAGTTTTATTGGAACATAGCTACACTCATCCGTGGACATGTTGTCTACTTTTAGACTATAAAGGCAGAGTTGAATAGTGAGACAGAGACTCCTTGCCCCCAAAGGCTGACTTACCTGTTATCGGTCCTTTTTAACAAAAAGTTTGCTCAGCCCTCAAATAAGATAATACTAAAAGAAAAAAGTAGGAATGCATTTCTTTGTGGAAAACTATTGATGACAGTGAGTCTTCTTGATAAATCGTTTACCCTAATTTGGCCTCACTACATAGCATGTGTACTGGATCTATGGCTGTGTGTGTGTGTGTGTGTGTGTGTGTGTGTGTGTAAACCAACTCACCTCCTTTGCTTCTCTTTGCTAACTTTTTCTTACTTGACTTAAATTTCATTTTGCTAGGCTATGTTTTTATAAGCCGCCATCAATAGAATTGGTAACCATAATAGCATTCCAGTTAGTTTTTGAGGGCCTTTAATGTGCCAGAAGTATGGTAGGTGTGTTAAATGTATCATCAATTATCATAGCTTTTTAAAAAAGTTGTCAGAAAACACATAAAATTTACCGTCTTAACCTTTTTTAGCATATAGTGCGGTAGTGCTAACAACACGCACATTGCTGTTGTGTCACAGATCTTTCGAACCTTTTCATCTTGCAAAACGGAGACGGTATCCCCTGAATAGCTCCTCTTTCGCCCTCCCCCGCTGCCGACAACCACCACTGGCAGTTTCTGAGCGTTTGACTTAGCTTCCTCGTGGAAGTGGAATCACGGAGTACTTTCCTTTCTGTAACTGGTGTATTTCACTTAGCATAACGTCCTCAAGGTTCATTCATTCATGTTGTTGCACGTGACAAGATTTCTTTCTTTTCTAGGGCCGCATAATATCCCGTAACTTGTATATACCATATTTTCTGTTTCCATTCATCTGGTGATGGACATGTATTTATTTAAATTTATTATTATTATTTTTTAATCTTTATTTTTGAGAGAGTGAGAGACAGAGACAGAGTTGAGAGCAGGGGAGGAACAGAGAGAGAGGGAGACACAGAATCCGAGGCAGGCTCCAGGCTCTGAGCTGTCAGCACAGAGCCCGACATGGGGCCCTGAACCCACAAACCGCGAGATCATGACCTGAGCTGAAATCCGACACTCAACTGACTGAGCCACCCAGGCTCCCCTTACTTTCTTTTTTTTTTTTTTTTTTTTGGTGATGGACCTTTAGGTTGATTCCATCTCTTGGCTGTTGTGAATAATGTTGCCATGAGCATAGCTGTGCACATATCTCTTTGCGATCCTGTTTTTAATTTTTTTGGATACATACCCGAAGTGGGACTGCTGGGTCATATGGTAATTCTATTTTTATTTTTTTAAAGAAATTCCATCGTGTTTTCCATAGAGGCTGCACCACTGTACGTTCTCACCAATAGTACAAAAGGGTTCCAATTTCTTCACATCCTGGGGCTCCTGGGTGGCTCAGTCGGTTAAGTGTCTGACTCTTGGTTTTGGCTCAGGTCACGGGGTCGTGTTTCCTGAGTTCAAGCCCTGCATTGGGCTCCGTGCTGACAGTGCAGAGCCTGCTTGGGATTCTCTCTCTCCCCCCTCCCTGCCCCTCCCCTGCTTGCTGTCTCAGTCTGTCTCGAAATGAATAAATACACTTAAAATTTTTTTAAATTTCTTCACATCCTTACCAAATAACATCCTTGTTATTTGCTGTTTCTTGTTTGTTTTGATTTTTGTTTAGTCGCTATCCTCATGGGTGTGAGGCGATACCTCATTGCGGTCGTGGTGTGCATGACTGCTGATGGTGAGCATCTTTTCATATGCTTCTAGATCATTTGTATATCTTCTTTGGAGAAATGTCTATTCAAGTCTTTCGCCCATTTTAAAATTGGGTCGTTTGTGTTGTTTTTGAGTTGAGCAAGTTCTTTGTATATATCAGATATTATCCTCTTATCACATATATGGTTTGTAAATATTTTCTTCCAGTTCATGGATTGCCTTTTTACTCTATTGCTCGTTTCCTTTGTTGTGCAGACCTCTGAAGTTTGATGTAATCATACATGTCTATTTGTGCTGTTGCCTGTGCTTTTAGTGTTGTAACCAATAAATCATTGTCAAATCCAATATCATGAATCTTTTCACTATCTTATATGAGGTTTAGTTTCTGGTCATGTCTTTAATCCACTTTAAGTTAGTTTTTGCATATGGTGTAAGCTAAGGATCCAAGTTCATTCCTTTGCATGTGGATGTCCAGTTTTCCCATCATCGTTTGTTGAAGAGACTACCCTTTTCCCGTTGTGTAGCCTTGGCACCCTTATTGAAGATCCTTTGACCATACGCACAAGGATTTATTTCTGGGCTTTGTTTTCTGTTCCTTTGGTCTATACGTCTGTTTTTTATATCAGCACTTTTAGCAGGATAGGTAATATCCCCCTATAGCTAAGAAAACAGGTTTAACTAGAAGATAAGGAGCGAGAATTTGACCACAGGCTTTGAATTTATACAGTACAGTAAGCTAGTTTGGCACTCTTCAGAAATCAAAAGGTCATTAGTACGTATCCAAAACAAGAAATATCTGAAGATGTAACGTGTTTCACTTTTAGATACGATTATATGTGTATATAAGTATATATGCATGTTTCCTGTCTCTCTTGCTAAATTATAAATTGACTGAAGGTTGCAATGAAGATTTTTTGGTATGTTTCCCAGCACAGCATATATCACCTGCTGGGAAGTAGAGGTTGGTATACACTTGTATGAATTGACCTAGATGACATAATAATGATCTTACATTTGTAGTGTTTACTATGAGCTAGGCACTCTCCTAGGCTCTCCACATGCCTTATCTCATTTAATTCTTACCAAAACACCTTGAGGTAGATAGGTTCACAGTCTTCGGTGTTAGCCTTCTGACTTCGTTTGCTTCTTTTTTTTTATATGCAAAATTTATACGCAAAATTCCATCACCTGCCCTGTCTTTGCTCTCTCTCCTAGGCTCTGCAGTTCCACTGTTGTTATGGTTCTGTCTTTAGGGGGTAAGTGAAATCCTCTTTCCCCATCCTAGTAAGAGGTGGAAGATGCCTCATTACTTTAGCAAGTCAGGATCAGTTAGCAATTTTTTCCCTTTATTTTTCAATTTTTCTCATGTTTTGAATAGGTAGTTACATGTTACACAGTTCAAGAGCAAAAAGATAGTGAAAAGTCAACCTCCTTCCCACCCCTCTCGGTGCCCCATTTCTCTCTCCAAAGGGAGACCTCAATTACCAGTTTCTTGTGTATTCTTCCAGAGATATTCTTTGCATAAGCCTATGTGGGCACATGTATGGTTCTCCGAATATCTTAGCTTTTTATTTTTTGATACAATTGTACTGCCGCTCCATGTTTTCCTCTTAGTAGGTCTTGGAGGTTGTTCCATGCTGTTGCATATAACCTGCCTCTTAACACTCTATTTTGTGGGTGTACTGAACCTTTTTGAACCATCGCTTCATTGACGGACGTTTAAGTTTCTCCCAGGTTTTGTTTTTCTATTACAACAGTGCTTCACTGACACTAATGTGTGTTAAGTTTCTTTAATGCAAGTGAATTTCTAGGAGTGAAAAGGCTGGGTCATCGGATTTGCATTTACAATTTTGATAGGTTGCTGTCCTTTGAGGTACCCGGTTCTGCTCCCGGCAACTTTCTAATTAGTGACTTTTCCCCACACCTTTGCCAACCATTATGTTTCAAAACATTTGGTATTTTTTACTGATAAGAGAGATGCAAATTAAAATGACAGTGAAATAGCATTTTCCACCTTTATGAGTGAGATAGAACATTATGTCACTTACTTAAAAGCCATTTATTTCTCCTCTTTTGTGAACCAAGTCTTTATATTCTTTTTTTTTTTTAAAGGATTTTATTTTTAAGTAATCTCTATACCCAATTGGGGCTTGAACTTACAACCCTAAAATCAAGAGTTGCATACTCCACCGACTGGGCTAGCCAGGCACCCCAAGTCTTCATATTCTTTCTTTCTTTATTTATTTTTTTGCTATTACTGATTTGTAGACTTTATTTTATATTAGGAAATTGTGAAATCAGTGGGCAAAAATAGATGATTCAAGAAAGGGTGCTGGCCTAATAGGCCATCCATATCAAAAAATCCAATTCAGATTCCTGTGCTTTCCATACACAAAAATTTGTAGATTTATCAACGTGGAAAAACCGATTTTAAGCTACTAGAAAATTAGGTAGATGCATGTCTGTGTGACTCAGTAGCAGGGGTTAAGAAGTCCAGACTGTTTAAGAAAAGGTTCATACATCTGACTACAGAAAAAACTTGACATGGCAAAAGTTACAAATTTAAAAGACAAAAGGGTAGGAGGGACAGGGTTGCATCTAACCATAGAAAGTTAGTATTTAAAAAAATTTTTTTTTAACATTTATTTTTGAGAGAGAGAGAGAGAGAGAGAGAGAGAGAGACAGAGCACAAGCAGGGGAGGGGCAGAGAGAGAGAGAGGGAGACACAGAATCCGAAGCAGGGCAGGCTCCAGGCTCCGAGCTGTCAGCACAGTGCCTGACACGGGGTTTGAACCCACAAACTGTGAGATCATGGCCTGAGGCGAAGTCAGATGCTCAACTGACTGAACCACCCAGACGCCCCAAATGTATGGAGAAATCTCGATCTCACTAGTAATAAGCGAAACACAGAGTAAAACTCCCAACGAACTACCATCTCATTTTCATCAGATTCACTAAAGTTAATAAGTCAAGATAACATCAGATATGGAGAGGATGTGGGACTTAGGAGCTTTTATCACTGCTGACAGAAATGTGAGCTGGGGCGCCTGGGTGGCTCAGTCGGTTGAGCGTTGGACTTCAGCTCAGGTCACGATCTCACGGTTGATGAGTTCGAGCCCCGCGTCGGGCTCTGCGCTGACCGCTCAGAGCCTGGAGCCTGCTTCGGATTCTGCGTCTCCCTCTCTCTCTGCTCCTCTCCCGCTCCCGCTCTGTCTTTGTCTCTCTCTCTCTCTCTCTCAAATAAACAAACATTAAAAAAAAAAAAAAAAAAAAGAAACGTGAGCCGATAATATCACTAAGGGGAGCAGTTGGCAACGTATGTCTGCTTAAACATTTGTACTCCTCTAAGTCCAGGGTTCCATTTGCATGCCCTAGAGGAGGGCATATGTACAAGTGAGCTCATTGTAGCATGATTTGAAAAAGCAGAAAGTTGGCAACAATCCAAATGTCCATCAATAGGGGATTGTAATGAACAACTTTTATGGTTTAGTTATGTAATAGAATGCTATACAGCAGTTAAAATAAATGAGCTAGACTCTTCTTACATATATCAACATAGATAAATCTTGATGACAGTGTTTAGAGAAAAAAGCAAGTTTCAGAAGTGTATATTCATGTAAATTTTTTAAAAAACCCACAAAACTAGAGTTTATAGCATTTGTGGATACATATGTGTGCGGTCAAGACGTAAAAACAAATGATCCACCCTGACATAAGGAAAGTAATTGCCTGGGAAGGGAAGGGTATGTGAGGGTCTGTCCTCAAAGAGATTCATATTCTTGGGGTGCGTGGGTGGCTCAGTCGGTTGAGCATCTGACTTTGGCTCAGGTCATGATCTCGCTGTTCATGAGTTTGAGCCCCTTTGCCGACAGCTGACTCAGAGCCTGGTGCCCGCTCCGGATTCTGTGTCTCCCTCTCTCTCTGTGCCTCCCACACTTGTGCTCTGTCTCTCTCTGTCTCTCAAAAATAAATAAATGTCAAAATATATATATATATATATATATATATATATATATATATATATATATTAAAAAAGAGTTATTCATATTCTTTGTGTGTTTAAATCTTCGTTCCTTAAATCTTGGTATTGTACACATAGATGTTCATTTGTCTCTGTATTCTTTGATACACTTTAAATATACATTTTGAATCTTGCCACACGCCTTTTCACTGTGTAGAGATACTTTGTGTTTTAAGCTAATAACATAGTGAAATTTATTGATAATTTAATGAATTTTATTAATTTTGAATTTTGATATAAAGCCCACTCAGTCATTTAAAAAGTGTATTGCTGGATTGTTTTCTAATACTTTATTTAGGACTTGTACAGTAATATTCATGAGAGTCATCTCATTTTTTTCTTCCTCTCTTTTGATGCTCCCTTTATTAGATTTTGGTCTCAGTGGTACACTGACTTCCTAAAATCAATATGGCAACTTTCGTTCGTTTCCATGGTGCAGCTCAAGTATCTCTGGAATTGGGTGTTCCTTGTAGCGTGGTAAGGTTCACAGTTGTGACTTCCCGTATGTATTTGATCTGCTTTTCCTGAAGGGTTAGTTCTTGCATAACCGTTTTCATAGCGGTATGGCTGATCAGGTTTTTGTCCCTGTCTTCAGGGATCAGTTCAGTATTTATATTTTCCTGGGAAATCATCAGTGTTTCAAATTTATTGGACAAGATAATCCCTTAATGTTCTTTTCCTTTCTACTACATCTGTGGTGGTTTTCCTGTTCTCATTTATTACCTTGTGTATTTGTGCTTTTTCATTTTTTTATCCTAGTTTAGGTTAGCTAATTGCTCAGCTATTTGGGTATTTCTTCTTAAAGCAACCAGCTGTTGAATTTATTCTTATTAAGTCGTCTTTTTCTAATTCAGTAGTTTGCTTTTATCGTTATTCATTCCTTCCTTCTGCTTTGTTTCTCATTTTTTGGGTAATTTCTTGAGATTGCATAATTTATTCTCATTGTTATTTATCGGTATTAGCAGTTAAAGCTATGAATATTCTTTGGATCTGATGGGGTTCAGGACATACTACCCCCAAATATGGCACACTCCTTAGTCTGTCATACTCCTCAACCGTTGTCCACTCTTCATCAGACCTAGCGTAAACATACACAAGTGTAACCACCTCTTTGGCTCGTCGTTTCCTTAGGAAGGCTTCCGTGTCGCATAAAACCTATTACATACATTTCTATGTTTCTCTTCTGTTAATTTGTCTTTGTCAATTTATTTTTTTAAAGTTTATTTATTTTTGACAGACACAGAAAGAGAGAGAGAGAGACAAAGTGCAAGCAGGGGGAGGGGCAGAGAGAGAGGAGACACAGAATCTGAAGCAGGCTCCAGGCTCTGAGCTGTCAGCAGAGAGCCCGATGTGGGGCTCGAACCCACGAACTATGAGATCATGACCTGAGCGAAAGTCAGATTCTTAACCGACTGAGCCACTCAGGCACCCGTGTCTTTGTCAATTTAATTTTTG
Source organism: Neofelis nebulosa (assembly GCF_028018385.1). NCBI lineage: Eukaryota > Metazoa > Chordata > Mammalia > Carnivora > Felidae > Neofelis > Neofelis nebulosa. The sequence continues at coordinate 14,958,060 of NC_080784.1, forward strand.
GACCCAGCCAGGGACCTTAAGAGAGTCAAGGAAAAGTTTTCCCTTTTTTAGTTGTATCAGAGCTTCTGATAGGTTATGACTTCGTCGTTATTGTTTACTCATTCATTATTACTCAGTTTTGAATTCCTCTTTATGTCAGAATTTAGAATCTCTGGTAATTCAGACTTTCTCCAGAGAAGCATAGAAATGACTCACCTGATAAATTATTCAGATGTGTTCTGTAGCCAAAGAGATGATCCCAAGTGTGGGAAACGTCCCAAGTGTGGGAAATGTCCCCGGTGCTGCATCCCTGCCAGGGGTTTGGAGGTGACACGGGCTACGAGGCTGTTTGTAATGTGCATGGGGCACTGGGGCGGGGAAGGCTGGTGTAGAATTGCAGTCTTTTCTTTCAGTTGCCTTCATTCCCCTCATAGCTCAGGGCTGGAGGCTCTTACATAGAACAAGGTATTTTTCTCGGAACAAGGTGCAGGGGCGTGCTCGATTTTGCCAATTCTGTTTCCAAATGACTCCCATTCAGGGGTGCCGTGGGATCTGCCTTCATATGCCGAATTCAGTTTATCTGACACACAGTTTTAGCTGCCAGTGGGTGCTCCCTGGCAACTGTTCTGTTTCGGTGTCATAGCCGTGATTGCCTATAAAGCACTGTTTTCATAATTATAAAATTTTAGATAAGTTGGTTGTTATTTTATAAAAATGAATGCTAAAAAATGGAAAATACTCCTACGAGTGAAAAATATGACGACTCTTTCGCTTCAATCAAATGCTTATTTGATTTAAGGTAGCTGTCTCTATGTTCAGTTGTGAAAGAAAATCAAAATTAAAGATACTCATGTTGGCATTGTATCATACAATATTAGGTCTAAAATTTCATGATATCATCTACTTCCTTGCTCCCTCCCGCGCCCATGTAATGTAAGGCCTATGGAAAACTTTTCCTACTCAACTTAGTGTGCTTTTTTTTTTTTTTTTTTTTTTTTTAGTGTGCTTTTCTAGGAATTTGTTTTTTAATATCAAAGCAGAAGATTCTGTATACTCCTTGCTCAAACTGCCTCCTGTCTCTAGGTGTCTTCAGCGTTCTGGCAGAATTCATGCTCCTTCTCATGTCCTTCCCTCCAAATTAGAGGAAGAGTAACCTCCCACCTTCTCAGCCGCGCCGAACAGAAAGGCCTTTAAGACTGTGTAATGAACGCCCACGTTGGGCAGATGGCAAGTGTTGGCATCGGTCACGTCCAGGACTGGACGGGGGTGAGGCCTAGGACGCGGGACCCGAGGAACCACTCCCCCCTGTGCTGGTGCAGGTTTGGGCTCAGCCGTCGCATGGCGTGATGCCGAGAGGGAGGGCCTCCTCGAGTTTCGTGTCCTGGGGCCCCGGCTTGCCTCCCCGTAGTCCCGGCCCTGTCCGCTTCCTCCGCCCGTGTCCATCTTTCCTACTTCTGCACAGACCGTCTCTGGGGGCCTGTTTGTCCCCCGAGTAACTGAGACGCCACCATCTCGTCCACTGAGGTACCCGGGTAACTTTTGTTCGCTGCCGACCAGAACCGGGTGAGAGCCAGTTCTTGTTCTGGATGGGTTTGAGAGATGATGCCAGTGCTGCTCTCCCGGGAGTGCACACTGTGGAATCAAGATCTGCCCCTGGTAGCTTGTTTCTCAGTTGAGTCCTCCAAGACCCTATTATGGCAGGTGCAGTGACTGGCCCTTGTCCTTCTCGGCCCGGGAGGCATCCTGGTGCTTCTCAAAATAGGACTTGGTGGTAGACGTGTGATGTCCTCCTCTCTGCTCTGGTCATTTTCAAGGCTACTAACACTAGAAGTTTCTTAGGAGTAGCAGAGGAGCTATTGTAGATGAAATGGAAGTGATTTCCTTAGAACTTTCCAGGATTTTCAGGTCAGAGGATAGATGAGGTTTTTTTTTTTTCATGAAGTTTATTTATTTTTGAGAGAGAAAGTGAGTGAGCACCAGCAGGGGAGGAGCAGAGAGAGAGAGAGGGATACGCAGAATCTGAAGCAGGTTCCAGGCTCCAAGCTGTCAGCACAGAGCCCGACGAGGGGCTCGAACTCACGGACCGTGAGATCATGACCTGAGCCGGAGTCGGACGTTCAACTGACTGAGCCACCCAGGTGCCCCCGGATGGATTAGCTTTTACATCAAACCTGGTTGAGTGGATAGGAAGAATAATTTGGAAAGTCTCTAAAGCCTGTGTATGCTCACACTAGTTTATTTTCACTTACGAGTGAGAATGGGGAGATGATTTGGAAAAGGAAGCAGAATGCTGTACCAGAACTCTCTATTATTTACTACGCTCTGAGATTAGTTGCATTTTGAATTAGGTGCAGAGATGAGTGTGGGTAGATATTCGGTACATCAGTTATTTATTGCTGTGTAACACGCTACCTCTAAATTTAGTGGCTCGGGGGTGCTTATGAGTAGTTTCGTGACTCCCAGGCTCACTTGCACATCAGACTTCCTTCAGAGTATGATCCACGTTTCTCTAATGCGAGTGGGGTCTTCACTGTCCAGTGAACAGACACATTTGTGTTTCGGGCTCCCCACCGTCCCCGCTTGGAATTCTCCTGTTCCTCTTGTCATCCGTGTCCTGTGGATTCAGTAGGAGACACTTGCCGTTTTCGTTCTCTTTCAATACATCTGTTAACTCTTCATTCCGTCACTGATACTTAGTGTATGCCCGTTGTGGGAATCTACCCCTTTTGTTGAGGACTGGGTCAAGAATGGGCACGTGACCTGTTCTGGCCAGTGAGAGGTCAGGGGCAGTCCGCTGGAGGCCGGGGGCGGTGGGGGGTGGGGAGGCTGGACGAGAAGACGGTCTTGTTCTCGTCCATGGTGTTTCGCCTGGAACTGTGGCGTCCGTCGTGCTGCCCGCAGACGGTGAAGCCACGGACAGCGGCACGGTCCTTACCGTTGAGGCGCCGCAGCCGTTGGCTCTGGGGTGCCCACTGTCGCTGTGATCGGTGGAATAAAAGATTTTCTTACTGTCCGAACCAGCTTCAGGCCCAAAGCTTTTACTGGCAGCAGAAAACCTATAACCTCACCCATGGCCCTTCACATAGTATTGCGGTTCTAGAAAGCAGGATTTGGAATCTGATGGACTCTTAACTTTGTTTTGGTGCCTATGTAAGTGTATCATTTAATCCTTCCAATGTGATCCTTTTGTAGAGTAAGGAAACTGAGGTTCCGAGTTAGCTGAGCTTGTTGGGACTGAGCTAGGGCCCGAAATAAAATCAGGTCTATGTGACTCCGCTCCTCAGGGCCTCATCATTTAATGTGAAAAGTGGAGATATTCTATAATGCTGACCTCATAGGGTTGTTGGGGGGGATTAAATAGGTAATTTAGAGTTTTAAGTATATGGTCTGCTGAACAGACATCAATAAACAGCTGCTATTATCATTCGTGTTGCTGTTATTTTTCCCTGTCGTGTGCTCACCGCTTCGTACGGTATCTGGCACGTTTCAGGCTCTGCGTAAGTATTTGCTGACTCATGAATGATTCAGTGGCTAATTTCTCGGATTCTGTGACTTATGGTGCTCAGGCATGTGGCACCTCATCGTGCGTGCCATTTGACTACTTCACTAAGATTTCTGGCCTCCCCAGTGACATTGATTTGCATGTTCCTTGGCAGGAGGGAGCAAATCTTACCCTTTTCAGTTCTCCTACCTGGTTCAGTGGTAGGCATTTGAAGGCTATTAAAAATTAAATACTTGCCGTATTAAGAAGTGTGTTTCAAGAACTCTCTGTTTGGAACACTTGGCCCCTTGCGCTGACTATAACATTTTCATGGGAATTGAAAGTTTTGTAAAGTATCCTATTTGTTACCAGTTTTTTGGGCCGGGTTAATAGATTGAAGAGAATTTATTTTATGGATCACTTCTGAAATTCCTGTTTGCCTTACGCTTTGTATCAGAGGAACTAAAAAATTCTTTAGAAATATTTCCTTTGTTTGTCAGATTCTCACTGAGACGTGAACAGAGATATAGCGCCTCCGTCTCATGAGTTTAATAACTTTTTTTTTTTGCCTTCCGATAGACAACTGAATCTGAATTTTACTCTGAATTTCTGATTTCTGGCTTATTGTTATGCACTACATCATACTTTCTCTCAGGAGCTATAGGTCTGTATTCTTTCCTATGACGAGAACAATGGACATTCCATTCTGTCTGCCCTCTGCGGGAAGGTCATGGCACAGGTACAGTGAGACCTTGGAGGGATAGTTTACGTTAAATGTGGTTGGAACAGCCCAGTAAGCTCAATTTCTCTGTTTTAATCCATTGTTTTACTGTTGCGATAATCCTTTTTTTTTTTCCTGACTACATAGATAACTTTGCTGTATTTGTATTACCCATCAACACAGAAAAGAGTTGTCATTTTGTCCGTATGCTTCAGTAAATTAAGAAATGCTTTTGGGGCCTGGTTTCCTCTTTCTTTTTTTTAGGGATTTTATGAAGAATGGATATGCATTGTTTTGTGAGAATTAAATCTGATTTGCCAATAATGAGTAGGGTTGGAATATACAATTGTCTTTTATTTCCACGTCGAAGTGGCGTTCAAGAAGATCGTGGATCCTTTGGGTCCTAGAGACCGCGACTAAAAACGACCCAAGCACCTTTGAAATACCTTGATACTTCTTTTCTTTCTTTTAATTGCTCATCTCCTTGAAATAAATTCTTCCACATTCAACAGTCAACAAATAGTTAGTGGGCATCTGCTCAGAAAATGATGTGACTGATGCTGGACTACTTAACGACAACAACCACCACCACCTGAAACCCCTGGTCTCGTTTTCCTGCTCCTTTGCTTAATTATACTCTGACTTTTCAAAAGTAAACAGAGGCATGGGAATGCAGGCTGGTGCAGCCACTCTGGAAAACAGTATGGAGGTTCCTCAAAAAACGAAGAGTAGAACTACCCTAGGACCCAGCAATGGCACTACTGGGCATTTATCTATGGGATACAGGTGTGCTGTTTCGAAGGGACACATGCACCCCCATGTTTATAGCAGCACTATCGACAAGAGCCAAAGTATGGAAAGAGCCCGAATGTCCATCGATGGGTGAATGGATAAAGATGGGGTAAATGGAGTATCACTCGGCAATCAAAAAGAAGGAAATCTTGCCATTTGCAACTACGTGGATGGAACTGGAGGGTATAATGCTAAGCGAAATTAGTCAGAGAAAGACAGATATCATATGACTTCACTCATAGGAGGACTTTAAGAGACAGAACAGATGAATATAAGGGAAGGGAAACAAAAATAATATAAAAACAGGGAGGGGGACAAAACATACGAGACTCACAAATATGGAGAACGACCTGAGGGTTACTGGAGGGGTTGTGGGAGGGGGAGGGGCTAAATGGGGAAGGGGCACTAAGGAATCTACTCCTGAAATCATTGTTGCACTAGCTGCTACCTAAGTTGGATGCAAATTAAAAAAAATAAAAAAAAAAGTAAACAGTGGTCTTCTTAAATCCAGTGGCGAACCAATCAGGGCTGATTCAGGAAGACAGAAGCTGTTCCCTTTTCTAAGGCATAGCGAGCCTAGGACGCAGTCAGCTGCGCATTGCGGAGCGAGGAGAAGCTGGTGTAGAAGGTGCAGGCCTGAGCCAGCATTGGTCGCTTCTCAGGGTTCCTGGCGGTGACTGCAGCTCTGGCCGGCTTAGCTCCTCCGGCTGCAGGGGTGCAGTTCTCCCGATCTGGGGGTCGGAAGGCTGCGGCCAGCCTCTGTTGGGGTTCCACCGTCTACCTTCATTCGTGCCCGCTGATCTCACGGGAGCTCCTCTCCTTGCAAAGCCGCCGCGAACCCTCCAGGCAGAGGGGCGCGGGGCCAGGATTTGTGGCCACCCCGGGTGGTGGGTGGGGGGACAGCCAGCAGTCCCGCACGAGAGAAGCCTGCTTCTCAGGCTTCCTTTCATGTAGGACACGGTGGCCCCTTTCACCTGCTTGGGGCTTATCTGCCTTGCCTTGCATGAGGGTCCCCCCCACCTTTTGTCTCCTCTCCCTCCGTGTGTGGCCCTCTTCCCGTTCCCTCCTCCCTTCCCACCCACAAAGTTTTGTGTCACACGTCTTAAGAGCTTCGTCCTGGTGTCTTCGTTCTTCACCATGCTCTCTCCTTTGGGGGCCACTGTCGTCGTCACACGGGCGATCATTGTTTTCTGTTAGCGAGCCTCCCTGTGCTACGTACATCACGGAGACCAGGCGAGTCCCTCGTCTTTGCGTCGTTCCAGTAGTTCCCAGTAGTTCCCATAGTCGTAACTCCCTCCTTTACTGGCTGTATTATTACACAGTGGAGTCTCCTGCAGTCCCACCTCGAAAGAGGCTATATCGTTAGCAGTGTGTTATGTATTTGTCACCTTTTCTAAACAAAAAAAAATGCCTGTACTGACATATTTACTTTTTGTAAACAAAATGGGATAATATTAGATACAGTTTATAGCTTGAGCTTTTCACTTAATATCTTAGTTATCTTTCCCTATTCGTTCAGGTAGCTTTAATGCAAGCTTTTAATTAACAGCATCGTATAGAAGTTTCTTATAGTATTTATTTGTAGTATTTACGTGTCTATTGATAGGCATTGGGATCGTTTCCAGTTTTTTGCTCTTGTAAACGATACCCCAGTGACTGTCCTTACATGTACAACGGTGTGCGCTTTTGAAAATGTAAATCTTTTACGGGCACCTGGGTAGCTCAGTCCCTTAAGAGTCCGATTTAAGCCCTGGTCATGATCTCGAGGTTCGTGGGTCTGAACCCTGCATTGGATACACTTCGGATCCTCCGCCCTCTCTGCCCTTCCCCCTCGCGCTCGCTCGCTCTCTCTCAAAAGTAAAAAATAAACATGCAAACAAATTTAAATCCTTTATTTTGAAATTATTTTAATCTTACAGAAAAATTGTAAAAGTAGCACAGAGGACCCTGCCTCACCTCTTCTCCAGGCTCACCAGGTATTGTGAACATTTTTGCCGCATTTGCTTTATGATTCTTCTCTTTTGAAAATTTATGGAGAACTTTTGTTTTCTGAACCACGTGAGACTTTGCATATACATTTTGTCCCTTTCCCCCCGTGTTACTTCAGAATGTGCACGTTCAAGAACAAAGTTGGTTTCTTATCCAACCGCAGTACAGTTTCAAGATTCGGGAAATCTGCTGTCAGCACAGCATTTCATCAAGGGAGCATTGCTCCCTTGGTGTCCTTCCCCGCTGCCCGTGTAGGGGTCAGAGCTGAGCATCGCAGTTAGTTGTCACGTTTCTTTAGTTTCCTTTAATCTGGAACCCGGATCATCAACCCTTTATGGCCCTGACATTGCTGAAGACTGCAGGTCAGTCGTTTTAGAACATGGTCCTCAGTTTGGGTCTGTCCGATGCTACTCCGCGATTAGATTCTCGACTCCGTGTCCTGGGCAGAGTGTACTGTCACCTTGTGCCGTGTTGTGTCCTTTTCATGCGTCACAGCAGGGGCGCGCGGGGTCCTGGTCCTCCTCGGTCGTGGTCGTGCTGTGTTGATCACATAGTTGAGGTGTTGTCTCGTCTCTTCCCTTGCTTCTTCTCAGTCTCCCGTGTGCTCCTCTCGATGCCAGCTCACCGGGAACCATCCAGACAGAGGGGTGCTGAGAAATTATTTACTCTTTTCTACCTTGTAAGCGAACAAGGGGTGTGGGGAAGACACTTTGAGAACGTAAAAAAGTCCTGTTCCTCTTCAGAATTCCCCTTAGATTCAGCATCCATTGATGCCCACGCTTTGCCTGCCTCCCATCTTGATAGATTTCAGAATGTTGATTTTCTGCCCTTCCCATTCCCCCCACTTGTACTCTTCATCATAGTATAAGGACGAGCCTTCTGCTGTCACCTATTTTTATGTGTCCGTTTCATTGTCATTGTGGTTGATACGCTATTACTGTCCTGCGGGTACTTAAATTCTGACCCCTTCAACGTGCAGGATCTTTTTGGAGGATACATTTCTACGTGTGAAATGGCCTTCTCTGTACATGTACGCTTTTCATAGCTATTTTCAGTGTTGCCCTCACAAAGTGTGTTCATTCCCACCAGCAGTGTTTGAGAATGCTTGTTTCCCTCACAACTTTGCTGTGATTCTGGGGTCTGCCTGTCTTTCCTGATCTGACGGGGTGGAGTTGGGGGGAGGGAAACCTTCTTTAATCGTTAGACTGGATTCTTTTAGTAGCTTCCTTGGAAAATGTTTTTCTCATGTTTAAATTTGGTTGTTTTTTTTTCTTCTTATAATCTGCAAAAGCTCGTATTTAAATGCTTATAGCAGTTAGTCATTTGTTAATGTACTGTATTTTTTTCCATATAGATGTTATAGAGTTTTATGGTGTTTAATGTTTTGAATCTTTATTTAATGAGTTTTCCCAGTCTTTTCCCTTGTGCTTTTGGGTTTTGTCAAATGCCTATACAGGCCTTCTCTGTCTGAAGATTATGAAAATATTCTTCTATTTTTGTCTAGTCTTTAAAAAAATTTTTTTTTATGTTTTATTTTTTATATCTGAGAGAGACAGAACATGAGCGGGGGAGGAGCAGAGAGAGAGGGAGACACAGAATCCAAAGCAGGCTGCAGGTCCCGAGCTGTCAGCACAGAGCCCGACGCGGGGCTCGAACCCACAAACCGTGAGATCATGACCTCAGCTGAGGTCGGACTCTTAACCGACTGAGCCACCCAGGCGCCCCTTGTCTCGTCTTTTTTTAAAAAGAAATTATTTTATACATTTAATCTTCAACTCATCAGGAGTACGTTTTCCCGTTATTATTTCACATGTTCGGGGCCAGGCTCCCCTTTCCGCTGCACAGCAGATGCACCTTCTGGTGATGTCTGTATCATTCTCATTTCCACCACCCAGGAACAGGGTCTTCTTCGACTCTTCTCCAATGCTTCTTTCTTTGGCTCTTGCTAAGACACTCTCCTTGTTCTTCACCTTGATCTTTGACCGCCACCCCCCCCCCCCCCCCCGCTACTTGGGTTTTTTTTATCGCGTCTTTAAAAATCAGTCTTTTAAAAATTCTGTGTCCGTAGGGACCATGTACCCGTGACCGTTGCATCACCACTGCCAGCCACAAATGCTTGGCACATAGAGAAGCTGCCCTTCTTGAGTTGACCGGCTGTTCCAGGATTTTGATAGTAGCTCTCAGTTCAGTCTTTTTTATTAGTGTCTTAGAGGAATGTCTATCACATTAGCAGATTGGATAAAGCGGGGGAAAGATCAAGTACACGGCACATCACAATGCGTTGTGGATTTGAGTAAAGTAATGAACTCAGTGAAACCTAATGCAACAATGTACGGCCTTGTAGAAGGATCTAAAACCTATTGTATAAGTACGGTATTTCCTGATGGAAACGTAAGGGGAAATGACTTAAAAGTTTTCATTGATAACTTGGGTTTAACATAATTGAAGAGGGTGATCTTGTTTCTGAAGATGTTAAGGTGTCCTTATATGACCAGAGGAGTAAATTCTGCTTTTTCCTGTGAGGAATTATATTTAGAATATTCTGTCTGGTTTAGGAATGTGAGTCCTGTGGAGCGCCTTCAGAGCCGAGGGCTTAAGGGATAGTGCGTCATAGGAATTGCGTCACAGGAGGATGGTTGGTGAAAAGGCAGATGCTTAGCCTGAAGAAGAGAATATTTCAGGGGGCAGGGAAGTGTCTCACAACTGGATGATCATATAATTTTATTGTCTAACGCAGGAGTCTTTGAGAGTGAAAGAGGTCAGTGTTAATAATTATGCCGAGATGATGGGCGTAAACTGGGACTCTTCAGGGCAAGTGGAAACATATGGTCGTCTACTTAAAATAATCTTCAAACATTTGAATGTCTGTTATGTGAAAGAAAGATTAAACCTCCTCTGTGGGAGAGATTGGGCCAGTGCATTTGTACCAACCCATCAAATATTTGTGTATGTATTTTTTGCAGGTACTGTGCAGATGTCCGTTTTCTCATTACCTGTAGCATAACCATTTGTGTGCTCAGGGTCCTGTACCTTTCACTAGAGGAAGTTAGAACCCATGCCTTTGATGGCTTTTATGGAGACCTTGCCCCGAGGTCGTGGGATCAGAACCTGTGCATTCTGGATTAGGGCGTGGCCCCTCCCGCCCATTCTCCACAGTACTGGCCGGCAAGCCCTTTGTCTCTGGCCTTCCCCCCCCCCCCCCCACTTTCAGCTCTAGTGCTGTTGTCTTGTTCACTGTAACACCTCTCCTCCTAAATACCTTTCTGTTAAATGTTTTATTTCTGTGAGTCTTGGTTTTATGCCAAACAAAAGAGGTACCTTTTCTTCCTCGTGGCAGGGCCATCTCTTCAGCTTTAAGGGCTACAGACTTCAGATGTGCTCATTCTTTCTGTGGGTGCTGTGGTCATTCCTTGGCTTCCACCGGGTGCTGATGGGGTGCTTGGTCCTCTAGTACCTTGTTTAGCCCTTCATAACAGCTCTGAGTGGCACATGGGACTGTTTCCATTTTCTGTGTAAGGGTTGAGAAGGGTTCATCTCCGCTGGAGGTGACCCAGCCCGTAGGTATACCAGATGGATCTAAGCCTGGGTCTCTTCCTTTGTCCCCTTATGTATGTATTTATTTATTTAAATTTTATTTGATGGGGGGAGGGGCAAAGGAAGAGAGAATCCCAAGCGGCTGCACACTCAGCGCAGAGCCCGATGTGAGGCTCGATCCCACGACCCTGGGATCATGACCTGAGCTGAAATCAAGAGTTGGATGCTGAGCCGACTGAGCCATTCAGGTGCCCCACCCACGTATGTATTTATTTGACCAGTATCAGAGTGCATTGTGCCAGACTTCGTCTCTCCCAGATTCATAGCAAGTCTCCTCCCCCCGCTTCTTCCCACAAGCGCACGCTCGAGTCACATGGGGCACTTTTCTGTACCTTCAGAGTGCCAGATTTCTTCCTGCTGGGGTCAGTAAGACAGACCCAGCCACTGTCCCCATGTTGTTGGGGGTCTAGTTGAGTAAACAGATCGAGAATATCAGTTTTGTTTTACATATCACGATATTTAAGAAGACAAGTACAGAATGTAATGGCAGTGTGCTGTGTGGCCCTTGACCTACTCTGGGAGTCAAGGAAGCTTTCCAGGGGAGCTGAGGAAGTGCCATTGAGACAGAAACCTGAAGGATAGTAGGAGTTAGCTAGAGAGGAGTGGGATGAGACTGCTTTGGGGGACAGAGGACAGTGCACGTGTAGAATCTCTGGGGGAGAAACTTGATGTCCTAGAGGTTCAGAAGGAATCCGTGTGTGTGTGTGTGTGTGTGTGTGTGTGTGTGTGTGTGCATGCGCACCTGTATGAGGAGAGAGAAAGAGAGAGGGAGATGCTTGATACAAGACTGGGGAATTACGCAGGGGCTAGATCAAGGTCTTGGTAGATTCTCTGGACGACCAGGTAGTTTTTCTTTCCTTTTAATTTTATGTGTTTTTTGCATACGTGAAGCGATCACGTAATGGGATTTTCAAAGGACCGCAAAGGGCCCGGTGGTGTTGTCTCCTTCCTGCCTCGTGTCTTCCGCCCTCCAGTTCCCTTCCCTGGAGACCCCTGTAGCCTCACTTCCTGCGTGACCTTCCACAGAAGCTTGTGCACAGACGGGTAGATAGGCGACGATGTATTTTTCCTCCCCCCTTTTTACGCAAATAGCAGAATATTATACAGACTGTTTGGCATACGTTACTTTTTTCAGTTAACATGTTTTAGATGCCGTTCCATGGCAGTAAAGGAAGAGCTATTTTGTTGGCCCGCAGCCCTCTCGGTGGCTTCCCAGGTGTCATCTGAAACCGGCCTCCATTAGTGGAAGGCAAGGAGAGACCCGAGAAGAAGGCAGGCGCTCCAGGTGTAGGTGGCAGTTTTCACGAGCAAAGGAAACTGCCTCGCAAGGCTTCCCTGGGTGGCAGCAAGACAAGTGGATCCCTGCACCGCCCGCCAAACTGTGGAAGTCTGTACGGAGGCCCAGCCCGGGTTCAGTCAGCATACCGTGCAGGTGTTCTCAACCTCACATCACTGTCGCAAGGCTCCGTCCCTGGAGCAGCCTCTGGGAGCGGGACAGGCAAGCCGACCCTACTTCCTAAGAACAGGGGAGGCGGTGAGGAGCCTCTGATTGCCCAGGTCCGGTCATGGGTCACTCGGCAGCTATGTCTGTCCGATGACCTCTCTCAACCGATTTCGTTCGTTCTTCTGGCTGCATGGTATTCTGTTGCAAGTATATATCTAACGCCAATATACCTGACGAGTGCAGTATTGCCGAGGTAGAGGATAACTAGTAAACCGTTAGTGTTTCAGGCGGGAGATGATGGGGCCTTGGATTCAAATAGCGGGGGTGGAGCTTATATGTGATCAATCGATCTACAACAAAAGAGGCAAGAATATATAGTGGGGACAAAACCATAAATGTGAGACCTGCAACCATAAAACTTCCAAAAGAAGACATAGGCAGGGATCACTTGAACATCAGCTTTAGTAAGACATATTTATGGATATGTCCTTGTAGACAAGAGAAACAAAAGCAAAAATAAACTAATGGGACTGCACCAAAATAAAAAGCTTTTGCATAGCAAAAGAAACTCTCAACAGAACAAAAAGGCAACCTACTGAACGGGAGAAGATACTTGTTTTTTTTTTTGTTTTGTTTTGTTTTTAATTTTATTTTTTAAAATTTACATCCAAATTAGGTAGCATATAGTGCAACAATGATTTCAGGAGTAGATTCCTTAGTGCCCCTTCCCCATTTGGCCCATCCCCCCTCCCACAACCCCTCCAGTAACCCTCAGTTTTTTCTCCATATTTATGATCTCTTATGTTTTGTCCCCCTCCCTGTTTTTATATTATTTTCGTTTCCCTTCCCTTATGTTCATCTGTTCTGTCTCTTAAAGTCTTCATATGAGTGAAGTCATATGATTTGTGTCTTTCTCTGACTGACTAATTTCACTTAGCATAATACCCTCCAGTTCCATCCACGTAGTTGCAAATGGCAAGATTTCATTCTTTTTGATTGCCGAGTAATACTCCATTGTATATATATACCACGTCTTTATCCATTCATCCATCGATGGACATTTGGGCTCTTTTCATACTTTGGCTGTTGTTGATAGTGCCGCTATAAACATTGGGGTGCATGTGTCCCTTCGAAACAGCACACCTGTATCCCGTGGATAAATGCCTAGTAGTGCAACTGCTGGGTCGTAGGGTAGTTCTAATTTTAGTTTTTTGAGGAACCTCCGTACTGTTTTCCAGAGTGGCTGCACCAGCTTGCATTCCCACGGGAGAAGATATTTGTAAGTAATATGTCTGATAAGGGGTTAATATCCAAAATGTATAAAGAACTTACACTCAACACCAAAAATCCCAAACAATCCAATGAAAACGTGGGGAAGGACATTTTTCCAAAGAAGATACACAGATGGCCAAATGACGCACGAAAAGGTGCTCACTGTCATTCATCAACAGGGAAATGCAAATCAGAGCTGCAGTGAGAGATCACCTGATACCTGTCAGAATGACTAGCCTAGAAAAGACCAGAAATAACAAGTGTTGGCAAGGATATGGAGAAAAAGGACTTGTGAGCTGTTGGTGGAACGTTGGTGCAGTCGCTGTGGAGAATGGTGCGGAGGTTCCTCAAAAAATTAAAAATAGAAATACCATGAGATCCAGTAATTTCACTCCTGGGTATTGACCCGAGGATAATGAAAACACTAATTTGAAAAGATACTCGCAGTGCTATGCTTATTGCAGCATTATTTATAATAGCCAAGATGTGGAAGCAACCTAAGTATCCATTTGTAGATGAATAGATAAAGAGATGTGGGATATATAAATGGAATTTTATTCAGTCATAAAAGAGAATGCAGTCTTGCCATTTGTGACAACATAGGTGGACTTAGAGGGTATTAAGTGAAATAAGTCAGAGGGACAGATTCCATATAATTTCACTTATATGTGGAATCTAGAAAACCAGATGAAGAAACAAAAAACTGAAAAAAACCAGACAAATACAGAGAACAAATTGGTGGTCGCCAGAGGGGAGGTGGGTAGGAGTAAGGGCGAAATAGGCGAAGGGGCTTAAGAGGTATGGAGTTCCAGTTATAAAATAAGTAAGTCGTGGAAATGAGAGGTACAGCATAGGGAATATGGTCCATAAAATTGTAAGAACATCGTATGGTCACAGATGGCAACTACACTTACTGTGATGAGCACTGAGTAATGTATAGAATTGTTGAGTCACTGTATTGTACACCTGAAACTAATAGAATGTTGTAGGTCAGCTATATGTCAATGACTTATTTAAAATTTTATTTATTTACTTATTTTTTCACAGAAAAATAGTGGTGATGGAAAGAGAGCTTAAGTGGCTTTATACAAAAGAGATTTAGTGTTAAACAACGGGAGGTTCTGTTGATTGATGGCATATTAGGGGTGAAACACAGGGCTGTCTTCCAGCCTTTCAAGCTTGAGCAGTTGGGTGGACGATGATGTCATTTTTTAGGTTGGTTAACACTAACGGAAGGTTAAGGTTGAGTTCAGTCGTACACCTGTTGAATTTAAGGAATGGGTGAGAGACAAGCAGATGTGAAGTAGTCACTTGACTGTTGGAGTCCAGAGCTCAGGAGAGAGGATTAGTCCTAGGATATAATTTGGGAGCTGATATTGTAGAGTGATACACAGTGACAACAATGGTAATTCACATTTGGGGAACGGGTGAGGTCACCCTGGTCGGTGACCTGATGAAAATGTTGTTGTAGTGGAAAGTGCTTAAAAAAGCATGTCCTTTTAGTCTTTGAGATAATGACATATAGCTGACCCTGGAACAGCATGGGTTTGAACTGCATGGGTCCACCTACGTGTAGATTTTTTATAGTACAGGACTGTCATTGTTTTTCTCTGTCTTAGGATTTTCTTAACATTTTTTCTCTAGTTCACTGTATTGTAGGAATACAGCATATTATATATATATATATATATATATATATATATATATATATAAAACATACACAATATGTGTTAGTAGACTGTTTATGTTATTGGTAAGGCTTTCCATCCGTAGCGGGCTATTGGTTAAGTTTCAGGGAGTCCAGTTATATGTAGATTTTTGGGTGCATGGGGTTCGGTGCCCCTAATCCCCGTGTTGTCCATGGGTCAACTATACCCAATGTTATAGGGTGTTATTAAAGTCCAGTGAGTGAGTGTGGAGACGATTACAGTTTGTTGTTCGATAACAATTAGCATATGAATAGAGTTCCTTGTGAAGTTGGCTATCACACAACTTGACAACAGCTTATTTATTACAAATGCATTACAGATAGTTGGAATCATTCATTTATTCATGTAACATGTGTTGAGTTCCCACCTCGTTCTGGAAGGATGTTCATATTTAGTGTTGTCCGGAGATAGCCATTGTTTCCAGTTGCTTCTTTCACTTTGTAATTCTTGATTTCAGTTACTGGGGTGTCATTGTCTTCAACTGAGTTGTCGGAGTTATTTTAGCTGAATGTAGTCATGCATGTTTACACCAAGGGTATCTTTTACCCCTATTTCCTCCTGACAAAACTTCAGACACACTAATTAGGGTTAAAATACGAACTGTCCCATATATGTGCTTATTCCTGAATTGGGAGGTATTTATAATAGTCATCCCAGACTTTTCTGAGATAGCTACCAGCTTTTTGTTAGTCCTGAGTTCTTTTTCCCAGAAAGAGGAGAAATGGTGGGTGGAGGAAGTGGCCTGTGAGGAATTTCGCTCCTTCAAGGTGGCTACCTTGGCCAAAGAAATTTCCGAGCCATTGGTCTGGTGTAATGGCTGTCAACTCTGAGGTAAGCAGTAACTAAAAAAAAAAAAAAATTATACATGCTTTGTCCTTACCCTAGAGAGAAACAACACAAAACCAAAAAATTTTTAGAAATGGAAACCATTACAAAAAGCAAAAACATTGTGTAACTGTTTGGGAACTATGAACATTCTGGTAGTTAACGTATAATAGTTTTGTAAGGGAAGTAGGGTGATAGATGCGAAGTTTAATACTGTATTTGATAGATACAGTCCCTCTTTTGGGAGTCCTGGCTGTCTAAAAAACCGTTTTAACCACATTAAAACTGAGCTGTTTTACAACTCAGTACTTAGAAAACCGGCAACGTAATAGAAGGTGGCAAAAGATTTGGGCAGCCTCTTGACCGAAGAAGATACAGTGACGGGAAAACAGTACGTAAAAGATGCTCAGTATCATTTGCCATTAAACTGCAAACTAAGTCCTCCAGAGGTCCCACCGCACACCTACTGGAATAGCTAAAGCAAGCAAGGCAGCAGACGGTTGCTGACGCCGACTGCTGGTGACGACGTGGCCGCCGGACTGCTCGCGGACTAGCTGGTGTGCAGTATGGGACGGACACTCCGGTGAGCAATTTCATCTGCCAACACAGTTCCATCCAGCAATCCCACTCCTCGGTTGTTATTCAAGAGAAATGAAGACACGCGTCCGCTGATTTCTCGTAAACAAACTGGCGCTTCTGTATCGAGATTCTGCTCGATCGTAAAAAGCAACAAGCTGTTGGTACATGAGACAGTACGGATGCATCTCAGGTGCTATGTCGGTATTTATCAGCCTTGAAAAATTGCTATACCTCCTCTAACCTTTTTAGATTTTCCCCCCGAACTGCCCATTTCCCTTGTGAAATTTTTATTTATTTATTTATTTATTTATTTATTTATTTATTTAGGTTTGTTTATTTTTGAGAGAGCGAGAGAGAGCTAGAGTGTGAGCGAGGAGGGGTAGAGAGAGAGGAGACGCAGAATCCGAAGCAGTCCCCAGGCTCTGAGCTGTCAGCACAGAGCCCAGCGTGGGGCTCGAACCCACGGACCGCGAGATTGGACGCTCAACCAACTGAGCTATCCAGGCGCCCCTCCCTCATGAAAGTTCAATACCTCGGGCCTTATGTGCTGAGGCCCTTTGGAGGACCCAGACCAGTGTAATAGCCCGGAACCAGTTTTTACCTCCTTGGGGACAGTATCGCTCTCACTTCCCCACTGAGAATGCATGGGCTAACTGAAGGAAGCCGAATTCATGAGTTTATATGCCATTCTCAAAAAGGAAGGATTGTCAGGTCACAGGAAAGGCCCGTGCTTACCAGGGTAGAAGGAGGGGTCACAGACGGTCATGAGGCAACTTTGGGAGGTGATGGGAAGGTTCTGTTTCTTGATTGATTGTGGTGGTTGTGCTGCAGTATGCATTTGTCAGACTTACTAGAATTGTACCCCAAAGACCGAATGTTACGGGATTTACACTTCAATAAGCCTCCCTTTACCAAACGTAGCGTCCTGGAGAAGCCTGGAATGGTTCCTGGGGAGTAAGAAGATCAGAGGCTGATCACTTGGGAATCCTGCATCACAGAGTGTGGTCTGTACGCTGACAGATTAACATATGAAATCATAAGTAAACCCACCAAACTTGCTGGAAACACATAGATGAGTGCGTGTGTGTGTGTGCACGCACGTGTGCACACAGGCATGCTCACATGTACACACACTCACCCAGTGGGAAGCCCAAGGGACAGTAAACGATGGTGTAAATAGAGATTGTCTAGGGAGTCACTGAGGGTTTGATGGCCCAGCCTCCTGAGGACAGAGGCTTGATAAATCAAGGTCAAAAGTCCTAGTTTTCCCTGGAGACCTGCTAAAACCAAGTGGAGGTTTGATTTGCAAAAAGAGAACAGAAGAAAAGCCGCCTTCTGTTTCTTCGTGGGAGCTGAGCTGGCTTTTTGTCTGTCAGTCTGACTTCAGGTAAAAGTTCCCCAGTTCCTGTGGCATCCAATCGGGGAGAAGTTTTTATGCTACATTTGCTTTTTGTTAATACACTTTTTTTTTTTTTTTTAAAGTAAGCTCTGCGTTCAGCGTGGGGCTTGAACTCATGACCCTGAGATCAAGAGTCACTTGCTCTACTGACTGAGCCTAGTCAAGCGCCTCTACATTTGCTTTTTCTTCAGTTAAATCTGAGACTTTTTTTCTCCTACTGCAGTCTCCAACTGAAGTACACGTTATCATCTTCTATCAAGAGGAGCCTGGCGAAGCAGGGCTGGTGGAAATACAGGTTTTGCTTTTGGAATATCTTTAACAAAGGTATTTGAATTTGCAAGTGTTGCCAAGCAATGAAGATTCCTCTCCCATCAAAGCTCTTATGTGTAATCATTGTATGCATCTCTGAGCCAAATGCATGCATCTCTGTATGCATTCTGAGCCAAAATGTTATATTTTTAAATGCTCTGGTGACAAATGAGCTTTTTTTTTTTTTTTCCCTTTTCTTTTAAAAGCCCTTACTGAATTATCACATATTTTGGGAAGTTTCGCAGATAGTACTGTAAGGAAAATTCTGCTTCTTGTAATCTTTCTCTTGCGGTAGTAGGCATAGGGGTTGTAGTAAAGGTTGTTGACTAGTGCAGATATTAAGGACAGCACCTTATGGACTGCATCTTAGCATATCTGAAAGCCGTGAAGAAGATATTACTGACTTCGTTGATCACAGGGAGACAGGCATCTTGTCAATACCTGTTGGTTGATATTTACAGCACGCCTTCTGGGGTTGGAGAGCGCTTTTTCTAGGAACACAGGGAATACAAATAAAACTGAAGATATGCAGTCTTCAAGTTCAGTCACACTTTCAACTAGCCTCGTGGATCACTGGCCCCTAACCTGTCACCTACCGCCGTTACCACAGTGCTTCTGTAAGATTTATCACTGTTGACGCGGCCTTTAATTTGGCTGAGGTAGTGTCTTTCAGGGTTCTTTTTGCTACAGAGTTACCTCTTCCTTCCCTCTTCCCCTGCTACACTACGTGTAGCCCTCACTTAGGGAGTGGGGGCTTATGCTCTGCCTCCTTGAAGGCACAGTATGTACATACGTGACGACAGTGATTTTATAAGCTGGCAATAGAACATTTGAAACCAAAATTAAAACAGTAGCATTACCAAACCTAAGGTACACAAAACTACCATCTTTAAAGTGCCTAAAATGCCAGTGGAAGAAATCAAGGGATACCTAAATGAATGGGGAGACATAGTCATCGATGGGAAGACAAAATAGTACGGATGCCCACTCTTCTCAAACTGAGTAAATTCAATTCCCGTAAAAAGCTCAACAGGATTTTCTTTCTGGATATACACATGCTGAGTCTAAAATGTATACGAAGAGGTCAAGGAGCTAGAAAAGAGAAAAGAATTTGGCAAAAGAAGCGTAAGTTTGGAGGTATCGCACTATCTCCTGATAAGACCTACTGTGCAGCTGTAGTAACTGTATTAGGGTTCACCAGAGAAACAGTCGCTAAGAGGTATGTTCAAGGAATTGGCCCACACAATTAAGGAAGCTGCTAAGTCCACAATCTGCAGGATAGGCCAGCAGCTGAAGACCCAGGAAAGAGTCGATGAAGCTTGAGTCTGAGGGGGTCTGTAGGCAGAATTTCCTCTTCTTCTGGGATCCATCTTTTGTTTTTTTCTCTTAAGGCCTTAACATCTAATGTGAATTTCTTCTAGAAAGTACCTTCACAGTCATGCCTAGGCTCAGGTTTGACCAAATATCTGGGTACTGTGGCTCAGCCAAGTCGACATATAAAATTAACCACCAGTAACTAAGACAGCATGGTACCATGAAGGGCAGACATGGAGATCAATGGGACATAATAGAGAATCCAGAGATAAACACACAAATATGGGCAGTTGATTTTTGGAAAAGGCTCAAATGCAGTTTAATAATGAAAAGATACTTTGTGTTCAACAAATAGTATTAAAACAATTGAATATCTATGCAAAAAAACAAACCTCCATGTAAACTTAACATTCTGTACAGGAATGAATTCAAAATGGATCATACATGTAAATGTAAAATATAAAATGAAAATTTTAGAGAAAGCATCAGAGAAAATTTTCATGACCTTCTGTTAGGCAAGGAATTCTTCGACATGATACCAAATACATGATTCACAGAAAAGAACAGTAGCTTAGACTTCATCAAAATTAAACAGTTAAGTGAAAGATGTTAAGACAATGAAAAACCAAGTTAAAGGGGCGCCTGGCTGGCTTGGTTGGTGGAGCATGTGATTCTTGATCTCGGGGTTGTAAATTCAAGCCCCACATTGGGTGTAGAGATTACTTAAAACTAAAGTCCTTAAAAGAAAAGAAAAAAGAAAAGTCAGCCTACAGATTGGGAGCAAATATTTGCAATCACATATCTGACTATATTTTATGTAAATTATTCTTAAAACTCAACAATTGGAAGCATAAATACCAATAAAAAGGTGCCCAAAAGAAAGCCTATATGAAAAACCCACATCCTCAATGTGTAAAAGTGGAGAGCTTTTCCTCTACAGTCAGGAATAAGACAGAGATGTCCACTCTCACCACTGTTAATCAACAGTACTGGAAGTTTTAGACAGCTATCAGACAACAAACAAGAAATGAAAGGCATCCAGATTGGCAAGGAAGAAGTAAATCCCTTCCTATTTGCAGACGACATGATGCTCTATATGGAAAACTTGTAAGATTCCACCACAAAACTGCTAGAACTGATACCAAATTCAGTAACGTCGCAGGATACAAAGTCAATGTGTAGAAATCTGTTGCATTTTTATACATCAGTAATGAAGCCGCAGAAATTAAGAAATCAATGCCATTTACAATTGCACCAAAAACATTGAGATAGCTAGGAATAAACCTAACCAAGGAAGTGAAGGCATCCACGCTCCCAGATTGGAAGAACAAATACTATTAAAATGTCTATACTACCCAAAGCAATGTACACATTTAATGCAATCCCTAGCAAAATACCAACAGCATTTTTCACAGAACTGGAGCAAACAGTCCTAAAATTCGTATGGAACCATAAAAGACCCTGAGTAGCAAAAAGTAATCTTGAAAAAGAAAAGCAAAACTGAAGGTATCACAATTCTGGACTTCAAGTTGTATTACAAGGCTGTAGTCATCAAAAACAGTATGACACTGGCACAAAAATAGACACACAGATCAGTGGAACAGAATAGAAAACCCAGAAATGAACCCGTGACAATATGGCAATTAATCTTTGACAAAGCAGGAAAGAATATCCAATGGGAAACAAGTCCCTTCAACAAACAGTGTTGGGAAAACTGGACAGCTACATGGAAAAGAACTGGACCACTTTCGTATAGAATACACAAAAACGAAATTTGAACTAGATTAAAGACCTTAAGTGTGAGACCTGAAACCACGAAAATACTAGAAGAGAATACAAGCAGTAACTTCTTTGTCATTGACCATAACAACTTCTTTCTAGATCTGTCTCCTGAGGCAAGGAAATAAGAGCAAAAATAAGGTATTGGGACTTCATTAAAATAAAAAGCTTCCAAACAGCAAAGGAAACAATCAACAAAACCAAAAGACAACTATGGAATGGGAGAAGATATTTACAAATGGTGTATGGGATAAAGGGTTAGTATTCAAAAACCAAATAATCCAATTAAAAAATGGGCAGAAGACATGAACAGGCATTTTTCCAAAGAAGATATATGGATGGCTAACAGACACATGAAAACATACTCAACATCACTGATCATCAGGGAAATGCAGATCAAAACCACAGTGAGGTATCACCTCCCATCTGTCAGAATGGCTAAAATCAACAACCAGAAACAACAGGTGCTGGTGAGGATGTGGGCAAAGGGGAACCCTCTTGCACTGTTGGTGGGGATGCAAACTGGTGCAGCCACTGTGGAAGACGGTACAGAGGTTCCTCAAAAAGTTAAAACTAGAACTACCCTACGATCTAGCAATTGCGCTATAGGTGTTTACCCAAAGAATACAAAAATACTAATTCAAAGGTATACATGCCCTCTGATGTTTATAGCAGCATTATCTACAATAGCCAAGTAATAGAAAGAGCCCAAGTGGCCGTCAACTGGTGAACGGATAAAGACGTGGTGTATGTATATGCTGAAACATTAATTACTCAGGCATAAAAAAAGAAGGAAATCTTGTCCTTTGCAACAACACGGACGGAGCTAGAGAGTGTTATGCAAGGCAATAGAAGTCAGTCAGAGAAAGACAAATACCGCATGATTTCACTCATATGTAGAATTTAAGGAACAAACTGGCAAAGGGGAAAATTTTAAAAGAGAGAGGCAAACCAAGAAACAGACTCTTAACTGTAGAGACCCACTGACGGTTAGGGGAGGGGAGGTGGGTGGTGGGGATGGGGGAAATAGGTGATGGGGATCAAGGAGCGCACGTGTCACAATGAGCAACCCGGTGACGTACGGAAGTGTTGAATCACTATATTGCACACCTGAAACTAATATTACGCTGTATGCTAACTAACTGGAATTTAAATAAAAACTTAAAACAATGCTTCAAAGGTTTGAATAGACATGCCACCAGAGAGGATATACACATGGTAAATAAGAGAATGAAAAGATAAGCAGCATCATTAGCTTTTAGGGAAAGGCAAATTAAAACCGCAGCTCTATTACCGCTGCCTGCCTATTAAAAAGGCTAAAATGAAAAAAAAAAATGGTGACAATAGCAAATGCTGATGGGATGTGAAATGGCACAGCCATTCTGGAAAAAAAGTTGCCTCGCTTGTTAATGGAGTTACACGCAAGCTTAACATACGACCCAACGATCCCAGTTCTCCATCTGTTTTTTTAGAGAAGTAAAAACTTACATTCATTCCAGAACCTGTACATGAATGTTTCTAGCAGCTCTGGCCTAAATGCCCCCTACCTAGAAACACCCAGACGTCCCTCAGTGGGTGCAGGAACACTGCTCAGCCGCAAAACTGAAGGCAATAGATTGGCTGGATCTCAGACATCTTACCGAGCGAAAGACTTCTGTCTCAACAGGTTACAGACTGTCTGATTCCATGCATATGATATCCTCAAAAAGATAAATTTATGGGTGGTTGGGTGGCTCAGTCAGTTAAGTGTCCGACTTTGGCTCAGGTCAGGATCTCAGGGTCTTGAGTTTGAGCCCGCGTCCGGATCTGTGCAGACAGCTCAGAGCCTGGAGCCTGCTTTGGGTTCTGGGTCTCCCTCTCTCTCTCTGCCCCTCCCCCACTTGTGTTCTTTCTCTCTCTCTCAAAAATAATAAGTGAATACACTTAAAAAAATAAATTTATAGCGATAGAGAACAAAGCAGTGTTTGCCAGGGTTTGGGGGTGGGTGGGCAGAGGACCCCGTAACTACAAAGAGGTCAAATGAGGGAGTTTTTCGGCGTGATGGAATTGTTCTGCGTTCTGTTCATGGGGGTGGCAGCTCTAATCAATACATTTGCTAAAATTCACAGGCTGAACACTCTCCGAAATGCCAGTTTAATTGTATGTCAATTAAAAAATAGCTCATAATAAAAAGGACAGACACATTAAGGTCAACACAATGAAAACTTTATATTTATCCATGTGGGTGACTGTCACTCATTTACAGACATTGCTCTGTCACCTTACGTTATAGAGGTACAGCCCGGGGTGGCGGGGGGGGGGGGGTGTCCGTGTCCATTTTTACCCTGTGAGGACAGTCCTACTCCAGGCATATTTTACACGGCTCTTCGGGCACACGCGCAAGGGGAGATTCCCCAGAGTGCGTATCGAGGGCTGGGTCTGTTGGGCTGTTTCACTAGGTAAAGCCAACTTTTCAAAAGAAATTTTTTTTTTTTTGTAAAGTAGTTGCCACTCCAGCAGCAAATGAGATTTCCCATTTGTATACATTCTTGGCAACACTTGAATATGTCTGACTTCTAAACTTTTTTTCATTGCGTGGGTTTCAACTGGGTTCTCATTGTGGTTGAACATCTTATGTTTAGAGGCCATTTATTTTCCTTTTCCTAGACATTTCTGGATGGGCTTTTTTTCTTTTCTTTCTTTCTTTTTTTTTTTTTTGGTTGCTCACCTTTTTATTGGTTTGTTGTTTATTGAGTCTTAAGAGTTCCTTATATATTAAAAAATTTTTTTTTAACGTTTATTTATTTTTGAGAGAGGGAGAGACAGAGTGCAAGCAGGGTAGGGGCAGAGAGAGAAGGAGCCACAGAATCTGAAGCAGGCTCTGGGCTCTGAGCTGTCAGCACAGAGCCCGACATGGGGCTCAAACCCACAAACCGTGAGATCATGACCTGAGCTGAAGTCGGACGCTTCACCAACTGAGCCACCCAGGAGCCCCGGGAGTTCCTTATATATTTTAGAAACGCATCCTTGTGAGTTATATGTGTTGCCAGTATCTTCTGGTTTGTGGCCCATTTTGCACTCTCTTTATGGAGTTTCTTGTGAATGGTAGTTCTTAAGTTAATATAGTCAGACCCGTCTATCTTTTCCTTCGTGATTGTGCCTGTTTCCTATTCAAGAAACCTGTCTCTTGTATCCTGAAGTCATAAAGCATCCTGCTATATTATCTTTGCAAAGCATTAGCGATTTGCCTTTCACATTTGGGTCTTCAGATCCCCAAGACTTTTGTTTTGAGTATGGGGTAGAGGGTGGGGCCAGTTTCACTTTTTCCCCGGTGGGTCTAACTTGTCACCACAGCACTCTGTATCCAGACGTCCCAACTTTTCCCACCCAAGCAGCTGTGATACCTTTTCCAGGTCAGTTTCTATACATCAAGTGTCAGTCTTTGTGTGGCTCTGGTTTTGTATTGCTGTTCAGTTCTAGAACAAATTTCAGTATTTGGTAGTGAAGGTCTCTTAGGCTATTTGTGTGAAGACAGTGACTACATTTGCAAATAATGACATTTTTATTCTCCTTTGCTGTATCCTTAATCCTTTTCCCCCTTTTTTCTTGCCATACAGTACTAGCTTAGATTTGCAATACAGTGTTGAATTCAAGTAGTAATAATGGGCAGCTTTGTTTTGCTCTAAATCCTACAGGAAATGCTTTCAAGGTAAATAGGTGTTTTGTGGATACCTTTATCAGGTTAAGGAAGTTCCCATCTATCCCTAGCAAGCTAAGAGTTGTTTTTTTTTTAAATGATGTTGAATTTTATCAAAAGGTTTTCTGTTCTTTTTGAGATAATCAGGTGCTTTTTTTTCCTCTATGAATGGCACAAATTTCATTAAATGCATTAGTTGATATTTTAATGTTAAGCCAACCTTGCATTCCTGGGATAAACTTAAGTCGGTTATGAATTATTTTTTCAGAGTTTCATTTGCCAGTACTTTTTTTTTTTTTTCAAATTTAAAATGCTGTTTATGTAAGATACATTCCTATTTCAGGGATGTTAAATTTTCTTTCTTTCCCTTTCTTTCTTTCTTTCTTTCTTTCTTTCTTTCTTTCTTTCTTTCTTTCTTTCTTCCTCTTTCTTCCTTCCTTCCTTCCTTCCTTCCTTCCTTCCTTCCTTCCTTCCTTCCTTCCTTTCTTTTTAAATGGCTAATGATGATTAGATTGTAAAACGTATTGTGGTTTTGAGAGAAGTTAAAATATTTGAAATGTTGTGTCTTGATGCCAATTAAATGTTCTAATATTATATGTTTTGTGTTTGTGTTCTTAAGTGAACTTGACCTACAGTTGTCCTTCCTCATTCTTTTCTTGTCAAACTTAGGTATTAAGGCTGTGCACTATAATAAAATGAGTTGAATAATGTGTTTACTTTTTCGATATTCTTGAATAGTTGATGTAATATTGTCTTTATTTTATTCTTGACTTCTTGGTTGAACAAGCCTTTAAAATCATATAGGTGTAACATTTTAACTACTGATGTAGTTTCTTTAATCCTTATGAAACTATTCAGGTTTTCTTTTTTTTTTTTTTATTTTAGAGTTTATTTATTTAAATAATCTCTACACCCAACATGGGACTCACACTCATGACCCCCGAGATCAAGAGTCACATGCTCTTCTGACCGAGCCAGCCAGCTGCCCCTCTATTTATTTTTGATTCAGTTCTTTTGAGGAATTTGTTCGTTTCATCCATATATCCAAATTTGTTAGCCCAAAGTAATTCATAATAGGTTCATAGCATATGGTTGTTTAATCTATGTAGCATCTATAGTTGTCTACTCTTCATTTGTGCTATTGTCTATTTGTGTTTTATTCTTTTTTCTTTACCTGTCTTTGTTAGACGTTAGTCAATTTCACTGTTCTTTTTAAAGACATGAGTTTTGACCTTGACATTTTTCATTTTCTTTATCACTTGCTTTCTATACCAGTTATTAACATACTTCTACTTTGGGTTGATTTTGCTGACTTTTTAAAACTTCTTGGGGGCGCCTGGGTGGCTCAGTCGGTTGAGCATCTGACTTCGGCTCAGGTCACGATCTCACGGTCCGTGAGTTCGAGCCCTGTGTCGGGCTCTGGGCTGACGGCTCGGAGCCTGGAGCCTGCTTCCGATTCTGTGTCTCCCTCTCTCTCTGACCCTCCCCCGTTCATGCTCTGTCTCTGTCTCAAAAATAAGTAAACGTTAAAACTTCTTACAAGGGATATTTAACATATTACATTTTGGTCTTTTCTCTCTCTCTTTTCTTAATGTTTATTTATTTTGAGAGACAGAGAGGGAGAGAGTGAGGAGGGGGCAGAGAGAGGGGGAGAGAATCCTAAGCAGGCTCTGCACCATCAGTGCAGAGCCTGATGCAAGGCTTGGTCCCATGAGCTGTGAGATCATGACCTGAGCCAAACCAAGAGTCAGATGCTTAACCAAATGAGCCACCCAGGCGCCCGTTGGTCTTTTCTCTTTAAAATTGCACTTGCTAGGGGCGCCTGGGTGGCTCAGTCGGTTAAACATCCGACTCTTGATTTCAACTAGGGTCATGACCTCACAGTTTGTGAGTCCTGCATTGGGCTCTACACTGGTAGCATGGAGTCTGCTTGGAATTCTCTCCCTGCCTCTCTCTCTGCCCCTCGCCTGTGCACTCTCTCTCTCAAAATAAATAAATAAACGTTTTTTAAAAAACAGAAAAAACAAAAATTGCACTTGCTAGATAATAAACTAAGTACACGGTGTTTTACTTGAATCATATATTTTTACATGCAGGGTTTTCTTTATTGTTGTTTTATGAATTTTGTAATTTATAGCTATTTTTTTTCTTTTACCCATAACTCATTTTCCAAACAACTAAGGTTTGTTATTGATTTTGATTTCTGATATAATTGAACTGGTGTCAGAGAATATATATAATATATATTGTGCCAGTCTTTTGACTTTGTTGGAACTTGGTTTATGGCCTGTTACATTATCATTTTAGTGAACATTACATGTGAGCTTGAAAACAGTATGTATAGTTAATTGCAATGATTTTTTTGTATATAGATTTGAGACCATTGCTTCCAAGGGACAGTGGTCAGTGCTGGCAATAAACAGAGAAAGACAAAGGCAGATTTGCTTCATTGTTATTGGTGGGAAGATATTGATCCACATGGGGTCATAGATATGAACTATTAACTTGGAACTTTTCAGTGCTGTCAAGAATATATTGAGATAACAGCTATTTTTTAGCATATATATAGAAACATTCTTTTTTAATAAGCAGATAGAATTATGGTTTTACTATCAGATAAAATGATTCATGAGCTCTTATAGGAAAATCACTGGAAAGAAAAACTAAATTACTCTCTCGATCTGGGCCCACGTTTGCTTTTTTTAAAAACTAATATTATAGTATGACCTTCATAATAAAAGCAACCACCTTTACAGGTTTTGTTCTGGACCAGGCATGAGTTAAGAGCCTAGAGTCCAGAGTCAGGCTGCCTTATTTCAGATCTTGACTTCTCTGCTTAATAACTGTGACCTCTCTGTGCCTCAGTTTTCCTGAAATGGGGATGCTGGTTGTACCCACTGCACAATGTTATTTTGGGAGCAAAATTTGATAATTGTGCTCCTAAGAATATTTGCCAATATTATGTAGCATTTACTGTGCTACACGCTGTTCTGAACGTTTACCATAAGTTAATGAGAGCCTCACCACAACCCTATGAGGCTGACGTTTAGATTTACGGAGGCTTAGAGAAAGGCACAGAGAGAGCAATGAAACCTTTCCAGAACTGCTGACTTGTGTTACTAAAGCGGGGAAATCCTGACCCGAAGAGCTCCTCTGTGTGGATGAGAGAGGTTTGAGGGGAACCAGCTGGGGAGCATTTGACAGAGGAAGAGGAATGGGTTTCTGAAGGATTTCAAGGCTGTTAAAGATCATTTGATTTCCATCCCCTACATCTTAGTGGGCTCGGGCTGCCGTAACAAAATACCATAAACTAGGTGGCTTAAGCGACAGACGTTTGTTTTCTCACAGTTCTGGAGGCTGGAAGTCCAAGATCAAGGCGCCACCAATTGGATTTCTAGTGAGGGCTCTCCTCCTGGGTCGCAGAGGCCACCTTCTCACTGTGTCCTCACACAGCCTTTCTGTCTGAGTGCCCATGGACAGAGAAAGATTCCTCTCTCTTTAGGCCACCAGCACTGCCAGATCAGGGCTGCATCCTTATGACGTCATTGAACCTTACTTGACTCCTAAACATCCGCTTCCGTGTATAATCACAGTGAGGGTAATGGCTTTCACATATGAATTTTGGGGGGACACAGTTGAGTCAGTAGCATTCTGCCACCACCCAAGGAACACAGAACATCCTCCAAGACTAACTAGGTTCTCTGCTACCTTCTAGTGAATGTCAGGTTTTTGTTTTGTTTTGTTTTTTTTATTTATCACCAGAGTGGTTAGATTCACATTTCTATCACCAACAAGCTTATTTCAAAGTATTTGGCATTTCTTTTTTTTTTTTAAGTTTATTTATTTTGAGAGATAGAGAGAGAGAAGGAGAGAGGCAGAGAGAGAGGGAGAGAGAGAATCCCAAGCAGGCTCCATGCTGTCAGCGCAGAGCCTGACATGGGGCTCGAACTCATGAACCATGAGATCATGACCTGAGCCCAAATCGAGAGCCGGATGCTTAACCGACTGAGCCACCCAGGCGCCCCCAAAATATTTGGCATTTCTGTAGGTAGCAAAATGGTATTGTTTTCCTAAAATAAGGCAGACCGTGGCACCGCTGTGGAGACCCCCAGAGTGTGTCTTTCTGTGTACTGGGAGGCGTGTATAATTATGCCGAGGTACAAATCTGCTATCTTCATGTCTCATGCATTTTTGACTAAACAGATGCAGTCTAGTAGTCATTCATTTAACAAACACGTAACTATCCTGCTGTGTGCGCAGTACTGGCTCTGATAGTATAGTGAAAAGTGTATTCTCAGAGGGCCCTGCCTTCACAGACTATGTACTCTAGGAGAGGGACACACGTTTTAACACATAAAGAAATACATAGATGCATCTGTGCCGTGAAGAAAAAATACAGAAAGGTAAGGCGACTGAGGTTAGCAGTCTGGAGAAAACTTTAGAAAAGTGATAGGAAAGTAAGGGAGCGAGCCAGGGAATTATCTCAGAGACCAACGTTTTGGCCAGAGAGGACGAAATACGCTAGTGGGGCTATGCTGGGCAAGTCGTGCGAGGGTGATGATACCCGCTGGCCCTGGGGCCTCAGTGCCTTGGGAGGGCCCAATAAATATTCAGTATCGCTGTGACTGTCGTCATCATGGTCCAGACGGAACTGCGATAAACACAACTTTTTTTGCCCAAATGTACCCTTATTGGAAGCTACACTGTTAACAGGGATCAGTTTGCCTCCCGTCTCTCCTCTGAATCAAGAGAACTTATTTTTTCCGCGTCACTCCTCAGTTTATGTATACTAATAGAGTAATATTGTGTTTCTCTAAGTTTTCCACCAAACTATTCTTTTTTTTTTAATTTTTTTTTAATGTTTTTATTTATTTTTGAGACAGAGAGAGACAGAGCATGAATGGGGGAGGGGCAGAGAGAGAGGGAGACACAGAATCGGAAGCAGGCTCAGGCTCTGAGCCATCAGCCCAGAGCCCGATGCGGGGCTCGAACTCACGGACGGTGAGATCATGACCTGAGCCGAAGCCAGACGCTTAACCGACTGAGCCACCCAGGCGCCCCTCCACCAAACTATTCTTAATGCGAAGAAGATTGAACCCAAAGGGTATGTGTGCATAAGCGTGTGTGTGTGTGTGTGTGTGTGTGTGTGTGTGTGTGTATGTATGGAATCGTTCCATAAAGGGAACTTTTTTGGTAATCTCTTATTTTCTTCTAAAGATTCGTGCCGGTCTTATATTCTTGTAAATAATATTATTTGTGCTTATTTTAATATTTAAATAAAGTTGTAAATGCCCTGTCTGTTTTGTGGATTTGAAGACCCTTGCCCCAGGTACATCACCTGGCCTGCAGCAGAATGAAAAGCCTTGGAACAGAGCCATGCGGTGTATGTTCTGGCTTAGGTTCAGCAGCAGGCTAATGTTACCCGAGGGTGTTTGGTTGTGGGGTGGGTGGTTTTACTCCTCGGTATCCTGTAAAGCAACACACGAGAATGTTCAGCTTCCTTCCATAAATTCTATATAAAGTAAAAACAAGGAAAATGCAGGGTTTTCACCCCCAGAATGAGCAGTATAAAGGGAAGCATCAGAAAATCCAATTTGCGGCCAAGAATGAGCCGTGAAACTCATCCCGTCACCACCAGAATTGAATCACCAGGTAGAAGGGGGAGCAACAAGCCTTTTCCCCGAATCACTTTCATCCAGTTTTGGAATTGAGAATGTGATGCTTACTTCTACAGGCTAATTTTCTTCTTGAATTATGTTTCATCGAATTAGTGTTAAAATTAACTTGGCCGTCATCGAATATTTATTAAGAGTGGGTGTAGGTGACAGGCCCAGTGTAGGCACCACCACACCCTTCACTCGCATCCTGGCCTTGGCTCTCCGCTGCCTAGAATCATCAACACCGTGCTCCAGGAAGTCGTTAACTAATTCATTAGAGTCATCCTAGAGATGAAGTCATTTGCTAACTCTGTTAAGTACATATATGAACTTGATTAGATGATTGGGAGTCCACTATAAAATAGCGGACCCTGACGATCATTCTTTCAGTTGTATATATTTTTAATAATAGAAAAGCATTTGTCCAGGCAAGAATTATGTTCACTTCCATTTCCAGGATACCAAATGAGATACACTGAAAGTTTTTCATAAAATTAAAAACGGTGCGCATTTTGAGCGAAGCCATGATTTTGCATGGGGTTGACGTTCTTAGCGTCAACTCTTCCTTAACGGGAAGGCCAAACTGCTAGGGAATATGAAATCAGGGTAATGGATCCAGAGACATAGAGAAGGAAATTAGAATAAACTGTTCTCAAGTATCTTCTTCAGGCACCTGTTTCAGAATCCTGTGTGAATGGGAACTTGTGGATATGCCATCGGCACATCCTCAGAAATTCTGAATGAGTTGTTTCCCTACTTTGAGTTACGTAATATTCGAAAGCAACAAAGGCAAGCTTCTTTTAAATAGCTGGTTAGTTCATTCATTGCTTTAGTTTTTAGGTGTTTCCATAGTCCGAATCAGGGACCTTTTCCTCTGATGTGAATGTATGTGTTGAAGTGTTTGCAGAGATAAGAATGTAAGGTAAGAGTCTGATGAAATGTGACCGTTTTGACTTGAATAAGGCATAACTGTTTCCTGTGAAACTTCTGTGTTTAATTTAGTATCCAGTTGTAGTATTTCAGTTGCAAACTGAAAAAAATTTACAGATTTAGAGAGGATTTTATTAATAGGTTAGTACTGAAATGACCTTGAAGAAAACTGCTTGCCATTAATTTCAGAACTTTGGAGCATTGCTAAATCATTCTTTGAAGGTTAAAATTAATATTTGAAAGTAATAATTAAGGCCTTGGCTGCCAGGACTAATTGAAATTTTTGTAGAGAGAAAATGTATGAGCCCAGATGTCATTACTCATTCATGATATGTCTTACTAATGAGAGATTATTCTGGCTTCAGTTGTTTCCATACTGTTTATAACAGGACAAGACTTGTTTAATGACGTCGATTGTACGTGGAATGCTATTCGTTGCATGTACAGATTGCATTGTAATTAGAAGAGAATTACAAACAAACATTATCGATTTTGAATTGGAAACAGTGTCACCTCAGTAACATCTCGGGCATTCTTAAAGCCACTCTGCTTTTCTTGTATATCTAAGTACTGGTTAGATTTGGTTTATTTAGCTGATGAAATCTGAATCAAAAAATCCCAACCCAAGGAAGCATGGCCATCGGCAAGATAGTGGTGTGCTCGTAGGATTTTTTCTTTAGAGTTTGGACTCCGTTGGTAGAGAGAGGGTTTAATGAACTTAGTTAGCCCCACAGTTGAGAAGCCGCCAGCCTGGTCGTTGAGAGTATGGTTCATATCCTGGCACTGGGAGCTACTAAGTAGCCCCGCGGTGAGTTTCTCTGCTTGTTCCCTCCTAGGCTTTTTTCAGGGGTTAAATGTGCGTTAATAAAACATTTAGGATCACTATTGCCTCATTGTCCCTGATTATAAATGACTTTTAAATACATTTAAAAATTCCAGGCAGTATTTATTTTTAAGCTTTTTTGAACATATATCTGGCAAACACTTTTTCTTTTATTATTGAAAAGATAAGAGATCAGCAGTATTTGAAAAAAAATTTTTTTTTAATGTTTATTTTTTATTTTCCGAATCCGAAGCAGGCTCCAGGCTCTGAGCTGTCCGCACAGAGCCCACCCGACACAGGGCTTGAACTCATGAACAGTGAGACCATGACCTGAGCCAAAGTTAGATGACTTTGGCTTAACCAACTGAGCCACCCAGGCTCCCTGATAGATCATCAGTATTAAAGAGGAATTTAAAATAATTATCCATATAACCAGTTTTTAAAAGTAATGTTTGTTTGCATATTATCTTCTAATTATAATTTATTTGTATGCATATTTTATGATATTGAAATTATAATGCTATAATGCTATAATGCTATAGCAATCACTGTAGGCAACCGAATATGATTGGTCCATCCTGGTCACATGCTTGCTAAGGAGTGGGGCGGTCATAGAGGTTGTAGCCATAGCCACACGGGAGGGGGCATGTGGTCTTCCCTCAAAGAGGGAGAAGGAGTGCTACTCTAAGCTGCTGAAGGAAGAGAAGTCCACTATGATGAGCAGTGGGCTTTCTCCTACCGTGTGAGCGGTATTTCTTATCCAGAAGTGTATGTTCATTAAACAGGTACAATCTCTGTGGCAATGACAGCCTAGTACTGCAAGGACTCCATTTCCTTCGGGGATTCGAGCTGAGATCGTGATGTGGTAGGAAGAGTGTTAGACTGAAGGGCCAAGGGAAATGCCGTCTGAGCTGAATAACCTTGGACAAGCTTTCTAGGTCTGTAAAATAAAGCATCAGATCAGTTGATGTTCTTTTCTCCACCCCTAAATTTACCCTGTTTAAGGTACAGAACTGCTTTTTGATATTTTTGTTTTGCCATACTGCTTATTTAGGATCGTTTATCAAGGTGTTTTGTTTCAAGTTTTGTTGCCTTCCGCCCTCTTCTTTTTTTGTCTTTAAACATTTTTTAATGTTTATTTATTTTTGAGAGAGAGAGAAAGAGAGAGAATGAGCAGGGGAGGGGCAGAGAGGGAGGGAGACACAGAATCTGAAGCAGGCTCCAGGCTCTGAGCTGTCAGCACGGGGCTTGAACTCATGAACTGTGAGATCATGACCTGAGCCGAAGTCGGATGCTTAACCGACTGAGCCACCCAGGCGCCCGTGCCCTGTTCTTAATGGTGTCTGAACAGAGTAAGTAAAAAGTACATGTTTATCAAAATTGCCTTGCAGCAGTTTGTTTAAAGAAATGATCTCTAAAAAGAAGAAAGGCGTGTGTCCATTTTCTAAAAAGGTGAAAAAAATGTACAACTTTTTTAGTAATCAAAGATATACATGAGGGGCGCCTGGGTGGCTCAGTCGGTTAACTGTCCAGCTCTTTATTTCAGCTCAGGTCATGATCTCACAGTTCATGAGTTTGAACCCCGCATCAGGCTTTGCACTGGCAATGTGGAGCCTGCTTGGGATTCTCTCTCCTCCCTCTCTCTCTCTGCCTCTCTCTCTTTTCTGCCCCTCCCCTGCTCACATGTGTGCTCTCTCAAAATAAATAAGCTAAAAAAAAAAAAAAAGATCCATGAGGAATAAAACCAATTCTCCCGCTTTTGAAATTGACAAAGCCTTAAAAACATCATTACACTCAGTGCTGTAAAAATATCATTATACTCAGTGCTGGACATAATGCAGGGAAATAGAAGCACGTAGCAGTAGTCAGACTGTAAGTTGACAGATAATTTCTGGAACAAATAGGGTGAAACAGAGTAATTTTCTGATGTGAACTTAATTAAAAATATAACCTCAGATTGTCATATCTGTTGAGTGCATATCTCTGACTTCACCTGTCAGAGATACACACGGTTCCCCAGGTTTTGAGGTTTTGGTTTGAGGTCTTTAAGTACTTACGATGATCCTTGTAGGGATAAACTCCTCGGTTGGGTATTTCATCGATAGCTGGAAGATCTTGGTGCCCGTTTTGGTTTGTGTGTCCTCCAGACTCCACCAAGGCAGAAATTGAAGTGGCTTATCTTTTAGAGACCCCTGGAACAATTCACTGCCAGGGTGATGGTCTTTGTCTTCTGTTCCCCCCGGGTCTGGCTCTCATAGTGAGTGGGTGCTGATGGGAGCCGGTGAGTATCTGCTGGCAGAGAGCTCGTCTCTTGTACCCAAGCAAATTGGGCCACGGTTTCATTCCAATTCTCAGCCTTGGGTATTGGTAGAACTAGACTTTGACAGGACAGCATTTCCAGAGAATCAGGAGAAGTAGGATATAGGTTACCAGGACTTGGAAATCACAGATGATGGAGTGTCTTCCTCAACTGGCTAATGCTCTCAGGCCGGGCCAGCAGCTGCTAGTTTGAACACCTCAGGCAAGTGTCCACCGTATTCATTTGCAGGATTGAGACTCCCTTTGTCTTGATTTGGGGCAGAGTGACTGAAAAGATGTCAAGTGTGATGAGCTGCCTCCAGAACACTGGCAGTCTGTCCACTGAGACTGGCAGTCTGTTTTTGGGTGAGCGCTTTCTACAGTTGGGGCAGAGAAAGAGGGGGCGGGGGCGGACTCAGTTATGGTAAACAGAACCGCGAGTTTTGTCAAACCTTCGCCACTTGACTCGGAACGCAATTCCAAGAAAAGCCTTAAAAGTGAGG
Organism: Neofelis nebulosa; assembly: GCF_028018385.1. Taxonomy (NCBI): domain Eukaryota; kingdom Metazoa; phylum Chordata; class Mammalia; order Carnivora; family Felidae; genus Neofelis; species Neofelis nebulosa. The sequence goes on from NC_080784.1 coordinate 14,993,133, forward strand.
TATGGGACATTCAGAGTTCTTGGGGATTCTTCCATGCCCCAGGTGCCGTGGATCTGGCAGAATAGTAATTCGAGACAGAACGGGGAAGGCTCACTTCGGGTCTGAGTGTGCATAGGCCGGCCTGCCCGTGAGGGCGTTGTACAGCTTGGGTGAACACCAGGCCCCTCTAGGTGTCTGTCTGTGTATCAGGGTGGTGCTGGGACAGTTACCACATTGTCAGCGGGAGAGGAGTGCCAGGACGGGTAGCAACCAGCTGTGGTCTGGGAGGCGAGCCACTGAAGTCAAAAGTTGAAGCTACACGGCTGGGCAGTTGAAGGAGCTGGGGTGACCAGCAGGAAGGAGGAGGAAGCATGGGTTAGAACATGGGATAAGGAATCACAAGAGGATGCTGCATGGAAATGCTTCGTATTCCTAGATCTGTAGTTCTCAAACGTTAATGTTCTCAAGCAACACCTGGAAAGCCAATAAAACATAGCTTCCTGGGCTTGTCCCAGAGATTCTGATTCGGGAGGTTGAGCGGGGGCCCACACCTTGAACTTGCATTTCTAAGAGGCTCACTGCTCGTGTCAGTGCTGCTGGTCCTGGGACCACACTGGAAGAACCACTATTTCAGATCTACTGGGTATCACAGGCAAGCTTTTCTTACCCCTCCAATCTCAGTGTTTCTGCAGAGAAGAGAAAGAAATAGGAACTTTTGAGTTCTATCCCAGATGCTTATATATATGTATAGCATCAGTTGATTTTCACAAACATGAAGTTGTATAATCTGTATTTTCTGTGAGGCTGTGGAGACTCAGAGAGACCAAGTAATTTGTCCACAGCCACAGAGCTCGTCTGTGTTTTGACCGGTTTTCCGAGTTAATGCCAACTCCTGTTGTAACTCCTGTTATTTTCCTTACAAGGAACTGCACAACAGGGTGGAGTGGAGGGCAGTGGAGGGAGCCTTCGCATCTGTCGTCAGGAACACTCGGGTTACTCTGGTGTTGGTACAGATTCTCCATTCACCGAGACCCAGAGCGTGTGGCACCAAGTGAATTTCGGAAATTTGTCACTGGCAAAACCTCTTCAACTTTTCGCTTAAAAACCTCGTAAGAGGACGCCACTATTAAAAAAGAATGGAATTTCGGAACTTTAGAGTCAAGTTGAAGATAGTACAGAAATTTCTGGCATATTTTATTTGGCATTTCCTTTAAATCTTATGCTGAGAGATTTGGGGTGAGGTTAAGACAAAGGGTTCTGCAAATAATTTATTTCTCTTATAAAAGTCTGTTTTCTGAAACTTCATAAAGACAAACATGAAAGCACATCAAGGCAAATACAAGAACAATACGGTGAAACACTTTTTCAACAGCGAAGTATATATTTGCAGGCGCTAATAAATTTCATTCTGTCTCATTGTTCAGTATGAATGGGAACAGCCTTTATAAAATGAATACTTAGAATGATTGTCCTGAATAATCCTTTTGTTTTGAATAGCCAAAAAAAGTAAAAGTAGGTTATAAGAAATTTTAGAACTCTGTGAAATTATAGTCCTGCAGTTAGTTGATCTTACTAAAACCGCCCTTAAACTCTGGTTTACCTCGCCGAGTACAAAAGATACATGTGGTGTGTGAGATCGTGGCTGTCCCACAGGGCTTTAGGTGTGCATATTTCCCCCGTCAGGTAAAAATACTGGAGTGGGCCAAAGTGTGGGGTTTTTTTAATATAAGAAGAATATTGTTAAAAACAAACAAATTAATTTGGTAATGACAGATCCCATGTTGATAATGCTGCTAAGGAATATTGTAATCCAGTACACTTGGAAAATAGGAAACCTGTAGATGTGGAACTTAGATTTTTAACTAAGCGAGTACGTTTAAGGTTATCATGCTGCTTCAGTATTCCCCTCCCCGTTTTAACCTCAGGTAACGAACATCGAGAAACGGCTCTGTTTCTTGGTAAGCTAGTGGAATGTTTACTAAACTCCGCGTTTACGTTCCTTGCTGCCTTCTCCATTTCTCTGCTAGATTAAGTGTGGCTTCTTCCTCTCCAAAGATGGCACTGTTAACCGAATTAAGTAGGCTCCGGATTTCAGGGAGTGACGGCACGTCTTTGTTCCTTTGCATATATCCTGGCTCTTGCTCTCAGCTCAGAGAGGGATTATCCATGTGCCCGTGCCACTTCTGTCCCCTGGTTTGAACTTGTTGCAACAAGGACTTTCTTATTCAAGTTGGAATCTCCAGAAGAAGCTCTCTCTTTCCCAAACCAGGGTGTCCTAAATGAATTTGGCTACTCGCGTAGTCCTCTCGATTTGGGATGAATTTTCTCTTCGGAAACGTTTGGAGGGTTGTAGGTGTCCTCTTTTCAACTACTTTTTCTCTCTATTTTAGAGGAAAATAAAAGAAGAAACACATTGAAAATTTTTTCTCATTTGAGCTGGGCTCTTGGGTTTGTGGAACTGGACTGCAGTCCTAAGAATTTCTTTCCTTTTTTTTAAAAAAATTAACTTTTAAAATTTAGATGTAATTGACCTGTATCATCACCATTATGTTAGTTTCAGGCGTACAACATAATGATTCAGTATTTGTCCATATTGTGAAACGATCACCATAAGGAGTCTAGTTAACATCCATCACCACACATAGTCACCCCCAGAGAATATCTTGAAATGATCTTGAAGCCCTTGTCCTGAATGACGAGGAGAGAGAGGTCGGGTACAACCTTTGCATTTTCCCCAGTGCTGGATTTCTGTGTTCACCAGCAGGATCTCCATTCCTGCAACCGAATAGGTATGTCTTCAATAGGGATGTGCCCTTCGTTACTGCCGTCCTTGAAAATGTGGCAGCATTTCATTAACTTAGATTTATCTAACCAACAGTTCTTTATCATTCGAACTGGACTAGACGGAGTCCACCCTTCTGTCCGTGGGCAGTATTTGCTGACTACCCCTCAGGCCCTCCTCCCTCCCCAGGAGGGATAGATTATGCTGCCAATGGCTGTGTGCTGGGAGCACCGTGCCCGCCAGTGCTGCCTTGCCCACACTCTGGCTCCTGCTCTCAGACCTCAAGCACCGCTTCTCCCTGCGCCACCTTTGGCTTTACGCCTCCTCGAGAACCATAATGCCTTCGATAGCGGTGCCGTCCTGTTGGGTTGTAGAATAAGCACGTGCCAGAGTACTTGCAAAGCTCGAGCAATACAAGAATGAAAGTAGGGGTAGGAATGACGGGCAGGACTCAGATTGTCGATATTTAAAAAAATGAGAGGGGCGCCTGGGTGGCTCAGTCGGTCAAAGCGTCCGACTTCGGCTCAGGTCACGATCTCGCGGTTCGTGGGTTCGAGCCCCGCGTCGGGCTCTGTGCTGACCGCTCAGAGCCTGGAGCCTGTTTCCGATTCTGTGCCTCCCTCTCTCTCTCTCTGACCCTCCCCCATTCATGCTCTGTCTCTCTCTGTCTCAAAAATAAATTTAAAAAATTAAAAAAAAAAATGAGAACTCTAGGGCTTCTCTATTCTTCTTCCTTCTTCCCCACCCCCCACCCTGCTACGTGCAGTAAGTTCTAATTACTGTATCTTCCAAGGAGAGGGAGAGGGTTGGGGTAGTGAAGACAGGCTTCATGGAGTTCGTGAGCCCCCAGGTGGGCTTTGAGGACCGTCAGGGGGAGTGTTAGGGGTCGGCGTAGACATGGTGGCCAGCCTTGGCTCAAGGGGAATTGGAGAACAAGTTTGGAGAAGAAACCGAAGACTAGATAGGAGACGCTGCATATTTAGGGTAAGATTTTTGAACCTGATTGTTTCTAAATGTCTTTCACAGGGTTTTGATAAAGGTGTGGTGGCACGGAGAGTGTATGTTAGAATTCGGACTCTGGAAGAGTGTAGTTGGAGAGATTGAAAAGGAGAGTGATGGGCAGGAGGGAGACTAGCTTAGGTAATATTATAATGAGCTAGGAATGAGGCGGGCGCCTGGGTCCCGTGCAGGTACCGGAATGGAGTTATGTAAGAGTTCCTCCGTCGTTCTTTCCTCTGTTGGCAGTTGGTTAGACCGTGTGCATTTGAAAGCAAATAGCATGTACTTTCCAGGGCGGCTGGGCAGCTCAGTCAGTTAAGTGTCTGCCTCTTGATTTCTGCTCAGGTCGTGATCTCACGGTTTGTGAGTTCGAGCCCTGTGTTGGGCTCTAAGCTGACAGTAAGGAGCCTGCTTGGGATTCTCTCTCTCTCTCTCTCTCTCTCTCTCTCTCTCTGAAAATAAATACACATTGAAAAACCATGTACTTAAAAAAATGTCATATAAACTTTTTGCTTGGTTCCTCTCTGTATGAGGAGGAACCTCATACAGAGGCTATTAGCCTACTGCTAATACAGAGTCTATTTGTAGTCATTGTCCGTGGGACACCCAGCGAGAAGCAATAGTTTCTCCCTGTGCTACCTGACGAGGCTGGTGTTTTAAATCAGAATTTTCCAACCTGTATTATGGAACCTGCTTTGTTTACAAGGTTATTTTTTTTTTTTTAATTTCTCAATTCAGAGCTTTAGATGATACGCCGATGTCATTTGTGAAATTTCAATTCTCTTCTTCTTTGTTCTTTAATTAATCTCCTGTCTACTCTGCCATGGCCTTTCTTCCCCGGTGAACGAAGCAAGGCCTTGTCCAGAAAGTACACACTGGAAGCCTGGGCACAATTTCTCTCTTTTTTTCTCTAACTTGTTATTTTGAAATCATTTCATACTTACTAAATAGTTGCAAAAAGAGTACAAAGAATCCTGGTTTACCCTTCATCCACATTCCTCAAATGTTAACATTTTACCGTGTTTGCTTTATTATCCCCTCTCTCCTCCCCTCTTCCTCCCTGCCACACCCACTGCCTTAGACACATTAATTTTTGCTCTGACACTCACGCTCTTAACGTTTGACGGTAAGTTGCAGACATGATGCCCTTCGGCCCCAAACACTTCAGTTTGCATTTCCTAAAAACAAGGGCATTCTCTTTGACAGTCACGGTCCGATGATCCATTTCGTGGACTCCATTCGACTTGTGCTGAATCTTCAGCCCTACTTCCGGTTCTTTACAGGACATTTCCCCTCCACCCCCCAGTCCACTCTACAATACATGCCCACCTGTTTTATTTAGCTGTAATGTCTCTTTATTGTCCGTTCTCCTGGGATAGTTTCTCAGTACCCGTCTTTCCTGCACTAAACATTTTGGAGGAGCATAGGTCATTTGTTTGGTATAACGAACGTCCCTCAATTTGTGTTTGTCCGATATATAATCATGGTTAGGTTCAGACTACGCATTTTTGCTAGAAATGCTCCAGAAGTGATCTTGTGTCCTTCACAGTGCGTCTTGTCAGGGGGCACACGATGCCTGTCTGTCGCATTGCTGCTGAGGTCGACTTTGGTCTCTGGTGTTAGGGGGTGTCTGGCAAGGTTCTTACCGTGTACTTGCTTTACTGGACGACTTGGGGAAGACGGGAAGGATGTCCGTGCCCCTCAGCGGTTGAGAAGTTTTTGGTTTTTTATTTTCCTTGCAGGTTTCTCAATTTCCCTCTCGCTTTTGTAAAACTTTACCGTGCGCTTTCCCAGGAGCGACTCGCTCTTTTAACCTCATTTCCCCCACACAGTTGTCTTTCCAAGACTGCCTCCTGGTGTCCAGGATGCACTTTTAAGGTTGCCTCTTTGTTGTAGTTCTCTCTTTAACCCCTCCGTTTCAGTGGGCTTTCCCGCTGAGCGGTGACTTTGACCGAGCTTCGGGACCACAGCTACCACCCCCTTCTTTCTTCCGCTCCGTTTTTCCCAGAGTCCCGTTGTTCCTGCTCTTCTGCAGCATACGCCTTCCTAAAAAGTCATCATGCTGTGCCAGATCGCACCATAAAAGCCACAGCACCCGTGGGGAAGATGGGTTTGGGGGCATGCGATGGGTTGCCAGGGCCGCCGTAACAAAATGCCACAGGCTGGATGACTTCAACAGCAGACATTTATTCTCTTCTGGGGGCCAGAAGTCAGAGATCAAGGTGTCGTCGCAGCGGTCGGTGTCTTCTGACATCTGTCTCTTGGCTTGTACATGGCCTCCTTCTCCCTGCGTCCCCACAGGGTCTTCTCTCTGTGAGTCTCTGTCCTAATGTCCTCTTCTGATAAGGACACCGGTCGTGTTGGGTTAGGTCCCCCCCTGGATGACTTCCTTTTACCTTAGTTACCTTTTTAAAGGCCCTATTTCCAATTCAGAAGTACGGGGGGGGGTTTAAACATACACATTTGGGGCAGAGGGGACACACAATTCAGCCCCTAACGGGGTACAGCACTCAAAAAATGTCAATGGCACGTTTAAAGAAAAGATAGGAACCTAATAAAAACCGTAGCGCCATTTTGCCCATGTTGAGTCATTAGAAATATACATAAATACTCCAATAAATATGGTGCTTTAGAGAAAGACCTGGCGTCTGCTTGTGGGAGTGGCTCCGGGAAGGACTGTAGCTCGTGGGTTATGTTACCAGATGGAAAGCTGTGACAGCCGACCTGGACGGCGGTGGCTCAGAACTGTGGTGAACCTGGGCAGCTGGTAGATTTTTGAGGGGTGCGGACACGTCTCCTAGTCCTCCCAGCTCGGTTCTGCCGTGCTAAACGCTGCTTTCTGCATTTACCCACTACTGTTTCTTACAGGTAAGAGGCTCACAAGCACATGGAGAACTCTCATTACGTTCTACTTGTTCCCTAACGTATCGATCCTATTTGAACCCCAGGGTTTGCATTTTCAAAAAAGTGTTACAGCTAAACTGACAGCGACTCACTGGGCTATGGTGTTTATTTATTTTTTTTAATAGATACATAGATAATCTGAAATCATTCTAGCCTTCTGGTTAACCCAAAGGCCTGGGACATATGGTTTTATTTGTTCTTGCTTCTCAAAGTTGTCTTTTTGCATTTTGGAGGATTGTTGGGAGATGTGGTGTAATTCCTTTTTGTAAAATACTTCAATCCCAGTAAGTTAATTTTGTCAGTTAATGTACTATATAGTGAAATTTCATTGTAACACCTTCTTTTCCTCTCTTCTCTTTCCACATGCCTTCTATGACCTATTTGGTCAGACTTTAGGGTTCTTTTCTAATTTTTCCTGAAGTTTCATTGTTTCAATAAGATTTTTAAATTTTGCAGCCTCGTGGGCCTGAATAATTTTTAAAGATTTTTTTTTTTTTGAGAGAGAGAGAGAGAGGGAGAGAGAGAACGTGTGCACACACACGCACGCCTTAGGTGGGAAGGGGCAGAGAGAGAGGGAGGGAGAGCGAGAATCCCAAGCAGGCTCTGCACTGTTGACTGGGGTCTGACGTGGGGCTTGAACTCGTGAACCGTGAGATCACGACCTGAGCCGAGATCAAGAGTTAGATGCTTAACTGACTGAGCCTCCCAGACACCCCTCGCCTGAATAATTTCTAAGCAGAGTTTGGAATGAAATTAGGCAGTCTTCACTTTGAATGATTGTATTGCGCACACACATACGTTACCATGGTTTACTTAAATGATAGCAGTTCTGTGGCAACGTGGTTCGCACTTCAGCCACCCCAGTCGATCAGCTGTGCCCGCATGTACTATAGACTTTGCTCAGTCCGCAGATCGTTGCCTAAATAACAGATGTGCACCGTGACCAGTGACAGAGCACAGCACCTTTTTTCACCTCTCAGCGGCCAGTCACTTTGTGTCTGTTAATTCTGTTCACATACAGACAACAAAATGTGTAGTTGTAGTGGTAAACCCACAGGTCATTTAAACATTTTTTTTTAACATTTATTTATTTTTGAGAGAGAGAGAGAGCAAGCAAGCGAGCATGAGTGGGGGAGGGGGAGAGAGAGAGGGAGACGCAGAATCCGAAGCAGGCTCCGGGCTCTGAGGTGTCAGCACAGAGCCCGATGTGGGGCTCCAACCCACGAACCGTGAGATCATGACCTGAGCCGACGCTGGACACTTAACCGACTGAGCCACCCAGGCGCCCCAACCCGCATGTCATTTTATAAGGATGAATAATTGAAAGGGGGAATCGGCCAACAAAAATGAAAGTGCAGCAAAGAAATGAAAGGTGATGATGTTAGACGTGAAATTGGATGTATCAGAAGATTTGAGAACATTGACAGCAGGACCAAGAAGGGATGGATTGATTAACGTTGGACCATCAGGTGAAGCTATAGCAGATTGCAAGGATTAGGGAAGGCCACTGAAGGTCTCCATCGTCGACTGTTTCAAGTTGATGAGACACGTTGGAAGGCAACCCCATCAGGAACTTGTGCCACAAAAGACGTAAGATCTCGAAGTGGCTGTAACGGAGTCAGGCACAGAGTAACTTTTGCATTAGGAGGCAACACAAGGACTCCTTTAAATTAAAACTGGTGCTTATCTACCAGTCTGAGAATCGCAGAGCGTTAAAAAAAAAACACAAAGAAGCATCTCGACCAGTCACTTGGCAGGCGAATAAAAGATCCTGGGTTATAATCTCATTGTTTGAAAACTTGCTTCCATTGTGTTCTTGTCCAGAGGTAGGCACGATAATTTAATTTTTGAAGCATGATTGCTACTGTTAGATAATGCTCCAAGTCACCCTGCTTCTCTTGGGGACTTGAATGGACGGGAAAACTTGAGTTTTACTAGCAAACACAACTTCATTAATGGAGCCAGTGAACCAAGGAGTTATTTCAGCCAGTAGAGGCTAGTTTATTTCCTTCCCTCCTTCCTTCCTTCCTTCCTTCCTTCCTTCCTTCCTTCCTTCCTTCCTTCCTTTTTTCCTTCTTATAAAACCTAGGACCTTAAATGGACTTTCAGACAGGTTATTGATGCTACGGCTGGAGATCATGCATTTTCTGTAGCTGAATTTTGGAACAGATACGACATACAGCATGCATTAGAAAACATCCAGGCATCACAGCCAGAAGTAGCAGTGACTAATATGTGCAGAATGGCAGCAACTTTTACCACAACTCTGCAAATAACCTTGAGGGATTGGAGCTGAACAGAAACAGAGTTGCAGAAGGAATAGCTGACCAGGCAAATGTTCTTCACCTGGAGATACGGAGCTATAGGAATCTGGTGAAGGCAAGTTTTTTGGCATAAAGGAGGCAAGGATCAAAATGCCCCAGAGGAAGTGATGCCACCAAATATCTTCGCATTAAAGGAGCTCTTGGAGATAATCAGGAAATCACAAAGAGTAAAATGTTGGCAGCCAATCCAGACTTAGCAAGAATGTGGCACGGGGCACCTGGACGGCTCGGTCAGTTAAGCCTCTGACTTCGGCTCAGGTCGTGATCTCACAGTTCGTGGGTTCGAGCCCCGCGTCGGGCTCTGGGCCGACGGCTCAGAGCCTGGAGCCTGCTTCAGATTCCGCGTCGCCCTCTCTCTCTGCCCCTCCCCCACTTGCACTCCGTCTCTCTCTCTCTCTCTCTCTCCCTTAAAAGTAAATAAATGTTAAAAAAAAATTAAAAACAAAAAAGAGTGTGACAGTTTGTCGAGGTATGGAAAAGGTTCTCTCTTCGTATCTTAAGTGATACAGCCTAAAGAAGGCAAGCCCTGTTGCAAGTACTTTTGAGCTTCTTACGAAGAAATAAACACTTTAATTCCCAGTTTCTAATGGTTTAAATCACAGCATGCTAAGTCAGCATTCGTTTTACTGTTTTGTTCGTCCCTCTCTCCATTTTAATAGAGAGCCTTTAATATTTTGAATAGCGGGTTTCCAAGGTCATAGAACAGTTGTAGTTGTAGCCTCTCCCATTGATTACGAAGATGACTCGGCACGATTTCGGCCGGCACCTTCGCTTTGATTGCACAGCACTGGCGGGCAACGTGGGGACTCGAGATCCAAGTCCCTTGCCGTCATCCCTTCGGCAACCACCGTCGGCTGTTTTAGCGTCTGCGCTGAGCTGCTGACGTCCTACCCGCTACCGCCGCCTGTCTCACATTGTCTCGCCTCCCCTGTCCTTGTCGTGGTCTGTTGAGTTGGCAGAGCTGTTTTCCGGGGGCCGTGTCGGTCGTCTGACTCGGGAGGAAGTACTCTACTCCCCGGTCAAGTCTTCCTCTCGCTGCCCGTCTCCCCGCCCCGTAGCAGTGCTGTCTTCCCCTCGTGCAGCTGTGCCTTCAGTGGCCCTTTGCTTCCTGCGGCAGGTGCTTGGAGTCTCCTCCACAGTCTCAAGGTCTCATCAAGGCCTTTGCCTTTTCGAACGTCTTCGTCTTTCGTCTGGGCTCCGCCAGGCCTCGTTGTTTCCGGTGTTGGATCCCTGTCCTTCTCTAGAGCGCCCTGGGGAGGTGAGACTGCTTCAGGGAGGAGCAGCCGTCTCGCCTGAGTGCCTGGCACCGCAAAGCCCTCCGACAGCCAGCGACTTGCATGAGGCACAGGAGGGGCCGGGGCCACGCCGTAGGACTGCTTCCTCGGTGAGCTGGAAGGACGGGGCTCCGGATGGGAAGAAAAGTGGCAGCAGATGAAGAGTGAAGCAGCCAGACCCCTCCGCCTGGCCGCAGAGAGATCAGAACCTGAGCGTCTTGGAAAACGTGCCAGCGGGAGGAGCCCTCGCTCTCTGTCTGGTCCACACCCGCGTTCCCGCTCGGCCCGGGCATGCCGCTGGGAAATGTGTTCCCTCGCCTCCGGAAGAAAGGCCCCGGGTCCACCGCTGAGAGGGTAATGAGAACGGAATGACGGCGGAAAGCTTGCCATATGGTGGGGAAGACCAGAGACCTTTACGTCCGTAAACCGTGAGGGCGAGACTTCCGCCATCTGGTCTGGGGGCCCCACCAGGTCAGCACCCTGTGCGCTGACCGGCTGGCTCGCAGACGAGCTCTTGGAGCCTAACTCCGGGTAAGCAAGGGTGGCTTTTAGATGTGTTCAGCTCTGGGAAGAGACGTGGGGTGTTTTCGAGGTCATCAGGCAAAAGCGACGAGTGACCTAGCTATTGGGTGCCTTGTAATTTTACGACGTAATTATACTTAGAATTGAATCATAAAATACAGTGGCGGGATTAGAGGGAGCGGTCTGGTCAATGTTGCAGGTTGCATTAATTTCAGATAAAATGAAATTAGTGTTCCTTCGGACTGTTGAGCCCAGTTACCGGATTGCTGTATTCAGTTGGGACTGACTCAATTTAACAAAATGGTACTTTTAGAGGTTTTGAGGGTAATGAGAAAATGGAACAGAAATTAAAATTCTCTTTCGCAGTTTGGACAAAATAATTTCTATAAGCAGCAATTAAGAAGGTCCATATAAGAAATTCACTTCCTGCTCTAAATTTCATTTAGTAAGGTTTCATAATCTTAAACTGCCTTTTCTTTTGCTTGGAAAGCGTTAGGACTTAACGCAGGTCAGCGTCCTCTGAGTTATGTGACTTGACCCTTTTTTAATGGGTCAGAAAGAGGTGGGAACGGAAAGAAGAGATTGGGAATGAGTCTTTAAAAGACAGAGAAAGTTACAGCTAAGTTAGTGATTCTTGCCTGTGTAAAAATCAGGAGTATTTGGGGAAACTCTGAAGCCAGTCTATACCGTTGGAGGCAAGTTTTACGTGGCTTCGGAGCTGGCGGAGAAGTTTGTCCTTTCTTGTGGGTACAGGTCCTGGAGAAGATCAGGGGTAGGCCAGCTTGACCCACCCGTTAGGATGTCCCGCAGTGGAGCCAGGCCTCTGGGTATTCTTTGACATTCACTGGCTTCTGGGGACATAGGTAGATTGCTCAAAAGCCAGGCAAATTATAGCTGGCAGTGTGCCAGTTCTGTATGACAGCCTCCAGTGTGGTGACATCCACACTGTCATGACCATAATGATTTTTTTCTTGACCAGTGGTATCCTGTAGAAAAGGCACACTTTGGACATTTAACAAACCAGAAGTGCTGCCAGCTGTTACTAGGTGCTGTCCCAGAGGGTACGGATAGCTGATGAAGGTTAGACTCATCGGAACGGTGTGCTAACGATCCCGACCTCTAATATCCCGTCCACCAACATTCCTGAGCCCGTGCGCCTCACATTCCATTTCTTACTTGTCCTGGGTAAACGCCCGTGGGAACTCAAACCAAGGTTGGGCAGAGTTGATACGAGGTGGGTGAGGGAGCAAGGGTTAGAGAGGTGGAGTGGTGGCGGGGGGGGGGGGGGGGGGCGGGCGGGGCGGGGGAGGGCCTCTCCTGACTTGGAGAGTCAGAGCCACGTTCACGTCCAACGGTGGAAAGGCCTCTTGATCAGGGTTTGGTATGTGGAGAATGGAAAGCCGAGTTGGTAAGCTTGCTTCTTTTCCTCCGAAATTCCACCCTGATAACGACAGAAAAGCATATTTGACCTGCACGGCATTAAAATATTTGAGCATTAAGGGTCAGGGGTTAGGCTGGAGGAGCTGTTGAAGCCGGGCTAAATGCAACCGTAGTGGAGATGTGGTATCTAAACACACTACGGGATAGGTGCACTATTTCTATCAGTAACTCGTGTTTAATTTTTAAAGAACGCAGCAGGCCTTTGAAGGCGGTTTAAGGACTGGGTGTGGAAGGGGGTGTGGGGGAAGGAAATCTCAGCAGAATGCTTTTAGATGCTTCCTGTTATATAAATGCTACATACTTCTCATGCCTTCAGACCCGTAGCAAATGGGAATGGAGCCCGTTGAGGCTGAAATTTAATTACTGTTACAAAGAAAGAATGTAGAAACTGTATAGGTAATGAAGGGACCTTAAATACTGGCATAAAGCGCAAGTTTTAATTTTTCATCCGAATCCTGTGTGTGGCATTTAAAGATGGTATCATGAAATATACTTGGACAAAAGAATACGTGTGTTCGAGGTTTTAAAAGTGCTTGTGTTTAATCCGTAAGACGTTCTGTGTCAGTCCCAGAGTCCATCGCCAGGTGGACGTTCGGCACGATGAAGAGCCCCTTTTATTGTGTCCCCAGAATAGCTCGATGCGTTTATGTAGCGACATTGTAACGTGTGCTCGTGATGAATGCGGTGCCCGTGCTGATACTCTGGCACTTAACCCTTTCTGCTTCTAAATTCCTTATTTCTCTCAGTTGTGTTTTAATTTTTCTCTTTTTACCCGACTCTGACATAGCTAGGTCTGTCTGTATCTGAAAGCAGATCACGAAAGCTTCTCTCTCTTTGTTTTCAGAAAATTAATAGAAACGCCTAACACCCTGGGGGCCGTTTTCTGTTGTAGCCTGTGGCACTCGGGGATGAGAGTAGCTATCGACTGGTAACACCTCCTGTAACATGCATGCCAAATCTGTCAAGTTCATTGCCGTGTGGCTGTGTGAACCGAGATAGTCCTATGGTCAGAATGTGTGGATTTAAGAGCTGCCGCATCACTTAGCAGCTCTTTCTGGACGGTGCTCTGCATTTCTCTGAACGATAGAGTGTTTTGTACCATGAGGACTCATCATATCTATCTCATGGGATTTTTGTACATGGACAAAGCAGGCGTGACTCACTGTATATCTGAAGCACGTTTCAGCAGGGCCACGGAAATTCTTCCTTTCCACGTAAGTAAGGCTGCCGCACAATTTCAAGTTACTTACCTATCGATTTTAAATTAATTCAGCCCATATTCATTGAGTGAGTACTATGTATGTTATTCTGGGCGCTCGGAGGATACAAAGATCAGCGAGTACAGATCTGGACCCCACAGTGTCTAGAATGTATCACTAGAAATTAGTCAATATCCTAAGAAAGGAATGGATGAAATACTTCGGGATTCAGGGCGGTCAGAAGCCTATTGGATAGGAAGTAATCTCCCAGCTCTTAATCCTGAGGTGTAAGACTGCCAAGGGAGAACAAGGCTCTTCATGAAACATCTCCTCACAGATTGGAAACAGAATTCTGTAGATCTCGATTCAGGCTTAGACGTGTAGCTGTTACCAAAGCACCAAGTGGTGGGTGATAGGGAATCTGTCCCAACACATGACACCGTATGTGAATTTGGCAGAAGGGAAGTTTCATACCAGGACGAACCACCATAGTGTGTGAACGTGGCCATTTCCGAGGGAGATGGCTCTCCGGCGTGGCCAAGGAGTGTGGTTCTTCTCTGTGTGAACTATGGCACTGATTTTAGAACGTACGCAACCGACTTGAAAGAACCTAATGTACTATACCAGATTTAGACATACCTAGGAGCTCAGCCATTCATCGAATATTTACTGAGCACCTACTATATATGCTAGACCTTGAGGGGAGTATAATGCTGAATTATTTCATGACTCAGACTGGTAAGAGAGATAAAACCTGTTATACATGTAGCTCAAATATACAAGATATGACCATTGAAAAGAGATACATAGATTCCTGGCGTCCTCGTGTCCCACCCAATTAACATCCCCTTTCACTGTCAAATCGTCCCAGTTGAGATGATAAGTTATAGGGTCTCTCTAGCTTGAGGATTAGGTAAAACTTGACTTTGTGGAGACAGAGAACAGTCTCTAGGTAAGGATAGTACCGTGAATAAAAAAAAAAAAAACATGGGCAATGGGAAGGCTTTGGTGTTCAGTTTGGAGCTTTGGGAACAGGAAAGGGAATTATTAGAGATAAAAGTTGGGAAGGCCCGTTGAGGTTCTGGGTATACCTGAATGCCAGACCACATATATGCCTTGCATTTTATGTAGCTGGCCATGGGAACGAGTGAACAATTTTTCTCTTAAGATTTATAAAGATCTTCGTATTTCCTTCCAGACAGAGTAAAGGGCTCTTTTGGGGGCACGGGGGTTTAAAACAAAATTGTTAGGGGCCCTGCCAATTAAGGATCGTATATATTTCTATCTAAGTCCGTGGGAAAATGAGATCTGAATTACTGCAATCTACAGTGAATATTGCAGAATCTGAAAAGTCATTACACTTTAGAGCGTGAATTGACTTTGAATCAAAGCCTGTTGTTTTACAGATGAAGAAAACTTAACAGTCAAAGAGATTGTTAAGTGTTTGAGCTCTTCGAGCCAGAGAGCTATGGGCAGAGATAGATCCTCTCTACCCCGATTTCTTGCGTAGTGAGTACTTCACTGTAGAGCTGTATTCTGGGGCCTCTGTGATAACGTCTAGCCCAGTGATACCAATGTCATCGTGTCTCGGCTTAGTTGTGATAAAATAAAGATGTCTACTCTACTTCAAGGATGTTGAAGCCTACTTTTTAAAATGTCGAGTGCCTAGAAATTCTTTGAAGAAAGCAGACATTAAGAAGGGAGATTGTGAAGCCATTTGCTTCTCGTCTGTCCCTGGGTGTCAGAGCGCATGCCACCTATGGTAGAAATCATTAAGGACAAAAATTAAGAGCAAGGACAGTAAGTACCATTTTCACACATCGAAACAGGATTTTAAATTATGGCTTGGGTAGAAATGCAAGAATTTTTTAAAAATATCTTTCATTATGAAATGTTATCTTTTACAGCAACAGCATAAAGCGTCATAAAGTCTCGATCTTTGTATTTTTAAAAACACTTGGAAATGTTAAAATTAGCAAAATGGATCAAATAAGGACAGGCTTACAAATCATTGGCATGCGAGAACTTTATTTTGCTCTAATTAGACACAATCGTGACTGATACTCATTGAGGTTAGATGTGTCACTATAAAGCTGTAAAGGTCTGAGGAAGGACCGGAAGCATGTTTTGTATATATTTTTTTATACTTTATGGAAAGTTAATGTTTTTTTTAATCATTATATTTTTGGATGTCCATCAGAGAAATCCGGAGAAAATACGTTTGGAATGACCATGGTGTATGCCCAAGCAGTGGGGTGAATATTTTCATGCATAAAAGCCTGATTGTGTATATCACATAATATTTATGGTAAAGGAAGTAATTTTGGAGATTCAAGACTTGATCTAAAGAACGGAAGTGTTACATGAAGTGCTACAACTTTCTCTTGTAAGCCGTTAGTTGAGTCATCAAATAAACGTATCCTGTAAAATTAGGTTTTCATCCCAGGAACACTCTTGGAACCGGATTCTGGCTTGTTTAATATAGCGTGAACAACCAGGGAGAAGTCGCTATAAAATCAGTAGTTTCTCACAGACATCACTTAGAGCTTCAAAAAGAAAGCATACTTCGAAAGGATGGTTTTATTTTCTTTGGGGACTAGGTTTTTCAAGTTACTTAGAGAATAATAGCTTTGGGAGTGCCTGGGTGGCTCAGTACGGGTAAGCACCCGACTCTTGATTTGGGTTCAGGTCATGATCTCATTGTTCGTGAGTTCGAGCCCCGCTTTGGGCTCTGTACTGACAATGCAGAGCCTGCCTTGGGATTCTCTCTCTCTCTCTCTCTCTCTCTCTCTCTCTCTGTCTCAAAATAAATAAGTAAACTTTAAAAAAAGAGAAGGAATAGTAGCTTTGTTGGACAAAACAAGCACAAAGCTGCAGCAGAAATAATGGTGAGAGGTTTAGTCCAGATGCATATTCCAGATGCTTATTAGAAACTCAGAAAGGCAAAGACGTATTAGCAGTTGCTATGGCCTTGGCCAGAGAATGGTTTCCACTGTAGAAAATAGTGGGTCTTCTTTGATCTGTCATCTGTCCTAAAACGTCAGATTCAGGAGGCAGACGCTTGAAGTCACAACGGGGGGTGAGCTAGCCAGGCCAGCCTGAGGCTCGAAAGGTATAGAAATAAAACATTCTAAAACCTTCCATGAGTGTGATCTCCAGACATCTGACAACAGCTGCAGGACTTCCATGGGCAAACTTTTCAGCTCTGAGGTCCTGAAGTTTTTGTCATTTGGAAGAATGCGTGGGTGGGTGGGTGGGGGAGTTGAGGCGGGGAGGAAAGCACATCGGCCAGGTTTGGGGCCTGGTAGAGTACTGCAAAGAGGCGGGGACCAGGGGAACTCAGAGCAAGTCCTCCTGGGGGAACGCTGGAGCCTCGGATGTTGAAAGGCGCTTTTGGGGCATAGTTTTTCACTTATACTGATTTTTTATTTGGTTTTTTGAGAGTGTGGTAGACATAATGGAGCAGAGAAATGGTCGCCTATTAGGACATTTAAGAAGAGGGATTCCTTCAAATTAATGTGTATTTCTGCTTCTTAAATGGGGAGAGAGAAGGTAGCTGATGAGAGCTTAGCATGACAACCACCATTTCAGATGCATCCAGATGGAATCTTTTTCTAAACTGCCTTCATTTTTTCATACCATTCACGCGGTCCTCAGCACAGACCGCCTTATGTGATACTATTTCTGTGTGTGCTTTATCTTCCCAGTTAGACTGTAGCCTCTTTGAGAACAGAGTCAAGGGTTCAAAAATGAAAATAAAAGCATTAGGGTTGTGCTTTAACAGTTCATGGAATACTTTCCATATATATTATTTGGTATCTCTTAATGGTGTATTGCACGTAACAGGCTTCTAAATAAAAACTAGAAGAAAAAGATATATGATGTGTATTTTCTATTTTATTTGAGATTCACTAAAACTTGGTTTATACTAAAAGACCACATTGGCACGATTTTCAGATGTTTAGGTTATGTGCTTTCGAGTTCCAAAAAGTCTACTGTACGTAAGTTCCGAGCAAATGTAATGTTATCAATTTATGTGAAATTTACTTAGAGATACATCTGAAATCAGTAAATAGAGACAATAGAGAAAGGTTTCAGACTTTTGAAATTAAAGTTGGAAACTTATGGGAGATTTTACAACTTTATTTCAATCCAAGTTATATCTGTAAGTGATTAATAAACACAAAATAAGTTTGTGGTCTCCTGATCGACTTCCTTGCACCCACACCTGATTCTCTCTCCCCAGAGTCAACTACACATGTAGATATTTAATGGTTTCTTCTGGTATTTACCTCTGTGTTTTTATTTTTTATTTATTTAATTTTTAAAGTTTATCTATTTATTTTGAGAAAGAGAGAGAGCGTGAGAGAGCAGGGGAGGGGCAGAGAGAGGGGGAGAGAGAGAATCCCAAGCAGGCTCCACACTGTCAGTAGAGAGTGGAGAATCCCAAGCAGGCTTAAACCCATCAACTGTGAGATCATGACCTGAGCCAAAATCAAGAGGCTGATGCTTAACTGACTGAGCCACCCAGGAGCCCCCTACCTCTGTTTTTAAATAGCATATTTATATGTCTTAATTTTTTAGTTGTAGGTTTTGAGAATCAACTTCCTGCTCTGGATGAGGATTCACCTCTCTTACCGGTGCCCTTCCTGCACACACACATTTCCTTTCCCCTCATCATCTCAGAGTATTCTGTAGCCTTGTAAAGAAATCAGTATTCTGGGGCGCCTGGGTGGCGCAGTCGGTTAAGCGTCCGACTTCAGCCAGGTCACGATCTCGCGGTCCGTGAGTTTGAGCCCCGCGTCAGGCTCTGGGCTGATGGCTCGGAGCCTGGAGCCTGTTTCCGATTCTGTGTCTCCCTCTCTCTGCACCTCCCCTGTTCATGCTCTGTCTCTCTCTGTCCCAAAAATAAATAAAAAACGTTGAAAAAAAAATTTAAAAAAAAAAAAAAAAAAAAGAAATCAGTATTCAGTGTTTACATATTTGACTATGTAAATATTATTTCTGGATGACCAATCTAGTGTAATAGAATTGAATTTCCTTTGTGTTTTTTTTTCCTATGGTTAATAATTATCTCTTTTTTTTTTTACCCATTGGTTCTATTTTCTATGTCCCTTCCACCAAGTAGCTGCCAAAATTATAAAGCTCCTCTCAGTGCATTTAAACACAACAGATGTTCTTTTGGTTTCAAACTTCCTGCCTCCTTCTGTTCTTGGTCTCCACTTCAGACTGGTTATCACTATAACTGCTACACGTCATATGTTTATGGGATCTCCATTTACTGTCATATCGTAGATTTCATTTGTCGTTTACCTGTGCTAGATATTTTAATTTTTGGATCCCAGTCTTCCTGGTTTCTTCTGTCATTTTGGTAGAGTTCTGTTAGAAAGGGGCCATAAGATATGAATTTGTTGGGGCTTCTCATCTCAGAAAATGCCACATTATTCTACTCTCATATCTGATTGATATTTTAGCTGGGGATATAATTCCAGGTTGGAAATAATTTGCATTCAAAAATCTGATGATATTGCTCTACTGACTTGTAGCTTTCAGTCTTGTGTTTGAGAAGTCTGATGACTCTGATTCTTGCTTTTCCAGTTTTATTGAGAAATAATTGTAAGTTGAAGGTATACAACATGATATTTATTGTGAAATAATTATAGAAGGTTCAACCAATATCCATCATCTGATATGCATATGATAAAAAAATAGAAAAAAGAAAATTTCTCCTTGTGATGAGAATTCTTCGTATTTATTTTTTTTTTTTTTGCAACTTTTCTGTATATCATATAGCAGTGCTAGTTATAGTCACCATATTGTACATTCCATCCCTGGAACTTATCTGTCTTATAACTGGGAGTTTGTACCTTTTGACCACCGTCCTCTAATTCCCCCTTCCCACACCTTTGGCCTCTAGCAACCACGAGTATGATCTTTTCCTATGAATTTGTTTGTTTTATAAGATTCCACATATAAGTGAAATTGTCCAGTGTCTGTCCTTCTCTGTTTGACTTAGTTCACTTGTGTAATATCTTCAAGGTCCATCCATGTTGTTGCAAATGGTTGAATTTCCTCAATTTTTAAGGGTGAATAATATTCCATTGTATGTATATACCATAGCTTCTTTATCCATTCATATATCGATGGACACTTAGGTTGTTTCCATGTCTTGGCTGTTGTAGAGAATGCTGCAATGAACATAGGAGTGCAGACACCTCTTGGAATTAGTGTTTTCATTTCTTTTGTATATATTCCCACAAGTGGAATTGCTGGATCCTATGGTAGTTCTATTTTTAATTGTTTGAGGTTCCTCCATAGTGGCTATACCAGTTTATATTCCCACCAACAGTGCACAAGGATTCCCTTTTCTCCACATCCATACCTACATTTGCTATCTCTTATCTTTTTCGATGGTGACCATTCTAATAGGCGTGAGGTGATACTTCATTGCGGTTTTAATTTGCATTTCCCCAATGATGTTGAGTATTTTTTCATGTACTGTGGCCTTTTGTAGATCTTCTTTGGAAAAATGTCTATCTAGGTTCTCTGCCCATTTTTTTGAATGGGCTATTTGTGGTTTGTTTGATTTTGCTGTTAAGTTCTATGAGTTCCCCAATATTTTGGATATTAACTCCTTATCAGGTATATTGTTTGCAAATTGTTTTTTTCTCATTTTGTAGGTTGTCTTTTCACTTTGGCGATGATTTCTTTTGGTGTGCAGACGTTTCCTCGTTTGATGAAACCCTACCTGTTTATTTTTTATTTTGTTGCTTGTGCTTTAGGTATCATATTCAAAAATTCATTACCAAGACCCGTGTCAGGGAGCTTTATTCCTATGTTTTCTTCTAGGAGTTTCATGGTTTCAGGTCTTACGTTTAAGTCTTTAATACATTTTAAGTTAACTGTTGTGAGTGATTTAAGACAGGGGTCAGTTGCGTTCTGTACATGTGAATATCAAGTTATTTCGGCACCATCTATTGAAGAGACTGGCTTTTCTCCACTGAGTATTTGCCTTCTTTGTCAAATATTAGTTAGCCTTATATGCTTGGGTTTACTTCTGGGTTCTCAATTCTGTTCCCCTGGTCTATTTGTTTTTCTGCCAGTATCATAGTATTTTGATGCTATAGCTTGAAATCAGGCAGTGTGATGCCTCCTGCTTTGTTCTTCTTTCTCAGGATTTCTTTGGCTCTTCGGGCTCTTTTGTGCTTCCATATAGATTTTCAGAGCGTTTTTTCCTACATGTGTAAAAAATCGCATTGAAATATTGATAAGGACAGCATCAAATCTATATATAAGGCTTTTGGTAGTATTGACACTGTTAGGATTCTTCCAGTTCTTTCAGCATGAGATACCTTTCTGTTTACTTGTGCCTTCTTCAGTTTCTTTCATTAATGTCTTATAAATCTCACAGCAGGGGTCTTTCATCTCCTTGGTTAAATTTATTCCTAAGTATTTTATTGATTGATGCTGCTATGAACGGGATCCATTTTTTAAATTTCTTTTTCAGAAAATTTATTGTTAGTGGATAGCCTTTCTGATTCTTAATTTGTTTGTTTTTGGTGACCTCTTTCCTCTCGGAAGCTTTGAGACTTTTCTCTTTGCCTTCATGTTCTAAAATTTAACAATGTTGCGCTCTGATTCAGGTCTTTTCTTAACCATGGTTCTGAGTGGGCCATATACAATTTAGAAACCTATGTCATTCCGTTCAGAGACATTTTCTTGCACTATATCTTTGATAGTATCTTCTCCTTCATGTATACCTTATTTTCTGTTTCTGAAACTCCAGGCTGTCAGATATCAGTCCTCCAATTTTCCTGTCTTTTCCCTTCTTCTATTGATCTTACTGTCTGGGAAATTTTCTTAACTTGATCTAACACTTAATAATTGAGTTCATTTCTACTATCATATTGTTTATTTCCAAGAGTTTTAATATTCTGGATATTTTTCTTTTGATCTGTTGTAACTATCTGCAGGTGCTGATTGAAATGTCTGCTAAATTGAAATTTTCTCCTACGCATTACATTGCCTGTTTCATTGTTTCAGTATGTTTGTTTTATTTTTTTATTTTTAATATTTTTAGTGTTTATTTTGGGGAGAAAGAGAGAGCACGAATGGGGGGTGAGGGGGGGGTCAGAGAGAGAGAGGGAGACACGGAATCCAAAGTAGTCTGCAGGCTCTGAGCTTCAGCACAGAACCTGATGCGGGGCTCGAACCCACAAGCCATGAGATCATGACCCGAGCCAAAGTCAGATGCTCAACCAACTGAGCCACCCAGGTGCCCCTCAGTATGTTTGTTTTAAATGTTTGTTTATTTATTTCGAGAGAGAGAGAGAGAGAGTGTGTGTGCATGTGTGCGTGTGTGCGTGTGTGTGTGTGTGTGTACGAGTGGGGGAGGGGCAGAGAGAGAGGAGGAGAGACAGAATCCCAAGCAGGCTTTGAACTGTTAGTGCAGAGCCTGATGTAGGGCTTGATCTCACAAACCATGAGATCACGACCTTAGCCGAAATCAAGAATTGAACACTGAACCAGCTGAGCCACCCAAGTGCCCCAGTGTGTTTGTTTTAGGTTCTGCTTTTATTTTACAGGTTCTTAACTTCTATGTTAGACATAATTAATATTAGTCATTCTGGTTCTTAACTCCTTCGAGGCATATGAGAGGATTAATTTCCCTGCTTTTATGTGACTTGTTTTGGCCAGTGTAATATGAATAGAAGTGATGTACACGTCTTCCCTGCCCACAAGATGCATGAAACCTTGGGATGGAGGTGCCACAGTCACCCGGAATGTGTTCTGGAATGCTGAGCCATGCTATCGAGGCCAGTTGCCTAGAGGAGTCATCCAGACTCACTTTGAACTTGGCTCGGGTGGGAAATGGGTGATTGTTCTGTTTAGCCCCTGAGACTGGCATTGTTTTTTTACTGCAGCATCACCTGGCTTGTCCTGACTAGTACAGCTATCAGTCCTATTTAAGAATGAGGCATTTAAAGCTCTTTAGAAGCTCTGTGTTTGTGGGTCGGGTTTCACTGGGAAGCTATTGAGCTCAGGCTCTCTGCTGTGGTACTCCCAGACATTCGTGTCAACAGCTCTCTTCTCCCGCTCTTGTTAGTTTTCCCAGGAAAAGCTCCACCGTCACCTACCTACTGTAAACGTAAGCCTAGCTACCAAGATCCTACAAGCTGAGTAGGGTGGGGGGGGCTTGGGAGGCTGGCCGGGCAGTATGTAGACTGTCCCTTAATCGTCCTTTCTGCCATACCAGCTGCCTGGAAGCCCACAGTCCCTCTCTGATTGAGTCTGTCTAGAGAAGAAACCTGCAGTTGCTGACCAGGATGGGCACCAGCAGGCTGAACCTTTGACTACTTCCAGACGGACTTCCAGCTCGTCCTCCCAGCCCAGCCTAATGTCTGAAGTCCTCGATGCTAGAATTACAGAACCGTGTTAGGGGTTTGGAGTGTGGATCACTCGGCTTCCGAGCTTGCTTTCTTGCCGATTAGGTTTCCTATTTCACGCGTCTGCTAAGTCGGTTACTACTCAGCCAGCCATTTGCTTTTCACTACCTCAGATTTTGTTGCACTTGTCCGTTGCTCTGCCCTTCGTCGTTTTGTGTTTGTGCCTTTTTTCACCCCGTTTGCTGTGTTCCAGAGGCGTGTGTTCCAGAGGCAAACGTGTATTGAGTCTGTTGTGTTTATTGGAATTTCCTTAATGAAGGATGTTCCCCCACCTTTTTATTATAAAAAATTTCAAACAGACAAAAAAAGTAGAATGAATGCACATACACCTACTTAGATCTGACAAATAACTTTGGCGGTATTTGCTTTATCCTCCCTTCGTCTGTTTTTACATACATGTGTATATTATATTTATATCTATGTTTAGCTTTTTTGCTGGAACATTGGAAGGTGAGTTAAGATACTATGACCCTTCCCTACTACGTAGTTCTGTATACATCTTCCAAGAACAAAAATATTCTCTTACACATCATAATACCAATTATCACAGCTATGGAAAGTCAAAAAAGGTTCTATGATATTACCTAACATCTAGTATATTTAAATTACCTTAGTTGTTCCGAGAATTCTTTTATAACCTTTTTTTCCCCTTAAAAATTGGAATCTAATTGAGATAAACATGCTGTAATCAGTTGTTATTTCTCTTTTGGACTAAAAGCAAATTCTTCAAACTTTTTGGGTTTTGCATTTTTTCTTTTAATTCATCTTGACCAGTCCCAGCACCTATAGAACTGGATAAATAACTAAAGATGAGGTCCTGATAAGGAGAGGGGAATGACCGTATGTGTGAACGGGCTGGGTTTTATTTTAGAAAGTAATTTTAGTGGCTTGTTTTTCTAAGTCGGGTTGCTCATCTAAAAACTAACCAAGCAATATGCATTGCACATTCAGTTCATTAGCATTGTAGATAAAGAAGCAATATTTATCTTTGCAGTGATGAAGAACTATATTTAGCGCTTTTCCCGGCCCACCCCACTTCACCTTGTACCCTTTGCCAGCATTCAGCATCATGACTTGTGTTTGCTTCACAGTGAATCTGAGTCGAAGCTCAGAGGGCATGCATTTTTGTTTACGACGAAGGGCTGATCTCTGAAGGTAGTATAGTTATCAGACATTCCTGGCATTCCATATGTCTAATTCTTAGTGCTTCGAGGGCCTGGTGCTATGCCAGAGGAAAATAGAGAGTGAGAGCACAAGGAAATACCACCAGAGACAGTCTTCGTATAAGTTACAAAAATTCAGTCATGTGTTTAACTAGCCAAGCGAATGCTAGGTATGGAATTGATTTGTAGCGTGTTAGTGCCATCGCTTAGGCTGCTTGGGAACATTTTCTTAGTTCTCTCAGATTTGATTCTTGAAATCCCAACCCTGGAGGTGTAAAAGATTCTGTGATTCTTTTGGTTTGTGTGTTAGCTGTCCTCGGGGCCAAGATGAGGTGCTTTTCAATGCAGAAGTCTAGTATCCCGAAGGTGAGGTAGTGTGTGGTTGATGGGGGCATCGGTACAGATGCAGTGATTGGCGGAAAGCACATTCATTGATCGCGTGTTGAGTGAACAGCGGCCTGTGTTCTGGACACCGAGGACTGCGGTGGTGGACAGGACGGGGGTGAGGAGGTACCAAGAAAGACCACGTCAGTAAGCAAGACGAATCAGACCTGATAGTAACTTTGAGGAAATCAACTGAGTGATATGATGTATAGTGATTATTTTAGATAGACTTGTGTATTACTCAGCCCTGCTGAGTTAACAAGCAGCCTGCAAATCTCAGTGACTTCTACACAAACGTCTGCCTCTCATTCATATTATATCAAGTCAATTAAAAAACAAAATAAGAAGGAAGATAGTCACCTAAACTATACATTGAAGGGATGGGGATTACACGTGATCTATTAAATTGGTCACTGAAAACATGTGCTTTAAACAAAACTTCAAATTTGGGGGCACCTGGGTGGCTCAGTTGGTTAAGCATCCGACTTCCGCCCAGGTCATGATCTTGCAGTTCATGGGTTCGAGCCCCACATTGGGCTCTGTGGTGACAGCTCAGAGCCTGAAGCCTGCTTTGGATTCTGTGTTCCCTCTCTCTCTGCCCCTCCCCCGCTTGTGTTTTCTCTCTCTCTCTCTCTCTCTTTCTCTCTCTCTCTCTCTCGTTCAAAAATAAACAAAGCCTTTAAAAATAAATAAATAAATGAATAATAAAAAATTCAAATCGGGCTCAGTCCAGTATACGCATGTCACAGAAGAGGCAAATTAGGTCCCAGTGTTAATACCTTAAAATTATAACCTTCAAATTTAATAGAAAACAGTCTATTACAAAGAAATGGAAGTAAAGTGTAGGATCTTTGGTCAGAAGCTTTAAATGTTTGTTATACTCCTTTGATGTACACCAAGAAAAGTTTAAGAATGGCTAAATAATAGAAAGATGTTTTCTCTTCATAATGAAGACATTATACCTAAAATACTTGAATGGATGTTTCCTCCTCTTAACGGTGACATTATATATAAAATATGTGAATAGATACTCTATAGAAACTACTGACCACAACTTAACTAAGTTTAAAAAGTAGGGGGCGCCTGGTGGCTCAGTTGGTTGAGGGTCTGACATTTCATTTCACCTTAGGTCTTGATCCCAGGGTCATAAGATCGAGCCCTGAGGCTCCGCACTGAGTGTGGAGCTTGCTTACGAGTCTCTCTCTCTCTGCCCTCCTCCCCCACTCGTGCTCACTCTCGGTCTCTCAAGTAAATAAGTAAATAAATAAATTATCTTCAAAAGCCCGTAGCCGATGTTATCCCCAGAATTTCCAAGTGACATTTATGGGTACAGGCATACATTTCTTGCCTGTTTATAAACAGTCAGCTTTGAAACAAGCACGGTCTTCCAGCAGGTGCGTTTCCTCTGGTATGAGAAGCCTCAGGTACACAGAGGCCGAGGCCTCCTGCACCTCAGAGCTCTCTTTGGAAGCAGTCGGACGCGGTTTAATGTGTGGGAATCTGGTCAGAGGTCTCCGTGGTCTTCACGTTCTCGAAGACCTGTGTTTACCTGAGACTCCCTTCTCCACTCTGGGCCCCTGCAAGGTCCCTGACGGTGAAATGCTAGATCCTCCATTTGGGTGGGTCCTGAAGAGACCCCTTAACGCAAGACCGACCGGGCTCTGCTAATAGGATCACCAGAGCATCGAGGAAACTTTTCCAGTCAAACCTATCAGGAATGCAGTGCTCACCGGGCCAAACCCACACACTTTCTTGGGGCGTTCATCCGGGCAGGCTTGACAGAGCGGGGATCTGCTGAAACAACACGAGCTTCCCGTGACGAACAGTATGCCATGCGTTGGCTTTGTCCCTACATGGAACAACGTCCCTAGACGTAAACTATAAATAGTCAAAACCAGAGGGTAGGAGTGAAGCACCAGATCCGTCCCCGCAAGTCACCAGGGCTTTTAATTCTCAGAATTCTCCAACCTTGAAACCAGCGGCCTGCTCGTGGTGGCGGCCAGAACCCGGCCCGCCGTAGCTGTGCCCTCCGTCCCACAGCCACCGGGCTCGGGGCTGCAGAGCCAGAAACCACCCCCCCCCCCCCCCCCAGGCACCTCGGCCTGACGTCACCTTCCCCTGAGGAGCTGCCCTCCTGCGAGCCTGTGGGTGGCTGTGCAGCGGGCAGTGCCTTCTGGAATATTCAGTCCGGTGTTGCTTTTAGATACGGTTCGAGTGTCCATCAGTCCTGGACTGTGCTGAAAAGGCTAAATAAACCACGATCTAAACCTGTCAAAAATGAGATGGCAAAGGAAAGGTCCCAAGTTACATTGTTGAATGAGTAAAGGGAACTGCAGAATGACACCTGCAGTGTATTATTTGTGTTAACGCTGCGAATGGTTTTCTAGCTATGTGCAGAGACAGATCTGGAAGGATACGCACCGCACCGGTAAGAGTGGGTGCTTCCGAGGAGAGGGGTGTGGGGACCGCGGCGAGAGCCGGCCGTCGAGGGAGGTGGAGAAAGTGAGCCGTGCGGGTGGAGGCTGCGTCTGGAGGCTGAGCCTGCAGGATTTCTGATGGATTGATTTGGGGGGGGGGGGGGGCGGGGCATCAGGAGCTGTGACTCCAGCATCTGGGTTGAAGATCAGGGCATTTTCCAAGATGGGGAGTCTCAGGGAAGGAGTGCGGTTGGGGGTCAGGGGTTATGTTTCATGGGAGTTAAACATTCCGTGTGGCTATGAACCCCCCCCTCCCCCCATGGAATTATCAGGTAGATGTTGGCTCTGATATGCAGTATCGCCACGGAGAGGTGTGGCTAGAAATCACTCACTCACTCATTTTCTCTAACATCTGTTGAGCCAGTGCCGTGCTACGCGCTCAGAAAAAAAAAACCGGGAGGGACTTAGTGAACAGAATAGACAAGTGAACTAGAAAAATATAAACAGTGCGGAAAATGACCAGTCTGAATGGGAAAACCAGTTCCCAAACTGGAGCTCACCCAGTGCAATTAAACGGCCCAGCCTCGGGGGCAGGAAGGCTTGCCTGGGAAGAAGATGCTTTCTGAATGAATGACCTCTTAAGGAAGTTGGATTTTAAAGGACAAGGGTAAGGAGAAACTGGGGAAGGAGAGAGCGCTGGAAAAGGGGAGGGAGGGAGGGTGTCCAGGCCGAGGGAGCTGCACATAGCACACGAAAGCACGTTTCTGCTGCCTGTGTATCAGGCTCACGGTTTTTTGCTTCTTGTGGACTCACTGAGGATTTCAGCAGTCGGTGAGGCAGGCATCCGAAGTGCAGATGTCCTGCTTCCAGGCAAGCGAGGTCGTGTAGGACCGCCACCCTCTGCCAGCCGGCAGACATCGTGATTTTCGGGTGTTAATGAGGTTAATAAGCGAATACCTTCTTGGTCCGAGCTGGTTTTTCCTCCTTCTCTCATGTTTTGCGTTTGTGGCCCACGGTGCCAGTAGCTCGTGCCAACCGCGTCGTGAAACTTGGCCCTTCACGCCGAGCTTGAAGTCTGATCATTTTTTTTTTTTTTCCTCTCGCAGACGCTAGGTTTGTTTGCACATGTTTATAGCAGCCTTATTCACACTGGCAGAAACAGTCCCAAAGTCTGTAAAACCGTGAGCGCATACAAAACGTGGTACATCCATACAATAGAATACTATTTTGCAAGAAAGGGAACAGATTCTTGACACGCACACAGCAATATGGATGAACCTCAAAAAAAACCCAAACGACGTGCTGAATAAAAAGACAGGCACAAGAAGCCACACGCCGTAGGACTCCGTTTAGGTGAAATTCCAGAAAAGCAAATGTGTAGAGACAGAAGGTAAATTGGTGGTTGCCCGGGCAGGGGGTAGGGATCAGGGGGTGACTGGACCTAGGCACAAGGGATCTTCAGGGATTGGTGGGAACGTGCTAAACTTAGCTTGCGTGGTGTTTCTAACTCCATAGATTTACTCAAAATCTCTGATTTGTACGCTTAAGCAACGGGCAGGCTTTATGGTGCAGAAGTTACATTCCAGTAACGCTGTTTTTTTTTTTTAATTTTTTTTAATGTTTATTTATTTTTGAGACAGAGAGAGACAGAGCATGAACGGGGGAGGGTCAGGAGAGAGGGAGACACAGAATCGGAAACAGGCTCCAGGCCCTGAGCTGTCAGCACAGAGCCCGACGTGGGGCTCGAACTCACGGACTGTGAGATCAGCACCTGAGCCGAAGTCGGGTGCTTAACCGACTGAGCCACCCAGGCAGGCACCCCTCCAGTAACGCTGTTAAACAGTACCGACAACAGCTGGGCTTGGGGTTACGAGGTCTCGGCACGAGCAGTGGCTGCTCCCCGCGGTCAGGTGGCAGGAGAGCGCAGTAGTGAAGGCCTGGTCAGCGTGTGGAGGAGAGGCCGTCCCCGTGTCGCCTCTGCCCGCCGGGTTTCCCGGCTGCCGAGATTCCTTCCCTTTTAACAAACATGGGGTCGGTGGGACATAAGCCTGAGAGCTGGGTGCTTCGGTCCGTGGAGAGTCTGATACGGTGTTAAGAGGATTACCTTGTGTTCGGCCGAACGGCCTCCCTCGTGTTAATTCAGTGATTTTCTGGTCGTACAACAAACAGGCACGCACTCGGGGATGGGTTTTCAAAGCAAACACTTAGTGATCACGGGGCGAGAATTTTAGTCCAGGCCTACATCTAGAGGGCAGCAGGCCTACATCTAGAGGGCAGCCGGTCACCGGTCATCTGTGGAGAAACCACTGGGGGACGGACGAGACCCATGCCTCACACATCCTGTAAGTCCGGAGCTTGGAGGAGACGTTCGGTCAATATTTGGTGACCCGATGCACGCGTGAATGAAATGTTCCTCTGTGGGGAGTTTCTCATTACTTCCTATTGGCAGGAATGAAACGATCAGAGAGTGAACTGGGGCTTTTTCCCTCTTCCGGTGGAAGTCCGTTTTCTAAGCCTTCTCTTTGCCATCTGCTTTTGTCCGGTTGACTGTGGGCACATCCCAAGCAAGGCCTCGTCTGGCTCATCGATCTCTTCCAGCATCCCATCCCCCTGTGGAAATTTGGGTCCATATTTTACCTGTGTGTCCCTCTGCCACCTCACACATGGCATATCTTAAACTAATTCCCGATGACTTTGCTTACCCATCCTGATCTCGCTCTACTCAAAGCACAGAATCGGAGACTTGCTCCGTCAACCTCTTTTCGTGTGCAGGGAGCGCATTGTTTCCGTAACACTCCAGCACTTCTTTATCCAGCTTCCACTTCCAAATACCCATGGCCGGGAACTCTGCATTTACTAGGAGGCTTTTCTCCTCCCCGGCAGCCTCAGATGCTACTCTCACCTTCCCTAGACAGCCCTCCTGTCTGCCACCATGTTGGTTTCCTTTCTCCTTGTTAATTGCCGTTGCTTACGACGTGATGGTAAAATGGAACCTTGAGATGTTTCAGCGTCTCTCCAGTCCAGGGCCTCTCATCCTGTAGCAGGCATCGGAGGCAGGTGCAGGGTGCGGCCCCACCCTCCGAGTTCCTGACTTCGTGGTTCGAGGGGAGGGGGTCGATCACTTGCGTTTCTAATAAGTCACCAGATGATGCTAACGCTGTTGGTTCGGGGACCACTGCTTCACTCTGTTCAGTGCGCTGCCGTTAGGTTCACTTTCCTAAATTAAAATCTGTCCCTGTTATGCCAACTCCTTGCTGGGGGTCTTCCATTGGTCTGGGACCAGGTTTCCCAAGGTGGGGGTAGTAGAACAGGGACATCACATTAGTCATATTATTTTTCTATTTTAACTTTTCTTTCAGCTCTTCCAGTCAGGTTAAGGAGAAAGTCTGTCTGGCGCTAATATGACTTCAGCACCTTTCTGATTCTCATTAATTGCCTTTCCAACAAAGAGAGCAACCTGTAAGCTTAACGCCTCTTGTCAGCAGCTCTTTACAATTTCTCGTATGATTGTGTTCTCATTGCATTTATTTTCAATGGCAAGTGTTAAAGGACCACAATTTGAAACACTGGATGTGGAAATGGAACCCGGAAGTCTTAAAGAATTTTTGTGTATCTTTTGTTCTAGTTGGTTTCGTACTTCAGTTTCATTTACCCCATGCGATTCTTTTGATTTATCTGAATTAACTTTTTTTGGAAGGATGATCTGGGACCTAGCTTTTTTCCCCTAACTGGCCATCCAATTTTCCCAACACTTTTATCTTATTTTATTTTTAATGTTTACTTATTTTTGAGAGAGAGAGAGAGAGAGTGTGTGAGCGGAGAAGGGACAGAGAGAGAGGGAGACACAGAACTCAAAACAAGCTCCAGGCTCTGAGCTGTCAGCACAGAGCCCGACGTGGGGCTCGAACCCACGAACTGTGAGATCGTGACCTGAGCTGAAGTCGCACGCTTAACTGACTAAGCCACCCAGGTGCCCTCCCAACACTTTTAAATAATCAGTCTTATTATACTCATCGTAAACAAAGTTCACGGACAAGTAATATCCGTGGGAAAAAAATACTTGCAACTTGACAAAGGATTAACGCCAGCATATATCACAGGTTGCTACAAATCAGTAAGAAGAGCAGACCGCACAGTTTCAAAAAGGTCAATTTAGGGACTCCTGGGTGGCTCAGTCAGTTGAGCGTCCAAGTCTTGATTTTGGCTCAGGTTTTGATCCCAGTCGTGGGATTGAACCCTGCATCAGGTTTAAATTCTCTCTCTCTCTTTCTTCCTCTGCTCCTCTCTCCTGTCCTTGGTCTCTCTCTCTCTCTCTCTCTCTCTCTCTCTCTCTCTCTCTCTCTCGCAAATTAAAAAGAAAAGAGCAATTCACAAAGGAAGCAAATAAACATATAGAAAAGTGACAGGGGCACCTGGGTGGCTCAGTTGGTTAAGCGTACAACTTCAGCTGAGGTCATTATCTCAGGGCTTGTGAGTTCAAGCCCCACATCTGGCTCACTGCTGAAAGCACAGAGCTCGCTTCAGAGTCTGTTGCCCTCTCTCTCACTGCCCGCCCCCCCCCATAAAAATAAACAGTTTTTTTTTTAATGTAAAAAAAAAAAAAAGAGAGAGGAAAAAAATAAAAGTTACAAACCTTACTAATAATTATTAGATTCCTCCCCTTACGACCATATCGGGGTAATGGCGCTCACTTCCATTGTGGATGGATGCAAATTGGTAATGCCCACGTGGAGGAGAGTAGGTATCAGAATTAAAAAATTTAAATGATGGGGCACCTAGGTGGCTCAGTTGGTTTAGCGTCCGACTCTTGATTTTGGCTCAGGTCATGATCCCAGGGTCATGGGCTCGAACCCTGTGTCGGGCTCTGCACTGACAGTACGGAATCGGCTTGGCATTCTCTGTCTCCCTGTCTCTCTACCATTCCTGGGTGCACGCTTTCACTCTCTCCCAAAATAAATAAGTGAACATTAACAAAAATTCCAATGGTAATATGTCTTTAACATCTCTCTAATGCACATTGACACTTTTGAATTTTACAAGTAGGCATGTTCTTTGACTCATTGTCAGAAATTTATTCTAAAAAATACTCTGAGAGCTAAAATATTTACAAATATGTTCATTGAAGCATTAATTCCTCTCGAAGGAAGTTGAAACTGATGTCTGTTAATTAGTGATTAGTCAAATAATGGGCTGTAATCCATTCTGTGTATGTAGATATTAGAAGATTGAGGTCAACCTGTAGCAACGATCATTGAAGGTTTCTAACTTGTATTGCAAACTAAATAAAGTCCTAGAAAATGCACACAGTATGAGCCTGTTTGTATGTTTGATAATCGCATGTGGATTTATAGATGGACTGAAAAGAACCAACGTATTGGAATATAGATCATTCTATAGGGAAATGAAGGCAGGACTTCAATAATAGTTTATTCTATTTTATATATTTTTCATAATGAGAATATATTAGTTGCGTTTTTTTAAGGCAAGGCTCAAAACTGTAGTGTCTGTATAGTTTATTTAGTTTAACACCAATCTTGTAAAAATGTGCATAATATTGTATGTGCTTCCGTATATGGGTGCATACGTTTATTTAAGAAAAACAGCCTGGAATGAAACCGCTTGTTACCTGGGGTTATCCCTATGTAGTAAGGTGTTAGGGATTAAAAAACATCTTCCTAATTACTTAGTTGTCGTTGTGTTTTTTTTAGTTTATTTATTTATTTTGAGAGAGAGAGTGCAAGGGAGGGGCAGAGAGAGAGAGAGAATGAGAATCCCACGCAGGCTCCACACTGTCAGCGAAGAGCCTGAGGCAGGACTTGAACCCATGAACCGTGAGATCATGCCTGAGCCGAAATCAAGAGTTGGGCGCTCAACCAACTAAGCTGCCCAGGAGCCCCCTAGTTCCTTAGCTTTTGATCAAATGAGTGCAGGATCATTGCAACCATTCGGGAAGCCTCTTGAAGGAAGAGGACGAATCCAGCAAGGTTCTAGTCATCCAGAGGGGTGTGCTGTGGGTCCCTTCTTTGTTGTTCTGGGGACAGCACATCCTCCAGAGTAAGTCCTCCAGCGTCTTGCATTCTTGTCTGGGATGGAGTCCGTGGTGGTTGTCCTGTCTGAGCGAGAGGCAGGAGGACGGGGCAGTCTTGGTGGTGGGTTTGTTTGTTGGGATAATAATCTGTTAAGCCCTCTTCCTCTCGCCCGCATTCCCGACTTCCCGCATTCCCTTCTTTACCGACATAGCCACTTAAAATCTCAAGCTGTTTTCCAAAACCAAGTAATCCAGTGGGCAAACATTTCTTGACACTTAGGACACAGAAGAGGTTCAGGTTAAAGTGTGTTGACCACCCTGTTTTCTTCCGTAGGGTCAGATACTTGGTAAAAAATTGCCGAATTATTGAAACACCTGCAATAAATTCTCTTACCTCTCTGCAACGAAGAATGTGTTTTCTGTTTAGCTGTTCATTTGTGGTGCATAATGTAATTATAATAGGCTAAAATAAGTTACAGGGCCAGAGATTTTGGGGGCCGTATTGAAAGATTTTTCTCCTAGCCTGTCCCATAGTTAACTCTCACCTTATTATCGACTGTTCATCCGCATAGTCATCAACTATCACCTAAATACTAACCTTCATCTTGCTCACAGTAAATGCATTTACTGTTATATTTATATACATTGAAAATTAAAAACAAACAAACAAACCAACAACAGCCCTTCCGTAATTGTTTTCATTCCTTTCCAGTTCTTTCCTTCTAACCTGCGTCCATTCAGTCAGCATGGATTACGAGCTGGCTACGTATGAAGTGGACGTGATGCCGGGAATGCAGAGAAGAGAGCGGGGGCCGTGCCTCTGAGAAGCTCAGAGAACAGGCTGGTGGTGGGGGAGAGCAGGCAGTCAGCCGCCTTAGATGGCAGCCGAGCCTGTGTTGGAGTGGTCCTCTGGGACAGAAGTCAGGGGGACTGGGTAAGAATGGCATTCCTAGGGTAAATGGAGTCAGCATTTCAATGGTTTTTTTTTAATACTGCCAAGTTGTCTCTTAAAAGGAATGTATCAAGTTGCGAAATTACCAGCAACAAATGAAAGTAACTGATTCCTCACATCCTCGCCAGAACTGCGTTTCATTAAGACAAAGCAAAACAAAAACATAAACTTGATACCCTCATAGGCTGCAAATTAAATCAGGCCTCGTTGTTGTTTTCTTTGGCGCTTCTTTTTATTATTAGTGAAGTTACGCATTTTCACGCATTTTTATTACTTAACTTCCTCTTGTGAAAATACCTTACTCACTTGGAGTCTTTGCATTGTTATGACTCGTTCCTATTTACAAAAAAATAGTTTATTGAGGTTCGGTTCACACACCACATAATTAACCGCTTTAAAGCGAACAGTTCAGTGGCATTGACGACAATTCCCAGGGTTGTGCGAGCGCTATCTCTGTCTGATTCCAGAACGTTTCTACCCTTCCAGAGTCTCTGTCCGCTCACTCTTCCCCTAGCTCCCGACAACTCCTCCCATACTTTCTATCTGTGTGGATTTGTCTGTGCTGGGTACTTCATATGCCTAGAATCATATCATATGTGGCCTTTTGGGTCTGGCCTTACTTAGCATCGTATTTTGGAGGCCATCCTCACGGTAGCGTGCATAGGCACTTCCTTCCTTTTTATGGCGGGATAACAACACTGCGTTGCATGTACAGACCGTACATCGTATATCCATTCATCCACTGATGCACGTTTGAGGTGTGGCCACTTCTTGGCTCCTGTAAATAGTGCTTCTGTGAACATGCATGTACACGTAATTGCTTGGGTAACCTGTTGTAAGTTCTTTTGGGCGTGCACTCAGGAGCAGAAATGCGGGGTCATAGAGTAATTCTGTGTTGAACTCTTTGAGAAAGTGCCAGACTTTTCTGCAGAGGCTACACCATTTTACCTGCCCGCCCACGATGTACGGGATTCCCCTTTCTCCACCTCTGTGCCAACACTTTCTATGTTGGGGGTGTTGCTGCTGTTGTCTTACTCATAGCCATCCTGGTGGGATGAACTGGTACCTCATCATGTTATTTATTTTCATTTTCCTGACGACTACCGATGTTGAGTACTTGTTACTATTTTGTTGTATGCAGGTGAGAAAATGAAAGTAAAAGGAAAGCCTGCTTTCAAAGAACTTATTTTAAAATTGTTTCAGTGTTCCTTGAGAGAAAAAATGCTTACTTAAAATTAAATGAAGTGGCCCTAATCTGAGAATTATTAAGCCATTAATTCCATAGTTTTCGTAATACGGGTATTTATGAAGCACAGGCTTTTGCCTCCAGTTTCAGTTTCTTTATAAAACATTTTTTAAAATTTTATTTACTTATTTTGAAAGAGAGAGAGAGAGAGAGAGAACAAGCGGGGGAGGGACAGAGAGGAGGAGGAGGGGAGAGAGAGAGAGAGAGAAAGAGAAAATCTCAAGCAGGCTCCACGCTGTCAGCGCACAGCCTGGTGTGGGGCTCGAACTCACGAGCCATAAGATCATGACCTGAGCTGAGACCAAGAGTCAGAGGCTTAACCAACTGAGCCACCCAGGCTCCCCTCCAGCTTCATTTTTAAATGGAGTTTGTCTTCATTTCTCCATCACCTGGGTGGATTAGGGGTGTGATTTTGTGGTTTAACTGGTGGTTCTCAAAGTATGGTCCAGGGACCACGGTGTCACATCACATGGGGACTTGTAAGAATCGCAGATTTCCAGACCTCAGCTCCCCAACTACTGAGGCAGAAACTCTGAGGGTGGGCCCAGCAACCTGTTTTAATAAGCCTTTCAGATGAGTTGGATGTACACGTAGGTTTGAGAGTCACTGCTCTAAACCCACACTTTCAGTCTGAGCTTACATTAAAGAGCTCCTGTTGGAAATGTAATCCACGATTTTGACCTTATAGGCACCAACTTTTTTCAGTTAAAATAGGCAGACAGTATAATCAATTCAGGTGAACCAGTTTATAACTTCCTGTTTCAGAATGGCATGTATAAATCATATAGTTGTATGTAGAAATTGCAATTCAGGGGCGCCAGAGTGGGTCAGTTGGTTAAGTGTCCGACTCTCGATTTCAGCTCAGGTCATGATCTCTCACGGTTGTGGGACTGAGGCTCCACATCTGGCTTAGTGCAGAGTACAGAGCCTTCTTGGGATTCTCTCTCTCTCTCTCTCTCTCTCTCTCTCTCTCTCTGAAAAAAAAAAAAAAGGAAACTTCAATGGAGTCTACACATCATGTAAAAAAGATAAGTATCTTTTAAAAGCTACTTTTGATTTTTGGGCAAGTCTTTAAAGAATGTGAGAGTTGTGTGTCCTTGATCTGCCTCTTTCCTGCTCTCTGTGATTGGACTTTACCTTCTACTCCCTTCAGAGCCTCTGGTGAAGGTGGCTGGCGTGAAGGCCCGTGTAGGGGAGCTCGCGACCATTACCTCCTTACAGGAGCCACTCGGGCGGTGATTAGGGCCGCAGGGTGCTCCTGTGCCCCTCGATGCTGCTTCAGCGTCCAGGCCCTTCTCCTCTCCCTCCAGAGCTTTTTTTTTTTTTTTTTTTTTTTTTTTTTATTTATTTTTGGGACAGAGAGAGACAGAGCATGAACGGGGAAGGGGCAGAGAGAGAGGGAGACACACAGAATTGGAAACAGGCTCCAGGCTCCGAGCCATCAGCCCAGAGCCTGACGCGGGGCTCGAACTCACAGACCGCGAGATCGTGACCTGGCTGAAGTCGGACGCTTAACCGACTGCGCCACCCAGGCGCCCCATCTCCAGAGCTTTTTAAAGGGGTCCCTCCCTTGCCACTTCTCCCAGAAGCTGGAGGAGAGTCACGTGCAGATAGCATAT
This sequence comes from Neofelis nebulosa, assembly GCF_028018385.1. NCBI lineage: Eukaryota > Metazoa > Chordata > Mammalia > Carnivora > Felidae > Neofelis > Neofelis nebulosa. The sequence goes on from NC_080784.1 coordinate 15,029,811, forward strand.
GAACAGAGGAATGCATGCTTTAGAAAACAACAGTTACGGCCACATACTGCATGGCACAGCAGATGGCTGGAAACGGCAGATGTTGACTAGAAGAGGTGTATGTTACCCAGTCGTGTGCTTACTGGATCATAAGTAAAATTTTTTCCTATACGGGCTATTCATTTTTTTTTCTAGTTTTTTTTTTTTTAATGTTTATTTTTGAGAGAGAGAGAGAGAGACAGAGCATGAGCGGGGGAGGGCCAGAGAGAGAGAGAGAGAGGGAGACACAGAATCAGAAGCAGGCTCCTGGGCTGACAGCTCAGAGCCTGATTGACGCGGGGCTCGAACTCACAAACTGCGAGATCACGACCTGAGCTGAAGTCAGACGCTTAACCAAGTTGAGCCACCCAGGTGCCCCCTACACAGGCTATTCAAATGCAATAATACTTGTATCTACTTTGCAGAGTTTTATGAGGATTTAACGTGCACATTTATGTGTATTGACGCATGTGTGTGGCACGTGGTAAACAGGGAGTGTTTTATATTTTTAGTGTAATTACTGTATGTAAAAGTCAGCTTCTTTTTACATAGCATATTCTAAGCTTCGACATTTTTGCAGATGATGTAGCTGAGTCCCCAAACCAACAGCATAAGCAGTGTGCTTTTTCCAAGGTGAATTACCCACAAATGCTGCCTTTCGGTAGTATATTCATGAAGCAGCTATAGAAGCGGTTAGGTCTAAGGGAGGTGATAGGGCCTCCTAAAGTCCTCCACGGATTTCAGATCTCTAGGTTGGAATGAATAAATGATTAGGAAGTGAATGTCAAAGAGGAGCCAGAAGATTTGAGGCAAGGCTTTTTTAGGGTGGAGGGATTGGATATGTTTGTAGGCTGCCGGGAGGAAAAAATGAACTCTAAGAGGGGAGATCCATACTTGATAATCATTGATGGGACGTGATTGCAGAGCAGGGAGAATGGGGTGGATTACGGGCTGACCATTGGCAGGCTTTTGAGAAGAGAAGGAATTATGAGCGCGCTGAAGGGAACCAGGCATTTGGGTTCTAGGAGAGCAGGTTTGGGAAACAAGACTGTTGTGTTCAAATAGTTGAAAGCCCATCACATGGAAGAGGGATTACACTACTTCTCTTTGGTACCAAGGGATGCCAAAGGGATCAAAGGGATACCAAAGGGATAAAGCATGCACCAGTGGGTAAAAGTTACAGGAAGACCAGACCCTGGGCCGACACAGGGAAGGACTGTCTGGGAGCCCGGGCAGGTGCAACGAGTACTTGAACTCAGTCTGAAGAAATGGGCTGGTTGGGCTGCCCAGTTACACGCCTTCCCAGCTTTGAGACGTTGGGCGAGCCGTTGATATCACGGAGCCCCGGTCTCTTCCTTGACCCGGCGTACTGGGCTCAGCACTGTCCCTGTCTGTGGTTCTCCTATCTAATATGACTCCTTTTGAAGAATCTTAGTGAATTTCCACAGAGACACAGAGTTAACCTTCTTACCCTCTTCTGACTTGGTTTGTCCAGTTTCTCTTAAGAGTCATTTGCTCGGGACGCCTGGGTGGCTCAGTCAGTTAAGCCTCCGATTCTCGACTGCGGCTCAGGTTATGATCTTAACGGTTCATGGATTCAAGCCCCGTGTTGGGCTCTGTGCTGCAGCGTGGAGCCTGCTTGGGATTCTCCCTCTCCCTCTCTCACTCTCTGCCCCTCCCCTGCTTCTCTCTCTCAAAATAAGTGAATAAAGATTTAAAAAAAAAAAAAAAGTTGTTTGCTTCTTGCTGCCCCTCTTCACGCCTTCCTGTCATTCCCCTCTTTCTGTCCCTTTGCTGCTTCCCCGGACTAGCACGGTGATAGAAGCAGAGGGGCCTAATCAACATCATTATAAATGAAAATTAGAAAAAATGGTGCCCTTCTTTCGAAATCCAAATCGTGAACCACATCCTTACTTCTTCCCTGTTGTTTCAGAGCAGTTCAGCAGTGTTAGCGTGGACAGATTCTGCAGTGATCATAGACCGCTCACAATACGAACTCTGCTTTGAGTTAGCTCAGCAATGGCCACAGCAGATGCTATGAAGTAAAAATAACTGTTAAGACCTTTATTGACATTCAGGCCAAACTATGCATTTGGGGGACTTGAATTGTGGCAAGAGTTCTGTTAACCTGAGAATGGTTTTCTCTGTCCAGTGCCTTTTCTTTTAGTGCAGTGAGTACAAACTCCGTTCTGCTTTTGTGCTTGCTCACACGCAGTGTTCAGCGTCACATAATTGTCAATATTTAGTCTGTGTGGCGTCTCATGTCATAGGACAGGTATCCACGATTGACAGTAAATACTAACCGACGGCTCATGTACGGGGAAGACATACTGCCCGCAAAGAGGGGAAATACCACGCGAAGTTCAAATTTCGTATGTCAACGTTGGCACAGTGCCGCAGTAAATTGCCATTTTCTTCACATTAGTCACGGTGCAAAAGAAGGCTGTTTTTCAAGCAAAGAGTAGTCTCTGGAATTTAGCATAAAGACTCTTGTTAGTTTCAGGCTTTTTGCATGATGTTGCTCCTTTGTGAGGAACCAACAACAACAACAACAACACTCCATCGATATTTACTTCCTCAACATCAGAGAAAGATTGAATGTTTCAGAGATTCCTTGTCCAAAACAAGACGAAGAAGTTTGGAAACTAATCAACATTTCCGCTTTACTGTGTTTGTTCTAAGTCATATTGTTTCTGATTTTGGAATGCACCTGTGACTTCTTTTTGTTTTGTGTTAACTTCTTACTGTGCCATAGTAATATGTTCCCATTATCAGGATAACAGCATAATTGAGTGCTTAATTCTGTTTGGTATCTGAGAATGTCATTCTATTTGTATCTTGTAATTCGGGTAAGAATTACATTCCAAAATTTTGAAATTTACAAATATGTATTTAATGGTTTTACTTACTGATAGAGTGCGGAGAAAAGATAGCTATCTATCCAGGTACAGAATGTAAAGCATCTGATTGATTTTTCAAGTAACACTGCAAATAACTTTTATGTTAAAATTCCCGAGGATGGAAACGTCTGAATTTTTAACTGAGCTCATAATTACATGTGTACCTATAGATGTAATTCTAGTCTTAGAACAGTGACAGTTAATAAAATGCTTATTATCTACTGAACAATTAATAGGAGAAACTGGATTATTTCCAAGTGTAGTCAAATTACCATAACTTGTAATCATAACCCATGTTCTGAAGCTTTTGTGACTTTTCATTCTTCGAGTGATAAATATATTCCTATCCCCCTCATGCTTAAACATGTTGATTTGGTACCAGGATAAAATTTGTGTAATACCACTCTTTTGTCATTTCTGGGTCTTATTCATTTCTTTAGGATGTGTGTGCGTTTTAGACGGCATTGATAAAAGGGGTTAGGTAAAGAGAACAGAATAATATGCAAGGTAACTTGGCCAAGGGGCTTTATCTAATAATCCGCTTTATCAAGGTAGACAGAGATCAGTCTTACAATGGGTGAAGACAAGGCCACTTCCTATGGTATGGAGATTTTTTGATACAGTATCTAATTCCTTGGTCACTTTTCCTGGGCGGTTTATGATCTGAGATGGAATTTAAGCACAGCTCCAAGAGCACAGTTTTTTTGACTCAGATGGGGTTCAGATTGACTCCAGGTTTGCAGAGGAAATGCGGCGAGTTGCCATATTCGGGCACGTTGCCCGAGGCTCACTTCACTAACGTATAATGTCTAATGTATATTGAAGCTCACCGTTTGTCAAGCATTATGCTAGTCGGGTCTCATTTAAACCTCGTAATCCACCCACCTTGAAAGGAAGATTGATTGAGAAACGGGTTTTTTAAGGTTAACAACCTGCCCTAGGTTGTATAGCAAGTAGGTGGCAGACAAGGAATTTGACCCATGTCTCTGGTGCCAGATTTCAAGCTCTTACCTCCTGAGCTAGTGGTTCCCAGATTTTCCATAACTGCCTGGAGAGTTCGATGAAACATGCATTGCTGGGCCCTAGAGTTTCTGATTCTCTAGGCCTCTGCTAGGGCCCAGGAATTTGTCCTTTCTGACCGGTGCCTGCACGTTGATGCTGCTAGTCGTGAGGGCTATACTTTGAGAACCAGAGTCTGACTCCGTCCCTCTGAAGAACGAATGAGAGAACTCACATGTTGTGCTGGTATTGATAATCTCTAACCTTTGTTGACCGTTTACCATGTCCTCAACAGTGTCCTAATTTCATTCCTTTTTTAATCTCACCTCAATCTTAGGAGGCGGTTAAATTGCAGGGAGAGGATAAGGGAGTGTGATCACCGCTTGGAAGAGAAGGAAACTGAGGTAGATGGAGGCTGCCAGTAAGGTGGCCTCGTAGTGAATCAGTGACACAGCTGGTTGTTCTCATTATGACTTCGGCCAGCTGACCTGGTTTCAAAGAACAGTGTCCCTGGAGCTCTGTCCGGATGCAGATTTCATGCTATAGGAGCATTGAGAGGAAAGGAGGCACTCCCTCCATTTCATCCGTTGGTATTTTATGTCCTTGGAGGAGGCTCCTGTAGGCCAGGCCTGGGAAGAAAGGGTCTCCCTCCTTCTCATATTGTTCCTGAAGGGCGTTCTGAAGGGTGCAGACGACACAGTTTGTTACTCTGATGACCGATGAGGTTCTGGAAACGAGCTCTGTTTCAGTTGAGCTCTGACATGGTTGATATTCACGAGTGCGGATAAAAGGGACTCCGGGCGATTTTGTGTGTAGGCATTGTGCTGGTGTTGCTAATACATTAAATCAGAAGGTGTGCCAACTCATGTTGGCCACCCAGAAACGGGGCGTTCACTAGTCTGTAGGGTTAGCCTGCCCATGGGTGCACCGACAGCCAAGGAGAATCTCAGAATCAAAAATGAAGGAAGTGAGAGAGAAAGATCAACCCGCGATCAGGTTTGAAACCTGCTTAAGAAATTGTAAGTTTCCCCATTCATTTTGAAGCTTAAAGAGAAAGTGTAAGGCAGTTTCAAAAGGTGACATCACATCGATACGTAACTACCTTGTGCGTTTGCTTGCATTAAAATTGGTGTTGAGTGACTGTTACGTAGAAGATGCTTACAAAAATGAAATAAACTTGTCCCTCCCATCAAGGAGAACTCATAGCGGACCTCACAACCAAGGAAGTGTTCCATTAATTTATGTAGGAGCCTCTAAATCTGAAGTTAGCGTAGGCTGATGCATACCTTGTCTTGGGGTTACTGGTATGGTGATTTCCACGATGCCAGCGTTTGAATCCTGAGACAAAATCGTCTTCGTACTGAGATAGCCATTTAGCCCTAGAACTAGAGCCTAGGGCCCAGGCGTCCTTACTGTCAGCTTGGAATGGTCTTATTCAGGGCACTTGGGTGGCTCCGTCAATTAAGCGTCCGACTCTTCACGTCGGCCCAGGTCATGATCTCACGGTCGCCCTGGGCCTGGAGCCTACTTCGGATTCTCTCTCTCCTTCTCCCTCTGTCCTCCCCTGCTCGCTTGCAGGTGTGTGTGTGTGTGCACTCGCTCTCTTTTCCTCAAAATAAAATAAAATAAAATAAAATAAAATAGTCCGTATTTATTTTTTTGTATGGATTTACCGCCCAGTCTGAAGCTGTGAACTTTGAAAAGGATGTTATGACTTACTGCTCCTTTTCTGGATGTCCGTCTCTGTATTTTATCCTTGTTTTTCCCCTTTGAGATTCCAGACACAGCGGTGCCCACTCTAGATACAGTCAAGAACAGCAGGGAAATGCGGCCTAGACATGTCTTCCCTTGTGGGGAGGGTAACTAAATGTTGACACACGTGGTTTGACGGAAAGAATCACCTGTACGTGTATTCTGGTTTGTTGTAGGTTAACGAAGCCCTTGTCGTTTGCCGATTGTGTTGGGGATGAACTTCCGTGGGGATGGGAAGCAGGGTTTGACCCACAGATTGGTGTCTACTACATCGATCACGTCAACAGTAAGTTTTCCATTTTGGTAAAAGTAAACATAGCAGAACAGTGATCCCACCCCCCCCCCCCCCCATCTAGAATCATGCAAAAGCATCAACCCTCTACAAAGTGAACTTCTTTATTGTAAACCCCACTTTGTCAGTGACTAACATTAACACGTGTGCCTGTTTTGCAAGCTGGGGCACGTATAGAATTGGGCTTATGGGGGCAGAGACAGAGAAACGAATCTGTCTGTCCGTGTACGTGTCTACCTGGTAGGAGGGGAGTTTCTCGAGCACAGGTCTAGAGGCCTGTGGAGACCATGAGCCATTTGCCTCGTCCCGTCACCACCGCCCCTCGGACTGGGTTTCCTCTTTTTGTCGTCCTTGCCATGGACAGAGTTGGGCGTGTGTACGGCCCAACATGAACAACTTTTTGAAACACACACTCGGGGTATTTTTTATATGTCTGTATGTGTGTTTATGTTTGGCTCTCTATCCACCCCTATAAAAGATTTTTTCAGGTGGACACGTGTAATACTGACACTCGCTTTGCTTATTTCACTTAAAAACTAACCCTTTTATTTTTCTGGGTTTTGAGTAATACCTCATAGTTTATACTCTGTTAACTTATTTCTCATAGGTCTGTTGCACTAAAGATTTATATAATGTAGTACTCTTTTTTAATATCTTTAGGAATAATATTATAGAAGAGTATCTGGGGCGCCTGGGTGGCTCAGTCAGTTAAGCGTCTGATGCTAGATTTTGGCTCAGGTCATGATCTCGTGGTTCGTGAGTTCGAGCCACGAACATCGGGCTCCTCGCTGACAGTGCGGAGCCTGCTTGGGATTCTCTCCCCGTCTCTGTGCCCCTCCCCCGCTCCCTCTCAAACATATAAATAAAAAGTTGAAAGAACAGCAGTATCTTATTTGATGCCCGGTTATTAGTGGTGGCTTGCAGCCTCCCTTGTGTCGGTGTACGATGAAGTCTTGAAGAGACACAAAACGCCCGTATTAATAACAGCTCTCTCTTAGAAACCTCCGTATGTTAAACATACAGAATAGGCTTACAGCACTTCTGTCGGATCGGCACTGGTTTCCTGTCAGGATCTTTCTTTACCTGTGCAAATACTCCTCAGGACAACGGGGAAGGGTTCCAGAACTAATAGAACTGCTCCACTCCTGCCCGGCGACTGCAGAGGCTGAAGGTGGGGGCGTGTGCCGAGCTGGGGGAGAAGGCCTGGTGCCCCCAGGAGATCTGGTGGGAGGCTCCATTGCAGGGCGGTCGGGACGCAGGTCCCCATTCCAGCAATCCACACCACGGGGAGGGGCTCTGCCCGGAGACCACCGAGAGCGGCGCGGAGAAGGCTCCCCCACAACCCAGTGGTCGCCAAGCAGCCAGAGGAGAGGGCAGTTAGGAAGTATGGCGAGGCGAGCGTGGGTTCCACCGCATCGGGTATGCAGGCGGCGTAGGGAGTCCTGTCGCGGGATAGGCCTGAGGGCTGGAAACCCGTCTGAGCCTCACACAGGTCGATGGGATGGAGGGATTGAAAGGAGCGAGGACACGGGAGAGTGAAGCCAGTTTTCCAGTGAACACCGACAGCCGGTGATCTGGGGCGTATAGTTTGGGAACCAGCTTTCATGCACACGTTAGTTCAGTGTAAGTGCAGGTGACAGTTTCTGCAGGTTTTGCCGCTGTCTCTTTTCTGTGTCATTAGAAGAAGTGCGACTTTTGGGTAGAGAGATGTTTCCCTGAAAGTTGCCCCGGAGTCCGTGAAGAATTCATAATTGTGGGTTTTAAGGTTAGCTTTCATTTTTGTATCTTTCAGTAAACGCTTCTCTCTTCTTTAAAAATGTTCGTTTATTTTGAGAGAGAGCGAGTGGGGAAGGGGCAGAGAGAGAGGGAGAGAGAAGGAATCCCAGGCAGGCTCCGTGCTGTTATTGTGCCCAGTGTGGGGCTCAAACTCATGAACTGTGAGATCATGACCTGAGCTGAAATTGAGAGTCGGACGCTTAACTGACTGAGCCACCCAGGCGCCCCAAACCTTCCTTGATTGTATTATTGTAAGTGGGTTCTATTGCTTATCAGTGACTGACATCTAACTATTTGAATGTTATTTTTTTTTTAAAGATTTTATTTTTTTAAGTCATCTCCACACCCAACGTGGGGCTCAAACTCACAACCGCGAGATCAAGAGTCACGTGCTCCAGCAAAGGAGCCAGCCGGTCACCCCCAAATATTTTAATGTTACGATGGAAGGGACTACTTTTGGTAAAATTCTGACAAATAAACGGTCAGTGGAATATCTGGAATGCGTAACTATTTAAATCTCACTCGCATCCTTACTTTATACGGACACAAGCTCAGCTTGTCTTCTTTAAAGAACATTTGCGGAAGCAGAAACAAGCCTACCTGCCCTGACTCGCCAAAACTAAACTCTCGTGGTACCAAACGAGGAGATGAACGCCCTCGGCTTCCCTCTCGCTACCCACGGGCCACCTGTGGGGCTTCCTCCCCGTCTCGGTAGGTTCTCCTGCACCCCCATCCCCAGGAGCCCTCTTAATAACTTTTATATCCCATCTTCCTCCCCTCTTTCGTTTCTTTACCCGTCATTTTCTGGTTTTAAAAATTCCTCCCTCCACTTCTTTACCTAGTGGTTCTGTTGTCTTCGTATTTAAACTCTGGAAACTCTCAAAATGAAATCAAACCAAAACTACCAGAAGAAACCAATAATAGCCGGCTTCCCCCGACCCCACTCATTCATACCCAAAACCATCTTTCAGCGCAAGTCCCTCGCCGGCCGTGGCCCACTCTTTCTCCCGTCTTGGCGAAGCTTCCCGAAAGCCACGGCCTGAGTGAGGCCTTCGTTCTCCGTCGTGTCACAGAACCTGCCCTTGCTGAGCTCGCCTGAGACCCCACAAATGGCCCGATCCAGGCCGCACCGGGGTCTCGTCTTTCTTCATCCGACAGAGTCCCTTGTCACTGTGGGTTATTTCCTCTTGCTCTTTACTCCTTTGGATTTCACAGTACCTTCTGCTGGGATTTACGTATTTATTTCTTTTAACATGCGTGGCTGCTCTTGCCCGGTCTCCTTTGCCTGTCCCTCGTCACCTGCCCCTGGGCTTCTGTGTGCAGCCTGCGGGTCCCCTTGGGTGAGGACCTCAGTTACTTCCCGAGACTGACGGCTGCCAGGTGTGTCCCTTCAGCCTTGTCCAGAGTTCCAGATGCACCTACTTGATTCCTTGCTACGGGGCCCTTTCCTGTCTGCCCCCACAGGCCTCCACTTGCCTCCTTGCCTCTGCCCCGCCCCCACACCGGAGACATAGCATCTGTGCTGGGAGCTTCCTTGCAACTATTGGCTCGAGCCCGGAGCGCTCTCGGCCCAGCCCCTCGGCTCTCCCTTTCGGCCACATCCTTCTCGACCCCTCTGCCCAGACCTCCCTGCTTCCCACAGACCTTCTCCGACACCAGCCCTCCTTGCAGGTGCCCGCCGCCCCCCCTCTGATGGGGTGCCCGGTCCGGGTATTTCTACAGTGCCAGGTACCTACGGATTTTTGGAAAGCACGTGGCAAACGGCCTTTAACTTATTGATTTGTGTGTTCTCCTCACCCAGTTGTGAGCTTCTTGTGGACAGTGCCTGTATCTTCATTTCTTTAACCTTGGGTGCCTAGTAGAAGGATAAACTCTTAAATGTTAGAAGGACGGAAGAGCTCGTTGTTTAACTCACACGCTAAAAGTTTTCTGTTTGTTTTTGAAGAAACTCAAGTTCATTTCAAGTGTATGTTGTGCTTCAGAAAGCACCACTGTGGATATTTAAAAACTCAATTATTACAATGTAGGTTTTTAAATTTACCATTCTGCTTTAGTGCGATAATCGTATCCCAGTGGCCTGATGGACTCACTGTGCCCTAAAGTGCCCAAATTACCCACAGCAAGTAGTTTTCCCACTAAAAAGGATCTGGTCCATTATCTCATTAATCTTAAAGACAGCCCTGTGAAGTAGTTTAGGGAACAAATGGTATTATCCTCTCATAACAGCTGGTCCGCACATATGTTGTGTCTTGACATTGTATAGTTTCAGCATTATTTTCTCTTTATTTACAAAAAAAAAAAAAAAATGAAATGAAGACTGTTTGGCTGTTTAATACTATTTCTGTGTAACACTGTTAAGTATCTAGAAGGAAAAGATTTGACCTTGACAATAAAAGTATTTTAGGCCTTAAGTGTTTTATGATAGAATCCGCCTTTTCGTGGGTTTGTGTGGAGTGGGGGTTATGGATATTGGCGGGGGACGTTGGTAACTAACGGAAAGGTAATTATGAAATACTGTTTATAAGGTTTTGATATTATCACTAGAAGCAGAAATAAATCACTGTTTAGTAGCTTTAGAGTTGTGCCTTAATGTTTTTGTCTTTCTTTGGATAATGGAGGTCTCATTGATATAAAAGAAAATATACAGCTCTTAAGTGCACCTGGGTGAATTGTGGCAAATGTATAAATCTTTTGTCACGGCCGCTCCGGTCAAGATGCGGATCACCCCCCTAAGTTCTTTCCTGTCCCTTCCAATCACCCCCCTCCCCACTGCTACGGATCGTCCTGACTTCTATCAGGATGGGTTAGTTTTGCGTGTTCTAGAACCTCACGTACACTGAGTACATTTGATTCCGTGAATGGAATCTTTCATTCAGCATATTTTTAAGGAATAGGATACTGATAGCACACGGTATCGTGGATGAATATTCGTGCCTTCATCTGACAGAGTAGCCATATCCAGGCCAGACACAGAACTCCTGGACATCCACACTAAGAAGCAAATAACCGAATTTAAAAAGGGCCGACCTAGACACTCTCCCAACTCTCCTCTCTGCCATCTTGCCCCATGCCCTCTGGCTCTGTGGAGCCTCTCATCTGGGCATCCTAGCAGGTACTCTGTGGCTTTAGCCTCGCCACACGCTGTCGGCCGCTCCTCAGGACAGAGCGGACAGGAGACGAGCTGGCGCAGGGGGGACCACGCCACCACCGTTGGCCGCCACGGGGTTCAGCCCGTTTTCCCGGGCTTCTCCGGATGGTCGTGGGAGACGCGCCCTTCGGCACCCCCTCTCCCTGCCGGTCCTCCGACAAGACAGAGCGGGGTCGGGCTGCACCCATATGCGGTACCTGGGGGTATGGGAAGCACCAGACGTCAGGGATGTGTAACACAACAAGATAGGACTCGCTGCCGTGTGATGCTTCTGCGAGTTCCAGTTTCCTTCCACGATCCTCCTCGCTCTTACTTACTGTGCCGAGTCTTGCTTTGATTGCTTTCTGGACATTGTCAGTGTTGTTCTTGTTGTTTTGTTCTGCTGTCGTCGGTTTTTAGTTGTGGTCGGTGGGAGAGACCGGACAGCGTGCGCTTACTCCGTGTTAGCTGAGCCAAACTGCTCTGGATCAGTTGCGAAGCAACACCTGTTGTGTTGAAATTTGATGAAAATTCCTCAAGTGTTGGCGATATTTTATGTGGAGCTGTTTCCTTTAGGAGAAGGGAAATAAATTTGGGACCCTCCTGTTTCATCTGAGCCTTATTTTATCCTTTATGTTTCCCTAGGAGGGGAAACCGTCAGGATATTTTATAAAGAAACGTTCTAGGTACTTAAGACATGCGAGTAAAACAGATTTCAGTGGTAATGATACTCGTTTTTGGTGAGAGTAACTAACAGTTGTCAGTATCACTGATCTGTAATAATCCACATATTTCACTTCCAGGATCTATTCTCAGTCGCAGCGGTCCTTTCCTTCCACCCAGATGTAGGGTTGGCGTAGGTGACCGTGCCTTTCCTCCTGAACCTGTAGCCTTCCTTCCTGCAGACTGTTCCCCCTCTCCCCTCATTTGCCACGTATTGAGAGTCCCTGTATCTTGTCACTCCCCGAAGATGTGACCTCACCCTCATTCCCCAGCGTGCTGTCATTTATCTGCCGGACTATTGTTCTTTGCCCTTCCCGTGTGAACGACTCTTCTGTCTTTATTTGTGGCTTTGAGCGTCCTAATATTTTGTCAGACGTTTCATTTATAGGACACTGCTGCCTATGTTGTCATCAAAACTTGCAAAGAAACAAGTACAAAATGGGATTCTTCTGTTTTCCCTTTGACTTTATTATTTTTTGATACATTACAGTCTTCATGATTATTAACTTGAAAAATGTAGATTCGTTTTGTCAGTTCTTATAGAACTTTTATCTGTAATGTAATATCACATTTGCTCCTCTAACCTCTTTTCCACTGTCATTTTCCTAATTCAGACCCTCGTTGCCTTTGCCTTTGCTTTCTGTCTCTTTTTTTAAAAAAACAAATTGCGTAAAAGTAATGCACGTGCATAGGAGAAAACTAGAAAATACAGGTAAATCAAAGGAAGAAAAGTATTATCCGTATTCACACCACCCAAAGAGAACTAAGTATTCTAAGTCTCTTCGTGTGTATCCTTCCAGACTTCATATTACTACAAACAGACACACAGAATTTTAAATATAATTTTATATCACAAGTGGGAGTAGTATGCATACGGTTTTATAAGCTCTTTTCACTTACCATATAATCTTTTATCAAAAAAACTTGCTGCACAATTATACAGACTCTTCTGTAGAGTTAGTGCTGAGTTGCGCAGAGATGATAGGACCTCACATTTCCGTCAGACGTTCTTCCTCAAATGCAGCCGAGATCCTTTCCCGGCCTTGCTTAGAACCTTTGTGGTACGCCATCGCTTACAGATGGAGTTTCGTGTTTATTACCCTGGTATTCAAGAAACCACAGGCTCTTGGAGTATGGGGGAAGAAATGAGAAAATACAGTAGCATGTGGAAAGAACCACCCATCGGGCCAGCAGAACAAAGGAGAACACGTAAAAATGCCCTGTTTCGGATGTCCTGAAGGGTGTCGCTGTGGCTGCTAGAGACAGTGCTTTGAGCTGATACCCAAAGAATGACTGAGTTAACCGGGCCTGGGGGAAGAGGGGCTGGGGTAGGGTTTGGGGGTTGGGAGAAGGATACCTTCCCGGAAGAAGAGAGACCACAAGTTAAAGCCGAAGTCTAGAGAGGCCACAGAAAGCAGGGCTTGATGAAAGAAAGAAATTCAGAGCAGCTGAAGGCTGGTGTGTGTCTTTGTGGGGGTCTAGGGAGGTGACTGGAAAAGTCAACAGGGGCCAAGTCCTGAGGAGCCATTGTCTGGAACCTTCCAAAACCCGGTTCCGTCACTGCCTGTTGCATGGAACGTTCCTTTTCAACCAGAGAAAACCCTGTGTCTCTAAACGGCCGTGGCACCGCATTCTCCTCTCAAGGCTTTTATCACTTTTTACTGCACAGACTAGTTGTGTGTGTGTGTGTGTGTGTGTGTGTGTGTGTGTGTTTAATTCATGTGTCAGAAGTTTTTCTGTATTTTGTAAGTTCTTGGAAGGAGGGACTCATGCCTGAGCATCTTGTTTCCCTGTTGTGTGTAGCAGATGGTCGGCACTTGTCTGCAGAAGTAACAACAGATAATAAGCATAGCGGATATTTTCTAGAAAGGAAGACAAGGAAAGCTACTCATGTTTGTTTCATCCATTCTTCCCGAGCACGACAGAAAGGACAGAAATAGGCGTGATAGACAGAAACCACGTTCCTTTCAAGAATCTGATGTGATCTTCCATGGTAAAGCTCTTAGAACTCACAACCGTGTTCTCTGTCTGTAAAGTCCCACATCTAAAACTGACGCCATGTCCGTTCCCTCGAGGTACGTGACGTTTTCGCAGACATCATGCAAATTATACAGCATTCTGACACAGTGACTTCCCAGGGTCACCAGCTCTTAACGCTAACATACCACATTTTTATAATGCACTTTTTTAGTATTTACATTTAATAAAAATTCTTCACAGTCCGTTCAGCAAATACAACCAATGGAGATGAAGCACGATCCTGCTTTATGAAGCCTTCGGAGGTGCCTTCGGGAACCCTCTTTGTAGCTCATATTTGATTTGGATGGCATTTCAGAAATGTAAATGTTCCCGCTGCAGCCCTTGTAGCATATAGTATTTAAACCAGCCTACTGGAGTGTTTCTGCTGATCTGTCCAAATAAACGCTCATCGTTTATTATTATTATTATTATTATTATTGTTATTATTATTGCACTTTATTCATTTAAATGTCAACGTTACTTTCAGTGTTTTGTGGCAATTTAGCCATCGACAGGTATTTTATTGAAACTACACCAGTTCCCCAATATGTAGAGAAAATACGAGTAGACGAAACCTCTGAAGATACTGAGGGAGAACTCGGGGTACATATCTTCCTGTAACTATTGCAAATTACGAATATCTCAAGTTGTTCACCTGCACTTTGTTTTTGTATCAGCCCTTTAGTTGTGTAGTTTATTAGTTATATATCTCACTGGGACACATCACCCCCAAACCCAGTGGCTCACAATACATTTATTACCTCATGGTTCCTGTGGGTGATGAGTCCAGGCAAGGCTTAGCGGGATCCTCTGGCTCGCCGCGTCACAGGCTGTCTGTCCTCAGGGTGTCAGCCAGGTTTGCTGGGGGAGGATCCGCCTCCACGCTCACTCACGTGGTGGTTGTCAGGATTCAGGTCCTTGTTGGCTGTGGGCCAGCGGCCCCCCTCATTTCTTGTCACGTGGGCCTCTCCATAGCACAGCTTACGACATGGCAGTTTGCTTCACCACGGAAGGAAAGCCAGGAGCCAGGGAGGGAGGGCACGCACAAGGTGGCCCGCACGGCCTTTTGTAATCTAGTCCCAAGTGACATCCCTGCCGTACTCATTAGAAGCAGATTACTAGGTATAGCCCATATTCAAGGGGCAGGAATATGAGAAGGTGAGGATTATTACAGGTCATCCACAATGGGGAAAACTTTTCTAAGACCATAAATTCGCATTCGTTAGAGGATGAGTTCTGGACTTTGAGTCAGATGGCGTTTACATGTTGGAAATGCTTGGATAGCCGGAGACCTGAGTTGTAATGAATATCTTCAATTGAGAAGTTTAGGCTCTTGGGGCGCCTGGGTGGCTCAGTCAGTTAAGCCTCCGACTTCAGCTCAGGTCATGATCTCACGGTTTGTGAGTTCAAGCCTCACGTCGGGCTCTGTGCTGACAGCTCGGAGCCTGGAGCTTGCTTCGGATTCAGTACCTCCTTCTCTCTCTGCCCTTCCCCCACTTGGGCTCTGTCTCTCTCTGTCTCTCAAAAATAAATAAGTGTAAAAAAGAAAAAAGAGAAGTTTAGGCTCTTAATTAGCTGACAGCTGCCCGTTCTCCTTATTCTCCAAGGTGGCTGGGCTGCCCCACCGTGATGATGTCCTTGAGGATTCTGGGCTGGAGGGGCTGTCCAACCGGGACTGTCCCCTCCTACATCTCTTTAGACATTGACCTCCAGCATGGTTTTTTTCTCATAATTACATGAAATATGCTTCTTTTGCATGTTGGAATATTTACGTCTTTAAAAATTAGAGCTCAGGGGACACCTGGGTGGCTCAGTCGGTTAAGCATCCAACTCTTGGATTCGGCCCAGGTCACGATCTCACGGTTCCAGTATGGAGCCCCACATCGAGGCTCCATGCTGGCAGTGCAGAGCCTGCTTGAGATTCTCTGTCTCTCCTTCTCTCTCGGCCCCCCTGCTTGCACTCCTCTTTCTCTTTCTCAAAATAAATAAACCACGGGCGCCTGGGTGGCTCAGTCGGTTGGGCATCCGACTTCGGCTCAGGTCACGATCTCGCGGTCCGCGAGTTCCAACCCCGAGTCGGGCTCTGGGCCGACGGCTCGGAGCCTGGAGCCCGCTTCCGATTCTGTGTCTCCCTCTCTCTCTGCCCCTCCCCCGTTCATGCTGTGTCTGTCTCTGTCTCAAAAATAAATTTTAAAAATGTTAAAAAATAAATAAATAAACCAAACTAAACTTTAAAGCAAAACGAGAGTTCAAAATACTACTTTAGAGGACGCTCAACTTTTTGTACCATTGATTGTGAAGCAAAGATTCTAGGCCCGAGTCAGTGGCTGCAATGTGTCTGGCTAACTCAGGCCATTTTGTAAATCATCCAAAGCCTCTCTAAGCCCTAGGGGACCCAGGGGTCATAGCTGAACCACTCCAGTTTAGTGCTATCCCTTATCCCTTATCCCCAGACACCACATTAGTTAGACGTTTCCAGAACCAGCCTGGCCCCTAGAGGTTCTCGTGGTCCACGTCAGATCCCCTCATATCACTGTCTGGGTTTTGACTTACTGCAGCCTCCGGGGCCAACCGGTAATACTGAGTTGGGGTACCGGAAGATTGGGCTTCACACGCAAAACATCTTAAACAGCACGTGCCGTGGAACATTCCAGCAAATTAACAAATTAATTTTCCCGTCCTAATTGGTCAGGAACAGGTTCTCGTATTCATACAGCGGCAGACCCGTCTTGACACACCTGTTCTGGCGGTAACTGATTTAATTCATGGAGGTGACTGCCTGTCAGCCCAGGGAGGTCGGTGCCATGGAAGGAAGTTGTACCACAGTCCCCCTGTCCATGCTTGCAGGGCCACAGGGGGAAGCCCCTGGTTGGGTCAGGAGGCAGGAGGAGCGAGCGCTGGCCAGAGCCTTCTTTGCAGTTTCCGTGGGGAGGAATGGGCGAGGCAGGGCGGGCAAGTTTGGGCAAGCTCGAGATTGGATCGTTTGGATAATTTCATGGAGAAGGCAGTGTGTGGGCCATTGCAGAGGGGTTCGTTGGAATCTCTTGTGGAACTTTGAAACCCGCCATTGCTTGGGTTCTACCCACAGAAACTCTAATGGGCTGAGATTTTCTTTTTGTAAGAGCTCTCTGGGCAATTCTAGTATCCAAAACTGCAGAACCAAGAACCGGGCCGTAGAGTGTTCTTCAACCAGGACCAGGCTTTGGTTTGGCTTTTTGGCTTCTGCGTTGGGCTTGTTTTTAAATGTCACACCCACTGTGGAATGACAGATATTTCTGTAAAGTACAGTAAAAATGAATTCCTTGAAAAAGGGGAAAAAAAGTAGAAAATGCAAGCCCCAATATTATTAGAGTCATCACTATACAATAACTATATAAAGTTGCTATGAAGATTTCAAAATGTTTCCCCGTGACCTCTCCACTTTTTGCAGTGGACGCGTAAGAGAGTTCGTGGACCCGTGTAGTCTGCCCGCAGAGACTCTGAGTAGCGCTGAGGTAGGGGGCAACATGGCGTCCCGGATTAAGTAAATGGAAACATGCACCGTGGGAAGCAGATTGGGTTCAGATCACACAGGGCCTTGAATGCTGGCATAAATAGCTTGGCTTTTATTCTGTAGGTGTTGGGGAGCCAGAGAATTCTTGAGAGGAATGGCGGGACCCCAGCTAAGGAAGCCGACTTTGGCAACTTGGTGTAGGATGGCTTCCCAGTGAGGATAAACTGTTAATGATCTGAAAGGGAGTGAGTGGACTGTGGGGAGCCCTGGGGGTAAATAAAACTTGTATCAGATTTCTGGAGAAGTCACTTCACAAATAACCAACAAACTGCCTCGAGTATATAAGACTTAAAGCTGGTAAGTTTTGTTTTTTTTTTTAAAGCTTAAATAATCCAAAAAAAAAAAAATCATTAAATTCTAAATAATAACCCACCTGGTGTATTTTCAGAAACCACACAGATTGAAGATCCACGGAAACAGTGGAGGGGGGAACAGGAGAAGATGCTCAAGGACTATCTCTCGGTGGCCCAGGATGCTCTCAGGACACAGAAGGAGCTGTACCACGTGAAGGAGCAAAGACTGGCCCTGGCCCTCGATGAATATGTACGATTAAACGACGCCTATAAGGAGAAGTCAAGTTCTCACACAAGCTGTAAGTGCAGTGTGGCTGTTCAGACTGTGAGAATGGGGACCAAAGTGTAGCTAAGAGAAGGCCACCTGCGTTTCGCTGGAGTTGCCTGTTGAGGCCTGTCCCTTCCTAGGCAGAAAAAGTCCCCGGAAGCCAGGAGAGAGGGCGAGGGTACCCCGCAGACTTCTCAGCAAGGCGCCTCCCCTCCGTCCAGGCAGCAGTCCCTCCCTCATTTGTGGATCATCAATCCCTGGTGGTTTTCACTCCTCTGCCTGATTGCCTTTTATTTATTTACGAGTTAATGTTTACCTCTGCGGGTCAAGGCAAATAATTCGGCCCCCTTTGCTGCTCTTGTACAATATTTTAGCGGGAGGAGCTAGAACTGTTGGCTGGAATGAAGTTTTCTGTCGATCACCCGCTTACATCTCAGAAATGGATCGCCTGGAGCTGGTTTGTTTAAAGAAGCAGTTTTGATGTGAGCGGCTCAGAAGTTGTGCTTAAATTACCGGTTTCTGGGTAACGCACAGCTCTGACAAATCGTGTGCACAGGAAGGTCCTCTGAGAGTTCGCACATAGGTGTGAAATCCAGAAACCAGTAGGCTCCATGGTCTTTAAGGCATTCCTCTTTCTTGAGTTTTTTTTTTAAAAAAAAGTATAAAGGTTTGAAGACTACTTTTTATATTTAGGTGTCTGATGAATGACAATAAAGGAGTTATAAAGTAAGTATCCACAAAAGCATGTAAATCTTGTTTTTAGAGTTTGTAAATTCCCAGCTGAGGACTAGTTCTACAACTGGTAAAAGTTCTTTTTTTTTTCTTTTTTCTCTTTGAAAAGTATTCTCAGGATCTTCATCCAGCACTAAGTACGATCCCGATATTTTAAAAGCGGAGATCTCCACTACGCGATTAAGGGTAAGGTTTTTCTTCATCATGGTTCTATGTTTAACATAGGCATCGAATCTGAGGGTGACGGAGGGGCTTTAGGGATCTGGCAGGAACGTCCTCCACTTTTTCCCGGAAGCCAGCCATCCCGCCTTTGTTACCACGTTCAGTGCCCGAGACCGTCCTTGTTGGAGAGACCGGGTGTTCCGTTACTCGGCGATTGTTATTACCTACATCGTGTTACGTGTAGTATGCGCACCCAGTATGTTAAATGTACTTATTTAATGTACACTAATGTGACATTACAATAGACTTAGAATATTTAGTATATTAAATCAAAATTTGAGTCTCTGTAACCTTCCCTGACCATGCTGGAAAGCGTCTTCCAGAGCTGAGGGTAACTGCCCTCCCATTGGACGAGCTGGTACTTACAGGTGCCCACAAATCGTGTTCCCACATCATCCCTTCTCTCGGTCACACTTCACTCGTTCCTCACACTGCCTCATGCTTTGTTTCCTGATCTTTTACCTTAAATCTTTTTGACCAAACTGCCGCTAAGGCCAGACCTTGTGTATCCTTGATGTTTGGAGTCTAAAAGACCGTTCGTCGAGTAACTGCATTCATGCAACCAGGACGTAGGTCACGAAGTAGATTATTATCATGACTCCAGAAGCCCCCACTGCGTCCCTGCATCGACGCTGTCCTTCTCCCGAAAGGTAACACTGGCCGCCTCAACATGGTAGGGGAGTTTTTTGCTTGCTCGCTTTGAGTTTTGTAAAACGGGAATGTTACCGTACGCATCATGAATGGCTTCCCTTGAAGGAACATTTCGAGATTCATCCACGTTAGCCTTCACTGCGTTAAAGCATCCCCTTTTGTCTGCAAACCCTGATTTCTGTATCTCTTCTAACTACCGGTATATGTTAGCGTTTATTCCAATTTCCGGTAATTAAAAAAATACCTTTCTGTGATGCATATCTTTTGGTGCACGTAAGTACACGTTTTCATTTGTTGTGAAACTCGGAGAGGACTTGCCATGTCGGAAAACACACATGCTTCAACGTTAGCGCTTGCTGACGAAGGGCTTCGGGCCTTCTAATTTCCTGATACCTGCCCTTCAGGTTTAAACTACTTTTTACACATAGCTTTTGCATTCATCCCCCAGGTTTCGAACTTTGTATTTTTATTATCAGCTCAAAATATTTTCTAACTCTTTATGATTTCTCATATAAGCGTATTAATTTTTAAACAGTTGAGGATTTTCTTACCTTTTTTTTTTTTTTTTTTTTTTTTACTGATTTCAGCTTAATTCTCCACTGTGTCTTTTTCAGTTCTAAAATTTCCATTGGAGTATTTTTTATTTCTAGTTACTTGCCCACATTCTGCACACTGATATGTAGGTTTTTGAACAAAATAATCCGTTGCTTTTAAGCTCCACATCTTTATTAATACAATGTCTAGATTTCCTGTATGTTGGATTCTTCAATGTGGTCTGTTTGTTTCTCATGACTTTTGGTCACTATTTGGGCAAGCTTCGTATCTCTGCTTACTTTTTATTAAGAGCCATATATTATGAATGAAGAAGTATAAGGATAATTTGAACTTTGGGATGATCTTGTCATCCTTCAGTGACGATTTAGTTTTGCTTCTCATGGGCAGTTAGGCCAGGGGTCGATAATTATAAATCCGTCTCGGGTCAAGCTATCTGAAATCTGGGCTTCATTCTTCTAAGAGCGGGTCTATTTCCCGTCTACCCTTTCTCTTAGGGCAGAGCTCTTCAAAATCCCAACTGAAATTTGAGAACGTTTATGAGGGCCCCTTCTGCTCGACTGAGGTCAAACTCCAAATCTCTCCCCTGAACCTCTCACCTCTATGGGACCAATAATAGCTCTGTACTTGTGGCTTCAGTCACTGTCTTCTCCCACCTTTTCAGCCTCTCTGTTGTACACACAAATGCTTCAAAAGGAAAAACATCGCCTAGTCTGGATCCTGACTATGAGCTTTCCCTACCTTTTGAGTCTTTAGCACAAATTCCTGCTTCCTTGGTAGTTCTCCAGTGTCTTCATGTAGATGTTTTGTTTTGTTTTGTTTTTTCTCACAACTTTTCTATTTATTCTCAGAGGAAGAATGTGAAAACACTTTGTATTCTTAGAAGCTGTATCTCCCTTCAGTTTGGATTTCTTGGTTTAATTTATGAAATCATTAATAGAAGTGTTCTGTGTCATTCTGCCATAAACATCCGTCCAGCGTATCACTGACCCTTTACTCCATCAGCCTGCCATATTCCCCTGTGCATTTCTTGAGAATATCATGAGATGGCTGGTCAGATGCCTTGTTGTTGTACCTCAGTCCTGTGTCTACACATTTCTGTGATCTGCTTGGCTAGATACCTTACCTAAAAAACGGAAATGAGGATATTTTGTCCAATTTACTCTTAGTAAACCTCAGCACTCACTTGAGCTATGCACTTCTCAGGAAATTACCACTTATGATTGCCCTTTGAAATTTTAACAGTTTTTCACAGTTCTTATCTTTGTAAAACACGTTGTAAATGGAATATTACACAAGAGGAATAGTGTTCCATTTTTTCCTTTTAGGAAAGATGTAAACCAAAGAAAAGATTTAAAAGCAAAAGCATGTAGGATATCTCATCCACATAAGCATTTAGAAGGAAATGAAGTCCCATTGGAATTGGGGGAGACCCCAAGTGGTCACATTCCCCAGACCTGTCTTCTAACGCAGCTGGCCCTCTTAGATAAAGCTTATCTTGGGGGGTGGGAGGGAGGGGAGGGTGGGTGATGGGTATCGAGGAGAGCACCTTTTGGGATGAGCACTGGGTGTTGTATGGAAACCAATTTGACAATAAATTTCATATATTAAAAAAAAAAAAAAAAAAGCTTATCTTGCCCCAGGTTTGATATACTCTTACTATCAACAGTCTGTATTTCATATATACGTTTCATCACTGTGAGGCC
Source organism: Neofelis nebulosa (assembly GCF_028018385.1). Classification (NCBI taxonomy): domain Eukaryota; kingdom Metazoa; phylum Chordata; class Mammalia; order Carnivora; family Felidae; genus Neofelis; species Neofelis nebulosa. The sequence goes on from NC_080784.1 coordinate 15,051,394, forward strand.
ACAAAAATGAGCTCTAAGGGAGTGCCCGCCTCAAGAAAGCGCTTCCCTCCAGAAGAGGGTGTAAGACATTAATAACCAGCTGGAATGTGGGAGATCAGAAATGACTGTCTTCGTCTTTGTTGTTGGTGAATAGTTTAACACTTCCTGTCAGTGTAAATGCCTTTTTATAAGCACTCCCACAGAAATTGGCCCTTGTGGTCTATGCTGCTACTGTCGTGGTCTGAACACTGTGAAACAGATGGTGCCCTCGCTCTGCTGTTTGTGCGCATTTTGGCCAGGTAGCCCTTTTGGAATGCCTCCGCCATCCGGAAGTGGATGGGTGACTTGGCAGAGTCTCCTAGATTTTGGTGACTTGGCCCTTCTTGGCTTGCCTCCCCTTTAGAAATCCCTGTCTGTTAGTCCCTGTCACAAGCTGATGCCACAGAAATAATAACTCATGAATGAACTAACTCTTCCTTGCTTTGGGGTCTCAAGTACCTGCCTGCATTTTTGGTCACCAGCAGGTGTTCAGGCATAGCCAAACACTAGCTTCATGCTTCATTATCTTGATGTAATGGTGTAAGTAGATGTCGTGCACTTGTTTTACTGAATTAGAGCTAGTTGGTCAAGTATTGGGGAGCTAGGTGCTTAGGAACATCTATCTAAACATCTGTTTTAGGTCATAGGTATTGGTGATGATTGGGCTTTCTTTTCCCCCTTGGTCAAGGGATAATAGTACTTCTTGACATCTTATTCCTCATTATTGAAATGGTGAAATAAGTAAGTTCATGCTTTTTATTAATATACTCATGAGTTTTAGAGGTGTCACTTAATTGTATGAGAAAATCTTTCTTGGGAAGAGGAACGTAAAAACTTTTTACTGCAAAATTTATTATTTCTACAGAGAAGTCAGCTATTTCTCAAGAAACTGGGAAAAAATACTATTTAATTTATTCATAATAGATACCTAGACCATAGCCTTCTTGGGATAGAGAATGGAATATCTCGTACAAACTAAAACTTTAAATTCAGCTGATATTTTAAAAAACTTATACTCCATAACATACATTCATGGTAAAAACTCTCAACGAAGTAAGTTAGAGGAAACATACCTCAACACAATAAAGGCCAGATAGGAAAAACCCACAGCTAACATTGGACTCGGTGAAAAACTGAGAGCTTTCCCCCTAAGGTCAGGAACAAAACAAGGATGTCCTTTGTTAAACACACTTTTATTCAACATAGTACTGGAAGTCCTGGCCACAGCAATCAGACCACAAAGAGAAATAGAAGCCATCCAAACTGGTAAGGAAGAAGTAAAACCTTCACCATTTGCAGATGACATAATACTACATATAGGAAATGCCAAAGAGTCCACCAAGAAACTACCAGAACTGATAAATGAATTCAGTAAGGTTGCAGGATACGAAATCAGTATACAGAAACCTGTTGCATTTCTGTACACTCATAATGAAGCAGCAAAAAGAGAAATTAAGGAATCAATCCCGTGTACAATTGTACCGAAAAAAACAAAATACCTAGGGATGAACGTCATCGATGAAGTAAAAGATCTGTGCGCTGAAAACTATAAAACATTAATCAAAGAAATTGAAGACAACAAAAAGAAATGGAAAGACATTCCACGCTCATGGATTAGAGGAACAATATGGTTAAGATGTCTAAACTACCCAAGCAATTTACACATTTAATGCAGTCTCTATGAAAATACCAACATTTTTCAGAGAGCTAGAGCAAACAGTCCTAAAATTTGTATGGAGCCACAAAAGACCCTGAACAGCCAAAGCAATCATGACACAAGAAAAAAACAAAAACAAAGCTGGAAGTGTCATAATTCCAAACTTCAAGTTATATTACAAAGCTGTAGTGATCAAAACAGTATGGTACTGACACAAAAATAGACACATAGATCAATGGAACAGAATAGAAAGCCCAGAAATAAACCCACAATTATATGATCAATTAATTTTCAACAGAGGAGGCAAGAATATGCAATGGGGAAAAGATAGTCTCTTCAACAAATTGTGCTGGGAAAACTGGTCAGCTCTATGCAAAAGAGCGAAACTGGACATTTTCTTACACCATACACAAAGAATAAACTCAAAATGAATTCAAGACCTAAATAGGAGAACTGAAACCATAAAAATCCTAGAAAAATCATAGCAGCATCTTTTCAGATATGTCTCCTGAGGCAAGGGAAACATAAGCAAAAATAAACTATCGGACTACATCGAGATAAAAAGCTTCTGCACAGCAAAGGAAACAACAAAACTAAAGGACAACCTAGTGAACGAGAGAAGACATTTGCAAATGACATATCCAATAAAGGGTTCGTGTCCAAAATATATAAAGAAGTTGTACAACTCAAAAAAGCAAACAATCCAATTCAAAAATGGGCAGAAGACATGAACAGACATTTCTCCAAAGAAGACATCCAGATGGCCAACAGACACTTGAAAAGATGCTTAACATCACTATCATCAGGGAAATCAAATGAGAACCACAGGGATATGTCAACGCATACCTGTCAGAGTGGCTAAAATCAAAAACACAAGAAACAGGTGTTGGCGAGAATATGGAAAGAAAGGAACCCTCATGCAGTGTTGGTGGGAATGCAAACTGGTGCAGCCACTGTGGAAGACAGTAATGGAAGTTCTAAAAAAATTAAAAACAGGTTCTGTGCCTACTGGTGGTGGCCACCTCACTGTCTGGTAGAGGCGTGGAATTGGTGGCTGTGGCTTTGGACCGGGATGAACTGCACTCCGCGTGGAGCCCGGGGCGCCGAGCCACAGCCATTGCCAGTACAGCGGTCGCAGTTGGACTGACCGTTGCCGCAGCAGGATTCACAGGCCATTATGTTGTGCAAGCCATGAAACGTGTGGAGCCTCGAGTAAGACCAGCTTTCCGAAGTCTACCAAAATCTGCGTCAATGGAGAATATTAGAGAGGTGGGTTTGAAGTGACAAAACGAGAAGCAGCGTTCATAGTAGATGTAAGCCCTGCTGTTAATAAAGGAAAAATAAGAGCTTCTTATTGACAAATTACGCTTTTAAATCATCCAGACAAGGGAGGATCTCCTTATATAGCAGCCAAAGTCAATGAAGCTAAAGATTGACTAGAAAGTCAAGCTAGTAAATGAAGTCAATGTGTGATGAATTTTAAGTTCTCGTTAGTTTATGTAGATGAGTGCCAGCTTTTTATAAGATGCCTCAAAGTTAAAAAAAAAAAAAAAGAAAAAGAAAAATAGAAAAAGAAATCCAGGAATTGCACCACTGGGTGTTTACCCAAAGAATACAAAACATTAACTTGGAGAGATATATGCATCCCCATACTTATTGCGACATTATTTATAATAGCAAATATATGGATGCAGCCCAAGTGGCCATCGATAGATGAATGAATAAAGAAGATATGGTGCATGTGGAATATTTTTTCACCCATAAAAAATGAATGAAATCTTGCCATTTGAAGCAACATGGATGCATCTAGAGAGAATAATGCTAAGCAAAGTCAGACAAAGACAAATACCATAGTATTTCACTCATATGTGGAATTTAAGAAAAAAATGATCAAAGAAGAAAAAGAGACCAAAAAACCCCAGACTTTTAACTACAGAGGACAAATAGATGGTTACCAGAGGGGAGGGGTGAAATAGGTGATGGGGATTAAGAGTCCACTTGTCTTGATGAGCACTGAGTAATGCATGCAACTGTTGAATTACTATATTGTACACCTGAAACTAACATAACACTGTATGTTAACTGCACTGGAATTAATAATAACATATAAACACACACATAAAAAACTTATATTCCCAGTTACATATAGGTGAGAGTTGATGAAAATATGGTGGAGAAAATAGGTGGTGAATTTTAAATTATTACTGTTGTTTATTAAAGTGAAATAAAATGTTAGAAGTGTAAAAGAAAATCCCTAGAAATACAAATGCATTTGAGAAATTTATTGAGCACTATAACATATTATGTGATCCAACTTTTACTTTTGCAAAAATAAATAAATAAATAAATAAATAAATAAATAAATAAGGCCCCTTTAGTTAAATTATATACACTCCACTCCAAACACATGGCTGGTTAGTGAGCCACTTCTGTTAAAAACTGTGTACTATATTTTGTTCTCAAATATATTTACTCCCACATTGTTAACGTGAATTCACTTTGAATTATTTTTAGCGGCGGTGATGGACTCGGAAAAGTCGTCTCTCATCTTACCTGTTTGTAATCTTGTGCATAGATTTATAAGAATGGCAGTTAAAGTTCAATTTGTCCCTTCCTGTGGATAGAGTTAACTCATGTGAACATCGAATTATTACACTTTAACTAACGACGTAACTAACACCAAAATCCTAGCGGTGTGCTTCAGATGAAGAAAAAACATGCCTTCTGCGAATGTACATTGCTGCCGATAAGGCTTGTCTTTCGACCCGACACAGGAGGTGTCTTTATACTCATGCTACATTTAAGACTTAGCGTACGTCCCAAGTTCTTCCAGCTGTGATTTACCGGATATTGAAGGAGCTGGAGCAGTACTGAAGCCTCTGGCACCAGCCCGTACGTTAGGCAAGGCTCTCGTTCCTTCAGGACGTTCAGAAATGAATTTGCATTGCAGTCGGTGCTGGGCTAGAAAATAGTACACCGGTCTCAATCGTGAGCAAAAGGAATGATGTGACTTGACTCACATTCCTTCAGAAAGAGAGAGAGCAGACTGAAAGAGAAAAGGAGGCAGGAGGACTCTACTGAATGCAAGAGCCACATTATAGTTGTCTCTATGATGATGTGCTAGGAACTTGAAGTAATTAAAATTCATAACCTAGGAGTGCTTTTTTCGAAAACCGTATTCAGACCTTGAGGAAAGTGACTCTGGGACACTTAGTCACATCCATTGATTTCATCGTATTTTCTTTCTTTCTCTCTAAGGATTTTGGTCTCCTTTTCTAGCTTTGACAGGGGCCATCCAGCAAGCAAAGCGATATATACTTGAAAAGAAACCCTTTATTGACACTGTGCTGTTGGGGAGAGGCTTCGTTTCTTCTCACCCAGATAAACTACCATCTCAGCCTCTCTGGCCCTGACCTTCAATCTCCTCCCTCTTAACTCAAAAACATTCTTACATCCGTAATGCTGACGGCAATTTATAAAATGAAACGCAGTTAACTTCTTTTATGAGAAAATATGTAGTCACAGGCAGACAGGAAAATGATAATTCGTAAGTGATCAATTTTAAATGATTCTGTAAAGCCCGGAAACTCATTCTCTCATTTTTGAAAGGCCGTGGGAGTTCAGGTTTGTGAAACTGTATGTGATAAAGATACTACAATGCATGTATTCAAACTAGTACTTATATTCTGATACTTTTCCTTGATACTTGCACAATAAACACGTTGACCTAATGTGTTCACATAAATAAATAGCATATTTATACTATATGCATTTTGTAATCTTCACCATTTTCATGTGCATGTTTATTTCTAGAGTTGAGAGCGGGAGATATGGTACTAACCGTTTCTACTTTATCAGAGAACCAGAATCAGAGAGCTCCTTCAAGGCGTAGGAAAATAGAGTTTCATGATTTGAGATTAGCCAATCGGACACCAGATTTAGATCTTGTGCCTTTAGAGAGAGAAAGGAAGATTGAGGAGATAGGTCCAAAAGGGAGATATTTTGTAGGCTGTTGGAATCATACAAATCTCTTTTATCTTTTAATACGTATACATTTTTAATGTTTGTTTTTTATTTTGGAGAGAGAGAGAGCGAGCGAGTGCACTAGCGGGGGAAGAGCAGAGAGAGAGGGAGACAGAGAATCTGGAGCTGTCGTCACAAAGCCCAACACAGGGCTCGAACCCACAAACCATGAGATCATGACCTGAGCCAAAGTCGGGCGCTCAAGCGACTGAGCCACCCAGGCGCCCCTCCCACAAATCTCCTTTAAGAGCTCGAAATGGCTCAAATTATGGAAAGAGCCTAAATGTCCATCAACTGATGAATGGATGAAGAAATTGTGGTTTATATACACAATGGAGTACTACGTGGCAATGAGAAAGAACGAAATATGGCCCTTTGTAGCAACGTGGATGGAACTGGAGAGTGTTAGGCTAAGTGAAATAAGCCATACAGAGAAAGACAGATACCATATGGTTTCACTCCTATGTGGATCCTGAGAAACTTAACAGAAACCCATGGGGGAGGGGAAGGAAAAAAAAAAAAGAGGTTAGAGTGGAAGGGAGTGAAACCATAAAAGACTCTTAAAAACTGAGAACAGTCTGAGGGTTGATGGGGGGTGGGAGGGAGGGGAAGGTGGGTGATGGGTATTGAGGAGGGCACCTTTTGGGATGAGCACCGGGTGTTGTATGGAAACCAATTTGACAATAAACTTCATATATTGAAAAAAATAAAATAAAATGCAAAAGAAAAAAAAAAAGCTCGAAGTGGCTCGTTACAGCCCAGGAAGGATTAGCTGCTATAGGAATTGGCTTCTAACAGCTGACAATTAAAGAACTGGACAAAATCTATAAAACAGCTGCTCTCAGACACTGGATAACAGGCAGTTGAGCACTGTAATCTCTTACCGAAGTGAAACCGAATAGGTGAGCCCTGAGATCACACCATCTCCAGTGGAGGGAGAAGGTCTAAAACATAGTCTACTTGTGTGCTTGAGCTGAAGAAACAGAAGAATAAAGTTCAGCGAAGTGGAAGCGTCTGGAATTTGTGGGGAATCCTAGCGAGGAAGGAGCTACAGAGAGAGAAGGAACAAGAAAAAGCTCTGGAGCCTTCCAGTGTGATCTTCTCAAATCTCTGAGTACTAAGCATGGTATAAAATACGACAAGAATGGGGAAGGAAAGCAGTAGGACAAACAATTCTCAGAGCTCGTAGGGCTCGGAATAGTTTGTGTTCTATGAGCCAGAATGGAGAGACCTCATACGCTATGGGGCAGTAGAAAGAGAGCTCAGTAGTGGGACCACATTAGTCTAAGACTAAAGGCTGCTCTCAAGCTGCCCTAACAAAAACCACAAGCGAGCCTTGAACAGATCACGTTTATTTAAAACAGTTTAACTCTGTGCTAGACTAAAGTCCAGCACTCTTTAAAAGAATACATCAGAATTCAGCACCAATGGTGTAAAATTCACAATGGCCAACATCTAGTCGAAAATTTCCAGGCACGTTGGGAAATGAGAGTAGTGAGGAGAGGCAGAAGGAAGGGCCCCCGAAGGGGCATGAGGAAGCTTTCAGGCAAACGATGGATATATTCTTTATCTTGATTATGTTGGTGGTTTTGTGGGTATATACAGGTCAGCACTTATCAAAGTGTATTGTTTAAACACACTCACATTATTATATGCCGGTTATACACCAATGAAGCTCTTAAAAATTGCCAACCAAAGAAGCAAGAAAATATGACTTGTGAGAAAAACAAGAAGTGACAGCTGTTATTTAATTAGCAAGCAAACATGTTAAAATATATTATACAAATTGTTCAACAATGTAGAGGAAAATAGGAGAGAAATAAAAATATAAAAAAGATCAAAATAGAAGTTTTATAGATTAAAAATACAATCTCAGAAGTGAAAAATGACACTAGTTGAGAAGAACCTATATGCTAAGTAAGATCAGTGAATTTGAAGACACTTGACTAGTTAACTATACAAAATGAATTACACAGATGAAAAAAGCCTGAGAAAACTTTAACAGCGCATTAATTTCCTCCGATACAATCTTACATGCCCTGATGTATATGTTAGAGCCCCCACTAAAGAGCCAGGACGAAGAAATCACAAAAAATACTTAACGAAATTAAAACTATAAATCCATAGGTACTCCAAAGCAGAATAAAAACAGAGATCACACCAAGGTATATTATAATTAAATTGCTGAAAATCAGTGATAAGGAAAAAAAAATCATAAAAGCAACCATAGAAACTAAACACGTTACATGCAGTGGAACATTAAACACATTAGGTACAGTGGAACAAAGATAATCAGAACAGACTGCTCATCAGAAACTATGCAAGCTACAAGACAGTAGAGTGATATCTTAATACTAAAAGAAAAAATGTCAACCTCGATTGCTACACTTAATGAAAATATCTTTCAAAACTGAAGGCAAAAACAAACAACCCACTTCAAAAATGGGCCCGGGACTTAAGAGACACGTGTCCCAAGAAGAGACTCGAATGTTCCATAAGCATATGAAGAGATGATCAACACTGCTATTCATTAGGGAAATGCAGATCAAAGCCACATGGAGATATCACCTCACACCATTAGGAGGTTTTGGTTTTTGTTTCTAAAGTGGAAAATAAACCAGTATTGCTGAGGATGCGGAGAAATTGGAATGCTTGTGCATTGCTGGTGGGGATGGAAATGGTCCAGCCACTGTGGAAGACAGTATACCAGTTGCTCAGAAACAGAATTACCATGTGAAATAGCAGTTCTGCTTCTAGGAATACCCAAGCAGATTCTTGTACACCAGTGGCCATAGTGACATTATTCACAATAGCTGAAAGGTAGAAACAACCTGTATTAGTCAGAGTTTTCCAGAGAAACAAAACTGTGTGTGTGCGTGTGCGTGTGCGTGTGTGTGTGTGTGTGTGAAAGAGATTTATTATAAGAATTGGTTCACATGATTGTGGAGACTGGCAAATCCAAATCTGAGTTTTCCAGAGAAACAAAACTAAGTGTGTGTGTGCGTGTGCGTGTGTGTGTGTGTGTGTGTGTGTGTGTGAAAGAGATTTATTAATAAGAATTGGTTCACATGATTGTGGAGACTGGCAAATCCAAATCTGCAGTGGAGACTGGCCAAAGATGTGGTTCCTATGCAAAGCTTACAGGTGGAGACCCAAGAGAGCCAGTGGTACACATGAAGTCTGAAGGCAGTCTCTTGGAGAATTCCCTCTTACTTGAGGAAGCTCATCTTTTTGTTCTAATCAAGTCTTCAGCTGATTGGATGAGGCCCACCCACATTATAGAGGTAAAGCTGCACACTCAGTTCATTAATTTAAATGTTAATGTCACTCAAAAACATTCTCCATGTTGACACACAAAATTAGCCACTACACAACTTGTGTATCCATCAGCAGATGAATGGCTAAACAAAATACGGTGTGTGTGTATGTTTGTGTGTGTGTGTTACTCAGCCTTAAAAAGGAATGAAATTCTGATACATATTATAACATGAATTAATTTTGAAAATATGATGCCTAGTGAAATAAACCAGACACAAAACAATACTGTGATCATTCCCCTTATGTGAGGTGCCTAGAATAGGCAAATTTAAAGAAAGAATAGTTGTTAGCAGGGACTGGGGGAGGGAAGAATGGGAAGTTAGTGTTTAATGGGTACAGAGTTTCAATTTGGGATGATGAAGATATTCTGGAGATGACCGGTGATGATGGTTGCCCTTAATACCGCTACATTGTACACTTAAACATGGTTAAAAGGTTGGGGCGCCTGGGTGGCTCGGTCAGGTAAGTGTCGGACTTCGGCTCAGGTCATGATCTTGCAGTACATGGGTTCGAGTCCTGTGTTGGGCTCTGTGCTGACAGCTCAGAGCCTGGATCCTGCTTCAGATTCTGTGTCTCCCTCTCTCTCTGCCCCTCCCCTGCTAGTGCTCTCTCTCTCTCTCTCTCTCTCTCAATATTAAAAACATTAAAAAATAAAAATAAATACAAATAAAAATGGTTAAAAGGTGAATTTTATCATATGTATATTTTACCACAAAAATTTTTTAAGAGAAGGTAAGATAAAGAATCTCTTCAGACACAAATTCTGTGAGAATTGATTGCCTTTAGAACTGTAATATACTAAATGCTAAAGGGAATTTCTTCAAGTAGGGAGAGAACAATACCATATGGAAATTTGGATCTCTATAAAGTAATGAAAAATGTAGGCAATAGTAAATAAGTGTGTGACTAGAAGACTTTTTAGTAATTTAAAGTCTTTTTAAATATATTTGCTTATTTAAACACACATAATAAAAATACGTGATGGGGTTTATGAAATATCTAGAAGCAAAATACAGGATATCGCAAAGGTTGGGGGAAAAGAAACTGATATTGTCACAAGGCACGTAAGAAATATAATACCATTTGCAGGTAGCCTGTATATTTTATACACTAAAGCAGGAGTGGCCAAAACTTTTTTTTATAAATATCCAAATAGGAAAAAATTAGATTTTGAGAAATGTTCAGCAAAATTATAGGGTATCCTCTCTGATTTCCTGTTTTCCCACCTTCCCTGGTGATAGTATATACTGTACGTCATCTCCAAGCAGAATATGGTGGATCTTACTTTCATGATTAAGTTATGTTATATGTTATATGGCATATTTAACTTAAAAGCAGGAAGATCATCCTGGTGGGCTGGAAACAATGACATGAACCCTTTAAAAACAGAGCATTTCTAAAGGGAGACAGAGACAGAGAGAGAGAGAAACAGACTCTTAACTGTAGAGAACAAACACGGTTACCAGAGAGGAGATGGGGGGGGCGGGGCAGGCGGATGGAGGGAATAGGGGATAGGGATTAAAGAGTACACTTCTCATGATGAAATAAAGTAAAATGATAAAATTTAAAAAACAGAGCATTTCTGTAGCTGGTTATAGAGAAGGAAGTCAGATGTTCAAAATACAACAGGCATTTAATGCACCATTTCTGTATTCAGGATGGAGGAACCCACAGGGAAAGGACCTGAAAGTGACGTTTGCTGACAGCCAGTGAGGAAACTTACTCTCAGTCCTTTATGGAGCCATGGGAATTAAATTCAGCCAATAGCAAGAATGTAATTAGGACTGAATTTTTCCCCAGAGCTTCCGTATGTGAGAACTCAGTCTGGTTGACACCTCAATTTCAGTTTTGTGATACTTTGAACAGAGAACTCACAAGCTAGACCTTGGTTGAGCTATTAAATGAGTGTAATTTTAAGCAGCCAATTTTGTGGTAATTTGTTCTGCAGCAACAGAAAACGGATAGAGAAGGCCACATACAGTCTCTGCCCTAGGTGTTCTTTTCAGTTTTGGGGGAAATTATTAAAAACATGAAAACCATGGTTAAGTCATGAGCCATAAAAAATTAGGCCACAGGGTGTGTTTGACCCACAAGCTGTCATTTGCTGATCTCTGCCCTAGAATAACCACTGAGAAAATATAGAGATTTTAGAGTTATTACTAATAGTGGAAATAAAATGGAATCATAAAAAAGTTACTCCAAAACGAGGAAGGAATAGAGGTAGAAAGGATAAAAGAATATATGTGACAAGTAGAAAACAAATATAGTAGATTTAAACCCAACTGTATCGATAATCACACTAAATGTAAATGGTGTACACTCTCCAATTAAAAGGCAGAAATGATCAGAATGGTTAAAATAAGACCCAACTTTATGATGGCTGCAAAAGAGCTATTTTAAATATGAGGGCCCAGGTAAGTTAAAAATGAAAGGAATGAAAACTATCTACCATGAAAATGGAAATACAAAGAAAGTTGCAGTTGCCATATTAACATCAAAGTCAACTTTAGAACAGAATAGTATTACCAAGGATTTTATACTAATAAATCCGTTCATCAAAGGACATAAATATGTGTGCACATAACCCTAAAGATGTATACACATAACAGAGCTTCAACTGGGTTTAAATATACTCATAATTGTATACCTTTAGCCACAATCTAATTTTAGAACATTTTGGTTTCCCCCAAAAGGAACCCTGTGCTTATTAGCAGTTCCTACCCATTCCCCAGACCTTTCTTCTCCACCCACAAGCCCAGGCAACAACTAATTTATTTTTTGTCTCCAGATTTATCCATTCTGAACATTTCACATAAATGGAATCATACACTATATGGTCTTTGTGACTGGGTTCTTACACTTCGCATAATGTTTTCAACGTTCATCCATGTTGTAGCATATATTAGTACTTAATTCTTTTTTATTGCTGAATAATGTTCCATTGTACAGATATACCAGTTTCATCTATTCATTCATTAATTGGTGTTTATTTGGGTTGTTTCCACTTTCTGGCTATTATGAATACTATGAACACTACTACACAAGTGTTTGCGTGAACATATGTTTTCATTTTCCTTGGGTAAATACCTGTGAGTGGAATTGCTGGGCCATATGGCAATTTACTGGCTTATTTTAATTACTTATAGGGATCTAGCATTGACCTTTTATATTTTTATCTAATATGTGTATCTTGGGGTAATATGTTTCATAAATATATCGTACAGTTTTTTCCAGTGGCTTTTGTTTCATTTTCTTTTTATTGTTGTTAAAGTTTGACTTATATGTATACACACACACACACACACACACACATATACATACACATATATTGTATTCAGTCATCTTGTTTCTGATGCTGGAATCCTTGTATTAGTTATCACAAATGGCTCCAACAGCATCTGGGATTGTTTTCTCTATTCTTTTTTTTTTTACATATATATATATCATATATATATACATATATATATATATGTATATATATATGTATACACACACACATATGGAGAGAGAGAGAGAGAGAGAGAGAGAGAGAGAGAGAGAGAGAGAATCTTAAACAGGCTCCATGCTCAGTACAGAGCCCAACTCAGGGCTTAATCCCACAACCCTGGGATCATGACCTAAGCCAAAATCAAGTTGGACACTCAACTGACAGAGCCACCCAGGCACCTCTGTTTTCCTCTATTCTTTAGTAAAGTCAAAAAATTGTTTATTATTGATCCTTTATCTATCTGGAGCTGATTTCTCATTTTCTTTAAAGGTGACTTGAGATGAGGCAGGGTGGTGAAGGATACTTAGTGAGGTGCAAGCAATTGTGAAGAGAAAGATTTCTAGAAGGAGCAAGTTGACAGTTGCCCTTGGTTGGTTTGCTAAAGGAGCTCTTGGCAAGACAGTAGAGAAAGTAGTGAAAAGGGAAGGTAGTCATTAGTAAAATGCCATTTTGCTCATTATAGTTTTAATGGTGCAAGGTTCACTTTTAGGGCAGATGTATGAAACCTGCCTGTCTTGTGATCCTTCCAGGGTTCACAGATTTCCGGAATTTACTTTTCTTTCAGTGTCATCTTCTTTCTCCTTCTTTTAAAATAAAACTTATTATACCAGGATTGTAAGAAACGATAAGAAACTGTGATTTCCAGTCACACTCATCACGTTTAATCACAGTATCTTCCTGGTTTTCAGAAATAACTTCGAAATCAATTTAAAATGTCAGTTGCTTTAGTGTAGTCAGTGTAGAAAGCAGGAAATGTGTAAAAGCCATGGGTCTTTTGCCTCCAATTTGATACTCTGTGTTGTGAGATTTGATTTCTTAGAAGTAAGTCTATGAAATTAGATGGTTGGCTATGGCAGAAAGTTGAGTATATAAGAGAAAAAAAACATAGGCCCTAAGGCTTGTGGACTGTTCGTGTGTTCAGTTTGGGTGGGATATAAGAATAATGAAGTTTCTAAGGTAAATAAGGGCCATAGGTTTTATTTGGATCATTTTCCAAAACTCTAGTTTGTCTTTTGTATTAGCAAAATGTATTACCGTGCCATTAATAGCTAACACTTGTATAATTACAGTTCGTTTTAAAACCCATCTCCTGGGTTCCGGATCGTTCTCCACTCTTTGGTAGCAGTGTAGCCTTCAGCACATTACTTACTTCTTCTTTTTTTGGTTTGAGAGTCCTCACCTATAAAATAAGAATTAAAACTATCTATAGAGTAGTTACGAGGATTTAAAATCGGCATTTATATTTAGCACAATGCCTGGAATACATAAAATCCCCCTGAATTGTAGCTCTCGTCATTGCTTCCCTACATTGTGCTAAATTTCCAAGTCAGCGTTAGCTTAGTCCTTTAGCTGTGATTGAAGGACGTTAGTGTTTACATTCCATGTCTTACCTTGAAGGTGAGCTGGGCAATGAAAGAGTAGACACTGTGATCCTCTAGTAGCTAAGGATGTCCAAGGTTCTCGGAGAAGAAGGGCTGTTGAACTAGTTCAGACCATATTTTTAAAACCAAACATAATTGGAAATGATGTTTGATTGGAAATAATCCCTGTTTTCACTTGTCATTATGACAGGATCAGGCTTTTTCATAGGTTACATTATAAAATGCAACACTGAGACTCTGAGGTAAGAATCCTTCAGGTAATTCACTAAGAGGACACCCCCCCCCCTCCGCGCCCCAAGATGAAAACAGTGGCTTAGAGCCAACTTTAGGGAAAATTAATAATGCAGAATGAAAGAAAGCACAGCTTAACTTCCTCTATCCTGGTCACTCGACGACATACGATAAAATCTCACATCACTTAAACAGAAGAGTCTGAAAGGTCAAAAGGTAACTTTAGATTTTGAATGAAAAGTTTTGAAAGAAATTAAAACGAGTGGGTCGAGTGGGTCATCGCAGTCCAAATGATTTTAAGTGGAATGCTATTTTATGTCCATGAGATATGCTCATTGTTTTAATTTGGTTGTTCTAAGTGGGTTCCACATCACCATTGTTTGTATCAACGGTGTCTTCAAAGGTAAAGTCAGGCCTCAGCCAAGCTATTTGAGTTGCTCTTGATTTTTGGATTAACTCTGGTTGTTGTTGTTTTAAAATAAAAATGTTACAGTCTTCGGTAAACAGCTCTTTAGAGTGCTGTCAGAAGCAGAAGTTCATGTGGAAAGAGCTGTTGATTGCTGATGGCTTTTTTGTCATGATAATAATCGAATCAACTGGAAAGTCTTGAGGATCTGCTGTGAATGAGCTCCTTGCTGGTGATGAATATTCAAGCACTTTCAAAAATCCAGCTCCAAAGTCCCCTGCTTCTGAGGACAGCCACAAGTACTCCTGTTCTTGGGATTCTGGTAGCATTGTTTGCACCTCTCTTTGTAGTTCTAGATTGGGCCTTGCAACATCATTATTTGTTTTTTCCTTTTCCCTAATAAAATGGAAGTGCCTTGGGACACAGACTGTTAGCCATTCAGATAAGCTCCACAGGTAATTTACCAACAGATGAATTACTGAATATCCATAATGCCCAAAGCCCTGTGCCTTAGGTATACAAACAGGAGACTTACACAACTCTTGTCCTTGCCGTTTTATTCTGCATAGTGCCTCGTCTCCTCCTTGACTTTTTTTCTCTCCTTTTCCGAGATGCCCTCTTTTCCCTCCAACTTCTCTTGCCACGACTTCACAGTGTGTTTTGTTCCTTCCTCGAGTAGACTTCTGAGTGATGGAGGTGCCTGAGGCGTGTTCCTGAACTCTTCTGTTTTCAATACGCACTCTCTCTAGGGGATCTCATTAATTCTCATGCATTTAAAGTATCATCTTTATGTCAGTGACTTTCAATTTTATATCTCTGGTCCAGACACTTCTGAACATCAAGCCTCCATATTCTAATCGCCTTTGAAGTTTCATGGGTATCAGAAAATTAAACGTCTTAAAAAACACCCTCGGTCCTACCCCAGGATCTGGTCCCACCCTCCAGGGAGGCACCTTCGTGCACCCACCTGGCAAGTAAAACTCCTGGCAGTGATCTTGGGCACATCGTCTCTTTCACCCTGCACATGAGTCCATCACCAAGTCCTGTTGAGTCTGCCTCCCAATATATTCTTCCTCTGGGCTCTACTCTCTATACACTGCTCAAAGGCCAGCCCACGGTGCAGGTAGAACGGCCCCTTTTGGCCCCACTGGTCCAATCACTTGAGTCATCACGGCGGTTTCTTAAAGATCATAAAGCAGATCATGCTCTTAAATTCCTCCTCAGCTCTCATTGTTCTTAAGGTTTAGAAATCTTCCCCATAGCTTCACGACTCTACAATAAGGCTTTCATTTCCAGTCCCATCTCATGCTACGCAACACTTCCGTAATTCAGCAAATGGTAACGTCCTTTAAATCCCAAACTTGCCAAGTACCCTCCTCCCACAGTTTAGGGTTTGTCCGTGAGCCCTACCTTTTGAGGACCCCCTTTACCAAACGAAGCCCCACCGACCCGCTCTGCTTAACTGGCCTTTCCACACACAGGCTCCATCCAGCTTCTCACTAAATCAGGTCCCATCGTTCTTTTTTATCCCGAAGTATCCTGAACCCTTCCTTTATGTCCCCGTGGTAATTGGTAAGACTTAGGTCGTTAGATGATTATTTGCCCAACGTCTGGCTCCCCTGTTGTTCTGTAGGACCCATGAAGGCAAAGGTCTCGTCTGCTTTAGTCACACTTCAGACCCAGTACCTGACATGGTGGAAAGTCAGTAAATATTTGTGGAACGGATAGACCGAATAGGAAATAATAGTTCAAAAGCGCGTGGAAATACTGTGTAACAGAATGTGCTTAAAACTTAAGGCTATAATACGGAAATAAATTTGACAGCCCCGTGAAGACCTTTAGTTTGTGATGAAACCAGGCTTCTGCTCTTTTTTTTGACCTATCACATCTTAGCATTGTCATTACCAAGAATATATGGGACCACAGGAAAAAAAAATATATATCTTGTATCAGTTTGATGGCAAACGTTTATCGATCACACATTTTTTGTCGTTGTCGTTTTATTTCTCATGGTGCCTGGTACTTTTCTAGAAGTTTGGGATCTAGCTGGTGCGATATATGTCCCCTGGGGGACGGACAGTAAGCAAGAACACAGAAAATGTCAGTGCTTGAGAAATACCATGAACTAAATAAAACAGAGTGATGGCATGGGTGGGATGGTTAGAGAAGTCCTATTTGAGTGAAAAGGCGAGCTGGGAGCTGAGGCCTGAGTGACAAGAGTCAAGCCTTCCAGCCGGAGGGAACAGCATGTAGCAGAAGTACATGTGGAAAGAGCTATTGATTGCTGAGGCAGGTACTGCCTGTTGTGTTTGAGAAATGGAGCGATGGCCAGTGGTCCCGGAGCAGAGAGAAGAGCAGAGAAGGAGGAGTACACGCTTTTGGGGGTAGAGAAGCCGGGGTTTCAAGTTCTGACTCTCCCCTTCCTGGTTATCGATCACAACAAAATGGAGGCAATCATGACGCCAGCTCGTAGGCAATGTTGCTAAATAAGACGGTGAGGGTAAATGTTAGTAATAATGCCCATCATTGATAATTTAAACATCATTAACCGACCTTCCACAGAACTTCTGTCCAGGGAAAACCGGTAGCCTGAATGTTAAACTAATGGCTGTGTTTGTGTGTTTAATAGCTTGCTAATAGACAATCTTTTAAAACGGCGTTGCTACTTATTTACAAACATTCATATTTACATTGATGTCTCACAAAAGGTTAAAAAGCTGAAGAGAGAACTCTCACAGATGAAGCAGGAATTGCTCTATAAAGAACAAGGCTTTGAGACATTGCAACAGTGAGTATAAAAATACTGAAATTCACTGTAGAATAATTGAAAGCCCCCTAACTAATACAAAGAAAATAGAAGTACATTGGGGCGCCTGGGTGGCTCGGTCGGTTGGGCGTCCGACTACGGCTCAGGTCATGATCTCGCAGTTTGTGAGTTCGAGCCCCGCGTCGGGCTCTGTGCTGACAGCTCGGAGCCTGGAGCCTGCTTCGGATTCTGTGTCTCCCTCGCTCTCTGCCCCTCCCTCGCTTGCACTCGGTCTCTCTCTATCTCAAAAATAAATAAACATTAAAAAAAAAAAGAAAATAGAAGTACAGATTACATAAGAGATTTCTCCAAGAAACATGAAGTAAAAAGCTCAGAGCTCTGCACCAGAAACCAAAGAAAACCAATCAACCAACAAAAATCGTGGGGGAAACCTGTACACGTGGAAGAGGTCTGAAGTTTTATCCGTCATCGGAGATCCAAAGAAACCAGTGGGAATGTTAACTTTGTGCCCCAGGCACCTGCCAGCCTGCTCTGAATTTGAGGTATGGAACCAAGGGACGAGGCACAGGAAGTGCCTCCACATTGGGCTCCTGCGGCTGCACGAGGTGAGCCTCTGCTGCCCTGAGCCCCGGGTTGATCTCAGGGAGCAAGTCAGGTTGTCCGAGAGGAGCTTGAGTGAGTTCCTCATTTCCTGTGTCCCTTCTGTCCTTTCCAGTTCTGTAGTCAAGTCTGATAGGCTGGGCCAAGTTAAGGAAAATATGGCTGACAGAGGGCAGCAGAACCTGGGATCTCCTGCCCCATTCCCGGCCCCCAGAAGCCACTGTTCTCCCTGCTGACGAGGTGCGGCCCAGCTAAAGCCTGGCAGGCACACCGAACTTTCCAGCCCTCCCGATCCTACCACAAGGTCTCTGGTGCGAGGCAAGAAGCTGATGGTTTTCACAGCCACATGACTGCAGAGAGGATTAAAGGCATGATCCCTCAAAAGGCATTTAACTGTTTTTTACTTCCCTCCTCTGTGTACAGGGCCCTCTGCCGACCGCGGAGCAGTGTTTACAGAGAGAGTCCCTGATTGCCTGCTTGTTCCTCCCCCGCCCTCCCCTCTGTAGCCACCCAAGGCAGATGGCATTACCCCTTTGAAAGATCCTGTATATTTGTTGGCCAGACAAACCACAAGCTGGGTGTTCTGTGTGTTTGCACGATGAGTTATACGTCAGGACGCCAGTCATGACTCTTGACCACCAGTCCCGTGACTTTGGCTTCAGAGACTGGTTTTATGGCTCAGTCTTCTTTTTGGCCACTCACTCACGTCATCATAACCGTTTTATTCTTTCAGATGCTCCTGTCCTAGTGGTTTTCAAACCTGACGGCATATTAGAATAATCTGTTTAAAATAAAATACCTATTTTTGGTCTCCATCTAGGTATATTTTATGAGATCCCCGGGTGGTTCTCAAGTATAGCTGTGTTCTAAGAACCTCAGCAGACTGCAGAGCCCCCCCCCCCTTCAAAACTGAGCAGATCTAGAATGCCACAGATGTGATATTTAGTAAATTGCATGTCAACATAAAGGAGGGCTTTGTGGTGCCAGTGGAGAGAGGACACAAACTTTGAAGAGTGCCACAAAACGTTTAGCTATACGGTAAACATTCTTAAGGCACATGAAATTCTAACTCATGTCACCACCCGGGATTAAAGGTTAGCCAAACTTTGCTGTTTTTGTTATATTGATATAACAATGCTGTATTGTTTTAAAGCAGTTTGCTTGCAAGCAATTTTTATAGGAATCTGAGGCATGTTTAAGAATCTGTCAATAACATTCCACAAGAAAACAATAGACATCTGTTGTAGAAATTCAGGCATTCTCTTGCAATGATTCTAAGCCCTTGAACCAAAGGCGGAAAGATACGATATCTAACATCAGAGACCTCTCTTGTTGATCCTAACTATAGACAAAATAAAGCTGTTTTCATTCAGATGTTAACTACCATACTACTAGAACATTGGATAAAAATTGATTGAACCCAGAGACCATACTTTCCAAGAAACCACATTCCTGATACTATAAAGGAACTTTTACTTGGGGTTTTGACAGAAAATATATTTCAGGAAAAGATGTAAATAGAATCCTACTGCATGCTTTACCACCTCCCATTTATTCATGATAGAATGGAATATTTTTGCCAAATCTGGGGCTATAATATAATTTAAACTCAGGCTTTCATTTTACTGGGTACAGTAGTTTATGCTGGATGAATGAATGTAGCTTTATTCTCTACATTATTCATTTCAGTCTGTGGTCCCAAAGTTGACTTTGGCCTCGGCAACAGCAGAGCTTATGTGTAGATGGACATTTCTACTTTGGCACCTGCAGCATCCACTCAAATGTGGGAAATGAGAAGGGATGGATGAAGCACTGAGCAAGCCAAAAGTATATACCTATTGTGTGAAAATTTGGCTCAGGGGGTACATATTTGCCAGGGAAGGTGTGCAAATGGGACTCTCTTATCTTTCGGGAGAGACGAAGACATAGGGGAAATTAATAACAGTGCACAGAAAAAAAACAAAAGGAAAACGTTTGTTTGCTTTTTATTTTTTTTAGGGAAGAATATAAAATGGCATTTCTCAAATCAAGAACAAAAAACACAGTAGTTTGTCTTAAAGATCAGCAAATAATGCCCATATTTTGTTTGGTTTTTGTTTGGTTTTATTTTATGGTCGGTTAGGGTCGAAAAAAAGAGAAGAGGTGGGAGACGCAGAGTTGAGGAGAGAAGAAGAGGAACAGTTAGAGGAAAACGGAGATGTTCAAAGGAGGAAGAAGAAGAGAGAGGAAGCCCAGAAGGAGCTCCGCGGTGGGCGCTGAGTTGAGATAGCCTGTCCTCGTCGTGTTTAGCACCCAACTGAGCGAGCAGTGGGCAGCCAGGAGATTTTTGTCTAGTTCTGAAGCTCTCTGAAATGTAAATGAGCAGGCTTGAAGTAGTCCTGCCTTTATTTTTAAGTGTTAAAGTTAATTTCTGAGAACGGCTCACCTACTTTTTTTGTTTTCAGATGTTAAAGTTGATTTGTGACTTCAAGACCTGTTTTGCGGTTAGATTCTGAAGGTTTTTCACAAATAGAAAGAAATCACTTGGGCTTTAGAAATTCCCTTTGACACAGTTTAAGAGTCCTGTGTTAGTAGCTACTTCATGAAATCTCAGGGCTTTGTGGGTTTTTTTTTTTTTAATTAAAATAAGTTTTTTTGCCTCAACTACTCAGTTGGTAGATACAGTACTTAAGGGAGCCAACAATTTCGCTGATGAATCCTTTCCCAGAGAAATGGAATTCACCAATATTCAAAGTACCCCCAGTGATTTTTATCGAATATTCCAAGTGTAATAGGAGAGCCCAAAGCCCGAGTCTGTCCTTTTGAGGATTATGACCCGACTAGCTAAGTGTTTATGCAATCTCAAGGCTAAAGTCGGGTAAACTTCCTGGTCTTACTTTTCCTACTTGGAGGAAGTGTGACTAATAGATCTCTAGGGTCCCTTCCCACCCTAAACACTGTGCGTACGCACGCGGCTGTTTAATTCAGTGTGTTGGTTGTACTGTATTATCAAACAACCTGATGATGAAATTTATTTGATCTTAGGTTAAGACTGTTTGGCAATAAAATACTAAAACAGTACTTGGGGAAGTAGGTTATCTACAAACTGCACTTGCTCGAGTCAACTTTGGAAGAGTAAGATGGCATCATTGGTGGGTGGTTGTTTGGTTTTTGTTTTGTTTTTTCAGATTAGTCCCTTCACACTGACATAAATGTCCATCATTACATGTTTTAAACCAAACGAGCGCAGAACCAGTTTTCTGTGGCTTCATGGATGCCATTTCTCTGTGGACAAGACTAAGAATTATGTCCAAGAGTGAGAGCTCTTGGCCAGTGGGGCAGAAGCATAGCCGTATGTTCTTCAAGTGAACCCTGAATTGTATTCAAAATGAATGCCGGGCAGCATCAGTGGCTGGAGAGTGATAGTGAGGGTCCTGTTAAACCATTTTTTTTTTTTAACGTTTACTTATTTTTGAGAAAGAGAGAGACAGAGCAGACCAGGGGAGGGGCAGAGAGAGAGGGAGACACAGAATCTGAAACAGACTCTAGGCTCTGAGCCAGCAGCACAACGCCTGACGCGGGGCTCGAACTCACGGACCACGAGGTCATGACCTGAGCCGAAGTCGGACGCTTAACCGACTGAGCCACCCAGGCGCCCCTGCCACTTTTTTTTTTTTTTTTAAAGAATTAGGTAATTTGGTTGGGCCCTTCATGCACAAAGAATTAGGTTACTTGAAACCCCCTGACATAGGGTGACCATGCAAACTGTAAGGACATTTGGTGAGCAGATCTGCAGGGGTGACAGATGAGCTGGTGGAAGAACTCTTTATTCAACGTTAGCTCCTCTGCTCTTCTGCCTGGTTCCTAGATTTGAACTCGTCCGCAAGGCAAGCAGTTTTACCTTGACTCATAACGGCCATAAAACAGAACGAGCATTTTTCACGTATTTGAAAACCAACAGGAAACTAACCACACGATCCAAATATGTAGGATTCTCACTGGTATAAATAATAATCACTCCCGTTTACGCATCGCCCACCAGCTCCTAGGCACCGTACTTGGTTTTGCACAGACATCAGGGCATGTAAGATGAGGCAACAGTGAAGGATCTGCACTTCCTGTAGTTGTTCAGTTTATTGGCACTTCTGTCCTGCTAAATCCTTTCCCGGTGGCCTTAACCTGTCTCAGGGTGGAGGTCGGATTAGCGTGAGGAGGTTTGAATTCAGCCAGTGGAAGGATCGCCCAAACTGACTCAAGACAAAATGACTGAGCTTGAAAATGTTGAGAAACGGACTGGGCGTGAGGTGGGCGATGGGGGAGTGTGAGCTAGGAGTGGTTGGAAGAGAAAACGGGAGAACAGTCGGCTTGAAAAGCACGATGTCGGTATGTGGGAAGAAAGTCGCAAAGTCATCAGCCAACTAGGACCGTCCAAAAACCAGCTCCTGCTGTTTGTGTAACTTGTACTCTGTCAACAGTCTTTAACATTTTTCTTTCTTCTTTCTTTCTTTCTTTCTTTCTTTCTTTCTTTCTTTCTTTCTTTCTTTCTTTCTTTCTTTCTTCTTTCCTTCCTTTCTTCTTTTTCTTTCTTTCTTTCTTTCTTTCTTTCTTTCTTTCTTTCTTTCTTTCTTTCTTTCTTTCTTTCCTCTCTCTTTCTTTCCTCTTTCTTTCTTCCCTCTTTCTTTCCTCTTTCTTTCTTTCTTTCTTTCTTTCTTTCTTTCATTCTTCCCTCTTTCTTTCTTCCTTTCTTCTTTCTTTCCTTCTTCTTTCTTTCTTTCCTCTTTCTTTCTTTCTTTCTTTCTTTCCTTTCTTTCTTTTTGCTTTCTTCTTTCTTTCTTTCTTTCTTTCTTTCCTTTCTTTCTTCTTTCTTCTTTCTCTTTCTTTCCTCTTTCTTTCTTTCTTTCTTCCCTCTTTCTTTCTTTCTTCCTTTCTTCTTTCTTTCTTTCCTTCTTTCTTTCTTTCTTTCTTTCTTTCTTTCTTTCTTTCTTTCCTTCTTTCTTTTCTTGCTTTCTCTTTTTTCTTTTCACAGAATTGATAAGAAAATGTCTGGAGGCCAGAGTGGCTATGAACTCAGTGAAGCCAAAGCCATTCTAACTGAACTGAAATCTATCAGAAAGGCTATCAGCTCAGGAGAAAAAGAAAAACAAGATCTGATGCAGGTATGTTACAAACATTTTGTGAAGTAGGACAGCTACCTTCTGGGGCCCCAGAAACTCTTATCGGGGCGGAAGCTCTCCATCGGAATCCGGATGGCCCTTTATCACCCTGCCTCATTCACACAGAACTTGCTCCCATAGGAGATGTTTGTGGGCACCAAGGCAACAGGCTGCCATGAACGCGTTGGTTCCGAGGTTCTGATGTGCTTGTTTGAAGGCAGGCTTTGGATGGCTTTTGAGACAGGACGTGCTGGATCCTGGAGTCCACGTGAGATTAGCATTTGGGGGCACCTGCAACTCACTGAAACTTCATGTGGAAACCAGATAAGCAGGGTTACCTAAACTGTGATTCTCAGCTGGGGACACACAAAGGGTACGTCACCTGTCAACAGCAGGTCGAGGATATGCCCTGAGGAGTATGGGAAAGGCATGTGAGGAGCTTCAAAAAGCTTCGCCCCATCCTAGGTGATTCTGAGGTGCCAGCTGGGGGTGGGGAATGCCGACCCAGCTGGGGGGTGCCCATCTAGTCATCCTAGGAAAGCTGCCGGTGGCAGAAAATCCCCGTGTTAAACCTGTATGGTTCTCAGCCCAAAGGTGAGCCAGCCTTGTGGGTACAAGAAACAGCCATTCAGTGATCAGTGTCCTGCATTTTAAACACGTGTAGTCAGCAGGTGCAGTCAGATTTGGGGTTTTTTTTAAGAGCATATCTGTTCCTTCTCTTACCTTCCCTCCATCCCATAATGATCACAAGGTCCAAGAATTCTTTGTATTTCAGATATTTGGGGTTCTGAGTAAGGATTCAGTCTGTGTCTTTGGGAAAATGTTAGAGCCAGTGGCAATGTTTGCATTCTTAGTAGAACCTCTGCATTTAAATACTATATTCAAGTACCTCATGTCAGTTTTCAAAATGCCAGCGGAATGTAGGTACATGTTCTACATGTACCTATAATTTTGCCTTTGGGGAATTTTGAAATAACCTGCAGGAAGAGATCAAATAGAAAAGACAGTAGTGATAATGGCGAATCCTTGTTAAGTATTGACTGTGTGCTGGGCAGTCTTCTCCCTGCCTTGCATGAAAGTAGTTCAGTTAATTCTGACAACAGCCCTTGGGCATGTATTGTTCTCACTTACAGACAAGGAAATTGCAGGACACAAAAGTTAAGTAGCCTCCTTAAAGTCACACAGCTTAGGAGTGGCAGGACTTTGGTTCAAACCTATGCAGTCTTGCTCCAGAATATGTGGTTTTAAACATATATGGGAAACATAGAAAACTTTATTTGGATATATTTCTATTTTGTTCTAAAGCAATCCTGATGATTAAAACAGTAATTCCTGGGCGCCTGGGTGGCGCAGTCGGTTAAGCGTCCGACTTCAGCCAGGTCATGATCTCGCGGTCCGTGAGTTCGAGCCCCGCGTCAGGCTCTGGGCCGATGGCTCGGAGCCTGGAGCCTGTTTCCGATTCTGTGTCTCCCTCTCTCTCTGCCCCTCCCCCGTTCATGCTCTGTCTCTCTCTGTCCCAAAAATAAATAAAAAACGTTGAAAAAAAAAAAAATTTAAAACAGTAATTCCTAAAATGCACATCAGAGGTCCTTTGGAAAAAAATTAATAGTTAGCTTGAGCAAATTTATGTTGGAACTTTATAATTCAGCAATCTTAGGTTATCTTTGATTCTTCCAGTAAAGAAGAAATTTGGGTTTACAAACAGACCAGATTAAGTTAAAAGATTAGAGTCCTTTTCAGTTACTAAAGTATATAAAATAATTGACTAGTAGATACAGAAATTGAGAGTAGAGCTAAGAAGGACATTAGGTGGGTAGCTTCCATGACTTTCAGGCCTCTTTGACCATGACCCACAGTAAAGGATACATTCTACATGAAAACCCAGTCACACACAAATGTCTTTATGTTTGGACACACACACACACACACACACACACACACCATATATCACAGATGTTTGCCTGCTGTTAATACTAGTAATGCGGTCTGAATTGACTTTCTAGTCTCTTCTTTTTCAGCACAAAACATACCAGTCATGACCTACTAAATTGATAAGGTATACTGTCATCCCAGACAGGCTTGAAAAAATACTACTCTTTCCACTCTACAGGTGAAAAAATAGAAAAGACTTGCCCAAAGTCACTAAAAGGCTTCTATGTTCTTTTCTGTGATATATTTGATATGATCGTTGAAGTCTCATCCCTCTTGTATTTACATTTTGCATAAATGAACCTTTGGAAAAGAAAATAAAAAAGGCCGGGTAAAAGGCACATGTCAGATCTCTGATATTTCTAGTTTTTTGGGGACACTTCTCATTTTTTCTTGTAAAAATTGTAAATATCAGGATTAAATCCTGGCTTTTCTTAAAGTTGGCAATAATGAGCTTCTTACCATTTTTATTAGTGTTAGGGCCAGGGGAGGGTTGGGAACAATTTAGTTAAGATTTTTCTCTTTCTTAATACTTTCACTTGCTCACATCCTCTCTTGAAAGTAAGCTCAATATATTAAACACGGGTGGCAATGACAGGCACGTTCATTGTTGATTATTCACTTTACAAAACCAGACATTATCACTCTGGCATTGCCATGCAGTCAGTGTAAAGATGGGCTGGGACCAGCTGCCAGCACTTCAGCTTCTGGGCCTCAGTTTCCTCATCTCTGACATTACCAGGACCAGATAATCTCTTGGGTCCCATCCAGAGGTAAAATGGCATTATTACGGAAGTCTGCTAAGGAGGAAGTTTTCTTCTATATCTAAAATGAGATTGCACTATAGGTATTCCACATTTACATAATTTCTGCTGTATGAAGTGAGTAGTTAAGATGAGTCATTTTAAAATAGAGATCTTTTTGGGGCTCCTGGGTGGCTCAGTCGTTAAGCATCCGACTCTTGGTTTTGGCTCAGATCATGATCTCACGGTTGGCGAGTTTGAGCCCCACATGGGGTTCTGCACTAACAGCGTGGAGCCCGCTTGGGATTCTCCCTCTCATCCTCTCTTTCTGGCCCTCTCCCGCTTGGACTCTTTTTCTCTCTCAAGATAAATAAATAAACCTTACAAAATAAATAAATTTTAAAAATAGAAATCTTTTTGATTGTTGAAAATAAGAAATGTATGTACTAAATGTAAAGGTGCCATTAAGCACAGCGTGAATAATTCCAGCTTGGGAAAGGTAAGATAATCTGTTTATTATGACCTCACACACTTCCAGAGTCACACGGATGTATATGGGAAATTAGGTTCTAATCTTATTTTTTCAATAATTTAAGGTGATACATACCTGTTAAAGTAGCTGTTTTTTTCCTATCGAGATCACTTCTTTCAATTTAATTTTACCTGCTGGGTGAGTCTTGCCATCCTAAATGTTAAGTTTCACGTAAGACTTTGTGTTTCCTGAACAGAGTCTCGCTAAGCTGCGGGAGCGGTTCCATTTGGACCAGAGCACGGGCACATCCGAGCCAGATTTGAGGTCCAGTCCTGTGAACTCCCATTTATCTCTCTCCAGACAGACCCTTGACGCCGGGTCACAAACCAGCATTTCCGGAGATGTAAGTTACCCACGTGAACGGTTGGCCCCAGCGCTGGCCATGATGGGCCTGAATTACAACATGGATGGCAAGTGGGACAGGTGCTCGCTAGGTGGTTTGAATTCCAACTGCGTGGGTTCAGTATTTCATATTCAGAGATTGGTTTTAAAAATCAGAGCCTTCTCTTTTCTGTCTGGATGTCACACGTATCAGGATTTGTCTGTATGAATGGTTTTGCTCAGACTTTCTCGTATTTATTCAGAGACATTATTGAAAGGTTACAGACACATAAAAATTTAAGTTTCCCCTATTAAATTTAGAGTCTTAGAAATTTAGATCTTTCCAATTAAACATTGAGGCTGATGAGAAACAAAAAAATATGCCTTTAAAAGCTAACAGATTTTTTTTTATATCCAACGTTGTGTATCCTAAAATGCACGTATGGTCTATGCCCAGCATTTGAAAATATTTACTATGGCTTTGAAAACTATGAACTATTTTGCCTTCTCTTTGGGATGCTGTTTAGCAGACATTTACTTTTCAGTACGTTCCCAGTTAGCATATTCTGTTCTGCGTCCTTGAATTCTGTGCTATGAAAATAAAACAGGCAGAGATCAACAGTAGGACTGTTTGAAAAATCATTTTTTTGAAGTTGTTTAGTTAATATCATGCATTTGGAAGCTAAATGATGGAAATTTTGGCTCATGGAGACGAAATTAGTTTCAGTTCGTAAATTTTATTGACCTGTGTTCCCTTCGTAAACTCTAAGATACCAGAAACATTGACATGATACTTTTTATCTTGAATCTGATGTGTGGAGAAAATGATGTTGAAGTCTTTGAAAAACAGACAAGCTTGAATTAAAAAGAAATGTTTTGCCCCCACTGAGACTGGAAAGTAAGTGCCTTTTTAACTGGCGTTCCTGATTTCAAGACCATCTTCGTTAGTTTTCCAATTACTTGTGCTTCCTAGAAACAAAAGCAGTTTACCTTCATTCATTAGCAGAGTTAATTGACTTTTTTCTCTTTTGTTTTTTACCAGATCGGAGTGAGAAGTAGATCAAATTTAGCTGAAAAGGTCAGGCTGAGCCTACAGTATGAAGAAGCCAAAAGAAGGTAACAACAGGGGAGCTCTTCAGCGTTCGGTGGTCAGCGGGCGCAAACAGTATTTTCTTTTCCAGAATTAATCTTTACTCGTATAGTGACATCTGCTGGGTGCTCCCCACGCCTTCTTACCAGGTCTGCTCTTCAGCGTTTTTAGATGTAAGGGTTGCAGAGTTCCCCCTCTGCTCGCTGTCTCCCCCTCACCCCAAAGCTGAAGGAAAAGGAGAATTAATGAGAAGTGTGGGCATGAAATTGCCCCCTTGTCTTTTGGAAGAAAGAAGCTTTGAACTTGTCCAATCCTTACTCACAAGTACAAGCGGGAAGATTGGCTTCTTAGGTGGAGTCATGATATCGGCTCAGGTACAGGACTTAATAGTAGTTGAGCTCTCAGGTAAATAGCTTTAATTCCTTTGATTTGAGGGGAAGACTTCCTGCTAAGGTGCTTGAAGACGCTGCAGTGTCTGTTCTGCGACTGCCTTCAGGACAAAGGAGAGATTCTATTTCCCTCCATTCCCTTACAACCCTGTGCTTTCTTTTCGTACTTCGTGATTCTGTGGAAGGTTCAGGAGACTTCTCCCTCCTCATCCAGTGCACGGGCTCACCTTGTTTTCATAATATGGACACCTTGCTCATTTTATGGGGGAGGGTCATACAGCTATGTTTGATTTCATTATTTTCCTTTTAAGAGTTTAAGAATGCTACTGATTTGTGATTTGGGAAGACATTGGCAGGAGAGAAACTTCATTGTCACCCTGTAGGTGACAGAGAAGCTTATGTTCCTCCTCAAGAACATGAAAAGCTCAGCTGAGAACCTGCTAGAATGTCAGTTTCCTATAAGACCATCAGATAGATATTGAAGTATACCCATTATTATTGGTGATGAGGATTATTTAAAAGTAATTAGCAAAAATTCTTAGAGGTTATCTGGCTTTAACAAAGCAATTGTTTGATTTGCCTAAATACAGAATTTCCCTCTTTATAGCCTCTGTTACTGCTATTACTGGGTTCTTTGATTTACCGAAAAAAAAAAAAACAAAAAACCCTAACTAAGCTCTGTTCCGCAAATTATTAACTGTGTGAGTTTGAACAAGTCACTTAGTCTCTCTGAACATTTCACTCAGCTGATTTTAATGTTTGTAAGTTTTCCTTGTCAGATTTTACATTTCCTGAGGTTCTGAAAAATCCGGTATACTTTCTGGCTGCTTCTCAGTGCCCAGGCCATGCCTTGCCCTCCACCATAAGAATTGAGGATTGCTTTGTGGTTTCGTGGCCCGGTGATGTGAAAGCCTCTGGTGGATGGTGTTTGCAGCCCTCCAGCTGTGAGCACACCAACCCCTTAGCAGCCACAACTCCTGGGCTCTGTTGTAAACAAAGAGCGTTCTGTATCTGGTGTTCTGAAGGAGAATGGCCGTAACTCAGAATTAATTTTGGAGAACCATGCCTCATGCCCTGGGTTCTCTGGGGCTCCACCTGACTTCCCTTGGATCAGCTTGAACTTTCGCTTTACTTTTGCTGCTAACAGTTTATTCCATCTGGAGTTTATACACAGCTCTTCTCTCCCCTGGGTGTCCCCAGAAATCTTCATCATGTCTCGTTCCCCAGATTTGGTGTGCTCTTTCCAAATAAAATTCAAGACCCACCTAATGCCCGATCACGCAAGTAACAGGTGCGTTTCTTTCCTTCATTAAGTCGTCGCTCCCAGTTCTGTTGTTAAGTCAGTCACATCAGAACTTAAGACATTGGTTCTTTCCCACTTGGTTGCATTGCTGGCCTATTACCATTTGGGGTTTTATTTTAAAGTTACTAGCGATGCTGATGAGAGGGTAGATCTCGAGGGTTTGTGCATATGTTGAAAATGCTTTTCTTCCTCAATTCCGAGTACGTAAAGAGGCGGGTTGTATTTCCCTGAAAACTGTTTTCTCCTCCAGCCTTTGTTTTATGTGCTTAATGAAGCTAATAATATCATGCTTATTTAGCATTTTGATGATTAATTTTCTAGTACGCTGAGACAGTTGTGTATGGTTTTGTGGTTAAAGCTGATGTTACATCTATCGGAAGTGCAGACGGTGGGGGAAGATCACAAGTACGTTGTATATGCAGGACCAGCTTAAGATGGCAGTTTTTTGGGGCGCCTGGGTGACGCAGTCGGTTAAGCGTCCGACTTCAGCCAGGTCACGATCTTGCGGTCTGTGAGTTCGAGCCCCGCGTCGGGCTCTGGGCTGATGGCTCGGAGCCTGTTTCTGATTCTGTGTCTCCCTCTCTCTGACCCTCCCCCGCTCATGCTCTGTCTCTCTCTGTCCCAAAAATAAATAAAAAACGTTGAAAAAAAAAATTAAAAAAAAAAAAAAGAAAAAAAAAAAAAGATGGCAGTTTTTTGTGTTTTTTTTTTTTTAAACTAAAACCAGAAACTGTGGAACTACTTCCATCTTTGTCCAGAAAACATTATTTTGTTCATCTTTTTCCTTCCCTTCTACAACTTCTTCTGTCTAAAAGTAAAAAAAAAAAAAAACAAAAACCTTTCTATCTACTTCTCATATTCCAATATGTGCTGTAACAGCATCCAAAGTAACCATCCAGCTTTGTTTTTTAATAGGAATATAGATTCCTTGCGCTAACATCAGTTGCATTCATAATTTACCTTGATGTTGTGCTCGTGGTCAAAACAGCCACGTGCCATTTACCTCGTGAACAGTCCTGATGGTCCTCATGGTGCCGCAGAGCAAGTTCTTTGATTCAGATGGTCAGAACTTTTTTTTAAGTTTATTTATGTACTTTGTGTGTGTGTGGGGGGGGGAAGGGGCAGAGAGAGAGAGGAAGAGAGAGAATCCCAAGCAGGCTCCACACTGACAGCACAGAGCCTGACACGGGGCTCGAACTCACGATCCGTGAGATCATGACCTGAACGGAAGCCAAGAGTCAGACGCTTAACCGACTGAGCCACCCACACGCCCCCAGAAGATTCTGGTTCAGTCAGAAGTTAACTTTACCAATTAGCATTAAGCAGTAGACATAGTAGAATCGGAGGTCAGGCAAAATTATGAAACCAGTGAAGTTCCCCTCTGCTGGTTTTTCCTCCTCCTCCCCCTTCTCCCCACCCCTGTCCCCCTCACCCCACCACCTGCTGTCACCGTGGTGGAGCCGCTTCAGCTGCCCGTGCCGGCGAAGGTCCACTGGGAGCTGCGTGCTCCTGGACATCTCCTGCACACTCAGGGAAACCGGGTCAAGTGCAGGGATGTCTGCGGTGCTGGCTCCATGAGTGCTCCATAAGCGGCGTGGGCACCGATGTCACAGTGCACAGCTTCCGGGCAGCAGGAGGCCTGGGGTGAGGCAGGGCTGCTCCCTTTCCCTTGGCGACGCGGAGCCTGCTGGATCCACTTTGTTGTAATACTGGTCAGCCAAGCCCCCGCTCCGTCTTCTCCCCTCGTCCTCCCCGATGGGCTGATAACCCGGCTGCCTCCCCCAGCTGACCCCGGGGACCCCCATTTTACTAGGGGACAGCGTCTTCACCCAGAGGAACAAAACCTATAGTGATGTCACGGTAGCCATCATTTACCTGAGTTGTTTTTTTTTTTTTTTTTTTAATTTTTTTTTTTTCAACATTTTTAATTTATTTTTGGGACAGAGAGAGACAGCATGAACGGGGGAGGGGCAGAGAGAGAGAGGGAGACACAGAATCGGAAACAGGCTCCAGGCTCCGAGCCATCAGCCCAGAGCCCGACGCGGGGCTCGAACTCACGGACCGCGAGATCGTGACCTGGCTGAAGTCGGACGCTTAACCGACTGCGCCACCCAGGCGCCCCGAGTTGTTTTTTTTTTTAAACGGAAGCCATCTGGGTATCCCTCCCGCCACCCTACCCAGGCAGTCGCACGTCCAGGCAGGCCTGCCCGGGGCTCCCAGCGCTCTCTGCTTCTTAAGCTTCGGTGTACTTTGACCTTCGCTCTTCTTTTTAGCTAGGCGGGTTTGCTTACTTGTGTCTTAAAGGTGAGGAATGTGCAGCAGACCGGAGCCAGGTGTGGGGCGTCCCGGGGCTGGAGGGCGGGCTGCTGCTCTTCCCTGCCTCCCAGCAGGCGATCACCTCCCCCACCCCCACACCGGGGAGGGTCGCCGGGTAGAGTCGGGAGGGCATCTAGACCCCCAGCCTTGGCTGGGTTGTGTCTTCCCTTTCCTGGGGGTTCTAAGTCTGTGCGCCCCTCTTCTTACCGCTTTATTTTAGTATGGCCAACTTGAAAATTGAACTGTCAAAACTGGACAGTGAGACCTGGCCCGGGGCGCTGGACATCGAGAAGGAGAAGCTGATGCTGATTAACGAGAAAGAAGAGCTTTTGAAGGAGCTGCAGTTTGTCACCCCACAAAAACGCACCCAAGATGAACTGGAGCACCTGGAGGCCGCCAGGCAGCGGCTGGAGGAGGAGCTGTTGTCCGTGAGGGGTCCTCCGAGCCGGGCGCTGACCGAAAGGTTCGTTTTCCTCCCTGGGGCCCCGGGCCCGGCAGCCCCCGGGGGTGCGTCTTCCCGTGCTCGGGTGCCCGTTCCCCGGTCTCTGCAAATCTGCATTGCGGCCGTCCTTAGTGGCCCGAGCCCCGGCACCCAGGGCCTTTCTTTCTGTAGGGCGGTGGAGCGTTACCCTCCTGAGGCCCCGTGGTGTCAGCTCCCCTGTTGGGAACGTGAACTGCCGCGACAGACGTTGAAAAAGTAAGGAATGTGGACATAAAACCAGGAATGCAGCACCTCGCTGACTGAGTGTGATAACAATGGCTATAAACTCTTGCACCCTGATAAGAAAGATTATCTGGACTGTTAGAGCCACTGAAGCTTCCTACTCTGGGTTTTACAACTCACAGGAATGCAAAAGCTTATTGCCTTTCATTTCACAAGGCAAAGACAACTTGCTCCCTTTGGGTGTCTTAACAGGTCGCAAAATGTTCGCTTGGATTTGGTTTGTCAGTCGAAACCCTCCTGTGAAGCAGGTGAAGATGTAAAGGGAAATACTTGAAGCAGTTTCCCGATCTTTCTGTGGGAGGGTGTGAGTTGACCACTCCACGTAAAACAGCCAGTTGTGTGAGCGGGAATATCAGGCAGGCGCTGTGCCCAGGAGCCCCGTGTCCAGGCCTCGCTGACGGACGTGGTCGGACAGACGTCTGTTCCAGCCGTGGACCGTGCAGCCTTTCAGAACCACTGCACCAGGGGCGTCCGGGCGGCTCAGTCGGTTGAGCGTCCGACTTCGGCTCAGGTCCTGATCTCGTGGTTCGTAGGTTAGAGCCCCGCATCGGGCTCTGTGCTGACAGCTAAGGGCCTGGAGCCTGCTTCCGATTCTGTGTCTCCCTCTCTCTCTGCTCCCCCACTCACTCTCTGTCTCGCGCTCTCAAAAATAAATAAAAACGTTAAAAAAAAAAAGTTAAAAAAAAAAAAAAATCACTGCACCAGCAAGCGCTTTAGGCCAGCAGGTGAGGAGCAGTGCCTGTCCCGGAATGACAGGAAGGAAGGTCACGTTCATATAATTTCAAGTGACCTGGAAGTAACTTTAAGACACCCAGCCATAATCCAACTGCCTTTTTTTTTTTTTTTTTAATTTCTTGGCTTCTTGCCTTCTAATTTCTTGTCCCCTTAAGGTTGTGTGGCTACATGATATCAAAATATTTGAAGTGTGGCGCGGGAAACAGTAGGAAGGAGAACCGCTGACGTTCCCGGGTAGGTGTTGGCCTGTGGACTTGCCTGCCCCGAGTTTAATCGCCTGGGGAGAGTTGACTTCTGTGAGTTAAATGCCGGTCGAGAGGATGCCTGGCCACAGCTTTACAGAGCAGGCACACGCGTCAGAAGGGAAAGCCTCTGCACCTCACATTCCTGAAAGAATTCTCGTTGCCCACCTGCCGCTTCTTTCCTCCCCTCCTGCTCAGACATCTCTGTCCAGCAGTGCCGGCTGAAGGCTCTCCCCAAAGGTAGATGTCAGCGAGGCCGGCCAGGGAAAGATACACCCAACAAAGAGCAGAAGGAACAAAAAGTTCCGGAGAGAAGGCAGAGTCCCGTTGTATTCCTGAACTACCTTGATGTCCTGTCCGTCTTTACAGGTCTTAAATTTCTAGGGTAAAAGTTTGCTAATCACCAGTGAATAGGACGGAATGAGTAGTTTTTGTGTGGCCCACACACAAAGCAGCAAGCGTATTTGCGTCCTGTGTCACGCTTACTGAGTGTTATCTAATGACACATGCCTCATGGGGCCAAGTGCGTCCCAGCCATTGTCCGTGGTGTGTGTCTGGGAAGGGCCCCTACACGGCCTTTACGTTTGTTCTGGGAGAGAGAAAATAGGTGTGTGTTTGTTTTAATCAGAGTAGCATCTTGTTTGTCTTTTTTATTAGAGCTAGAACTTCAAAAATGACTAACGAAGTAGCATTAGAAATAGTTTGTTCCCAAGTGCCGAGGCTTTGGCTTTCGTACTTTGGCTTGCGCATAATCCAAGAAATAACTGGAAATAACTGCCCAGATCCCAGCAGAAACAGTAGGTGTGAACCCCTCAGGAAGAGGAACTATGAAATACCTTAAAAAAGTACCAATTTAGTGAGATCCAGCCCTGGGTTTTGTATCGGATGGGGAGTAGGCAGTTTGACTCTCCTCCTGACTCAGGATACCTGCGTGACCCTGTCTCCCACAATCGGATGTTAATGTTAGCAGGAAGGGAAGTGTGTATGTTTTATATTCGTAGTATGTTGTTGGCCAGAAGCAAATCTCCATCATTATGTCGTAGTCTGAGGTTGAGGGGACTAACACCCTCTTGCTTGAGCAACTTAAACTTCCCTCACTGCTGTCCTTGGATGCAAAACGGCCCAGCGTCTCCCATGTCCAAAAGAGCAGAGCCACCTGCCCAAGGGAGCACTCTGGGAGCACCGAGTCTTTTGCTGCCGGAGTAGACCCAGATGGGTCGGCTTTGGAGTTTGTTGTCGTCGGTTCTCCTTTACTCCCCTGAGCTGTCACCTTTTCCACTTCTGCGTTATTTCCTTCTACTGTCTGTGCATAGAGTATTTCTGCTCTGCTTATTGTTACTGTTGAACTGAAACAGGTGTCTTAGAAGGCAAGAGGGTGGCTCTGAATAGCGGGCTTCCTCGGTGCTACAGCAGGTGGAGACACTTCTGGGAAATAAGGGTGACCGCACAAGCCTTGGTTTCATCATAGAACAAACTGCTTCACCAGTACGAAACCCCTCAGCCTCCCCTTGGCATCTGCACGGCCGTCAAAGAAACCACTTCTGGGTCTCCCCAACTCTCCCTGTTTTCCATTTATGTTGTGGGTTTCTCATCATTTGGGGGGGGGGGGTGGCCTCAGGCAAGATTCTGAGCCATGACTGAATTTACATCTCTGAAGGAACTAAACTCTCCTGAATTTCATGACCCCAGAGACCCCCAGCTTTGTGCCCCCAGCACCACCACTCTGTGGGCAGAGCACTCAGATGAGGCGAGGACGCTCCCACCTAGGGCAGCAAAGCAGTTTGGGAAGAGGGAGACCTCCCTGTGAGGGATCAGCAGCAGAGAGAAATGGTTCTCAAATGAAAAACGTCACGGCGTCTAGGATTTCTCACACAGCTTCCGTATTCTCTCCATACAGCTGCTGAAATTCTAAAACCTCTGTGCTTTTCCGCAGCTGATAAGATCTTAACACTGCTCCTTCTTTTCTCACAAATCTCGTCTTAAATCTTGCCGAGATGTCTTCGTTGTTCCTTAATTATATGAATGTTTTTGTAAACTCTGCTTCTGAACAAATGTTAAAGCAAGTAGGTGGGGGTATGAGTGTCATTTATTTTTTAACGGAAAAGGAACGGCTCACTTGTATAGATGGCGTGACATTTTCCCTAGGTGGAAAGTTCTGGGTAGTCTTCATCAGGGGGCCCCGGGCAGGTGCTTCTGTCTCTCAGGGCCTGAGGGCAGAGAGAGGGTGGAGTGAAGGCCCTGCCGGGTCTTGTGTAGAGCAGAGGAATGGAGAGTGTGGACCAGCAGGAGGGGCTGAGTTGAAATGACCCTTTCTCAGCTTGGAGAAGGGCTTGCGGAGCCTGGGATGCACCCTCGGGAAGGAGCTGATACCTGAGCAGTTTCTTCTTATCCCTGGTCCAGAGGAAGTTGGGGAGAACGCTTCCTACAAAGGACCCCTGGGATCTGAGGGAGGCTGCGGGCTTCAGTGACTCCCTCAGAGACGAGGGTTAGGTGCTTGACCGAGGACGGCCACTCCACGGGAAGGGCTTCTGTGACTCTCCCGGGTGCTTCGTTGTGCTTCTCCCAGCAAAGACACAAGCACAAGGGAGTGTCTTCAGGCAGCCTGGGCAGACCTGGGGCTCGCCTTCCAGGAGCTTCGGGTCTGACTGGGGAGCATACAAACAAGAACACGAGGCCAGGTCTCAGTGTTCCAGTGACCCTAAGAGGGCCTTCGCAGTCGGCTGGGTGAGGCCGCAATGGGGTCGTCGCTTGTGCCTGAGAGGCGGAAAGCTTTGGATGGTAAATTTCACAGGAAACACGGTTATGTCATACCGAGGCCTCCTTAACACACTGGAAAAGCCTTCATTTGTTCGTGCAGGATTTAGTTTTAAAACTTATCTAACAATGTTTCTCCTGTTTCGGAAGACATGGGTTTGGGTAGGTTCTTGGGCTTTCTCCAGACCTTTATACCTTCTGATTCAGTTAATCTAATTCATATTCATTTTCTCCCCTGTTGAGTTTTTGTTTATATTTAAGAGATTAAAAAAAAAATAGGGACTGTATTCCTTTTCGAAATACACCTTTGAAAGCTGGGAATTAAGAATTTATCATGCTTTGAAGTGCTAAACAAAATGACAAGAATTGCTTTTTTTTTATTTTAACATATAATGAAATTGTGTGGGTGACACATCAAAGGACAGATAGCTATAAATAAAATATGGGCATGTTTCCTTACTGCCTAAAACATACATTTCAAAGAGGTTAGAAATTAGGGAGATTTTCTCTTTCTCCAAAAAAAAAAAAAAAAAAAATCGCTAATTTTTATATCCCCACCTTGCAAGGCGTGCTGAGGCTCTGAACAAAAAGCATGTGTTTTGATGTCTGTGGAGTACTTTCTCGTACATCACTGCATTTGATCCCTTTAACAGCCCTCGCGGGCAGACACAGTAGGATTTTAATCGCCGATTTGCAGAGGAGAAAACTGGGACCCCTTGACTAAAGTGACTCGTTTAAGGACACACGGTTCACAGCAGCAAATCCACTGGAAACCCTGGTGATTTTCTGGGTCCCACTCTGCCATGGTTGGCCGTGCCGGACGGGCTCAGGCCAGGGACGTCTGAAGTCCTTCAGCTGACACTGACCACAGGCCCGTTAATGTCTTAAAATAACTTAGTCAAAAACACGGTTCTCTAACCCTCGAAATTTTTTTTTTTTTTTTTTAAACTTGTTCGGTTGAACGTGGATGAAATTTCACGGTAACGGGCACAGGCGATGAGATGCGTTACGGTAGGAACCGAAATCACTTTTGTGCCTTTTCCTTGTTTAAACTGTTAAGCCCAAATGAGCTCAC
Organism: Neofelis nebulosa; assembly: GCF_028018385.1. Classification (NCBI taxonomy): domain Eukaryota; kingdom Metazoa; phylum Chordata; class Mammalia; order Carnivora; family Felidae; genus Neofelis; species Neofelis nebulosa. The sequence continues at coordinate 15,088,568 of NC_080784.1, forward strand.
GCTGGCAATATGGACTAATTTGTTTCTTAATCGCTGAAATTCTCATCCAAGTAAGATTGGAATTGTTGTCACTAAATATTAGTCCGGAACGGTCCTTGTCAATTCCAGCCCTCACAATGGTCCTTCACAGATTGGCTGTCGCTCCTGTCAAGTGTCGTAGTAATTTAAGCCCAGGTCCCAGGCCTGTGGAAGTATTCTGTAATCTGTGTTAGTGGTTTGTGGTTTTCCTCCTCGCTGTCTTTCTCTACCTCATAAGGGCACAGAGGCTTTTTTTTTTTTTTTTTTTTTTTTTTTTTTTTGTAATCCATTTAAGAAAATAGCAGGTTATCAAAAGTTTTAAACTTCCCAGTAAAGTTGGAGACTCGGGCTAGGTGTCCCTCTTCCTCTGGCGTGGCTGTGGACTCTGATGCCCACCTCACTCCTCGCTGCCCTTCTGTTTTCTCTCTGGCCGACCCATTGGGATTTCCCCCTCGTGGTACATAATGTCTATGGAATCAGAATCTTTTCCTTCGGTTTCCACGCCTTAGCGTAATTACATGGAAGTAAATGCATTTGTTTCTTTTTTTCCAGATTGCAGTTGGAAGAGCGAAGGAAAGAGCTGCTACAGAAACTTGAGGAAACTACTAAATTAACTACTTATTTGCACTCACAACTGAAAAGGTAAGCCTGTTCGGCCCTTGAGGGAACAAGAACATTCGGGCATGTTTTGGTTCACCCTTGATGACTTTGGTCAACTCTTTGGAAGTAAATAAAATTGTGATGCCAGTACAGCTGAAACTTGGATGATCAAATTTAAAGTTGCATAGATTTTTTTTTTCCCCACGAACCCCAAGGTCACAATGTGGAATATGTGTGAAATACGTTGTGGGAAGAAGATCTGTTTTAGCTATGAGTGCGTACTTAGGAAAAGGACACATTTCTCCACCTCACTTTTTCCTTGAAAAGGGGAGGGCGGGGATGACTTGCCTTCAAATAATTAACTGTCCATTCACTCCTTCAGTGTGCCCACAGAGAAGAGGAACGGACAGGGAGACGGGCTTGTGTGCAACCCCCTTATTCTTATAAGCTTGCCTTTTCCCTCTCTAGAGACTAAAAGCTTTATTCTTTAAGCAGAATAACTGCATTAACACTCTACCATTTATGCTTTTTCCCCTCCTTCAATACTATTTTTTTAAATTTTTTTAAGTGTTCATTTTTTGAGAAAGAGAGAGAGAGCATGAGCAGGGGAGGTGCAGAGAGAGAGGGAGACACAGAATCCGAAGCAGGCCCCAGGCTCTGAGCACGGAGCCCGACGTGGGGCTACAACTCACGAACCGTGAGATCGTGACCTGAGCCGAAGTTGGACGCTTAACCAACGGAGCCACCCAGGCGCCCCTCCCCCTTCCACATTATTAAACTACGTAGTTGCTTCTCGATATCTGTGCAGGTAGATTTATCAATAGGTAGTTATCACTTTTTTTTTCTTTTTTAATTTTGCAACAGGGAAATTAGTCAGAACAGAACTGCTATTTAGAGAGGACTCAGGGAGCCAGCTTGAAAGTGCTCAGGAGTCACCAAGGCTATAGGTGGTATAGTGGCAGCCACCACCCCCCCCCCACCCTGCCCCCGTCATGACGTTATTTGGCGCCTCGGGGGGCCGAAGGGGCCGGAGGGCACGGTGCTTGGGTGTTGCGTGTCGTACCAGGTGTCACAGTGAGTGCTTCCCCCCCTCAGCCTCTCTGCCAGCACCCTGTCCGTGTCATCCGGGAGCAGCCTGGGCTCCCTGGCCTCCAGCCGGGGGTCTCTGAACACCTCCAGCAGAGGGTCGCTCAGCTCCCTCAGTTCCGGAGAGCTCTATTACACCGGCCAGAGCGACCAGGTAGACGCGGATTATCAGTGTAAACTGGACCTCCTTCTGCAGGAGAAAGGCGGCTACATTCCTTCTGGACCCATCACCACCATCCATGAAAACGAGGTGGTCAAGTCCCCCAGCCAGCCTGGCCAGAGCGGCCCCTGTGGGGCGGCAGCCACAGCCACAGGCCACACTCCCCCACGGACTGAGGCCCCCAAGTCTGTGACGTCCCTGTCCTCACGGTCCTCCCTCTCCTCCTTGTCCCCTCCTGGCTCCCCCCTGGTTCTGGAAGGCACGTTCCCCATGTCTTCCCACGATGTCCCTCTCCATCGGTTCACTGCTGACTTTGAAGACTGTGAATTGAGTAGCCATTTTGCAGACATTGGCCTCGGTGACAATCAGATCTTGCTGGACTCGAACTCAGGAGGAGCGTCCCAGTCTCTCGCAGAGGATAAAGACCTCGGCGAATGCTCCCTGGAGCCGTTGTATGAAGGAACTGCAGGTAAGCCGAGACCTTTGCTTCCACGCTTTCCCTCTTAATTATTTTCAGAAGAGTGACAGGAGGGTTACGTTTTCCACATAAACAAATCGTGCTGGCCCCCTTCTCTGTCTGCTGCGAATTCATTTTGGCTTCGCTCGAGGAGGAGTTTTTATTGATATACCCGGACTAGACATTTTTTTCTTTAACAGCTAAAAGTCACTTTCCCTATTTAATAGACTTAATCGTTGAGTATCTGTCCTGTTGTCCAGAAACCCCCTGTACGGTGGCAGCTGGCTGGGAACATGTTTTGTGAACACACGTCATAACTTCCACATAGATTCTCGTTCTGAAATAGCAAGGCAAAGAAGAGGGCTTTCTTTTAAAAGTCGGTCTAAAACAGATTAAAACCAAGGCAATTAGCATACCAGCTAATTAGTACCGGGGTTCAGTGTTTGGACTGCTCAGGGAATTCTATATAAATACAATTTTTGTTTCGTGCCAGACTCTCCCTTTCTGCCTCAAGTTAATTTGGGGAAAGCCGGTTCCCAGGTGCCGGTGTTACCCTGCCATCTTGTGGCCACGTTACTTTTTGCAGCCCGGGGAAGGAGCTGCCCGTTGACCTCTCACTGCTGCCTTTGTACTCAGCCACAGAAACAGAGGGAGAATCGAATTCTTTTTCTTTTCATGTTTGTATCCCTTTGCAAGGCGGAAGCTTTCCATATATTCGGTGTGGCTGTAAAGGAAACAAGATGCCTTGCCTTGCTGGCAAACGACCATAGCTGTGGCCTGAGGAGGACAGTGGGTTTCGGAGCTCGCCCGGAACAGAATGTGAAAGAAAAGCCCCAGTGCTGGTCCCCAGGAGCCCCGCTCCGATCTGCACTCGGCTACCTCGTGCCCCCACGCGAGGTGACAGGCCTCTTTACAAGCATTTTCCTGCCGTTTCGAGACGACTGTTTTGTATTTCTGGTCCTAAGAATTCTAAGCATGAATGGATTGGCCAACTCAGACGTTTAAAGAGAGAGGCGGATCCATCGCGTTTGTGTGGTTTCTAGTACGGAAGGCCGAAGCGCCACCTGTTGGTGGCCCGGAGCAGGGGCAGAGGCAGGGCACGCGGGACACGGGTGTGGCGTGTGCGGCGCTGCCTGGAAGGAGCCAAAGTTACAAGTCACGTGTTCATTCAGATCATCAGCATCAGAGACCAGAAGCACAGGAGTGGCGTTTCCCTAGTGGCCAGGAGGGAGCAGAAGCCAGCTGTGGGGCCGCCCTCCTGCCCCCAGAAAGGAGTGCGGTGGGTGGGCCGTGCGTTCTGGCCCCGGAGCCGGTTCGGGCCTGCGCTCTTACTTTGGCGCAGTGAGCGTGAGCGCCTCACCCAGGCCGTCCGCCGTGTTGCTCCTCCCCTGCACAGTGGCAGTGACACAGTGTCCACCTCGTGGGGTCCTGGGAGGACGGGTGCCATAGCACCTGTAAAGCATCTCCCTGCGCCGGTGCTCGGCTCTGAGTTCACGTGATTAATACCACCGTGTCACCAGAGACAATACAAACCGCGCCAAACGCAGCTCCTTCCACAACACGCTGAAATTTATGAAAGAAAGACCAAGCAAGAGAGGAGAGCCGGGTGTATTCTGTGCCATTCGTCTGTGCTTTGGACCTGAAGGATCTCGAGCGTTGCGGCTCTTTGCCCTCTTTGTGCGTCTGGAATTCTCTAGCGACTCTTCTCCACACTCAGTTCTCAGGGGCGGGGCAGGGAGGCCGGCCCGACAGTCGCCCGGGGTCCGAGCCCACCTGGGTCCTTCGGCCCCTGCCCGGCCGTAGCCTCGCTCCTGCCACTGGGTCTGCGGCTGTGTCTGCGAAGTCTGTGTCCGGAGCCCAGTGTCGCGGAAGCTTCCGGGACACGGCTTTTAGCTTTGAAACGCATATTCGATCGGAAAGCTGCTACTAAAAAGTCCCCTGAAAGAATTACGTCCGAGAGTTTTATTTGTGAAGAGTATCCGGTGTCGAAGACAACTGAAAAGCACGTTTTTAACCGTAAAGGCTAATAATCCCCTTCAGGCCAGATCGCCAGCACTCGGTCCTCGCAGGGAGCGTCCGCCCTCCGTGCGGGGGCGGGCGGCCCCTGGTGGTGACACGGCTCGTCCCCCTCACCACTCTGGAGTCTTCCGCAGGTGAAGTCGGACTTCCCTTATGCACGTCTTGCCGGAGGACAGAGACCCCGTCGGAATGACGACGAAGTCCTTCCAGTCGGTCTCTGTCATGGTCAAAGTCAATTTCAGCTGCTGTGGCTATTCCTGGGGGTAATCAATAAATCATGCCGTCACCTTCACCCCTCACAAAGGAGGGGGGGGGGGCGGAGAGCGGCACTTCGTCATCGAGGAGAGAGCCTTCCCACCGCCAGAAATAAAAGGGGAAATGCAGCAATCAGCCCTGTAATCTGAAGCCGTAAAACTTAAACATCTTCACAAGATGTAAAGTCACGACTCAGAAGGGGGGCGAAATGCCTACGAGTCCTGATCCCTGCTCCCTCGCTGGAGGATGAAAGCACTCCGCAGGCTTGCCGCTTATTACATAGGATCGCAGCTTTAAATGAACGCTTCTTGCTCACTGCGGGATGCAGAGTATGAATAGGAGTTAGAGATAAAAGTTAAGTGGTAGTTGGTGCTAAGGATTCAGTGGCACAAAGTTTTTTTCAACGGTGTTAGCCGGTGAGGAATTCTAGAAGTCAAAGACTTTTTTTTTTTTTTTTGCTTTTACTTCCGTGAGAGACGCAGAATATGGCCTGTGGAGAGAAGGGGAGGGCAAAAGAGGCAGGAGCCTGTCTGCCATTGAGTACTAGATACCCTCTGTTGCAGAAACACCTTTAATATTGGAGGGACGCGGCCTCCTTGCCCAGCGCATGGTAACTGCAGTGACAGAGAGAGGCGAGGGCCCAGGGAGGGTGTCCATCGTCTGTCCCTTCCCCTCACGTCCGTCAGGACAGAGAAGAACCATAGTCTCTCCAACGACGACCAAACTAACCGGCGTCCCGAGAAGTCCCGGTGCCTCGAATCAGCTACATCTGTTGATTCACAAGGCAACGTCCTTGAGTCTCAGGTGGAAGGAAGTGTTTTGGATTTCTCATGACCAAACCGCGTGTGTGGTTTTATACTTAACTTTTCTGAATGATAAATCCTAAGAGGAACTATCGCTCGCCCCTCCCTAGATGTGGAAAAATCATTACCAAAGAGAAGAGTGATCCACTTGCTTGGGGAGAAAAGTGCTTGCGTGTCAGCTGCTGTGTCCGATGAGTCTGTGGCTGGAGACAGCGGGGTCTACGAAGCTTTCGTGAAACAGTAAGGACTTAGCGGGAGTGCTTTTCGGTGACCTTGTATGTCCTCATAGCTGCGCACGGAGGTGGGGGCAGGGGGAGGACTCTGGACTGTGAGTGCACCAGCGCCCTTAGTCCGCTCGTGCAGTGGTAAGGGTCATTGGCCCTTAAGAGGGGGTAAGGGTCGTCGGCCCTTAAGAGGGGGTAAGGGTCGTCGGTATTAAAGAGGTGAGGTGCCTGAAAATTTCTGTACACCAAAAACATCCCACCTGACCCGCTTGGAGACTTAAAATTTGATTAAAAATTTTTTTTTGTTACTGTTTGTTTATTTTTAAGAGAGAGAGAGAGAGAGAGAGAGAGGGAGAGAGAGAGAGTGTGTGTGTGTAAGCGGAGGAGGAACAGGGAGAGAGGGAGACACAGAACCCAAAGCAGGCTACAGGCTCTGAGCCGTCAGCACAGAGCCCGACGTGGGGCTCGAACCCACAAACCGTGAGATCGTGACCCGGGCCGAAGTCAGACGCTTAACTGACTGAGCCACCCAGGCGCCCCTAAAACTTGATTTTAATGAGAATATTGGAGGTGTTGGCCAGTACCCAAATGGCACATGCAGTTCCTTGTGTCTTTCTGAAAGCCTGGAGTATGTCTCGGGGTGTGGTGGGCCCCAAGGAGGCTCAGGAAAGTCTCAGGCATCAGGAAGTCTTTCCCCTCAAGGTTCAGAAGCAGACTGCTCTCGAAAAGGTGAAGAAAGATTTAAAAGAGTGAGCTTTCACTGGGGTCAGGTCCGCTGGGTGGTGTCGGAGGGCTGTGAATTCAGGTTTTCATTCGGAATCATTAAGTGGCAAACGGTAACCATCACGGTCAATACCCCTGCTCCTAAATGGGTCCCCTACACCCGCTGTCGCCCTGTCCCTAGGCCTAGTGAAGTTGAAGATGTTCCGTACAGTGAAGGGGATGTCACCATCGTGGAGACTGCCCAGGTGCAGATCGGACTCAGGTAAGGGAAGGCCCCCCGGGGACGGACGGTGTTCTGGAACTCGGTGCCACGACGAGTGGCCTGTGGCTCCTGGTCTCATCAGCTCCTCTCTTGACAGATATGATGCCAGAAGGTCAAGTTTCATGGTGATTTTAGCACAGCTCCGAAATCTCCATGCCTTCCTGATACCTCACACTTCAAAAGTGTAAGTAAAATTAGCGAAGAACAAGTAGGGGAACTGAAAATTGTTCCCGTCTGATAAATTGTTCATTGTAACCGAGCAGTTCATCCAGATAAAGATGAGAAGGACATGGCCGGGCCGACCACGTCTTAATCCACAGTGGATAAAACAAAGAATCGGAGAATGTGCAAAAACCATATTAGATGTTGATCCTTATGCAGCCAATTCGTTAATTAGCCTGGGAACCAAGATTTTTGAATCTCCCTTTACAGTCAGAAATTCTATAATGTGCTATGTTGGGGCCTGGTTGTTGTTGTGTTTTTTTTTTTTTTTTAATTTAATTAAAATGTTTGTGGTTGCCTAATTATGACCGCTGTTGGTTTGCAGGGAATTTCTGATCTGTTACAAGAAAATGTGGTGATTAAATTTATCAGTACAACTTTGCCAAACACCTTATCGTGTTACGTGTAACGTGTCCTTAACATCAAGTATTCGTTTCCCCGTGACCATTAATTTCTTAAAGTTACTTCACGTCGTCAAATGAAGTGATATAATTACTGCTCCATAGTCTGTTGCTTAGGGACTGTGTTTCCTGACAGGTATTTCTAGCAACCTTTACCACCATTCACACTTTCTGGAGTCAGCGTTTCAGGGACTCTCCTAACAGCCCATGGCTATAGAGCACCAGAAAGAAGCCAGATTTCAACCGAGCACCTCTGACTTCGAATCCAGAATCCATATGTCCTACAGCCTTGCACTCAATAATATGTTCAGTCTGCCAGTACAAAGGCTTGGAAAGAAGAAAGTCCTATTGAGGGGTGACTCCCCCCTCCCCAGACTCTGTACCCAGCCAGGTGGATGTTTTTCTTATTGATAGAGTATATTCCTCAATGAGAAAGACATTGAATAGGGTAAATGTAAGAGTTCTGGATGCTTTCCCTATGGGTTTACTTTTAACCACACCTGAATATTCTAAGAATTGTCAGAGAAAAACTAGATCTAAATAAAAATGTAGCTAGATGCAGATCATTCAGTAGGCAATAGATTAGAGCTAGTGGGTGTCTGTGTGTTAATGATCATCAAGGCCGGAGGAGCATAAGATTCCAGGGGGGGGAGTGGGCTCACAGGACCTCCTGAGTCAAGGTGCGGGTGGGATCCGCATTAATAGCAAGACCAGTAAAGAAGGAATGCTTACTGGGGAGTATCTGGATCACCCCAGAGAGCCTGCTTCCCGGGACTGAGATTAGGAAATCCAGCCAGGGAAGACTGGTTTCGTATTGTTATTTGTGACTTCTCCCTGCCAGTAAATACGCGGACATACTGGAGCGTTGGCAGCCTTTTCATTTCAGGGTGGCGGGTCTGGGAGATGACGGTTCCCCCAGGGATCGAACCTATGAACAGGGAGAGCCAGCCCACAAGCCCAGGAGACAACCACAGAAGGGCCCAAGATCAGGCATTTTCTCAACCTTGTCCTGTCGGGGCAGGGCTCCCCAAATGTCCTGCCACTGCCACTCCGGTCACTCTCACGTTCCCCCCAGGGAGTCACAAAGCGCCCCTGAGGTACGGTGACAGCCAGCACAGCTCAGGACCCGTGTCAGCACTCAGGCAGTGAGTTCAGCAGGCTCTTCTGCAACCCCCACCCTCTGTCCCCGCCAGCTCGCAGGCAGTCACTCCTCTAACTGGTCTGAACTTCGCCGAGACGCATACCCGAAAGCCTTGGCCCAAATAATGACACTGCAAAAAGTGACAGCTTGTGTGAAATATCTTCGGCCAAGGCCCACTAGTCTACTAATGCTGAACCTCCGTAATCAGTGTCGATGTCAAGTACGGAAATAACGTGACGTGCCTCGGCCCTGCACGTGAATTTACAGCTTTCATAATTGGAGAAAGGCATCTTTTAGAGTATGAATTAGACAAGGCTGGAATTGGGGGTGGGGGAGGGACTTAATGGGTGTTCTCTTTCTGGGATTGAAAAGAAAATACCTCGCGCTGTTTCTAAGAATTGTGAACCCTCACGTAACGGGTGCTTAGAAAAATCATTTGAAGGTAGTGTCAGAAGTTACCGTTTCCCGCGAACTCTTCCTCCGAATTTTACAAAGCGTAAGCCTCTTAAAACAGTTTGTCGTATCTGAAACTTCCGTGATGCTAGACAATTAAAATTTTTAAGTTTTCTTATATGCTACTTAGCCTTTCTTTTTCACTAGTAGGATAATGTATTCCATTCCTGGGAAATGATCATAAACACCTCTTGTGTAACACTGAGGGTGAATATTCTTTGGGACAAAGACAGCATGATTCTGTCTTCCCAGGCTCAGGAAGCTTTATTTTGGAATTGGCTGTACGTGGGCAGGTGGGACGTGAAATTCGTCCGCCCCGCAGATTTTCTTCCTCTTCACTTTCCCACCGTACACCTCTGCCGCAGCCCTGTGGCAAGTGGCAGGCTGGGGCATAGCCTGCCCGGGTGGGTCACAAACACGGCCCCTCTGCCGCCGAGCGCGGACGGACCCGTTATGGCACCAGTCATGGTTGACCATGAACTCCGTGTTCCCGTGTTTCTCTCTTTTGCGGATCATTTCAGACGGTAACTGTGAGTCTGGGATCACTGAAGTGCGCGTGAAATCCGTTTTACTCTTGTTCTTCGCAGGTATTTCAGGGTTGCTCTGCTTCCCTCCTCAACTGACGTCAGCTGTCTGTTTCGAACGAAAGTCCATCTAGCCACAGAATCCATTCTGTTCAACGACATGTTCCGAGTGGCCATCTCCCAAACAGCCTTACAGCAGAAGACGCTGAGAGTGGATCTCTGCTCTGTCAGTAAACACCAAAGTGAACAATGCCTGGTAGGTCGTGTTGCAATTAACCATCATCAAGTAACACCTCTGGTTGCATATCCTGACAACGGCGGTCTAGCTGCCGTTTGCCAGCCCCCATACCGCTCTAGGTCCGCCCGGTGCCTTGGACACACCCAGTGATGGGTTCCTTTTTTTTTTTTTTTTAATCTGGAGTAGTGATTTCTGGCTTTCATCCTCTTATTCGAGAACTTTCAAATCTGCTTCTTAACTGTGATTTTCTGGAAACCTACCCAGTCTACCCTTTGGCTAAAGCCGAACTCTGAGCTCTGTCACGACTGTCACTCCGAGCGTGTTTATTATTCCCAGCACGAGTGTTGTGCTCGGTGCTCCGTATGCGTTCTGTGATTTAATCCTCGCGGCTGTCCTAGGGAAAAGGTATGATGACCCTCCTTTCAGATAAAGAACTGCCATACGAGGTAGCGTGTCCGGGGTCACACAGCTGGTGAGGGATGGAACCAGGTATCAAAACGCACCCCACGCATAATGCACCGTCACAGATTGAAATCAGGCGGGAGTCTGACTGTGTAGTCCCATTATTCTCCCCTGCCCTGACGTTGCAGCTTCTAGGAAGACTTCAGTGTTGCTGTTGAGAGGAATATGATATTTAAACGCTAAAGCAAAAGACTTCATATGTCACTAAAAGTGAGTTTTGCTCACCACTGTACATAATAACCAGAGAACCGTTGCACAGCAAGACACAGGGGGGTCAGATGTGAGCCTCTAGAGGTGTGCCCGTGCGTTCAACAACAGCACGGGTCTCTGGTTGACTCTCCTTGGTGGTACAATGGGAAGCACGAAAACACGCTTCATGTCGAGCAAAGTTTAAAAGGTAGAGAGACTTCTTGTAAGTATTTCCTTTTCTTTATATGAAAACAATATTTGATAATATTACCTGAGAATAAAAAAAAAGAAGCAAAGCTAACAGACTCATTAGGCTGTCAGAAAGGCGTGTACCACAATAGATATGGATGTCGGGAGCTCTATAAAATTAGTAGGTATGTTAATTAATCTCCTTTAAAAAAAATGATACAGTTCAGTTAGATTCTGGCTCATATGTGTGATTCGCTGGAATGTAAAAGCTTTTTTTGACGTACTACTAACTTACCCAAATTAAAATTTTGCTGTCTGGTCTCTCATTTAAGAACCACTATAGAGTTTTTATTTTTTTTTGAACTTTACAGTGGACAATGGGTTTTTGTGAGTAATAATCAAATGTTGCAGCGTATTGTGAGAGGTATTATGGTTTCTGCTTAGTCGTTTACTCTTTTAATTTTCATTTTTTGTCTTTTCGTTTAAAAATAATTCCACACGTACAAAAAGTTGCCTGCTCTGTCATTAGGTTTTGGCAAAATAGTATCTCACAAAATAATCCCAGGGTTGGCTTCTAGATTGGGATTATTTCTTATTTAGTCACACCTAAAAATATAAGACATCTTCAGGTTTAAAACAAAAAATCCACCGATGCTTTAGAACATGAGTATTGCATGTTTTAAATCCTAACACAAGCTTTCCCAATAATCTTAATAGTATGAGAGGAAGCAAATATGAATTTAAACATGTTATTTTCTCTCTTCTTTGCTCCCCCTGCCCCCTTCATTTCACGTAGGCTGGAACTCAGATCAGTTTGGCCGACTTACCGTTTTCCAATGAGATTTTCACTCTGTGGTATAACTTGCTGCCTTCTAAACAAATGTCTCGCAAAAAGAATGGCGAAGAAAATGAGGATTCCGTATTTCGACCAGACCAGCCGTTAATCGAGCCTATAGACTTGGTGAGTCACGTTCGGAGAAAGGGCTCATAGTATGACCGGATGAAACCGTACAGAATGGCCACGGTGCCCGCTTGCTCCCACGTGCTTTCACATAACTGTCCTCTCCTCCTCTGACCGCTCACCCTTCCTCCCGGCTTCCCAACAACGACGACACCAGACGCTCATTTCTGCTCACACGTCCTTCCATCACAATAAACCGATGCAGAGCCTTCATTGGTTTAGGTGACCGTGGAAGACCTTTTGATTCAAATTTATACTTCTGTGCGGTTGTGTGCATGTCTTTGATTCCTCTGCCAGGTTATCCGTTCGGAACTCGGGTAATTTGCAAATGTTAAATCGCCAAGGCCAAAGAGGGCCTTCGTTTCTATCCGTGGCATCAATATCCATAAATAGTTTTCCAGGAAAAAGGGTTTTTTTTGTAACCAACAGCCGTACCTCCAACGTTTCAGAAAACGTACAGAGGGGCATTTGGGGAGGCCGTTCATCGCTGACTTGGCATTTGTGAACCTTGTTACCGAGTTCAAGTTTATTTTCGATTATCTGTGGGGAAAGAGCTTACTAAGCAGAAGTCAGATAATCACTGATCATCGACCGTGTGCAGGGCGCCAGAGTGGACGTCGCGGTGGGTGGTGAAGGGGGTGCAGATGCCGGGAGAGCTTGCACTCCATGCCCGCGGCCGGCCCGGAGTCAGGCCCCCAGGATGATGGAATGCGACGTCGCCTTTGAGAGTGCTTCTGTAATGGTCACACTGTGGGGAAATGGCTGCTCACAGCTCGATGCAGTGTAACTCACATACCACACGGTTCCTCCACTTAACACGTACTTCACCCATGTGAAGCACGCAGTTCAGTGGCTTTTAGTATGTTCACGGGGTTGGGCCTCCAGCACCACAATCTGGTATGAGAACATTGTCGTCATCCCTGAAAGAAGCCCTGTGCCCGTTAGCGGTCCCTCCCCGTTCTCCCTAACGCCTCTCCCCCAAGGCAGACACTCATCTTTCTGTCTCTGTACATTTGCTTGTTACGGACATGTCAGATAAATGGGATAAGACGGTATTTGTTCTTTTGTGACTACTTCTTTCACTCAGCGTACTGTTTTCAGGGTACATCCATATTCCAGCATGTATCAGTACCTCATTCCTTTTTATTGCCAAATAATACCGCATCATATGGATATACCACCTTTTTTCTGTCTGTTCATCAGCTGATGGGCATTTGGGCTGTTTCTGCTTTAAAAAACTTTTTTTTAATGTTTATTTTTTGAGAAACAGAGAGCACAAGCAGGGGAAGGGCAGAGAGAGAGAGGGAAACACAGAATCCGAAGCAGGCTCCAGGCTCTGAGCTGTCAGCACAGAGCCCGACACAGGGCTCAAACCCACGAGCCGTGAGATCGTGACCTGAGCCGAAGTTGGACACTTAACCGATTGAGCCACCCAGGCACCCCGTTTCCCTACACTCTTACCACAAATCTGGCCTTCTGATTTTAGCCATGTTAGTGTTGTGTGAAGTACGATCTCGTTATGGTTTTGATTTATACCCCTAATGACTAATGATACTGAGCATATTTTCATGGACTTACTGGCCATTAGTATGTTTTCTTTTTTTTTTTTCTTTAAATCCAAGTTAGTTAACATACAGTGTAATAATGATTTCAAGAATAGAATTTAGTGATTCATCACTTACGTATAACACCCAGTGCTCATCCCAACAAGTTCGCTCCTTAATGCCCATCACCCATTTAGCCCAGCCCCCCACCCAACGCCCCACCAGCAACCCTCAATTTGTTCTCTGTATCTAAGACTCTCTTATGGTTTGCCTCCCTCTCTGTTTTTATCTTATTTTTGCTTCCCTTCCCCTATGTGCATCTGTTTTGTGTCTTAAATTCCACATATGAGTGAAACCATATGATATTTGTCTTTCTCTGACTTGTTTCGCTTAGCATAATACCCTCCAGTTCCATCCACACTGTTGCAAGTGGCACGATTTCATTCTTTTTGATCACCAAGTAGTATTCTATGTGTATATACACCACATCTTCTTTACCCACTCATTAGTCGATGGACATTTGGGCTCTTGCCATAATGTGTCTATTGTCAATAGCGCTGCTATAAACATTGGGGTGCATGTGCCCCTTCGAGTCAGCATTTTTGTATCCTTTGGATAAATACTGAGTAGCGCAATTGCTGGGCCATAGGGTAGCTCTATTTTTAGTTTTTTGAGGAACCTCCACATTGTTTTCCAGAGTGGCTACACCAGTTTGCATTCCCGCCAACAGTGCATTCCCACCCCATCCTCGCCAACATCTGTTGTTTCCTGAGTTGTTAACGCTAGCCATTCTGACAGGTGTGAGGTGGTATCTCATTGTGATTTTGATTCGTATTTCCCTGATGATGAATGATGTTGAACATCTTTTCATGTGTCTGTTAGTCATCTGGATGTCTTCTTTGGAAAAGTGTCTATTCATGTCTTTTGCCCATTTCTTCACTGGATTATTTGTTTTTTGGGTGTTGAGTTTGAGAAGTTCTTTGTAGATTTTGGATACTGACCCTTTATCTGATATGTCATTTGCAAATATCTTCTCCCATTCTGTCGGTTGCCTTTTAGTTTTGCGGATTGTTTGCTGTGCAGGAAGCTTTTTACCTTGATGAGGTCCCAATAGTTCATTTTTGCTTTTATCTCCTTGCCTCCAAAGACATGTCAAGTAAGAAGTTGCTGCAGCCGAGGTCAAAGAGGTTATTGCCTGTTTTCTCCTCTGGGATTTTGATGGCTTCCTGTCTTACAGATTTAGCTCTTTTATCCACTTTGAGTTTACTTGTGTGTATGATATAAGAAAGTGGTCCAGGCTCATTCTTCTACGTGTCGCTGCCCCGTTTTCCTGACACCATTTGTTGAAGAGATTGTCTTTTTTCCATCAGATATTCTTTCCTGCTTCGTTGGAGATTAGTTGGCCATACATTTGTGGGTCCATTCCTGGGTTCTCTCTTCTGTTCCATTGATCTAGGTGTCTGTTTTTGTGCTAGTACCATACTGTCTTGATGATTACAGCTTTGTAATTTAGCTTGAAGTCCAGAATTGTGATGCCTCCAGTTTTGGTTTTCCTTTTCAACATTACTTTGGCTATTCAGGATCTTTTTTGGTTCCAGACAAATTTTAGAATTGTTTGTTCTAGCTCTGTGAAGAATGCTGGTGTTATTTTGATAGGGATTACATTGACTATGTAGATTGCTTTGGAGAGTATCTACATTTTAACAATATTTCTTCTTCCAATCCATGAGCATGGAATATTTTTCCAGTTCTTTGTGTCTTCCATTTCTTTCATAAGCTTCCTGTAGTTTTCAGGGGATAGATCTTTTACCTCTTTGGTAATTTGGTTTATTCCTTGGTATTTTATGGTCATAGTGCAGTTGTAAATGGGATCAGTTCCTTGATTTATTTCTCTTTCTGCTGCTTCATTATGGGTGTATAGAAATGCAACCAATTTCTGTACGTTGATTTTATATCCTGTGACTTTGCTGAATTCATGGATCAGTTCTAGCCGTTTTTTGGTGGAGTCCTTTGGGTTTTCCATGTAGAGTATCATTTCATCTACGAAGAGTGGAAGTTTGACTTCCTCCTTGCCAGTTTGGATGCCTTTTATTTCTTTTTGTTGTCTGATTGCTAAGGCCAGGACTTCTAACACTATGTTGAGTATCAGTGGTGCGAGTGGACATCCCTGTTATGTTCCTGACCTTAGAGGGAAAGCTTTCAGTTTTTCCCCATTGAGGATGATATTAGCTGTGGGTCTTCCGTATATGGACTTTATGATCTTGAAGTATGGTCCTTCTATCCCTACTTTCTTGCAGGTTTTTATCAAGAAATGATGCTGTATTTTGTCAGATGCTTTTTCCGCATCTATTGAGAGGATCATGTGTTTATCAGTGTGATGTATCTCATTAATTGATTTGCAGATTTTGATAAATCCCATTTGATCATGGTGAATAATTCTTTTAATGTATTGTTGTTTCTGGTTTGCTAGTATTTTATTGAGAATTTTCGCCTCCATGTTCATCAGGGAAATTGGTCTGTGGTTCTCCTTTTTAATGGGGTCTTTGTCTGGTTTTGGAATCAAGGTAATGCTGGGCCATTAGTATATTTAAAAAAATTTTTTTGAGAACTGTCTATTCAGATCCTTTCTCTTTGTTTTAAATTCTTTATCATTTTATTTTATTATCTCTTTATTAATTATCATTTTATTATTGAGTGATAAGAGTTCCTTGTGTAGTCTTGACACAAATCCTTTATCCAACAAATGACTTACAAATATCCTCTCTCATTCTATGGGTTTCTTTTCACTTTTTAAAAATTAATTAGTTAATTAATTTTTGATAGAGGGCAGGCGCAAGTGAGTGAGGGGCAGAGAGAAAGGGAGAATGGGAGAGAGAGAGGAAACCCTATGCTGACATCATGGAGCCCAATGTGGGGCTCAAGCTGACTGACACGGGGCTCAAACTCATAAACCATGAGATCATGACCTGAGTCAAAGTCAGATGCTTAACCGACTGAGCCACTCAGGTGCCCCTTCACTTTCTTGATGGTTTTGTTTGAAGTACAAAATTTTTAATTTTGATAAAAGTCCAGATTGTCTGTTTCTTTCTTTTATTGCTTCTGCTGTTGATGTCATATCTAAGAAGGCTTTGCCTAACCAAACATCACAAAGATTTATGCCTGTGTTTTCTTCTGAGTGTTTTACAGTTTAGTCTTATTTTTAGGTCTCCAGTCCACTTGGATTGTTCTTTATGTGTGATGTCAGGAGTGTGTCCAACTTCATTTTCTTGTATTGTGGGTGTGTGATTGTCCCCAGTACCACTATTGAAAACACTGGTCTTTCCCCAGTGAATTATCTTGGCACCGTTTCTAAAAATCAGTTTGCCGTAAGTGTGATTGTTTATATTTCTGGACTCCGAATTCTGTTCCATTAATCTGTATGTCTGTATTTATGCCAGCACCACACTACTGTGATGACTGTAGCTTTGTAGTTATTTTGGAATCAGAACATGTGCATCATCCAACTTTGTTTTTCTTTTGTAGGATGGTTTGTCTTATTCGTGGTCCCTTGCATTTCCATATTTCTGCAAAAAAAAAAAAAGGCAGCTAGGATTTTTATACAGATTGCATTGAGTCTGTAGGTCGGTTGAGGGGTGGGGTGGGTATTGTCATCTTCACAGTTTTAACTCTTCTTATCCATGGATTTGGGATATCTTCCCATTTATTTAGGTCTTCATTAACCTCTTTAAAAAATGTTTTCTAGTTTTCACAGCCCAAATTTGCACTTCTTTGATTAATTTTATTCTTTTTGATGCTATTGTAAATAGAAATATTTTCTTAATTTCATTTTCAGATTTATCTTGCAATCCTACAACCTTACTGAACTGGTTTATTGGGTCTAATAGTGTTTTCGTGGATTCCTTAGAATGTCCTGTACATAAGATCATATCTTCTGCAAATAGAGTCGGTTTTACTTCTTCCTTTCCAATTCCTTTTAACTTCTTTTTCTTGCCTCTTCATCCTGGCCTGAACCTGCAATACAATATTGAAAGAAATGGTGAGAACAGACATCCTTGTCGTGTATCTGATCTTGTAGGGAAGCTTCCAGTCTTTCGCTATTACATATGATTTTTGCTGTAGTTGTTGTAGTTGCCTTTCGTTAAGTTGAGGAAAATCCCTTTCCTAGTTTGTTGAGTGTTTTATCATAGAGACTGTTGGATTTAACCAGTGCTTTTCTTCCGCATCTATTAAGATGACATGTGTTTTTTGTCCTTTATTCTCTTCATACGGTTTACCGATTTCAGATGTCAGACCAGCTTCTCATTCCTAAGATAAATCCCACTTGGTCATGGTGTATAATCCTTTTTCTATGATATTAGATTCAGTTTTCTAGTATTTTGTTGAGAACCTTTTTTACGTCTGTATTCGTCGTTTTCTTCTGATCACCTTGTCTAGTTTCAACATTAGGGTAATTCTGGCCTCAGGGAATGAGTTAGGAAGCGTTCCCTCCTCATCTACCATTTGAGAAGAATTGGCATGAATTCTTTATATGTTTGGTAGAATTTGGCAGTGAAGCCCTCTGAGTTTGGACTTTGTGGGAAGTTTTTTGTTTACTAATTCAATCTCTTGTTCTAAGTCTACTCAGAATTTTGTTATAATACCACTTTGAGTAGTTTGCGTCTTTCTGGAATGTGCTCACTTTATCTAGTTTATCCAACTTGTTGGCAGACGGTTGTTTCTAGTAACCTTTATCATTCATTTTATATCTCTAAAGTTGATAGTGATGTTCCCTCTTTTGCTCCTGATTTCAGTAATTTGAACTGTCTTTCCATTTTTCTTGGTCAGTCTAGCTAAAGGTTTTTACTTTTTTGAATCTTTTCAAAGAATCGACTTTTGGTTTCTCTAATATTTCTCTATTCACCGTTTTGTGAATTTCTACTCTGGTGTTTATTATTTCCTTCCTTCTGATTGCTTTAGGTGTACTTTTTACTCTTTTTTTCCATTTTCTTCAGGTGGAAGGTTAGGTTATAGATTTGAGATCTTTCTTCTGTTTTAACACACGCACTTAACACTGTAAATTTCTTGCTGAGCACTGCTGTAAGCAGCATCTTACAAACTTCAGTATGTTTTAATTTTCATTCAGCTCTTTAATATTTTCTAATTTTCCTTGTGACTCCTCTGACTCATTGGTTATTTAGGAGTGTGTTGATTTTCACATCTTTGTTATTTCTTATTGTTTCCTTCTGTTATTGATTTTTCATTTCCTTACAGTGTGGTCACAGAATATATTTTGTAGGACTTCAGTCCTTTTAAGTCTGTTGAGGTTTGTTTCATGGCCTAGCATGTTCTGCCATTCCTGGAGAATGTGCCATGTGCACTTGAGAAGAATGTGTATTCCGCTCTTGCTGGGTGAGTTTTCTATAGGTGTTTGTTAGGTCTCGTTTGTTCACAGTGTTGTTATATGCATACATATGCCTTCTTATTACACTTTTTATCGTATCCTAATCTCACTTTGACTTGTTTCTTTTGTGGAAGGGAGTGATGGAGAGATTTATAGCAAAGCGTACAGATCTGATATGAATTTTCCAGTGACTTTTCACAAAGCAAGCACACCTGTGTAGCTCCCACCCGCGTCAAGGTGTAGTGCATTATCAGCACCCCAGCGCCCTCCCTGGTGCCCCCGTCCTAGTCATTACCACGCTCCCCTAAAGGTAATCTCTACTCAGACGTCTGTCTCTGAACTTTACATGATGGAATCTTTCAATATATGTTATGTTATGTCTGGCATCTCGTGCTCACCATTATGTCTGTGAGAGTCATCTATGTTATTTTGTGTGATTGTAGCTCATTCGTGCTCACTGTTGTGTAATATTTCATCGTGTAATTTTATCACCGTTTATTTATCCATTCTGCTATCGATGGACATTTGAGTTTGTGATTTGGAGGCTACTAGGATTAGTGCTGCTCTTACCATCTTGTACATGGCTTTATCTTTCATTTTAGCCATTGTGGTAAGTATATAGTACTCTCATGTTTTTCCATTTCCCTGATTATAATATTTAATGGCCAAATGGATGTCCTTTTTTGTGAAACATCTGTCCAAGATTTCGCCCATTTTTCTGTTGGATTCTCTCTCTTTTTTTTCAGTAGGTTAGTAGCCGTTCTTCATTTTAGATTTGAGTGTTTTGTCAAATATGTCTATTGCAAATATCTTTGCCCATTCTGTGGCTTGCCTTTTCATTTTCTTAATGTTGCCTTTTGGTGAATAGAAGTACTCGGGTTTAACGCAGTCTTTTTTATCAGTTGTTCCCTGTCTGCTTAGCGTTTTCCTTTGCTATTTAAGAACTATTTGCCCACCCCAGGGTCATGAAGATGGTCTCCTGTCTTGTCTTATAAAAGCTTTATTGGTGTACCTTTCGCATTTAGATCTGCAGTTCATCTGAAATTAATTTTTTTGTAAGGTGTGAGGTAGGGATCGAGATTTCTTTTTATCCACGTGGTAGCCCATTGGCCCAGCACCATTTGTTGAAAAGACTTTCTTTCCCAGCTGCATTGCATTTTCATCTTTGTCATAATCCACTGACCTGAACATGTGGGAGTCTGTTCCTAGATATTCTGTTGTATTCCATTGGCTTAGTTGTCTACCTTTGTAGAAAATACTCTACTTTTTTCAAAGTGAAAGCTTTCAGTAATTTGTCGTGTAGAATGATTTTTCTGAGGCTGTGTGTAGATAATCACTATCAGATTAAAGAAGTTTCTTGCTCTTTCTAGTTTGCTAAGACTTTTTATTATGCATGGATATTGAGTTTTCGCAAACATTTTTACTGTCTACTTAACTCTTAAATTGATTACACAGTTGTTCTCTTTTATTCTCTTAGTGTGCTAGATGGTACATTGATTAACTTCTGAATGTTAAACCACGCTTGGATTGCTGGAATAAAACAGACTTCATCGTGATGTATTTTATATGTGTTTTTATATATGTTGCTGGTTTTGATTTCTTGATTTTGTGTTTGGGTTAATTTTCATTT
Source organism: Neofelis nebulosa (assembly GCF_028018385.1). Classification (NCBI taxonomy): domain Eukaryota; kingdom Metazoa; phylum Chordata; class Mammalia; order Carnivora; family Felidae; genus Neofelis; species Neofelis nebulosa. Next base: position 15,108,509 of record NC_080784.1, read on the forward strand.
ATGTTCACGAGAGAGGTTAGTCTTTAATTTCCTTTTTTTTGTAATGTCGGTTTTTTTTTTACTTCAAGGTTTACCAGCCTTCCTAATGTAAATTAGAAAGTATTCCTTTTTCACTTCCTGCGGAAGGTTTTGTAAGGTGGGTATCATACCTTCCATAAGTCATTGGGAGAATTCCCAAGAGAATTCACCAGCCCAGCCTATAATTTTCTTTGTGAGAAGCAGCCTTTCACAACCAAGGCTATGCAAGAAGTAAACGTTTACCAAAAAAATATTTTCGATGACTATTTGCTTATTTCTCCCAAGGATGGCACATAACTCACACCATTTTAGATGTCATGTTTTGTTTTGCTTTAACATAATGGATGCTAGAGGGCACAAGGGCTTAACTCTAATGGAATCCCAGTTGAAAAGGGCTTGTGGACCATTTTTTATTATAGATTCCATTTCTTTATTAGATACAGAACTATTCAAGGGGCGCCTGGGTGGCTCAGTCCGTTAAGCGTCCAACTTCAGCTCAGGTCATGATCTCATGGTTCATGAATTTGAGCCCCACGTCAGGCTCTGTGCTGACAATTTGGAGTCTGTTTGGGATTCTCTCTCTCTCCCTCTCTCTCTGCCCCTCCCTGACTCATGCTTTCTCTCTCTCTCAAAGTAAATAAATAAACTTAAAAAAAAAAAAAGATACAGGACTATTGCAGCTTTCTATACTTGTATTCATTTCAGTAAGCATTATTTTCTACAGGATTTGTCTATTTTACCTAAATTATCAAAATTTTAGCAAAGCTATCCAAGGTACCCTCTAATTTTTCATATATACAAGGACTTTGCTATGTTTCTGTTTTATTTCTCACATTGGCAAATTTGTACCATTTCTGCTTTTTTTCTCACTCTTGCTAGGGACCTGTCAAATGTTTTATTTTATTCAAAGAAACATCTTTTGGCCTTGTTGATTCTTTTTCTCTATTTATACATGTGTTTTCTATTTTATTAATTCTGCTCTTTTCTTTATTATGTCCTTGCTTCTGCCTTCATTAGGCTTAATTTGCTGCACTTTTTTTTTTTTTTTTAACTTCTTGAGATAGGTAATCGTTCAGCCATCTTCTTTTCCAATTTATGCATTTAGGGCTTAAAAATTCTTTTTGAGCACAGCTTTGTCTGCTTTTCACAAGTTTGATAATATGATATTATCAAAATATCATTGAATTTAAGATAGTTTTTAATTTTCATTGTAATTTCTTTTTTGATCTATGAGAGGTTTTTTTTAGAAGTATATTTACTTAATTCCTAAACAGTGGGGTTTTCTAGTTATCTTTTTATTATTGATTTCTTCTAGCTGTATTTCACTGTTTTCAGAGAACAGAGAACATACTATTCAATCATACAGAATATTGAAATTTCCTTTATGGCTTAGTATATGGTCAGTTTGGGTAAAAGTTCTGTGTGTTCTTAAGAGAACATATTCTACAGCCCAAGTTTGTCAATTTTTGTCTTTCAAATCTTCAAATTTTTCAATTTGCTTATTTTACCAGTTATTGAGAGAGATATTAAAATCCTCCAACTTATGATTGTAGATGTCTGTTTCTCCTTTTAGTTTGTTAGTCTTTGCTTTCTGACTTCTGTGTTTATGTTCACAGATGAATATAAATTTAGTGTTGTGTTGTATCTTTCTGTTCAGCTGGCCCTTTCATTGTTATAAAATATCCCTCTTTATCTGTACTAATACCCCTTGTTTTAAAATCTGTTTCGTCTGGTATTGATAAAGCTGTATCCACCCTTTTTCGGTTAGTGTTTTCATGGTTTATCTTTTTCCATCCTTTTACTTTCAATCTTTCTGAATTCTTAGATTTAAAGTGTTTCACTTGCAAGCAGTATATAGTTGCTTTTGGTTTATTATCCAGTCTTATAATCCTTACCTTTTAATTGAAATATTTAGTTCATTTACATTTAATGCTATTAGTGATATATTTGGGTTCGAACATATTATCTTACTCTTTTTTTTTTTAAGGAAAGGAAAATTTTCATTTGCTCTTCTATTAGATCATTAGTAATACAGTCTTTTATTTTTTGCTGTATCCCTAGTGATTACAGCATGCATCCTTGCCTTCTTAAGAGAAGCTACCTTAAATTAATGCTTTTACTTTTTCCCACACAGTACAAGAATTTTAAAAGACTTGAACTCCATTTATGCCCTTTCCTCCTTCTGTGAAATTATTGGTCATGCGCTTTAGTTCTGTATATTTTAACGTATATCCCACAAGATACTATTGTTCTATTGCCAGTCAATATTCATTTAGATTTCCCCACATCTTTACCCTTCCTGGTGTATTTCATTTCTTTCTGCATTAGTGCACTCCCATTTGGGTCATTTTCCTTCTGCTTGAAGAACTCCCTTTAGGATTTCTTTTAGTGCATATCTATCAGTGTCTTTATTTCCACTTGAAAAGGAATTTTTTTTTCCTGCATGTTCAGAATTCTAGGTGGGCAGTTAATTCTCTGAACACATTACAGATACCGTTTTGTTGTCATCTGGCTTCCACTGATTCTGTTGAGCTGCTGGAGAACAGTCGATCCTTAAAAAGTCATACATCTTTTTTTTTTTCACTGCTTATAAGATTTTCTCTCTTCCTTTGCTTTTCAGCAGTTCCACTCTGATGTGCTAATGTGGATTCGTGTTTACACTAGTGAGATTCTCCACCATTTCATCAGTTTTCTTGAATGCATTAACTGTAAAAACTTAAATTCCTTCTCTAAATAATGGCAGTGTATGGACCACCTGTAGGTTTCCTCTTTTATCTTATCCGTTGTTGTTCTTGGTTTCCAGTGGCTGCTGGATATTATGTATGAAGAATTGTGGAGGCTCTGGCTGATATTTTCCTCCAGAGAGGATTTAGTATTCTTCCAGAAGGCAGATTACAACATGGGCAGATCACCTGAGTCACTTGGAGGACCTGAATTCCAATTTTTCTCTCCCTAGGACCGTGAAGAAACTGAAGTATCTGCCTACTGTTTTAGCCTCCCTGTAGCTGGGCTTTGCTTAGTTTCCCACCTCTTGCTGTCGGATCTGCAGCTGAGGAGTGGGAAATACCGCAGCAAGAACATCGTGCAGAATACTGGACTCCCCTTTCCGTTCGTTTCCCTGGGTCCCAGTGTGCTGGCTGCCTTGGGGGCCTTCTCAGTTTTCATCTTCACGTTCTATCGATAGTGCCGCTGTTGTGCACAGCCACAATTTTAGCCTGTGTGCCTCAACCACTAGAACTGATACACGTCCCTGAGGGGAAAGAGTGGCAGTGACGTCGCTTCACCTGCCTGCGTTTCTCCTCTCCCTGGGGTCTCGGCCTTCAGTCCCGATTGCCTGTGTTGCTCTTGGTTGCTTTAAAAACGCCAGAGGTTGGTTTGTTGCCTTTTGTTTTATTTCCATCAGCTTTCATATTTGTTCTCGGCAGGAGAATTGGGTCTGGTGCCACCTTCTTTTCCACACCTGGAAGCTTCAGTCCCCATCTGATGAGTTTTTGAATCATTTCTCACAATATGTGATGTTAATTGCCGTCCGTACACCTTCTGTTCTCCAGGATGCCGTGTCAGCCCTCCTTGCAAGAACATCAGCTGAGCTGTTGGCTGTGGAACAAGAATTAGCACAGGAGGAGGAGGAAGAAGAAGAGCCAGGGCAGGAAGAAGAGGAAAGGGGTCCAGATGGAGACTGGTAAAAACCCTGGGCTCCTTTTGCTATTCAGGAATGCAAAGAGGGTGTGTGTATCACAGGGAAACCTTTATAGGTTCAGATATTACCCTGGAATTATGGAAAGCGGTGCCGTGTTAGGCTGCTACCACTGAAGGAAGGACCCTCTTTGGTCATTAGAGAGTTGAAGAAGGTAACCGCGAAATTTTGGGCCGTGTCAGAGTTAACACAGGAAGGACTTTCTTTGTTCCTGCCTCCGTACGTTCTGACACTCTTTTCTGGGCTTTTTAAAATTCTTGGTCTCAGCTACCTGTTTTGAGGGGCGCCCGGGTGGCTTAGTTGAGCGTCTGATTCTTGATCTTGGCTCAGGTCATGATCCCAAGGTCCTTGGATTGAGCCCCGTGTCGGGCTCAGCACTAAGCATGGAGCCTGCTTGGGATTCCCTCTCTCTCCCTCTGCCCCACTGTCCTCTCTCTCGCTCTAAAATCATCATCATCATCATCTACCTGTTTTGAAAGGTGTGGTAGTTTATTGTCAATTCGTAAATAAATTTAAAAACTTACTTTCTTTTTCTTTAAATTACCAGAAGTACCTCTGTACCATTTAGGTTCAGGTAAAGCAAAGCACATATCTGAGTACTCATTTTCTATTTGTTCACCTCTGCCTTCTTTTTCTGTTTCCACCTAATTATCCATACCCCGTCCTTTGAAAAAAGAAAAAAGTTATTTATAGATTTTGTCCAGAATCACATATGTATAAAGAACTGCCTTTCCTGGTTTGCATTGTTTTCTCTAAAAACAAATTTTCATGAATGCATCCGTTTTTAAAGTATAGATGTAAAATTATTTGGATTAATTTTAATGTATATATAGTTGCTTATACTGTTGTGTTTGATTGAACTCCTGTTAACACATATACACATACATATATAGCATGCGTTTGTGTGTGTGTGCATGTGTGTATAAAACTTGTTACAAATGAAGACTGACAAGATATGTCATAAATAACAAAATCTTGGACATTTGGAAGGAACAGCTCACTACAGTTAGGCAAAAAGGTACAGATATACATTGTTCTTGTCAGGAGCCTTTTACAGTGATTACCAGTCAGAACACTGCAAAAAATAAATAAATACGAGAGTGATTATAAGGCCCATCATGATATATTTTTAAACACTAAACCTTTGGGTGTGTAAAACACAGTTTGTTTCACATACATTTCCAAAAATACACCCAATTTGTAGCATAAAGGAATTTATAGCTCGTGGAATCCTTTGCTAGCTTCCCCGTGCTCATCTCATGACTAGGCAGTTAATAACAGGCGTGTGCCCATCTGTCAAGAGTCTCACCAATCACAATTACAGCCCACCCTTCAGTTATCAGTGGAGAAAACGTTACTGTCCTAAGGACATGAAATTCAACAGACCATGAGATATTCTAAGCCATGCTGGTACCCAGGCTTTCCTGTCGATGCAGTTTATTCAGAACATAAACCCGTATGTACATTCTGGGGCCCCTCTTGTAATACCACCCAAGCCCATGCTATGGCTTTGGTTAGAGACAAGATCACATGGCCTTAGGATTCCTGTTATTTCAGGTGTAAAACTCCCTTGACACAGGGTTTTTACCCCTGCTAGACTGTAAGCACAGTTGTTTTTTTATAAAGATTTTATTTTTAAGAAATGTCTACAACCAGGGTGGGGCTCAAACTTGTAACCCCGAGATACAGAGTTGCACAATGCACCGAGCCCGCCAGGTACCCCGACGATGGATATTTTCAATGCTTATGTCTTTATTCGCTTTTAGCGAAGTCACTCCATTCTGCTGGAGGATTAATTTTATAACAAGTAAACACCTGAAATCAAGTTACATTAAAGTGAGTGTCAGTGCTTTTAAATGGCGGGGCTAGGGGCGCCTGGGTGGCTCAGTCGGTTGAGCGGCCGACTTCGGCTCAGGTCATGATCTCGCGGTCCGTGAGTTCAAGCCCCGCGTCGGGCTCTGTGCTGAAAGCTCAGAGCCTGGAGCTATTTCAGATTCTGTGTCTCCCTCTCTCTGATCCTCCCCCGTTCATGCTCTGTCTCTCTCTGTCTCAAAAATAAATAAACATTAAAAAAAAAAAAAAAAAAAATTTAAATGGCGGGGCTAAATGTTATACGTGATTTTCAGAATATTTCTAATTTAACGCCTAAGAATTCGGTCCGATTCCACTAATGTAACTTTGTAGTACCCAATTATGGTGATTTTGCTGCGTATTGCTGGAGGGTCGGTTGCTGATTTCATTTTGCGTGTAGCAGTTTGAGCCGGGGAGATGGCTTGAGTCGTTAACGTGAGTCTCATTCCTTGTGGGAGAACGGTGTCCGCCCCAGGTGGCCCTGCTCACGGGTGCACCTGCCGGACCCAAGTTGTGTCTGGTTCTGCTCCGTCTCACCATAGGTTGACAATGCTGCGGGAGGCCTCTGATGAAATCGCGTCTGAAGAAGAGGCCGACGTGAAGTTGCCCGAGGGCGGTCGCCGTGCAGGAGACCTGTGCTCGCGCCCCCGCGTGCCCGAGGCGGAGGAGGTCGTGGGCAGGAGAGAGGACGGCGGTGCTGCAGAGCGCGGCAGCCGGCCGCCCGGCGGGCCGTCCACCCTGGTGAGCACTTTCAGCCACACTCCCCACCGGCCTGACCTCCAGCGGCAGCGCACAGGCCAAGTCTGTCTCCTCGGATGTAAATCCGTACCAAGATCTGTGCCGTAGCTGCTCACGGCAGGCGTTTGTGAAAGGAGGCTTTAAGATGTTCATATGGGCCCCAGTATTCATTCGTGACTTACGTTTTATGTAAGAAGATGAACAGTGCTATTTAGAGCTGTGTAAATGGTCTGGGAGGATTTATTAAAAGCGTTTCCAGAATTTCCCGGCTAACACCAGGACGACCACTGAATTGCGTCACGTTTCGTAAATGTTGTGAGTGGACACGTTCAGAGACGTGGTGCTCTGACCGGAATCTGCTCTGGAACGTGGCAGGTCGCTCGGTGTAGGGATGGGTGCTGGTTACGGGAGGGACGTGTTGGTAGAGAGCGCATCCCCAGAGGGAGGAAATCATTTTCAGGCTTGGAGGATGCTTGGGATGTCGATGATGGAGTCTACAAAACTCCAGCCCTTTGTTCCTGAGGAAAATAGTATTTTGCCCAGACCCAAGACTTCCTCCGATAAAGCATCAAACCAGCACGAGGCAGCTTTTGAATCCTTTGATGCACATGAGATCAACAATAAACGTCTGCCTGTGCCTGTAGAGTTAGTGCCCTGAGAAACTTCTGTTTTTACTTAAATTTTATTTTTTATTACATTTCCAGAGGTACAGCGAAAATCCAAACACAGCTTCACAGCAGTTGCTATTTCCGTGTATGCATAACTGCGTATTCTGTGTAAAGCTATAACTTTGTAGTATATTTTCATTTTCTTATATGTTGATTGCTTGTATCGTTCTGAAAAAACAACCACCACAAAAACCAGGGATCAGCATGTTGAACGGTATTTCGTGTTGAAGTACTCTTAAACAAGATTCTCTACAGAACCACATTTACCCTGTGGAAATTGAAGGCTTCCTTGTGTAGGTCAGATGTGTTGGGGGGCACCTCCATTTATGGGTGACACCGTCCTGCTCACTGCAGGTCGGTCACTTCCCACTCGGCAGAAAACCATCTCCCGGGGTCCCGTCGGGAGGAACGCCAAGCCTGTCTCTCAGAAGCGGCCCTAGTGCCGGATGAGGCTCTGTTGGGAGATCAGCTGTTGCCTTTGTAGCTGGGCGAAAGGAGCAGAAATGTATCCTCATCCATCCGTGCCTGACAGATGTCTGACTTCCGTTCTAGGTTGATAAAGAGACAAACACGGATGAGGCCGGCGACACCAGTGTGGCAGTTCGCCCCAAAGACCGCAGCGGCCTGAGCACTCGGCAGCGCCCCTTTGTCCGCAGCAGCGTGATCGTGCGCTCACAGACCTTCTCCCCGGGGGAGCGGAACCAGTACATCTGCAGGGTAAGGGGGACACTGCCCCCCCCACCAGTGGGTGGCCCGCCGACCACCAGGGACAGTCACCGGGGGGTCTTCCGATTCCGCCTACCAACACGGATGGGTAGAAATGCCCCGAAATATACATGAAATACCACACTCTCATGGGTCTTTCAGTTTGGGTTGTTTTTTTTACCTTTTCTTAAATTTCATGCCTCATGAACTCTAAGCCATTTATTTGGCAAATAAGTGAATTACGGACCTGGCTGCTGAATATATTTGTACTTCAGCGTGTATTTAGAAGCTTCAAATGACCTGAGACTTAAATATTTCTGCCGCATATCATACATGCCTCAAACCATGTTAATCCTGCAGAACCAAAATTAGGTTTTAGAACAAAAATCATCTTTTAATAATGCCTCTAGACACTGAGTCCCATCCCTCCCTGCCTCTGTAGACAGTTTGGTGGGCCTTGCATCGGTTTGCCAAGTTCTACTTCCAGAAGAAGCCATGAGTGATAGTAATAGATTAATATTATGTTATTAAATATTATTAAATTATATATTATTAAATTATGTTGTTAAATATTATTATTAAATTATATTATTAAATGTATTAATATTATATTATTAAATATTATATTTATTATTAAATATTGTAAATAATATTATATTACTACATGGGTTAGAAAATACCCTCAAAATTCTAAACTTACTCGGTGCAGCAAATATTTTTATTAACCATCTGCTGGTAAGCATGTTTCTAGACACTTGACTGGACTTCCTCTGCGAACAGAAGAGGCCCAGAGCCCTGCCCTCGCACAGCTTACACCCCTGTGTGTTGAGGCACAGTTACCGCGAACAAGTTGTGAAGTGTCTTAGGGGGGGACCCGATTCTCTGGAAAACAGTAGAGCAAGTGAAGGGGGTTTGGAAATGGTGAAAACGAGGGTCTCAAGTTTAAAAGTAGGGTCCGAAGCAGGTGAAAGAGTGAGTACAGGCTGTCTGGGTCAAGAACATTCTAGGTTGTTCTAAACTGTGACTGAAATCTGGCCTGGAACTCTGTATCTTATACAGACCCTACTTTTGAAAACTGAATATTGCAAATTCGCTAAAAATACAAGAGATACTTCTATTTCAAAGTCTGTATGATGATCTTAATGCATGAGTTCTGATGACTGCCCCCAAATGGCAGCTGTTGAAATTATACGTAAGAGAACTTGGTTGTTTAAGGAAAGCACAGAACAGAGAAGAACTTGTTTAGCGAGGATTTTCTTAAAGAAACAAACTCCTGTAATCACTAACCTGCTTCATCTGGTAAGCTTCTCAGTTCTAAACCACTAGCACGCTGTTATGCAGTGATTTTCTTTCTTTTCTTTTCTCTCTTTTTTTTTTTTTTATCCTTTGTTGCCAGTTGAATCGAAGTGACAGTGACAGCTCAACCCTGGCTAAAAAATCACTGTTTGTGAGAAACTCCACCGAACGGCGCAGTTTGAGGGTCAAAAGGGTATGTATTCCTTTCGCAACATCTCACTGTGTCCGACCAACCCAGAACCACAGATCGTGAAGCATAAGTACCAGAACTCTTGAGCATCATTGCTGCACACTCGTGGACTATTGAATGAGGCCACTATACTTCCAGAAAGACACAGATGTCGTGTTAGTTACGGAGATGGAGGGAGGGTGCCCCGGAGAGCGGCCACTCGGTGCTGATTTGGACCCTGTGCTAATTAAGCCAGGAAATTCACTCTGCGGTATCCATGGAGAGGGGGCTTGCCGAATGGTTGATGGCTGCTAGGTCCCCACCCCACATCTGGCTCTGGAGCAGTTGTGGGAGTAGTGTAACACCCAGTACCTTTTTGGAAGGACCGATGTTCTGGTACAGGAGTGCACGGTTTTAGTAACTTGCTTGAAAACAGATATTTCGGGAAGGTTAAGGTTAACGTGGACGGGAAATCTCCAGCTGACCTGGGGACGTCGGGCTCTGGACTGGCCTTAAAGGATGAGTGTGAGAGAATGTTTAAATACGTTAAAAGGTTGGACTGTTGGGGTACTTCAACAATTCCCGCTTACTTACAGCTGAAATACTGATGGAGAGTTATTTTCCTGCTAATAATTTGTTTAGTAATTTATTAAGCCATCGTATTGCAGCTTAGATGTGTCGTTTAAGTGAGGACGAAGCATCGTGTGTGCTGAGCGAGGCAGACGTGGCCGCAGGAGTTTCCAGTCTACAGAAGGCGTCCAGGGAGCACACAGGGCTGGGAAAGGTGCCTGAGTGAGAGAGAAAGGACTGAGCTCATCTGGTTGTGGGAATCTAAAAGGCTTGATGGGGGAGGTCTGTGGCCTTGACCCCTGTATGAAATTTTAAAAGAAGATGGTAATTCTGTGGGAGGTGGGGAGGAGGGATACCTGCGCGGTCTTCCCAGTGCAGTAACTTCGCGTTTACAGCATGAAAACTGGGATGACAGGAGTAGTTACACCATGGAAATCAGCAAATTCTTACAAACCCAGGCTGCTGCTCCTTTTTTTTTCTGAGAGAGAGAGAGAGAGAGAGAGAGAGAGAGAGAGTCGGTGCACCTGCACAAGCATGAGAAGGGCAGAGAGAGAAGGAGACAGAGGATCCCAAGCAGGCTGCGTGCTGCCAGCCTGGAGCCTGATGTGGGGCTCGATCCCACGACCCTGGGATCATGACCTGAGCCGAAATCCAGAGTTGAATGCTCACCTGATTGAGCTACCCAGGCGCCCCCGACCGGTGCTTTTTTCTGCACCCGTGCCCCCACCCAGAGCTGCTTGTTAAACGTCGGCCAGCACAACACCGCACGCGTACACATAACCACTAGGAAGGATTTCTTATTCTGAAAAAAAGTAATACGGCCAAAGCACGTGTGGTGATTCTGCTGTGTAATAAGTTTGTTAGAGCAGAGACCGAATACAGGGGACCTAAGAAGATTATAAAATGTTCGAGAATGTTACAGCAATATGTGTGTGACGAGGAGGAGGGGGTACAAGCTATGCAGCCCTGAAACAGGAAGAGGGACAGCAGGCCTCCCTCTGCCATCTGTCATGAGCACCCCTGTCGTCCAGATCTTCAAGCCCGAGTACTTCTCAAATTTGAGTCCCTCCTCTCTCGCATCAAAGAGTACCAGTTTTTACTCTTATTTTCCATTCCCACTGCCAGTGGTCTGGACAAAAAATACCCTCTTTGTTTCCCCTCTGCTTATGCAACCTTCCCAGCCTCTTCTGACTTCCTTTCGTCAAGTAGGCGTGACCAGCTGTGAGTGGCCTCTCCCTTCCTGTGGCACAGAAGGCGCTACCTCACAGCTCACGGCTGGACGTCTTCAAGGTCAAGGACTGGGTCTTCTCTCCCTGGTGTGTGGCCCACAGCCAACCCCCCACCCCTACCCAGCAGACATTTATTCACACGTATTCAATCATTGTTTCTTGGCAAATGGGTAAGATTGGCCCCAGGAAGAGCACCAGTGACTCGCTGGTGAAAGTGGCTGTTAGACAGTGGGAACTCGAGGAAGGGGTTGGGGTTTGAGCATATCGACGGGGGAGGCGCTCAGACTCTCAGCCGCGCCGAGCAGCTGCATTCTGGCTGGCGCTTCCAGAAACGAGGGCCCGAGGAGTGAGCAGTGGGGTGCCGCCATGTGTCCTGAGCTGGAGGGAGCGTAAGTTTCTTGTGTTTGTTTTGCACAGAGGGCAGGCGCCGGGTGGTAAAACGGTCAGGCTAAGTGAGGCTTGTGCTACGGCAACAACTTCACAAAGCCTCTGCGGTCTGAACCAACACGGGTTCGTTTCTTACTCAGCTGCTTGTTCATTGCCGGCTGGCTAAATGCTCTGCTCATTTTGTCTTCCCTCGGGACCCGAGCCGACGAGGCCTCCACCCCCGAATCTTTGCCGTCCCTCTAGCCGGGGACGGAAATGTCCACACGTCACACCGGCCTCGAAAGGCTGCCGCCTGGCGGTGCCCGGCACCGCCACTCACCTCTCCTCGGCCGCTGGCGCCTCCCTGCCCGGGAGCACGGAGACGTGCCAGGAGGGACGAGGAGCCAGATGGCCACCACCAACCACCATAATGAGGGTGTTGTGCTGTTCTGTCTTCTGACCCTGCAGACGGTGTGCCAGCCCGTCCTGAGAAGAACGGCGCAGGAACGGCCCGTGCGCACATCCCTGGACCTAGAACTGGACCTTCAGGCGTCTCTCACCCGGCAGAGCCGCCTCAACGACGAGCTGCAGGCCCTGAGGGGCCTGAGGCAGAAGCTGGAGGCGCTGAAAGCTCAGGGGGAGACTGACCTTCCACCGGGCGTGCTGGAGGACGAGCGCTTCCAGAAGCTCCTGAAACAAGCTGAGAAACAGGTACAGGTCTCCGTGTCCCCGCTGGCCCCGAGGGGCGTGCAGAGATGGGTGCTAAAGCCTGTCCCGTGGAAGGTCCCCAGCTTACACTCACTTTGACAAAGTCTGCAGGTGCTTTTCCTAGAACTCGGAACTCTTTTTTCCCCTTGTCGTAGGCCTATTTTTTTTTTTTTTTTGACCTAGGATATTGCTAAGAGAGCAGCACTGCCACCCCCCCAGGTAGACAGCAGGTCCCCCGACTACTCCGCCCCCACCCCTCCGGCCACCTGCCGGCCGGGAGCATGGCCTCGAGGGGGAAGTGGCCATCCTGTTCCTGCTCCGCGGTTCTCACGGTCTCAACACGAGACTGGGCAAAGAAACTCAGTGGAACTTTTCACATCAGTGACAGATTTCATCTGAATCTTCTGAGTAGCCCTTTAGGACTCATTAACCACCTCAACCGTTAACGCCTTGTCAATTTGAAGCCTTCAGAATTTTCAGTCTTTCTTCCCTTCAAAAAAGATCACACGTCCCATATTGGCATTTTTGCCTCTCACCCCACAAGTAACCGTACAAAATAAGATCCGATCACCGATTAAAAACTAGGGTGTTGTTAAGGGAGTATTTCTATTGTCCTGCCACCTACCTGCAACCAAATTTTTTTGGAGCCTGCTTTGTTGGTTTATTCTCTAAAATTTAGAATTCGTATTTGGGCGTAAGAGAGTGCGTCCGCAGCCGTGTGTAACGTACAAATAGAACTTCCCACGTAGCCAAAATATTACAAGTGCCAAAACATTAGTCTCTTTCAATCACATTTGATGGAAATCCGAAATAGATTAGAAACTTTCTTAAACTAATAGAAATTCTTGTCCATAGTATAAACTTCCCTTTTTTGGCCCCTCGTTGTTATTTGGTCACTAATGTGTGATACTATGGAGAAACTGAGTCATTTAATTGACTAGCACTACTAATCCTGGATGGAACTCAGAAACTTAATGAGTTTTAGGGATCAAACTGATCCCAATATTTTTTTAAGGAAAGTCCAAGCAACAAAACATATCTCGCATCTGTATTATGTCCCAACCGACAGACAGAAACCTGGGCATACAGTAGAACTTCATTAAGTATCTGTTCAGTGGGGAGTTGAATTATACGCCCTACGATTGGTACTTTAGAGACTACCAGGGTGATTGGACGCTGTCATGCCCTCCTAGGGCTTGCGGTTTGGTAAAGGCGATGAGCCAGATAGACCAGGTCCTCAAGAGAAATCACTTTCTAGCGAGGTCGGGAGAGGTTTCATGGAGGAAGTGGCAAAGTGGTCTTGAAGGTGAGTAGTGGGACTTCATCCACCGCGGTGGGGAGGCCAGCAGGCACGGGAACCCGCAGTAGTCAATGTCCGGGGTAGCTCATGACAGCGAAGGGAGAGCCCAGAGCCTGGCTGTCCCTTTGCCTAATGGAAAATTGCATTAAAACCCGAAGTCACCAACTCTTACATTTGTCACCTTGATAATAATAACCATTGCTTTTATTCTCTTGAGTCTTTCGACTCACCATTAGCAATCATTTCAAAGTCTTGGTTAACACTGACCAACTTCAATATCATGGAGAAGCGTCACAGACCTTTGACCCCTAAAGGTCAAAGGCTTTCAAAGCTGGATTAGAGTTTTACAACTACAGATTTAAACAGAACCTTGCATCTTTAGGGGTTTTTGTTGTTTGTTTTTGATTTGCCACAGTCTGAAGTTCTAGATCCTTGGGTAGCAATAATTATAAAAACTTTGGGACTTTGTGCACTTCATGTCATATTGCTAAATTCATCCATGAATCGCTTGGACCATTATTCTGGTTTGTTTCGACTGCTTTCTAATCTCCAATGTGTAGAGAAAAGTTCAGTACAGCTAATGTTGGTTATTTGAAAAAAACTAAAAGAAAGAAACAAAAGTGGACAAAGCTCTGGCAAGATCCACGAAGAGAAGATCCACATAAAGACAACTATAAAAGGAAAGAGGGATAGAATTACAGGTAAATTTGAGATCTAAAAGATAATGAATAATATCAAAGATAAAGGCCCACAATTTGGACAAATATCTAGGAAAATATAACAAACTAAAACTGATGGAAAGGGGGAAAAAAGATTAAAAACCCTATACCTCTTTAAGAAATGAAAGCAGTGATTAAAAATCTATCCACAATGAAGACATAGGTTTAGATGTTCTGTAGGCAAGTTCCACCAAACTTTCAAAGAATAGATTATCTCAATTTTATGTAAACTCTTCCAGATGCTAGAAAAAGAGAGAACATTCCACAACTCATTCTATGTGACCAACAACCCTAATACCAAAACTAGACAAAGATATTATCAAAAAGGAAAATCATAGGCCAGTTTCATCCATAAGTATAGAAGTAAAAATCCTAAATAAAATATCAGTAAATCTAATCCAACAATATATTTAAAAGATACGACATTTTGGGGCACCTGGGTGGTTCAGTCCGTTGGGCGTCCGACTTCGGCCCAGGTCATGATCTCACGGTTCGTGGGTTCAAGCCCCACATCGGGCTGTGTGCTGACAGCTCAGAGCCTGGAGCCTGCTTCGGATTCTGCGTTTCCCTCTCTCTCTGCCCCTCCCCAGCTTGTGCTCTGTCTCTCAAAATAAATAAAAACGTTTTTAAAAAATTGAAAAAAAAAAAAGATACAACATTTTGACCATGCTGAATTGTGCAAGGCTTTCTTCACATTAGAAAAATCTGTTAGTGCAACGAATCCCCTCAGCAGATTAAGGAGAAAAACCACTGGATCAACTCAGTCGATGAAAGAAGTGTATTGACAATCGTCAGTGTCCATTCGTGTTTAAAACTCTTGATAAGTTAGGAAGAGAAGACTTCTTTAACTTGATAGAGAGTAACCTAAAGGAAATAACGGTCCTAAAGAGACAAACACTGGAATCCTCACCTTTAAAATCAGATGCAGGCGTTCAACGCTCTTCTGCTCAACATTGGATTGGAAATTCTAACCAAAGTAAAGCAAGAGAAAAGTGGAAGCAGAAGGATTGAAAAGGAGGAGATAAAGCTATCACCACTGGCAGGCACACCTGGATCGTGTACGTTAAAGATCTGCAAGTGACTACGAGGAAGAAGAGAGTCTAACAAGAAGCATAAGTAGAATCATCTACAAAAGTCTGTTGCATTTGCTGTATGCCAACCGGAAACAACTAGACACTTTACTTACGAAGATGTTTTTTACCACGGTGTCAAAGAATATCAAGTGTCAAGGAATAAATGTAACAAAAATTTGCATTACAGTGAAAACTTAATAACCTTGTGAGAAGAGCAGAGGCGAAAACAACCTCTGAATTCATGGAGACGTATATGCCACATTCATGTAGAACAGAGGTCAGCAAACTTTTCCTGTAAAGGGCCGGAGAAGAAATATATCACTACCTCTCAACTCTGCCATGCAACCACAGGAGTCGCCATGGACCAGGTGTACCCGAATGGCCCGTGTTCCAAGAAAACTTGGCAAACACAGGTGCAGGCCACAGTTAGCCATCCCCCGATCCGGAGGAGGAGTTTTTATTGTGGCTGTAGTCGATTCTCGCTAAAATGTATACAGATTCCATGTCACTCCAAGCAGAATGTCTACATGCATCTACATGGAAATGGATGAAATTAATGGAAGAAAAAGGTCAAGGAATAGCCTTGAATGCTGTGATGGGGGGCCACCAAACGCTTCTTGAGAGGAGGTTTCTTTGGGAAGCCTGTGGTAGGGATGTGTGTGTGACATCCCTAGGGCTAGTGTGGGAACCCCCACCCCCACCCCCACCCCGTCCATTTTCCGCAAAATACAACGAAAGGAGCTTGGGCGACATCTAAGCTGTCTAATCCTGATTGGAAGAAACGGGATCAAAGCATCTTTCCAAAGATAAAAGTATTGTAGATGCACTGTTTCTAAGTGAGCTTTTTAAATCTTTCATCATATAGAATTCTAAGACTTTTACTGGTGTTACTAGAGGATTCAAGGTTTGCAGGTTTTTCGGGTGACTCTTGTTTTCCTTCCTCGTTAAAGAAATCCTTAGCACAAGTGGATGGAAACGGGGAGGGCTGTAGAACAGCAACCACGGAGATCTTCAGGGCCAGCCTAAGCGCGTTGCTGAGCCTCTAAAAACCTGAGTGTGTCTGTTCTCAGCTGCAGAAAATTCCGGGAGGGGTTTCCTGGGGAACTTGAGCAGAACTGTTGCCTGCAAAAGAGAAACAGCTCTTGAGTGCGAGTCTTTTCTCTCCTGGGTGCCTCTGGCCTAGCGGGTGAGCTCCCGCATAAATCCCCCAGGGCATTGGCGGGGCCACCCCCTGTATCACGATGCCACCACAGGGGATGTTCCATCTGACCTTGGCAGAGGTCTCCTCTGCCTCATGAAAGCCTGCTGACTTTGCTTACCAGCCAAGATTTTATCCTGTTTGGAGTTTTGCTTGTCCCTTACCCGCCACTAGAGCACACAATTGCCCCTGACTTGCTGGTGGATGGGTAAATAGAGCATAGACAGGATGAGGACAGTCGGTGGCCCCAGCGTAGCTCAGCCACCTGAGGCCTAGTCCCCACCTTCAGGGTTAGGCCCGGCCGTGGTGTGGGCATCTTGGTCTGGGCTGTGCCTCCAAGCTCCAGGAGTACCAGGGTTCAGGGCTGTTATCAGGTCAAACCCAGGGACTTAGGTAAGACACCGCTTTGTGCGTGAACCTCAACAGTTCTGAGAGACGGTTCTGAAACAGGGATTTATGCTGTTCTGATCCCAGCATCCCACGTAATGTTCATAGTCACGATCTAGGAAAATAATGCCCGTGATACAGAGAAAAGTGGCCTGCTCACGCTTTCCAGGCTGCCGAGATCCTTGACTGCCCTCTGTTTTCAGACCTGCCGATCGGCCCCTCTTCCTGTTCTCACTGGCAGAAGTAATCCTAGGAACGTCAGGCAGATCTCCCAGGTGTAATACGAGGTTGAATTAAATTCCCTTGGAAGTGGCCTCTCTGAAAACTGTTAGAGCTCGGTCATTCGGGCAGCCATCTGTGTGATGTGGGTGGTAGTTTCACCTCCCGTGTCCTAATTATCAGCGTTTTGATTGTCCCTGTGGTAAGCCACCGTCTAGGAAGCAGGCGCTGCTGAACCACTGGCGGCCGCTCTCATCTCTGCGTCTGCCCCAGGGCCACCGTCTCCACGAAGGTGCTGCTGTGGGTGTGTGAGGTTTTTGCGGGCCTCAGACCCCAACACAACCCAGCACACTTCTGTCCAGAGCCGCGTGTCGCTGGCCTGGCCAGCCGAGTTCACTTGCACGCCACGTTGGATGCATTTGCCCCCAGAGTGGGTCTTCTCCTACCACCGGGTGACGCTCACTGAGAGAAGGCGGGAGCTGGGCGCCCGGCCTTACCGCTGCCCAGGGACCCTTCAGAGTCCTGGGCCTCGCCTGTCTGCTGTGGGGAAGCAAAGATTCCCCGTCCCTGGACGCTTGTCCAGCGCAGGATAGAAGCACGTCTCGTTCTGGCTTTGGGAAGTGTCTTAGAGGAGTGACACTTGAGAATTCTCTCTTGTGAAATGGTGGTTGGTTTTTATATTAATCTGCAGTTGTTTAGTCATTACACTGTACCCACTTATGCATGATTCTGGCCTCATAATACGCTACTGATGATTATAATCATCCTTACAGAAGTTGCATTGATGGTTTTGCTTAGAAATTTAATTATATCTTAATAGAGGTTTTCTCATCTGTGTATCTGATGAAGCAGTGCCGAGTTGGGTTTGTAATCAGCACGCACAGAGAGATCCCGGGGGGAGAGAGGAGCCCAAGGAGGATTCGCTGGAGACTGTGCAGAGCAGGAGATAAACACCCCTTCCCCCCCCCCCCCCCCCCCCCCGTCGCTCTGCGCCACCCACGGGCCGCCGCCCGGGGAGCAGGGAAGGAGGAAGGAGGTGGCGCCTTTGTGGGTGCCAGGCAATCCCATGGCACGTTAGGGCTTCAACAGGGAAAACCCACTGCAGGGACTGGAGGCTCGGAGAAGGGACACGAGGGGAGGCTGTGCCTTCGTGAAGTCCCCGGGGCCCCACAGGGAGCTGATGTCCCCCGAGGGCAGCGGGAAAGGATGAGAGGGCCTGGGCTGACGTGTTAGGAGTGTCGGATTCAGAGAGAGACTATGGTTTTCCAGTTCTCGTCGGGAAAATCCAGCGGGACGAAGCAGGGGTGTAGCCAAACAACTAAGGGCCAATAAGAGCTGAGGTAGTTGTTCGTCTTTATCACTTTTTTCTTCAAATGTCCATGCCGTCGCTGTTATTTCCTAGATTGTTACTGTGGACGTCAGATGCGGATTCTATTAATAGCGCAGGACGCACTCCTTTGCTGGGGAGTTGAAGTTCACAGTGAGCAGCATGCTATGCTTGTGTGCACAATGCAGGGATAGCTCTCCACCCAGCCTCCTGATAGTGAAAAACCCTCCGGTAGACATTGGGGGCCTCGGTGAGCATCCCAGTGTGAAGGAAGAGAGTGACTGTGACAGCGAGGCTGGCCGGGCCCTCCCTCCCCTGCGCTGGCTCTGTTTTCTCAGCGGGCCCCTTCCTTCCTGCCGCAGCTCCCTCCCGTGTTTCTAACAAAAATATGAACACAGATCCGCCTGAGAAAATGCCATAAAAAGGTGCCTATCTTCGGCTTCTGTGTTCTCCGTGCTCAGGTGGAGTTTCACATCCTCACCTACAAAATAGGAGGATGGGACTAGATGACTCCCAAGACCCCTGGTAGCGGCAAACTCTGTGATCTGTTTGTTTGCGATCGAATCCAGCACGTTCCCAGGATGAGCGAAGGTGCTGACCAGCAGGTGCGCCTGGAAGGCCACGTGGCCCAAAAGCCAGCCCTTGAGGGCACGTGCCGGACCTGGACGACTCGGAAGTCTGCGCCGAGCTGGGCTCCCCGCTTCTCCACCTGAAGGCGCCCCCCAGTCGGCCCTCCCACTGGTCGCCGGGGCAGCGCTTGCGGCCCCCGCGGTCCCCGCACCTTGACCCACGCCCACCTCGGGGCCGTTCCCGCCGCCGCCGCCGCCGCAGCGGGAAGACCGCGCCCCCGGAGCCCGGTGTGCCCTGGCCCCGGGTACAGTGATGGGGGTCCCGGGGACGGGAGTTCTTCCTCACGGCTACCAGCCCTGCTCGTGTGGGCCGCTTGAGTCGCGGACCTCGCTTTCCCACCACCCAAGTTCGCGGCAGCCTCGCCCGTGAACACGCGGACGGTTCCGGCGGCGTCCCTTTTTCACCGCGGCCGCCAAAGTGGGCAATCGCGGCGGACTTCCCCGTCCCGCCGGCCCGTTTCCGCACCCACGTCGCTGTGCACACGCGGACACGCCGGCACGCACGCCCGCCGCCTTCGGCCCGGCTGCCCCCTCGGGGTGGAGATTTGTCAGATGCGCGGCGGCAGGGCCATCAAAGGCGTGCCGGTGAGCGCTGAGCCTGCCAACCGCCACGAAAACTACAGCGCCCGGAAGAGCGGTTCGTTGAAGGCAGCGGCAGGGCCTCGATCCACCTCCGTCGCCCGGAAACCCGCCGGGGCCCAGGGTCGCGCCCCATAGCCCCCCGTCCTTCGTGGCCGGAGGTCCGTTTTGCAGCTCGGAATAAAAACCGACGCAGAGCCCGTGGCTTCGCGTGTCGCACGACGCCCTTGGGCAGCGGAGCAAGAAACGCAGGGCTGTAGATCACGACGGGACTGCGCTCCATAGGCCGGTGGGCTTCTTAACGCGGCTGTGGCCAAATCACCGGACGTTTCCGCAGGCCAGGCTCCCGTGGCCAGGCTCTTCTGGAATCTGGGACGTCGGAAGTGGCTTCCTGTGCCGGGCCCCGGGCAGCTCGGTCACGACCCGTTGGGGGAGAGGCGAGAGGGGTGCCCAGGAAGGCTTGGCGTTTTTCCAAAAGAGCCTCGTGTTGCTTCCGCAGCAGAAAGTTCTTGTTCTTCCTCAGGGTGATTTCCCTGTCAAAATGCCTTTTTTACAGCTTAAAATGATACAGATGTTAACATATTTTTTTTTTTAAGTTAGAATCTGCTGAGAAAATGACGTGTCAAAGATACTAAATACACGTCGTTGGACAGAATAAATCTTAATGGTCGCAGGGAAGTATCCGGCATGGAGAGGTAACCGCCTGAAAGTTGGCTACCCTGGATGGTGAACAGCTGACAAAAACTTTATGACACATTCTGTCGCCCAGATTTTTAGAGAAAGATACACACACAGAGATCAATGTAGTTTTCAGTGAAGTGTGTTCTTGCACAGCGGGGAAAGGAACGTGTGCCACGGTCAGTCTTAACTTCGCACTTTCTCAGTGATTTCGCAGCGACCGCAAACATGCTAGTAGTTGACAGTCAGCAGACGTCAGGCTCCGTAGAGAGACCATCTCACCAAGGCCTTCACCAGAGAGCAGAACAGGCCCCCGCACTTCCATTCCTGCGGAAGGCACCCAGAGGCACAACAGGATCCGGGGAGCCCGTCGTTCATTCTGATCTGATAAAAGACATCCTGGGGAACCTGGCCCAGCTTTTCTTACTTAAGCGTAGCCGGCACGTACCTTCCTCGTCTGGCCTCTCGCGATCTGCCCATTACTTAAGTCAATAAGCCGATGGCTATTTCAAGATTGGTTTATTCACGTTGTAAGTTGCCAAGAGCTAGGAAAACTGGGCAGACTCTCCAGTCTGCTCAGCAGTTCACCACTGTGATGGAGACCGCAGCACGGCAGAAGCCAGGGGCTTCTCTTTACCGAGTCCGCCGCTCCTTCTCTGGGACCTCACGAAGCACGAGTGACAGCTACCCGGCCTCGTCAATGGCAAGATAATCAAGAGAGAATTACCGCTTGGCAAATAAAGGCCACTTTCCTAAACAGAATCCTCCAAATCAGGGAATGGGGAAGGGGGACAGTGAAAAAGATCCGGCAAAGGGATCCTTTGCGGTGACAGATGCCAGCCGCTAACTGCAGGGGACGAGGAATGCCCTTGTGCTGGACATGTAGCTTCTCACAGAGCCGTGTGAGTGTGATTGATTCTTCATACTCACGTACTGAATAAATAAATTTTCAAAAATCTCATCTTTCCTAAGAGTGCCTCAGCATTTTTACTTTCAAATTTTAAATGAGTTAGTACACTTACACTTTGAGAACAGTTTGAGATTTAAAAAGATTCTCAAAAAAATTAACATACGCTTATTATAACAAGTCAAATAGTAACAGAACTGTTAACCCTCCTTGAAGCCTCTGTTAACCCTCCTTGAAGCCTCTTTCCCTCGGGGTATTTGTGCCTCTGGCTCTTTGTTAGCCTCTAGGGTTAGTTGAAAGGGTTACACAAAAATAGGGTCATAAAGACAAATTGTTGCAAAACTTGTTTTTCTCTCTTCCTCCCCCCCCCCCCCCACTACTTAATTCTATATTCTTATACAAACAACAGCTTTGCTGGGGCGCCTGGTTGGCTCAAGTCGGTTGAGCGCTTCAGACTCTTGATTTCAGCTCGTGTCTTGGTCCCAGGATCGTGGGATCGAGCCCTGCATGGGGCTCCGTGCGGAGCATGGAGCCTGCTTAAGACTCTCTTTCTCCCTCTCTCTGCCCCTCTTCCCTGCTTGCACTTGCCCTCTCTCTAAAATAAAATTTAAAAAAGAATAGCTTTCCCGGGGCACCTGGGTGGCTCAGTTAGTTAAGCATCGGGCTTCAGCTCAGGTCATGATCTCTCAGTTTGTGAGTTTGAGCCCCGCATCTGGCTGTCCGCTGTCAGCGTGGAGCCTGCTTCGAATCCTCGGGCTCCCTCTCTCTCTGCCCCTCCCCTGCTTGTGTGCTGCTCTCTCTCAAAAACAATAAACATTAAAAGGAAAAAAAAAAAAAAGAACAGCTTTCCATATTAGTAAATGCTGCTGTAATTCATTATTTTTAAGGCATTCGCTTGGTGGCTATGTCATAATTATTTAGTTATTCTAATGACAGTTTCCCAGATTTTTGGTTATGGACAATGTGCAAATGAGCATTCCTGTATCTTTCTGGGTTCAGTAGTGTTTCCAAAGTTTAAATACCTAGTAGAAGAGTTGCGGGTCCTGAGAGCTTGGCTGTGAACCACGGTCAACGGTCTTGTCTCTGCCACGTCTGATGACCTCGTCCTTCCACTTCCTGGCCTTGACAGTGTCTGAAACAGCGGGCGCGTGTGGGAAGCCAAGACCCTTGCAATCCCCTTTTTGCCAACACCAGTTTATCTCCTAAACGTTATAACTGCCCAAGTTAGGAACAGGAGGACTTGGCTTTTTCGAGCGCAGAAGGTTCTCCGTGGTGGGAGTGTCCAGTCAATTTAGACTGCAGGCTGCAGGCTAGCGCCCTTAGCAAAGCGGTTTTTCCTTCCCTTTCCTTGTGCCAGTGCTGACTTCTGGCCTGAGTTGATCCTTCTCTAGTAAGACTTCGCTCCAAGCTACAAACAAACACAGACTTTCCTTTACAGTTCCGGCTGCTACCACCGTGACCAGTGGCCTCCACTAAGCAGGGCCACATTTTACATTCTGTCACTGGAGCGCAGCACTTGGGAGGTCATGGCGAGAGAGGCTGACCAGTGCTGGGGCGGGGGGTGGGGGGCTCCCAAATGAGCTGAGTCTCCCCAGCCCCTAGCTCCCCTCCCCCACCCCAAAACCCCCTTCGTGGGGCGGGGTAGGGCGGGACGGCAGTTGTGACTCCAGATGCTTCTTCCTGGCTCAGGAGCGGCACAGCCCTC
The DNA here is from genome assembly GCF_028018385.1 of Neofelis nebulosa. Taxonomy (NCBI): domain Eukaryota; kingdom Metazoa; phylum Chordata; class Mammalia; order Carnivora; family Felidae; genus Neofelis; species Neofelis nebulosa. Next base: position 15,131,245 of record NC_080784.1, read on the forward strand.
TCACCCGTGGAGGCTCAGGCGTTGGCACATCCGCCTTGCTGTCCCTATGATTCCAGTCCCGAAACTGTTCACAGTGTGGCAGGCGAAAATGGTAGCACTTTGGTGACGCGCGTTGATTTGCCATTAGTGTTTATTCCGTGCGATGCCTGCTCCTGCCCAGTGTCCTTTTTCCTGTTGTGTTTTTCTCCTTGGAAGGCCTTTTAGACACCTTGCTGTTATTTGAGTTAAAAATGGTTTCGTTCATTCTGCCATCTGCCTTTTGAACACCTTTCCGATGACAGAAGTCCAGATGTTTGTTTGAGTCTAAATGCGTCAGTTTCCATTTTCTGACTTTCTGGAGAGCTGTGTTGGCAGTAACCACTGGAAAAAACCCAAGGTGGTTCTAAACCTTTTGAGACTTACTGAGGCCTGTTAATCTTTAAAAGATGGTCACCGGGGCACCTGGGTGGCGCAGTCGGTTAAGCGGCCGACTTCAGCTCAGGTCACGATCTCGCGGTCCGTGAGTTCGAGCCCCGCGTCGGGCTCCGGGCCGACGGCTCGGAGCCTGGAGCCTGTTTCTGATTCTGTGTCTCCCTCTCTCTCTGCCTCTCCCCCGTTCATGCTCTGTCTCTCTCTGTCCCAAAAATAAATAAAAAACGTTGAAAAAAAATAAAAAAAAAAAATAAAAAAAAATAAAAGATGGTCACCTAAAAACCCGTTTTCCCCAAAGACTGACACGCATTCATTCAGACTGCGTTAGCTGTGCCCCCACTGTGTGCAGTGGAATCTCCCACTGGGGATTCTGGCACTGAGGGGGCCAGACAAGTCCCCACCCTGAAGCCACTTGAGAAAGTAAGGCAGGGGCAGGGTGCCTCGAAAAGAATCTCTAGTCCCTGTGCTGCCCATGGGTATCACTGAGAAAATGGCCGATGCTTAGTAAGATGTGCCAAAAAGAGCTTAAGACACGGATTGGAATAAACCAAGTCACAGCCCATCTTGTCCAGGAGAAAAGTGACAGTTTCTGTTGAAATTAGAGCTGCAAGGCGTGGGTTCCCTCCAGCACGAGGCAGCTTCCCAGAGCGTGCTTGGCCGGCTTGCTTTCCCCAACACCCTGGCGAGAAGTAGGAGGGAAAGCGAAGAGGAAAGTTACCCTGTATCACCACCCCAAACTGTGTTTAGACTTCCTTTTCTTAAAGCAGCTTTCCAAACAAATGCCAAAAATCAGCACACATATTTATTAGATCTCACTCTCCCTCAGAACGCAAAGTAATTTGAATTAGATTTTTGTTTCTGTCAGGTGCGGACAACTACTGTTTTGCATTAAGTACACGTTGACAAGACTGCTTCTAGACGACATTTCCCCTCATCTGAGTACGTAGGTCGCGTGAAGTCTGCAGCCACTTGATGTAATACAGTTCATTGTATAACGCAACATCACGAGCAGCTTCTGCAAATATAGGCAGTTTTCGAAAACAAACCACTGGCTTCAAAATCTTTATCGAGCACTTGAACCTCTATAAATCATGTCAAACAGATGCAGTCCCTACCCTTTGGAAGCTTACGGGCCCATGTAAACAGCTCGGACCCCAAGGCAAACCATGAGCCAAAACCAAAATTAACAACCAGGCAGCCTCTTGGCTTCACCTGCAAGTGGGAGTCCGGGCCTTGGTGGAGGCCGGCGTCCACATGATGAATAAGCCCCATAATTCCCAAATAAGAAGGTAGGAAGAGTAGTAAGTAGCACGTTTATACCTAAGCCTCATTTCCTACTTCACAGTTTATTTATATAGCTAAGGAATTGTCTTTTTAGTTGATGTGCTTTTAAGCTCTAAGTATAACTGAAACAAAATTGTGATTAATTTTTCCCCGAGATAGTCGGGTAGTATAAAACATACCACACACACACACACACACACACACACGCAGATGTACTTATTGTGGATAGTTTTCAGAATACACAGGACATGCCTGTGTCCCCTCTACATCTGATTTAACCACATGTTCATTGATCTAGATGTTTAAATGCTAAATCCCAGGTGAATGAACATTGCAGCCTGGAAATAATTGAAACGTGAGATTCTAGAAGGTTAGTTCAATAATTACGCCCCAGCTATTAAATACAATGTTACGAAACTATTAAAAAGTTACGGACTTCCATTTCCTGGTCTGGCCTGTTAGGAGCTTAGAAGTCACTACTCTGCCCTAACAACAAGGAAAGAAGCTGAACAAACTGAAAAATCAACAGCTCTTCTTAGATCTGTCAAGAAGATGAAGTCACAGGTCAAAACATTGCCCCCCCCAAAGTAGAAAGACAGGCAGCACAGACAATGACCATTCACCAGAGCAGAAACTCCAAGGGGGCCAGTACTGGGTGGGGTCCGAAAGCCTGAACTGGAATTGGTGAACTGCGGGAGGTTCCTGGTCAACAAGCCTAAGACCTAAAACCTCCAGGGGGCAGCCATGGGAAGCCCCCCACCCCGCACTTCTGTGAATTTTCTGTCTAGGATCTCTACTAGGTCCTCAGGATCAGAAAAGAAAACCTGTGCTTCCAGCAGCGTGAGGGGAAAGCGACCATTCTGAAGTAGGCCGGAGCATTCTGCTAACAAGACCCACCCTCGGAGTAGCTAGAGTCTAACCTACAACGGTTTTTAAGAGAGCCTAACCAACTTGGGGGTAGGAAAATACCCACTCCAGCCACCCTGTCTCACCTAAGGGGGGGGGGGGGTTGGGGGACTGACAAGCATTTGTGAAGTTCTCATTTGGGGACACAGGCCCACCAAGAGACTGACCAGATTCAGACATGGCAGGGATGTTGGAATTATCAGACCAGGAACTTAAAACAACTGTGATCAAGGCTCTAAGGGCTCTAATGGGAAAAGTAGGCAACATATGAGAACAGATGGTCAATAACAGCTGAAAGAAAAAGGCAATTCTAAGAAAGAATCTAAATGAAATGCTGGAGATCAAAAACACTATCAAAGAAATGGAGAATACCTGTGATGGGCTTGTTACCAGACTAGATATGGGCTGAGAAAAGACTCTGAGCTTGAGGAGATGTCAGTAGAAACTTTCAAAACTGAAAATCAAAGAGAAAAAAGACTGACGGGGAAAAAAAGGAAGAGGGTATCTGAGACCTGTGGGATAATTACAAAAGGTAAAACTCACACACAGTGGAAGTACCAGAAGACAGAGAAAAACAGAAGAAATATTTAAAGCAAGAATGGTTGAGAATTTCTCTAAATTCATATCAAACACAAAACTACAGACCCAGGAAGCTCAGAGAACACCAGGCCAGCTAGATGCAAGAAACTCTGCACCTAGGCATGTAACATTCAAACCTCAGAAAATCACAGATACAGGAAAAAATCTTGAAAGAGGCCAAAGTGAAAGAACACTTAACTTATATAAGAACAAAGATAATAATTATACATACGACTTCTCAGAAGCCATGCAAGCAAGAATAGAGTGGGGTGAAATATTTAAGGTGTTGAGGTGGGGGGGTGGGGACAACACCAACTGAGAATTCTATACCCAACAAAATTATCCTTCAGGACTAAAGGAGAAATACTTTCTCAGACAAATGAAAATTGAGAAAATGTGTTGTCAGTAGACCTGCCTAGCAATAAATGTTAAAAGAAGCCCTTCAGGGATTAGGAAAATAGTGTAGGTCAGCAACTCAGATCTGTATAAAGAAAGGAAGAGCATTGAGGAAGGAATTAGTGACTGTAAAGTTAAAACTTTTATTTTTCTTATTCTTAAATGACCTAACAGATAACAGTTTGTTCAGAATAACAATAGCAACAATGTATTTCACATATATATGCTTACGTATAAGTGAAATGACTGACACCAATGATACGAGGGACAAGAGGGAGATATTTGGAATATTTTATTATTATATGGTACTTGCAGTATCCATAAAGTACTGTGGTGTTTTGCATATTACAAAATATTAGACAACCACTTAAAAGTTTAAAAAAGAAGTACAATTGACATGCTAAGAAAGGAGAGAAAATGGAATAATACAAGTTGCCCAATTAAAACCACAAAAGGCAGAAAAAGAGTAGAAGGCAAAAACAAAGAACAAGGGCAGTGACTAGAAAACAATAATAAATATGGCGGGTATCAATCCAGCCATATCAGTAATCCCTTTAAACATTGATGATCTGAATTTGCCAATTCAAAGAAATTGTCAGAGTTGAACAAAGGACAAGACCCGACTACATGTTGTCTACCAGAAACCAGTTTTATACATAAAACACATAGAGGCTAAAAGTAAAGGCATAGAGAAAAATATGCCATGCTAACACTAATCAAAACCAAATTAATCTGAGACAGACATCTGAGCATAAAAAGTGTCCGGTATAAAGAAGGTCGTTGTATAATGATAAAACAGCCAGTTTTCCAAGAGGACATAACATATCCTTCACGTGTACACACTTAGCCACCCAGCATCACAATATGTGAGGCAAAGACTGATGGAGCTGCAGGGAGGAACAAGTGCATCTACTTTTACTGTTGGAGACTTCAATGACCCCTTTTCAGAAATGGACAGAGCCCAGCAGCAGAAAGCCATCAAGGATGTAATTGAACTCAACCACACTATTAATGAGCTAGACACAACTGACATCCATAGACTACTTCATCCAACAACAGCAGAATTCACAATCTCCTCAAGCTCACATGGAACATTCATCAAGATAAACCACGTTTTGTGCCATAAAATATAACTTAAAAATGTAAAAGAATACAAATCATGCAGTGTCTACCCTCAGACCACAATGAAGTAAAACTAGAAATCAATAACGGAAAAATAGCTGGAAAATCCCAAAGTACTTACAGACCTATGACACATTGTTAAATAACACATGGGTCAGAAAAAGAAATCTCAAGAGAAAACATATTTTCAACTAAACGAAAGGCCAACTTATCAAAATTTGTCCAATGCGGCAAAGAGGAAAATTTATAGTAGTCAATGTATATACTAGAAAAGAAGAAAGATTTAAAATCCATAATCTAAGCTTCTGCCTTAGGAAACTAGAAAAAGAAGAGTAGATTAAATCCAAAGCAACCAGAAGAAAAATAATAAAAATTGGGCAGTTCTCAATTACATTGAAAACAAATCAATAGCAAGTTTGCAGGATACAAGGTTAATAGAGTCAATTGCTTTTCTGTATGCTAGTGATGAACAAGTGGAATTTGAAATTAAAAACAATACAATTAGCGCCCCCTAAAATGAAATACTTAGTTTTATATCTAACAAAATATGTATAAGACCTAAGTGAGGAAAAATACAAAACCTGATGAATGAAATCAAAGAACTAATAAATGGAGAGAGAGTTCATGTTCATGACTAGAAAGACTTAATATTGTCAAAATGGTCTTCCCAAATTGACCTATAGATTTACTGCAATTCCAATCAAAATCCCAGCAAATTATTTTGTGGATGTAGACAAAATGATTCTGAAGTTTACATGGGGAGAGAAAAGACGCATGATAGCTAACACAATATTGAAGGAGGCAGGGCTGTGGGACTGACATTACCCAACTTCAGGACTTCCTGTGAAGCTAAAGTAATCAAGACAGTGTGATACTGATGAAAGGACAGACAGATAACTGGAGCATAATAGCCCAGAAATAGGTCCACATAAATGTGGATACAGGCAACTGACCTTTGACAGAGGAGCAAAATCAACACAACGGGACAAGAGAGTCTTTTCAACAAGTCAAACAACTGGACATCCACATGCAAAAAAAAAAAAAAAAAAAAAAAAAAAAAAAAAAAAAAAATCTAGGCACAGACCTTACACCCTTAGCAAAAGTTAACTAAAAATGAATTGTAGGCCTAAATATAAAACACAAAACGATAAAAGTCCTGCAGTGTAACAACTTAAGAGAAAACCTAGGTGACCTCTGATATGGCAATGACTCCTAAGATACAACACCAAGAGCATGACCCATGAAGGAAAGAATTGGTAAGTTGAACTTCATTAAAATTAAACATTTCTGCCCTGTGTAAGTGTCAAGAGAAAGAAAAGACAAGTCACAGAGCGGGAGAAAATATCTGCAGAAGACACATCTGATAAAGCCCTGTTATCCAAAATATACAAAGAACTCTTAAAACTCAACAGTGACAAAATGAACAGCCCAATTAAAAAGCAGACAGGGGCACCTCGGTGGCTCAGTCTGTTGAGCATCCAACTGCGGCTCAGGTCATGATCTCATGGTCTGTGAGTTCAAGCCCCACGGAGCCTGGAGCCTGCTTTGGATTCTGTGTGTGCGTGTGTGTGTGTGTGTGTGTGTGTGTGTGTGTGTCTTTCTCTCTGCCCCTCCCCCACTTGTGCTCTCCCACTTTCTCAAAAATAAATAAACTTTGGAAAAAAAAAAAAAACTACTTAGAGCAGTGCAACCAAGAAATCTCTCCTGTTAACGTTTGCCAAATACACTTTCAATCTCATTCATCTTTCCAAACCTTTTTTCTTATATTAGCCATTTTAAAAACAGTTTATTGGAGTCGAATTTACATACGAGATTAGCTTCTTTTACTTAGTGATATACATGTAAGTATATCATGTGTTTCCATGTGTTTCTATGGCTTATAGCTCATTTCTTTTCAGCACTGGATAATATTCCATTGTTGACAAGCACCACGGTTTACCTGCCTGTCACTCACTAGGGGACATTTTGGCTGCACCCAAGTTTTGGCAATTTTTTTTTTTGGATTTCATTTTTAAGGGGCGCCTGGGTGACTCAGTCGGTTGAGCGTCCGACTTCAGTGCAGGTCATGATCTCATGGTTTGTGAGTTCGAGCCCCGTGTCAGGCTCTGTGCTGACAGCTCGGAGCCTGGAGCCTGCTTCGGATTCTGTGTCTCCCTCTCTACCCCTCCTGCACCTGCACTCTCTCAAAAGTAAATAAACATTCTTTGAGAGAGATTTCATTTCTAAGTAATCTTAACATGGGGCTTGAACTTACAACCCTGACATCAAGTATGCACGCTCTACAGACTGAGCCAGCTGGCATCCTCCCCCCGCAAGTTTTGGCGATTATAAAGGAAGATGCCATAAACATCTGTGTCCATAACTTTTCAACTCCTTTGGGTAAATACCAACAAGTATGACTCCTAGATCATACGGCAAGAGCATGTTTATTTAGGTTGGTAAGAAAACGTCAACCTGCACCTTAAACTTATACCACAGTATATGTCAATGGTATCTCGATAAAGTTGGGAGAGGGGGAAGAATTGAAAACAATGCCAAAGTGTCTCCAAAGAGGCTGTACTATTTTGCATTCCCACCAGCAGTGAACACGAGCTCCTGTTGTACCACATATTTGCCAGGATTTGGTGTGGCCAATGAACTGTCAGTGTTTTGGATTTGGGCCATTCTAATAGGCGTGTGGCCGTATCTGGTTGTTGTTTCAATTTGCATTTCCCTAATGACCTGCGACGCGGGGCATCTTTTCATATACTTATTTACCATCTGTGTATCTTTTTTGGTGAGGTGTCGGTTCAGGTCTTTTGTCTACTTTTCTTTAATCTTTTTTTTTTTTTTACATTATTTAACATTTATTTACATGTAACATTTAATGTTTGTTTATTTTTGAAAGAGTGAGCGCCACCAGGGGAGGGGGAGGGAGAGAGGGAGACAGAGGATCCGCCGCAGGCTCCAGGCTCTGAGCTGTCAGCACCGAGCCAGAACCGGGGCTCGAACTCATAAACCGTGAGATCATGACGCCGGAGTGGAAGTCCCAGGCTGGAGCCACCCAGGCACCCCGTCTTCATTTCTTTTCTGAGGGTTCTTAGGCTTTCCAGATGCAATAAAACGATCACATATTACCCGCGTAGTAAGATCTTTCAAATGCGCTGCAGTAAACTCGTCCCCAGCGGCGGCCGCGCCACACCTGCAGGGGGAGCCGCGCGGGACTGTCGCTGCGGAGGCTGCCCTCCCGGCTCAGCGCCCGAGCCCTCAAGCCTTTACACCCTGTCTCCGGGACTTTGTAATTAGCGTCCTGTGGGGGTTTGTTTTTATTTCCTTTGCCAGGCCGAACAGTCCAAAGAAGAGCAGAAGCAGGACTTGAACGCGGAGAAATTGATGCGGCAAGTGTCCAAGGACGTGTGCCGGCTGCGCGAGCAGAGCCGGAAGGTGCCGCGCCAGGTGCAGTCCTTCAGGTAAGCGGCCCGGGCCCGTCGGTGCTCCCGGACTGTCCTCCGCGTGGTCTCGGTTCGGCGGGAGCTCACGTCAGCAGTGACAGCGGGGGGACCGTATGTGCTTCCATTTGCTCCTTCGTGAGGTTACACCCCCCCCCCCCCACGACAGCGGTCCTGACCCGATGAAAGCCTGGCTCCCCAAGAACCCAGGGTGTCCCCGGCGCTTAGAAGCAGTTCGCACATCCCGCTGAGAAATCTTGACGCAAAATACGAAGAGGTATATATCTTTGGGTCTTGTGTTGTTCACTCATTCAACAGACGCCCCCCCCCACCAACCCGTGGACGTGGATGCCCCTCACCCTGGCCCCCCAGGCTGTGCTGGGCTTGCGCGGGGTTGGGGGGGATACACGCGGAGAGCCTGGGGCACAGGCCTGGGTGGGAGAGCCAGATACTCTGCCCCAAGCATGGGGGAGAGGAGGAGTGGAGGGGGGACAGTCCTGGTTTCACCTGCAATCAGGGGCCCCGTGTTCCCCGGCCGTCTGATTTGTCAAGGGAAGTTGGAAACAGGAGTCCTACGTGAAATATCTCAAATGTTAACATTGGCAACTGACTCTGGTATGTAAACCCCGCCTGAGCCAAAGAAATCCATTAGCAGGGAGTGTTCAGTTTGTGGTTCCACCTTAAGGCTTTCAGTGACATCGTGATCAGGCTTACTTGCCTTTTTTTAATTTTTACTTTGTATTTTTATTTTTTAAGAGTTTTTTTTTGTTTGTTTGTTTGTTGTTTTTTTTTTTTTTTATGTTTGAGATAAAGAGCAAGTGTGGGAGGGCAGAGAGAGAAGGAGAGAGAGAATCCCAAACAGAGCCGGGATCAAGAGGAGAAACCACAAGAGCCAGATGCGTGGGGAGGCGCCTGGGTGGCTCAGTCACTTGAGCGGCCAACTTCGGCTCAGGTCATGATCTGGCGGTCCGTGGGTTCGAGCCCCGCATCAGGCTCTGTGCTGACAGCTCAGAGTCTGGAAGCTGCTTCGGATTCTGTGTCTCCCTCTCTCTCTGCCCCTCCCCTGCTCGTGTTCTGTGTCTCTTTCTCAAAAATATGTAAACGTTTAAAAAATTAAAAAAAAAAAAAAAAGAGCCAATGAATGCTTAGCCGACTGAGCCACCCAGGCGCTCCAAGGGTTGTTGTTTTTTTTTTTAAGTAATCTCTACACCCAGCGTGAGGCTCGAACTCACAACCCCAAGATTAAGAGTCACTCACTCTATCAACTGAGTCAGCCAGAGGCCCATCAGTTGCCTTTTTTTTTAAGTTTTGCTTTTATCTCTTCTGGAATCGAACAAATCTAAAGGATGCAATACCACAAAAATAACTCATTCCAGTTTCCACAATTCTGTCATTCCCCCTTTCTTCTCTTCCCTTTCCTTAGTCTTTTGAGCTTTTCCACCTCAGTGCCTACTTCTTTGACCCCACACTTCCTCCACCATGTAGACAGACCCGTAGTTTCCCAAAGGAAGGCTGGTGCTGTATTCTTTTTTTCCTTTTTTTTTTCTTCTTTTTTGGCTTTGTTTTTCTTCATGGCTGCCATCGTGCCCCACATAATGTAACACATCCTCAGTAAATATGCATTGATAGGGTACTCTGTACGACATGAACATTACGTACCAAAGTGGATAGATTGCTCCTATCTTTCGTAACTATACAATCCCAAAACCTTATTTATTTATTTATTTATTTATTTATTTATTTATTTTTATTTATTTTTTTTTTTCAGTATTCTCCTAACCTCTGAAAACCATCCTACCCTGTTTTCTCAGCTTCTCCCTTTCGGGCTGTTTCTCCTGAGCGCTGTTTCGGGGCGCAGGACAGACCTGCCTTTACCACAGTCACGCTCTTTCTTTCCCTTTCATTTGGAGTCACGACATCACTCCACCCTTTCCTTAGCACGGTACTGATTTTAAAGGACTTTCCCGATATCACGTACTTCTCTACGAGGCCCTGAGAAGTTCCCTGGGACTTTGGACTTCCTGCATCCTTGACTGCCTAGTTCAGAAGCACTCCTAACTGACCCGCTGATGGTTTAAAAACTGTCTCACACTGGAAATGCAGGAGGGAACGTACTGCCTTTGTCTGTGGGTGATTTACCGTAAGCCAGAACTGCCCTTCTCCCGCATTACATCCTGTCGTAACAGGCAAAGACGATCTTGACCTTACGGGGTTCTGCCTAAGGAACAGATCCCCTATCCAGGCTGGCAGAGCTCTTGGGACTATTTTCCATGGCCACAGAGTGTTTTCAGCTTCCTCCTGAAGTCCATTTATTTCTCACCCCTACTCTAGGGAGAAGATTGCCTACTTCACCAGAGCGAAGATAAGCATCCCGTCCCTGCCAGCCGATGATGTGTGATCACATCCCTGAAGACATTACGTTGTCTCCTGTTCATTCTTAGGGAGGGTACAAGACTGAACGTTTGTTTTGCTTCGGGGGGTTCTTTTTGTAACGTAACCATCAACTCTTAAAGAGCTTTTATTTCACAGCAGATTTTCAACATGTTAATTTGTAAAGTATCTTGAATGTAATTCTTACATGTTTAAAAAAGAAAAGAAATCCGATAACCAAAACGGGCTGATCTGGTACACGAACGTCCAGTACCTGCGAATTGCCACCAGGCTGCAGTTTATAAAAGTGGAACGGAGGCCGTGCCCCGTGCACATCCCAGTGGCCAGCTGTTGAGAAATGGCTCGGTTTAGCAGAAGGTCATTTTTGCTTTTCCTTGGTTGTCCCGTGAGCAGACCGAGGATGGCAGCCGGCCGGGCGGTATTTTGGTACCAAGGGGCAGCTCTTTGAGTTTGAAGTCAAGCGTGAGTACGGTTCCGGCTCCGCCTGAAACAGGTGTCTGCGCTCACGTCCGCCACCTGTGTCAGAGCCCCTCGTTTCCTTAAAACAACTTCCTTTTTGTCCTTTTCTTTGAGTCTAAAGAAAGCAAACCGCTGGAGCAGTGCTCCTGGCCGCGGGGAAGGCCTTTTGATGGGTCACCTCCTGAGCGGGGAGAGGAAGGGGGAGAGCCGGGGACCCTACGCACACAAGTCACCTCCTCGGCAAGCACCTGCCGCCTCGGACGCGGCCCGGGCCCGCGTACGTGCTCCGAGGGCCATGCCCGGCCTGCGCCCTTGACGCCGCGTCCTGGGGGTGAGGCTGGTGCCCCGCACGGCACCGTGGTGGCCGGCGCTCTAAGCCCAGGGCGCGCGGGCGATGCGGAGGCAAGCGCGTCAGCACGTATCTGGTGAACCTGGGAGGCCCGATTGGATCAAAGTTGCCCAAAAAAAGATTTTTTAACTTTATTAAACAGATTTGTAACATTTACTAGAAACTATTTGGCAGCTCTCACGTTTAGGGGATCCTATCTGTAATTTGTGGCGAGGAGGCCAAGAGAAGAGTGTGCCTGGGGACATTATCAACTTGAAATATCAGCCAAGGCGGTTGGTTAAGAAAACAATTCTAGATGATCTCGTGTCGAGAGGGGAAAAAGGCTCTAGGTCGTCCGTGTAGAATGTGAGCCCACCCGCCCCAGGCCCTGCTTGCGAGAAATGTATCTGCTCTGCCAGCATAAAGGCTTTTTTTTTTTTTCAACGTTTTTTATTTATTTTTGGGACAGAGAGACAGAGCATGAACGGGGGAGGGGCAGAGAGAGAGGGAGACACAGAATCGGAAACAGGCTCCAGGCTCCGAGCCGTCAGCCCAGAGCCTGACGCGGGGCTCGAACTCACGGACCGCGAGATCGTGACCTGGCTGAAGTCGGACGCTCAACCGACTGTGCCACCCAGGCGCCCCTAGGCTTTTGAAGTAAAGAGTATTTGTGCAATTTAACTCATACTTATCATTCAGTCAGTTCTACTGGAAGAGCCAGTTTTCGGTCAGCCATCTTACATAGCAAACTAAATCTTGGTGGTTTTGCTTTGTTTTGTTTTTTGAGAAGTACAAAAATCCTCTTAACGGAATGGATCCCTTAAAAAAATAATAAGTTCTATTTCTAAGATAGCATCCTCAGCAAGAATTCTTAAGTTTCTTGAAAGTAATTCTACATATTCTGGAAAGTTCGTTTTATCAGAATCAAAATTCGAAGTAAGCAATTTCTGAGCCGAGAACTTTAATTGTCTCTTCCTAAGTTATCCCACCACTTACATCTAAAATGTCTCCGAAGCCATAACTGGATGTGACACCACTCTGGACAAAAACCAGCCTCGCGACTGCGCACCGTCCTTCGAGGCCGCGCGGCCCATTCTTTCAGATGACTAAGGAAAACCAGAGCGGGAATGCCATTCCTCCTTGTCAAGGTCAAATGTGAAAGACAGAAGTTTATTTAATATAGAGCTAAATGAAGGTCAGCCGTTTTCAGCTTCGTAGTGTGACCGTGAAAATGTTTATAGAATTATGTGTAGTTGTACCGTACGATTTTATTTTCTTCATTTATTTATTTACGGTCTTATTTATGTTCTGTTTAATATATAGTTCGGTTCTGGCCATTTTAAATGTTTGACCCAGAAGAGGCTATATTGGACTATTTACACCTTTATAAATCTTCCTCAGATTAGCAAATCACTCTTTGTCATACAAAAAGCTTCAGACCAGTATACAAGAATTAAATCTGTCTCAGGCTGGTAGTTAACAGTTGTGACCAAGATGCTTTAGGTTTTATTTCACAAAATGTGCTCCTTTCTAACATGAGAAATGAACTTATTTTAGTATAATCCTTTTCCACACTTTAAAAATCAGCAATAGTGTTATGTATTTATAGGCAGCTTTTCACAATTCTATCATATTTGTACTAACCCAAATGATTCACAGTGACAAAACATTTTAATAACTTGATCACAAAACCGTATGAACAATATGAATTTTAATATTATAAATACTATTTTTTAAAGGTAGAATTTATTCTGCACAGGGTAAAAAGAATGTAATATTTAGGTCTCAAGTTTGAATTATCAGTATATTATTATAATTTTGTATATCAGAATCTAAGTTGCAGGTACAAAAAAAAAAAATATTGGTAGCCAAATGAACAAAGTTTAGCTGAATCTCTGTGGCATGCAAATCAAATTTAAAATCTTTTTTTTTTGCTATTACTTTATCTATATTGTATTAAATATCAAAAGCTCAGGACTGAACTAAATATTTAATCAGGTTAAATTCTGAATATGTTTCTGTTTTAATTTGTCTCGTTTGTAAAAGTATGCAAATACATCACATAGATTAACTTTGGTTTCTGCACTTTCCCTGTGTTTGTGGGTGGACAAAAGTTCGGTGGTTTTTTTTGTTTTTTTTTTTTTTAAACAAAGATGCATATTGCCTCATACTTTATTTCAGTGTCGTTTATTGCTTAATTTCCCTAATTGCTGCAAACAAGAGTTTACTTGAGCCACGCACCGAGCAAGTATAAAATCTCTCACGAGGAAATTCCTAACCCCGCAGTTTGCTATGGATGGTTCTTGGTTGGAAGATATGTATTGCTGAGAGGAATAAAAATGGCATATTTTCATAGTGGGAGTAAAAGAAGGGGCTTCCAAGGTGAGCTCTGGGGTCCCCGCCCATCCCAGCCTGTGCTCTGGTCGGCTGGCCAGGCCGTGGTCCCGGGAGCTTCTCGGTCAGTGCACCCCGCCCTGACCCTGAGTGCCCCCCGTGGCCGCTCACCGAGCCAGGGGTTGGCCGGGGCGTCAGTTGTCTGCAGAGCACAGGACACAGAAGCCAGAGCACACCTGTGGGGTAGGTTTTCCGTGACTCTTCCCATGCACCAGACCGCCCCCCTCTGCTTCTGCCCCGGTGAGGAAGCATGAATGAACCCGGCTGGCTCTTGGAAAAGGCTCCGTAGAGGCGCTGAGGTCTCCGAATAAAAAGGAGACGGCGCGTCCCACATCTCTTACCTCCCAAGCTTTCAAAGAACCAGCAAGTTTTTAGGATACTCTAATGACATTTGCAATCGGTCTGCAGCAAGACTTTAGTTTCAGTATAATAGGTGATCTTAACACACTTAAAAGCAGTAGGTGATCAGCAGTAACCTTTCCAGCTGCCAAAGTGACCCATCTCTACGAATGACACCTTCAACGATACGGAGGCACTGATATAAGGCTTTATTTACCGGTTCTGTGCAATCACTGAATCTATTTTAAAATTGAGAAAACTCATCCGCAGTAATGAGTGTGATTACTATCGAGTCTTGAGTGGTTTTGGTCTCAGAGTAGAAGACAGTGGTTTACTCTCCTAGAAGGAAATTGCAATGTAAGAAGCCAGTAGCCACAGTGAAAAAAAAAAAAAAAAAATTTTTAGAAAATTAAACAGCTCAGTGAACGGGCAGCTGTGCAACAGGAGATCCTACCAAACCCAGACAGGAGTGAGCTTCACTTGAAGAGTGGACGCCACTGATCCTTCCTGGCTTAGACTTTCAGATGGGCTTTTTTCATCTCCAGGTGCTGACGGTGACACTGTGTTTCTACCACCGCGTAGGGGCCCGGAGCCGGAACTGCCTGGGTAACGCAGGCCACGCAGTTCAGCAGGCAGCCTCCCAGGAGGAGGGAAAACCCAGCAGACCAGCCCAGAAAGAGGGCTTCCCCAAACTCCCACCTGGGCACAATCTCTGGCATGGTCTCATCCCAGAACTCCTGGACGGTCATGTGGGCGACCCAGGAGACCGGAACCAGGGTCGCGACGCCTGCTGCCCAGAGCACAGTCCCTCCCAGGATCAGCAGTCCCTTCTTGAGGCCTGGCCGCGTCTCTCCGACCCTCAAGCAGTCCAGGCCAAACCCGGAGGCCAGCAGGCCCAGGAGCCCCAGCCCGTTGGACAGGAACATTAAGATCCTGGAGATCCTGAGTTCGGCAGGCAAAGCCAGGAAGGATTCAAAGTCCTTGCACTGCGTCCCCCCTTCCTCTTGGACGACACAGACCTGCCAGAGTCCCATGGTCCAGTTCTCCATCTCGTTTAAGTCCAGATTGAGGTTTTTCCATTGTGGCAGGTAGTTTGTAAGACAGGACAAAACCCATCCCAGCAGAGAGAGTGAAATTCCAGCTAATTGCGCCACGCTTCGAACTACTAAAGCCATTGCAGATCCCCGGGAGCTTGAGCCAAACTAACTCCTGCCTTTCGATCTCTGCGTGGGGACGTGTGACACCTCACGCTGTCACTTCAGAGCTCGGAAATATTTCTTCATTGTGTGTAGAGGATTCTTGCCAGAGCAGCTATTGTTTGCAAAGGTGTTGACTAGGTTTCAGCAAAGGATACAAGGAAGTAAGTCTGCCAACCAGTAATGCCCAGGTGTGGCCAGCACCGTGCCGGTGTCCTAGGAGCTGACTCCGTAGTAGCAGTTTGTCTCTGCAATAACATCAGGTAGGACCGATCCTCCTTTCATTGTTAACATTGCTAGCTCTCTAGCGAGTCAAAGAGTGAAGAAGTCTCAACGCAAAATGTGTACCCGACAGCTTGGGCTCAGCTCCCACCGCTCGCTTTCTTAGCAGTTGCACCTGTCCAGATTGCCATCTGTTGCCGCTCTCCTGTTTCAATACGTACGTCGCGGTAATACCGGATGTTACCGTTTTCTAAAAGTGAGTTCCAGAAAAGTATTTCTTATCGGAAATCTCTCTAGACCTTGCATTGTGTGTGTTCAGAAGACCCATAAGCTACATCCACCACATAACCTAGGAAGCAGTACTGAACTCCCAACCCCAAATACCCAGTCTACGTACCTACCCGCCTTTTTGTCAGATCCGTGCACGTGTGCGTACGCACTTGTTATTTATTTATTTATTTATTTTTCCCTACGTGGGCTTTCTGCATCGTGGAAAAGTTAAGCTGTAGGACTTTATAGGTCAGGACGGACATCTCCCCTGGTTCACTTACTAATGTATGTATCCCCATGTCTATCATTTTTCACTGAACCAAGGAAAGTTGTTACTGAGCAAACGAACTGTCACTATCTGGATAGCAAGCAAAATATTTTTGGAGTTGTTTATTTTATTTTATTTTTTTAATTGGAAACTTTGGAAGGGAGAGACAGGAGAGACTGGCCAGTATGTTGACTCTTGAGAGTATCGTGATATACTGAAAACCGTAAGCCCCCTAAAACCCTGTCACACAGGGTACCTAGTCATCTCCTAGATGCAAACCACCTGTGTTCAAAGAAGACCAAAGTCCCTGTGGTGGAAATAATACTTTGGGACAGGCTTAACAGGGGATATTGCTAATGCAGAATGTTTAAAAGATCGCAGATTGGTTTTTTTTTCCTTAGGAAATAGAAACTAATTATTATTATTCCCAGCTATCAACAAAAGCAAAGTTCCTGATATAAAATTTAACACATCAAAGCTTAATTCTGATTAGAATGGACGGCCGCTGCCACGTTTTGATTTAAATAACCGGGTCGATGAAATTATCTTTGCTCATCCCTGTGTAATGCTTCCCATGATAGTTTCCTTTTAGATATAAGACTTGCCTCTTTCTTACTTCTCCAGATTTGGGGAGGAAGAGGGGACCTAGGATCGAAAAGTAGTTAATGAGAAACCGAGAGCAGCACAGATTTAATTACATAACAAAGACCCCTTTCTAGCATAGACCCCACTTCGCGGTTGATGTGGAAAGATGTGTCTTTTTGCTCTTGCCAAAGTCTTACACTCTCGGGTCTGCAGTTCCATTTTCCAGGTACAGACACTGAATTTGCATTTCTGCCACCGCATAGGGGCCCGGAGCCGGAACTGCCTGGGTAGTACAGGCCACGCAGTTCAGCAGGCAGCCTCCCAGGAGGAGGGAAAACCCAGCAGACCAGCCCAGAAAGAGGGCTTCCCCAAACTCCCACCTGGGCACAATCTCTGGCATGGTCTCATCCCAGAACTCCTGGACGGTCATGTGGGCGACCCAGGAGACCGGAACCAGGGTCGCGACGCCTGCTGCCCAGAGCACAGTCCCTCCCAGGATCAGCAGTCCCTTCTTGAGGCCTGGCCGCGTCTCTCCGACCCTCAAGCAGTCCAGGCCAAACCCGGAGGCCAGCAGGCCCAGGAGCCCCAGCCCGTTGGACAGGAACATTAAGATCCTGGAGATCCTGAGTTCGGCAGGCAAAGCCAGGAAGGATTCAAAGTCCTTGCATTGTCTCCCCACCTCCTCTTGGACGACACAGGCCTGCCAGAGTCCCATGGTCCAGTTCTCCATCTCGTTTAAGTCCAGATTGAGGTTTTTCCAATGTGGCAGGTAAGTTGTAATAATGGACAAAACCCATCCCAGCAAAGATAACGAAAGTCCAACGAGCTGCATTGCTACTCTAAAGACTAAAGCCATTGCAACAAGTCTTACAACTTTGGCCACCCCTGTGGGAGTCACTGTCTTTCGTGCTTCACAGTAGTGTGACTGTTTTGGTCCTATGCTGCCCGGAATATAAGCTTTGGCCATTAACTCTTTGGAAACTCTGAAATGCGTTTTTGTTCTTCTCGAATATAATGTTTCATGTAAAGGACGAAGGACCCTGTTAAAACTATGAGTTAGGCTTTCTGATAAGGATTTGATCTGTTACCTTCCAATTTGCTTGGTAAAATTATATCCCCAATGCTTGATGATTATAAGTCTAAGGATGAACAAAGAGGGCTCTGTGACCCCTCACCCTAAAATACAACAGAAATCTTTGTGCTTCAATATGGATTAATTAGATTTTAAGTGGTGATAAAAGGCCAGCTCTTTCTGCAACAGGACTTCATTGTGATAGCTGAATCTGAGATTTCAGGGATGCAAAACAAGACCTTGTAAAGAAAGGTAGACTGTTTCCCTATAATCTTTATTCTCCTCAGACTTCCTTAACCTACACAAGAGCCTGGCCCTCCTTCTTGAGTGTCACAGGCCCTCAGTGGGGACTTGGCAGGAAAGTTGCCCCAGATTCCTTTGAAAGGTAGAGGCGGGTTCACTGGGTTCATTAAAATGAAAAAGACCAACGACTGATGCCCAAGAGGTGCTAAGTGAGGAGGGGAAAATCCTGGGAAGCTCTGGGTCTCACTCTTAAGATTTTCTCCATCCACATTAGGGACTTGGTTTTCCAAGTCCCACATTAGGGACAGTGTTTCTCGGTATCTGAGAGGCGTGTGTGTGTGTGTGTGTGTGTGTGTGTGTCCCCGTCCAAAGCTGAGCTGTGTTTGCTGTCATTTAAGCCACACAGACAAAGCACCACCAGGCAGGAAGACTCCCGACGGGTCCAACACAAAGGTTCTGGTGAGAAAACAACAGCCACAAGGAGGCTGACCTTTGAGGCTTCATCTTGTTTGTTTTTTCGATTTAAGCCCCACCTTGAGAGCATACTTCTGCAGAGGGTGACCCCTGAGAGAATACAGGGCCTCCCAGGTGGGACAAGAGGTCACGTGCTCCAGATTCCCAGGGCTGCTCCAACCCCTCTCTGCAAGGGGCCCCGGGACTCCTACACCCACAGCGGGAAGGTGGGATCTGACAGGCTTGGGGGGGACAGGACGGGAAGGTTCCTCAAATGGAGCCGTTGCCCTGGAGGATTCTAACCGGCTGAAACAGAACCACTGCCCATCACAACCCAGTGGTTGAGTCTAGTCCAGGGTCAGAGAAGAGCTTTTATGATATTGTTCAGTGGGAGATGGGAGAGAAACAGAACCCAGAGCCTGATGCAGCCAAAGTAAGCCTCAGAGTCATTAGGTGAACGGTGTTCTCTTGAGTATTTGCCATCATTTTATGTTTAAAAAAAAAAAAAAGATGAGTTCTTAACTTTTACAGATTTTCAGAATCCCTTAAGTATATTGCTGTCCTCAATGAACTAAAATAAAAGGTGGTTCCAGTTTGCACAAAGACGTAACAGTCCACAAAGGGCTAGTGATTTGTCCTGAGCCCTTATCACCAGGAGCTGGGATAATGGTAAGCTAGGGCTTTCCTCCAGGCAGGTGGCCAGGATGCAGGGAGCCCTGGAGAACAACCATTAAGAGTCACGAGGAGATGATTCCGAATATCACAATGAGACGTGTGTGTGTGTGTGTGTGTGTGTGTGAGAGAGAGAGAGAGAGAGAGAGGGAGAGGGAGAGGGAGATGGAATGGAATAGGCCGCCCTGGGAGGCAGTGACCCTTCCTTCCCAAGGATGTTTTAAAAAGGCTAATTTCTCACCTGTCCGGGCCACCGTGGGGGAGGTTTGTGCCATGCTGGGGGGGGGGGGGGGGGAGGGCACGCGGATGTGTGACCCCTCAACTCCTTTATTCTTTCAACATTTAGAAAAATATTTTCGAGCACCTCCTCCTGGCCAGACTGTTAAGTGTGAAAGACACAATCAAGACCACGGTGGATGCAGGCCCTGCCCCAGGGGCTCGCATCCCAGTGGGAAGAAGCCATCGCGGAAACACGTGAGTAAGAGAATTCAGAGAAATACAAGGAGCAGGGGAAGGGAGTGCTCAGGGCGGGGAAACCCCAGTGCAGCATCCCTGGGAAGGGGAAGGTGCGAAGCCCCGACCCACAGCCGCATGCGCCTGGACCAGTGTGTGGGCTCTTGCTCAGGCCGCGTTGGTCCCGGAGTGGGTGTGGGGGCGGAATTTGGAAAACAAAATCACCAGCACAACGTTCAGTGAGTGGAGGACCACAAGATCTCTGTCTCCCAAACATTAATCTGAAAACAAAAACCCCAAGGGCGCCTGGGTGGCTCAGTCAGTTGAGCGTCTGACTCTTGATTTCAGCTCAGGTCGTGATCTCAGGATCGTGGGATCAAGCCCTGCGTCGGGCTCTATGCTGGGCGCGGGGCCTGCTTAGGAATCTCTCTCCCTCGCCCTCAGCCCTTCCCCCCCAACTCGTGTGCACCGTCTGTCTCTCTCTCAAAAATTAAATGAATGAATGAATGAATGAATAAGTAAAATTAAAACAAAAAGCCCTGTTTACCAAAAGTCACACACCTGGGGAAACCTCTCAGTCCAGAGCAAGTGTTGACGAATGTCCCCAAGTAAACCATCCGTAAATTTAGTTGCTTGAAAACAGCAATCACGTAGATGTATTTACTCGTGAATCTGCAGTTTGGGACAATGGTCTCTGCTCCCAGTGGTGTCGAGTGAGGCTGAACATCACCCTCACAGACAAGGCTGTCACAGGGGCCTGCCCCATTCTAGGAGAGGGACGGAGAGGCACCGTCTCTCGGTGGGGAAGCAGCAAGTCTCTGGAAGAATTGTGGGACTGGAGGTACTTTCGTGGCCATTTTCGGAAATCGGATCTGTCAATGCAGCTGTGAGCCAATCTAGATCGTAGGAGACATGTGGCAGGCATCGCATGGGGAACACGACCTTCCTTTCCCTCCTGGGTTTTATGTTTTCACGTTCAAGGTGAAGTCTGTGGTCGTAGGCAAAATGGGTTGCTTGCCCTCCCCTGCCTGCTGTCCTGGGACCTGCCGTCGGGGAAGGGAGTCCCTTCGAGGGTTCACGGATTCAGCCTCACGCGTTTGGGCCCCCGCTCTGTGCCAGGCAGCACGTGAGAACCAGGGCTGGAGAGAGCGGTCGTCAAGCAAGACCAACCCAGAGAAGAAGACGGGATGCTGAACACCCTGATAGGGACAGCGCTGGGGCAGGATGGCTGTTTCAGGGGAGGGACGCCGGCAAAGGGGTCTGGGGGTGGCTCCCGAAAGACAGTGGGCCAGAACAGCTGGTGCCTGGCTGGAGATTGAGGGCGTCCGTCGAAGATGAGGCCGGGTCACGGGGCACCGTCATGCAAGCTAAATCATCTGGATTTTAGAATATAGATCATCAAAAGCCTTTGCAGGATTGTAAGCAAGGGTCATTTATGCACAACCTAACCGGTGGCCCCAGGGACGAGCTCTTTTGTACCATTAAGTCACAGACGCCCCGGGGGCACCCAGGTGGCTCAGTCGGTTAAGCGTCAGACTCTTGGTTTCAGCTCAGGTCGGCATCTCACGGTTCCTGGGTTCGAGCCCCATGTTGGGCTCCGCACTGACAGTTCAGAGCCTGCTTGGGATTCTCTCTCTCTTCTCTCTGCCCCTCGCCCACTCTTTCGCTCAAAATAAATAAATAATTTTAAAAAGAAAAAAAACGTTTAAAAAAAATGGAGTGCCTCGGTGGCTCGGTCAAGTAGGCGTCCGACTCCCGCTCAGGTCATGATCTCACGGTTTGTGCGTTCGAGCCCCGCATCGGGCTCTGTGCCGACAGCTGGAAGCTTGGAGCTGCTTCCGATTCTGTGTCTCCCTCTCTGCCCCTCCCCTGCTCTCTTCCTCTCTGTCTCAAAAATAAACATAAAAAAAGGAAAAAAAAAGACACGGAAGCCCTAAGAGCAAGACCACCTGAAAGCTTAGCTGCTGCCTGAAGCAGGTGGCCCCCTGGGCAATGGCAACCCTAATGCAGGGGAAGATGAGCGGGGAGAGGGATTGAAGAGAGAAGGGGCCGGGGCATGAGATGTCTTTTGAGAGCGTTAGAGTCTGAAGGCAGTGGAGAGACACAAGCCCCGTGATCTCAGAATTTCCCTAACAAGCCCCAACGGCCCTGGGAGATCAGCGTGCACCTTCCCGGGGCCCAGCGAAGACTCTGGAATCCGCATTGTGGGGACGCGCGGGGGGAACAACCAACCACAGAAACTACAAACGTCCCTCCGCGTCCCGTCTCCCAGCGGGGGCTCCGGCGCTCGACGAAGGGGGAGAATCCGCCTCTCTCATAACAGGTGCTCAGGCCTCCCTGCCACTTTGACATAAGAGTAGAGACAAAGGGGTCCTCCTGCCAAACACAATTGTTTTGAGCAAAAGAAAACCTGTGGTGTATGACGTTTCTGAAAAACATCCTTTGTCCCGCTAAACAGAGATTCGCACTCTGAATCCTGGGAGGGCACCCATGAGGCTAAGACACCCTGTCGCCCTCACAGCCCCCAGGGCACGATGCCTTGGGTTCAACAAATAGTTGTCTATTAAGTAAAAGAGGTGGGTCCCTCTAAATGATAGTGAATGGAGACATACGGTCCCAACGCTGTAATAAATGCCCATCACCGCCGATTCCCTTTCGTGACGATGATGACACAGCCTGGCCATCCTGGTTTGAGCATGACCGGTGGTAGGAAATGTTACCCAAACATCATGAGTTAGCAAACAAGAGTGTCCTGTTCCAGAAGGGTGTCAAGATTGACCTATTCTAGGTTTGGGAAAATGCCAGAAAGGCCGGGGGTGCACCGAAACGTTCACTGGGTGCTGAAGATGGGGGCTTTTCCTTTCCCACATTTTTGTTAGTTGTGTTTTCTAAATGTTCTACAAACCGTGCAGGATTCTCAAAAGAAGGGGAAATAAGGGTTATAAAAGGGGGGGGGGGCGAGGAACTGTCGGACTAAGCTTTTTTTCTTTTGTCAGATCATAATAATAGGTAACAGTTGCCACATGCTTTCTGCTCCCCAGGCACTGTCCCGGGGGCCTGGAACACACGTTAGCTCGCTTTGTCCTCACGATCGCCGAACGCGGAGGCACTAGCCGCAGACCCATTTTGTAGATGACAAAGCACACACAGGCGGGTAACTTACCCATGGTCACAGGGTCCTTTACAGAGCTCCGGATGCAGGCGCCTAAATTCTTTTCCCAGAGCACAGACGTGGGCTGCGGCCCGGTCCCCAAGTCTGCCTTCAGCAGAGTTGCTCTAAGGCTCTGGGCTTCAGAACCTCCTGAGGGACTTCATTCCAGCTGGACTTCGGGGTTCTGCCCCCCAGTGGTGCGCCGGTAAACATTTCAGCAGCGGCTCCTGGACTGTGGGAGCCCCCGTTTTTAGCCTTTGCCAGTTTCCACGGTGTAAGTGCTCTTTTTTTTTAATGTTTATTTATTTTTGAGAGAGGGAGAGAGAGAGAGAGAGAGAGAGTTGGGGAGGGGCAGAGAGAGAGAGGGAGACACAAGAATCCGAAGCAGGCTCCAGGCTCTAGGCTCTGAGCTGTCAGCCCAGAGCCCGACGCGGGGCTCGAACCCACAAACCGCGAGATCATGACCTGAGCCGAAGTCGGACGCTCAACCGACTGAGCCACCCAGGCGCCCCAAGACACCGATGGTTTAAAAACAAACAAAAAACTGTGTTAAAGTTTATAGCCCTTATCCATCACTTGAATTGACTGGTTTGATTTATCATTGCCAGGCAGTCTATTCGTTGAGCGTCCCTGAAACTGTCACCAAACCACTTTGAGAAGAGAGCAAAGGAAAACGATCCAGCCCTTGCCAACTGGAATCAGAGAGAGAAGAGGACATCGAATACCGTAAAGAAAAATATCTCTGTATGTCTATAAACAAAAACAAACTATAACTGCTCTGCAAGCGGGAACACGTGTGCCTGGGCCTTTAAGCTTGAAGCCAGTAGCTCGCTCGGATCTCTGGGGGGTCGGCGCCGGGAAGTTATTCCCCCTGGCCTGCCGTGTTGTGCCCAGGACGGTTCTGGCGGTGAACGCAGTGAAGCAGGTGGCCGCGGTGGATATCCGGGGCACGGATCGGGGAGGCGGTGTGGACCCTTTCCCCGGGATGCGTCGTCCACACGCACTGGTTCTGGTTTGTGAGCAGCTCCAGGGTCGGTTTCAGGCGATGGCATTTAGGGCAGGAAATAGAGGAAGCCTGGTCCCCGTTAACCGATCCCCCCCCCGGCGTGCCCCGGCGTGAGGGGGCGTGTGGGGTTCCAGCGGCGGGTCTGAAAGCCCTTTTTCATAGCTGGGTGTGTGGGGCTGCGGTGTCTCTGGAGGCCCCGTCGCCTGATGTTCCCGAAGTCCCAGCTGAGATTTGGTTCCAAGCCTTAAGAAAACTGAGGCTGAAAAACTAATGTGAGGCCTCGACTCCGGGTGGTGAAGGGAGCCTCGCGTCCATGCGGCATCTGCTAGGGAAAAACAGAACAGAACAGAACAACCCAGAATGAAGGCTAATGCCCATAGCCAGGATTTGATGAGCGCTTCCTGCTGGCCGGGCATGGGGATGACGATTGTGTCTGTGGTACCTTCGCCCTCCTCACGAGAGCTCTACGATGTAGACGCTGTTATCACTCCATCTAACAGGTAAGGGGTCTGAGGCTTAAATAAGCCAATTAGCCTCATAGAGCAAGGATTGAAGCCCAAACCCATCCAGCACCAAAGCCCAGGCCTTAACCCCTTCGGCACCGTGGAAGCAGCCGTCAGCCATCGTCGCGCTTGCCTCTCCGTTTTGTCCAGACGCTTTGCACCCGCGGGGCACCCTGCTCCCTCCTCGAACCAGGGTCAGGCGCTGAGCGCACCTCGGCTTGGTGCCACGAAGCCCACCCAGGCTTTAGGGCTGGGAAGTTAGCAGCTGCGACAGCAGGGGCGCCCGGGGCGGGGGGGTGGGGGGGCTCAGTCGGTTGAGCGTCCGACTTCGGCTCAGGTCATGACCTCGCGGTTCGTGCGTTCGAGCCCCGTGTCCGGCTCCGTGCTGATGGCCCAGAGCCCGCTTCGGATCTCTCCGCTCCTGACCCGCTTGCACCCTCTCTCTCTCTCTCTCTCTCTCAAAGTAAATAAATAAACATAAAAAAAAAAAAAAAAGAAAGAAAGAAATGCACAGTTTTGTCCTTCGGTTGGGGAGAGGGACAGGGGAAAACAAAATGAGCACAAATCTGGTGAGAGTCATGGAGGCTGACCCAGGTGTCTGAGAAAGTGACATGTGAGCCAGGAACTAACTGATAAGTCAACCAAAGACCCGGGGGGGACTGGGCCAGCCACAGGGAGCAAGAGTGGGAAGCTGAATGGGAACATGCTTGCCGTGTTTCTGGAACCCAGCTGAGGGCGCCGTGGCAGGAGAGCAGGGAGCAAAGTGAGGTGCTGGGGGGCCAGGTGAGGCCACCACACGCCCACCGGGGGTTGTGGAGAGGGGCTTGGGTTTCACCGTGACTGTTTCCCTGCGCCGCAGCCCAGAGCACGGACGTGATCCAACGTGTGTTTTGAAGCGATTACTTTGGCAACTGGAAGGAATGGCCAAGGCAGCGCTTTGCGCGGCCGAGATGATAGTGCCGTCCTGGGAGGACGGTGAGAAACGGAAGAATTTCGGCTGTGTTCTCCAGAGGTTGAGTGGGGAGGACGTGTTGACGCCTGGCAGTGGGGGCTGAGGAGTGGACGGGGACCCAGGATCTTGGCTTTAGCCCCCGGGTGGCTCGTGGCATCATGTACTGAACTGGGAGAGACTTGAGGAAAGGACAAGAGAGAGAAGAGGCAGGAGGTCTTCGGGCCTGTCTTATATTTGCGATCCCGCTTGCCATCCACACAGGGATGCCGGGTGGGAGGCTGGATAGACGCGTCGTGCGCTCGGAGATCTGAGCCGGAGGCCTAAATGGGGAGTCTTTGGCCTTCAGGTGGGATTTGGGAGCATGGCCAAGATTTATGGGGGATTCGGAGGGAAGAGAAGAGGGCTCACAATGAAGCTGTGAGGAACACCAGCCCTGGGAGAGGGTAGAGGAGGGTGAGTGGGCGGAGGTGACAGGGAGAGAGGCACCAGTGGAAAATCAGATGTGGGGGCGCAGGACCTGGGACAGGAGAACATTCCAACCTCGGCTGGTCTGACCAACTTGTCTAATGCCGCCGGGCAGTGGTGAAAGGGGCAGAGAAGACTTTTTGCGAGGCAAAGGCCTCACCTTGCATTTCATGGGAAGTCGCCTGAACTTTGTCCTACGAGGAAGGAGGAGCTCAGAATGACTGACAACGAGCTGGAGGCAAAGAGACCCCTTTGAAGGTTCTTCAGTAGTAAAGGCAACACCATGAGGGCCGAATCTAGGGCCAGAGCGGTGAAATCGAACAGGCAAGAAGAGAGAGTCAAGGTAGCATCACTAGGCGCCTGTGACCTATAACGCGGAGAGGAAGGGATTTCGATGTTGATATACGGACTGTGACATCTTTAACCCAGACGGGAGCTAGCGGGGCCACTGGTGGGAAGGTGGGGACAGGCAGAACTGAGCCCATGTGCCTGTGGCACCTCCCTGTGGCTTTAGGGGTCTTGTGCTCAGGGGAGAAGCTGTGGCTGCTGCTGGAGTTTCTAGAGAGACCAGCGGATAAGAGTTGAAGCCC
Source organism: Neofelis nebulosa (assembly GCF_028018385.1). Classification (NCBI taxonomy): domain Eukaryota; kingdom Metazoa; phylum Chordata; class Mammalia; order Carnivora; family Felidae; genus Neofelis; species Neofelis nebulosa. Next base: position 15,157,383 of record NC_080784.1, read on the forward strand.
TGGGCTGGGATGAGCTTAGAAAAAGGATGAAAAGCAAGAACAGCAGAAAAAAAACGTTTTGAAAAAAAAAAAAGGGGCACCTCAGTGGCTCAGTCGGTTGAGCCTCCAACCTCAGCTCAGGTCGTGATCTCACGGTTGGTGAGTTCGAACCCCGCATGGGGCTCTGTGCTGTCAGTGCAGAGCCCGCTTCGGATCCTCTGTCTCCCTCTCTTTCTGCCCCTCCCTGCTCACTCTCTCTCTCAAAAATAAATAATTATTTTTTTTAAAAAAGCTTTAAGAACAGCAGAGGCTCTCTAAGTGCAAGGTTCCCCACGGTGGACACAATACACAGGACTCTTCAAGCCTTCGGTAGATGAGTAGGATCCTTGGGACTGTCATCCCCTGGGGAGTGGCCGCAGGATCTGTTTACAGCCTTTCTGGTTCTGGGGCTCACTTTCACAAAACTTGGGTGTAGACTCCCGCTGACAAGTTCCTGGACTCGCTCGTGAAGGGTGGGGGCCCCACTCGATCAGCATTCCCCAACCTTAGGGAGCTCTGGACTCTGTGAACAGAGGGGGCTCTGGTCCTGTATTCCAGAATGACTTGACTTTATTTTATTTTATTTATTTAATTTTATGTTTATTTTAGAGAGTTGGGTGAAGGGAGGAGCAGAAAGAGAGAGAGAAAGAGAGAGAGAGAGAGAGAGAGAGAGAGAGAGAGTGAATCTCAAGCAGGTTCCATGCTCAGTGTAGAGCCCGACATGGGGCTCAATCCCACGATCCTGGGATCATGATCTGAGCTGAAATAAAAAATCAGATCTTCAACTGACTGAGCCAACCAGACTCCCCCAGAAATTAAAATTAAAATTAAAATTAAAAATTAAAAAAAATTTTTTTAATGTTTATTTATTTTTGAGACAGAAGAGACAGAGCATGAGCGGGGGAGGGGCAGAGAGAGGGGGAGACACAGAATCCGAAGCAGGCTCCGGGCCCCGAGCTGTCAGCACGGAGCCCGATGCGGGGCTCGAACTCACGAACCACGAGATCATGACCTGAGCCGAAATAGGATGCTTAACGGACTGACCACCCAGGCGCCCCGCCCCCAGAATGACTTTAAAGGAAACATCAGCCTAAGGACCTGTACCAGTCTTAGCCAGGAGTCACGACATGAGGAATTTCTGGGAACAAAAGGTAAAATCTGAATTCGCATTGCTGCCTGGGTCAAGTTTCCCCGAGGTCACTACGTAGGGGGAGCCATTTATACAGAATGCTGTGGAAATACTTGTCCCTGGAACTGGGCAGCCCGGTGAGGTGCCAGTTCTGTTCCCTTTCTTTAAACACCACCACCACCAACACCACCAACAGCAACGACAAAACAGGCTGCAGAAAACGTTAAGAGTCTCAGTCACATGATCCAGAGTTTACTGAGCACCTATGGCCAGCCACAGGACTGGGCCCCGGTGGTGGGGGGATGGTGGTGATCACGGGCAGTCATGGTGCCCGTCCTCCTGGAAGGAGTCTAATGCATTTTGGCTGGAAATACGAACTCAAAGCCTAAATGAAGCCATCTATGGAAAAGCAATCAACTGAGTTAGGTACCTATAAGCCACCCATGTCTGGTTTTAAGCTTCTGGGAACTCTGATCCCCAGCCCGGCAGGGTCAGTACACTCAGAGGCTCACCAGAAGAGGGGAGAGACAGCCACCACGAGGTGGGGGTCCCAGGGCACAGGGAAGGCCCTTCTCAGGGCAGGTGGGCCTTGGGGAGCTGGGCTGAGGAAAGCTCTGTTTCAATCATGCGAACCCCAAATCTCAAAGAGTGTGGGGCAGAATGGAGGAGCTCAGGTCACTTGCTCACAGGCCTTTCCAGAGCAGTGAGCCTTTCTGGGGACCCATCTTAGCGGCTGTGTCCTGAAGACTTGAGCCCCGGAGGAGGGTTGTCTCCAGCTCAGAGCCGAGCAGGTGCCACCCAGCCCTCTGGTGGCTGAGTGTGGGCCGTGGAAAGGGTCTGTGGGACGGCAGTGCGCACCTGGGCCTCCCCAGAGGACACGCCTGTGGCCACCGGGTACACATGTCTCTCCCAACACAAGGCTCTTTGTTCTGTCAAAAGGCTGTTCCATCCTGGTTTCCCAAAGACGCTGTGCTAAGGGAGTCTGAAGGAGGTTTCTCTCTTAATTCCCCTGACAAAGGAAATCACTTGTATCCCAATGACATTATTTTTGTCATGGCCTTTTCCTTCAGAAGCTCCTTGTTATTGAAACCGCTTCAAAGCACTGAGTTGAACAAAAATCAAAATGGCTGCACGAATGCTTCAGTGGAACTCGGGTTTAAAGTAACCTTTTTCCTCTCTTCCACAAACCTCCCCACCTCCCCTCTAAGCTTTTTGTTTCAGGAACTGGGTACCACCCCAAGGACAAGACAGAGGAGACTGGCAGCAATTTCTGTCAAAACGAGCTAAATCCTGAGGCGACTGGGCAGCTCAGTCAGTTGAGCATCTGACTCTTGATTCAGATCTCAGGGTTGTGGGATTCTCTCTCTCTCTCAAAATAAATAAATAAACTAAAAAAAAAATGCAGCATATAATCTTACAGGGAAGACAAGACATTCACCTGGCAACTACCATAGAAGGTAAAGGTGGGGAGTCCCCTAGGCCAGGTACAGATTACAGGAAATGCCTCCAAGGGGATCAAGGGCCAACGATGGAAGAGAAGCAACGGATTGATTTGGGAAGGCGTCACTAAGAAAGTGGTCTTTGACCTTAGCTCAGGAAGTTGGGCAGGATTTGAATAATATTGATTTCATATGGTTTAATCCTTGCCAGGAGAGAGTAATTCCAGACTGGAATTCTTTATCTTACTCCTTGATATTTCCTTATTAAAGGTCCAGCTCACCCTCCCAGGTATTGTGAATAAAGCTTCCTTATCTAAATTTTATCCAGTGTGCCTTCAGCATTTGGTGAATGCGACCGTGACCTCTTACATAATTTGAATTTTACTTTTGTAAGGGTGACAACGCGAAGCTTTCAAACAGTTCCACGACCCTTACAATAAGCAAAAGATCAATGTATTTTATTTCACGTGTGGAATTCATTCAGCTCCTGCTTGCGTTTTTAACAACGATGAAGAAAATCATGGTCCTGGGTGGGGAAAAAAAAAAACCTCTCTTGGCAAATGGTAAGACCTGTTCTGGAAAAACAAAAGTGCATCAGGAAATTAAAAATAGAAGTAGATCGGGGCGCCTGGGTGGCGCAGTCGGTTAAGCGTCCGACTTCAGCCAGGTCACGATCTCGCGGTCCGTGGGTTCGAGCCCCGCGTCAGGCTCTGGGCTGATGGCTCGGAGCCTGGAGCCTGCTTCCGATTCTGTGTCTCCCTCTCTCTCTGCCCCTCCCCCGTTCATGCTCTGTCTCTCTCTGTCCCAAAAATAAATAAAAAACGTTGAAAAAAAAATTAAAAAAAAAAAAAATAGAAGTAGATCTTCTACAACCGGGGACTTTGTTTAATGCCAAAAAGATATTGCAAAATGTGAGACACGGTGGTAATACGTCATTCATTTGAACCTCAAAACCGGAAAAGAATGGACTTTGAAGTGTAAGGATATGTACTCTAGCAGTGGTCTTGAAACTTGAGGAATTTGTAGGGAAATAATTTTGTTTTAGTTCTCTCAGAATTTGTTCACGAAACCCAATTTGTGAAAACATAGACTTAAGAAACGTAAAATCTTCTTCTAAAACTACCAAATGTAAATTCTCTTAGTGAGTTTTGTCTTTAAACAGTACTCATTTTTAAAAAGTATCGCTGGGGCGATACTTGGGTGGCTCAGTTGGTTGAGCATCTGACTTTGGCTCAGGTCATGATCTCACAGTTCAGGAGTTCAAGCCCCGCGTCGGGTTCTGTGCTGACAGCCCAGAGCCTGGAGCCTGCTTTGGATTCTGTGTCTCCCTCTCTCTCTGCCCCTCCCCTGCTCACTCTCTGTCTCTCAACAATGAGTAAACATTAAAAATTTTTTAAAATAAATAAATACATAAATAAATAAATAAATAAATAAATAAATAAAAAGTATCGCTAAAACGAAACTTCAAAATTAAAATTCGATGGGTGTGTAACCATTTATGATTCCCAGTTTGAGAAACGATTTTAGAAAATTATAATTAAGGCAAATTATATCTCTAATTGCCTGAGAAATAGTAGTAGCTGTTGTCTTTAAGTACGTGATATACTGAAAAAAAAATGTAAACTTTAATTATAAATGGCTACAACCTATGGTAGAGACAGAATAGTAGGACCAAGAGAGCCTAGTTTTACTCTGTAGTTTATACTCTATATCCCACCTCACCTACTACTTCTTTAAAGAATCTGAAGTTGGCTAAGACAAAACCTCTGCAAAACAACACTGTGGCAAAAACTTCTGGTTTTATTGATTTATCTCTTTTGCACAGAGTACGCGCGGCTTCAAAATTTTGAAGATGACATTAAAAGATTGGTTTACCCTATCAACAAAAATTTTTTAATCTTTATTTATTTGTTTGTTTATTTTTATATAATTTATTTTCAAGTCAGCTAACATCAGTGTATACAGTGTCTTGGCTTTGGGAGTAGATTCCTGTGATTCATCACTTCTATACAACACCCAGTGCTCATCCCAATAAGTGCCCTCCTTAATGCCCATCACCCATTGCCCCCCACCATCAACCCTTAGTTTGTTCTCTGTATTTAAGAGTCTCTAATGGTTTGCCTCCCTCTCACTAACTACCTTTTTTCCTTCCCTTCCCCCATGGTCTTCTGTGAAGTTTCTCAAATTCCACACGAGTGAAAACATATGATATTTGTCTTTCTCTGATGGACTGATCTCCCTTAGCATAATACCCTCTAGTTCCATCCATGTTGTTGCAAATGCCAAGATTTCCTTTTTTTTTGATTGCCAAGTAGTATTCCATTGCGCATATATATATATATATACACCACATCTTCTTTATCCGTTCATCGGTTGATGGACATTTGGATTCTTTCCATAATTTGGCTATTGTTGATAGCACTGCTATAAACATTGGGTTACATGTGCCCCTGTGAATCAGCACTCCTGAATCCTTTGGACAAATTCCTAGTAATGCTATTGCTGGGTCGTAGGATAGTTCTATTTTTAATATTTTGAGGAACCTCCACACTGTTTTCCAGAGCGGCTGCACCCGTTTGCATTCCCACCAACAGTGCAAGAGGGTTCCCCTTTCTCCACATCCTTACCAATATCTGTTGTTTCCTGAGTTGTTAATTTTAGCCACTCTGACCGTATGAGGTGGTATCTCATTGTGGTTTTCATTTGTATTTCCCTGATGATGAGTGATGTTGAGCATCTTTTCATGTGTCTGCTGGCCATCCGGATGTCTTCTTTGAAAAAGTGCCTATTCATGTCTTATGCCCATTTATTCACCGGATTATTTGTTTTTTGGGTATTGAGTTTGATAAGTTCTTTACAGATTTTGGATACTAACCATTCATCCAACATGTCATTTGCAAATATCTTCTCCCATTCCACGGGTTGCCTTTTCGTTTTATTGATTGCTTCCTTTGCTGTGCAGAAGCATTTATCTTCATGAGGTCCCAACAGTTCATTTTTGCTTTTATTTCCCTTGCCTTTGGAGACATGTCAAGTAAGAAGTTGCTGCAGCCAAAGTCAAAGAGGTTATTATTGCCTGTTTTCTCTTCTAGGATTTTGATGGTTTCCCGTCTCACATTTAAGTCTTTCACCCATTTTGCATTTATTTTTGTGTACGGTGTAAGAAAGCCGTCTAGTTTCATCCTTCTGCATGTTGCTGTCCAGCTCTCCCAGCACCATTTGTTAAAGAGACTGTCTTTTTTTCCATTGGATATTCTTTCTTGCTTTGTCGAAGATTAGTTGGCCATATATTGGTGGGTCCAATTCTGGGTTCTCTATTCTATTCCATTGGTCTATGCTACCATTTTTTTTTTTTTTAATTTATTTTTGGGACAGAGAGAGACAGAGCATGAACGGGGGAGGGGCAGAGAGAGAGGGAGACACAGAATCGGAAACAGGCTCCAGGCTCTGAGCCATCAGCCCAGAGCCTGACGCGGGGCTCGAACTCACGGACCGCGAGATCGTGACCTGGCTGAAGTCGGACGCTTAACCGACTGCGCCACCCAGGCGCCCCTATGCTACCATTTTTAATATAAAAGACATAAAAGGTAAACTCTTGGCTTAAGCGAAGACTAATGTGCAGCCTATCTAAGCTGACAAATAAAAAAGTTGTTGTTCACATATTTACCATCAGTGTAAAAAAGTTAAATGATCATGGATGGGAACTAATTTTTGTTTTTCCCAGTACGTTCTGTGGGTGTGACTAGTGGCCTGTTTCTCTGTCTGCCTTCCCTGCTGACTGGATAATTGAGGAAGCCCTGGATGGCAATGGCCATATTCTATTCCTTTCTGGAAGCTTTTTCTACTCCTGGTGCATTTGGCTCTTGAGACTGCATTTTGCAGTGACGACTTAATGCAAGGCTTTGACCATACAGCCTCCCCTTGACCGACACCTCTGGTCCATGCCCTCAGCTCTCCTCTTTACTGGCTACGTTCCTGAGAGCTTTGGTTTGGCACTCCCTTGGCATCATCCTTCTTGTTCTTAGACCTTGACTGAGCACCTCTCTCAGCTGAAATCTATTGTTATTTGTATGGTTTGTTTCGTATTCCTTGCAGTTGCCTCAGATTAGAATTTCTGTACCCAGCCACCCAATGTGAGGACGCCCACCGTGGCCCACAGGGATTCTGGAACTTTGCATTTGCTCATTAACGCTTGTGGACTAAACCCAGTGCGGTGGTAACAAGCAGACTTGGACCGCCAATGGATGGGGTACATGTGTGACGGTTGGTAGGGTCTTTGTAGATCAACCTGGAAGAAAAGGAAAGCTGTTTCCTTGGAACAAGGTTGTGATTCATGGATTTTTGTGTATTTTGTATTTTCTGGTCTTGTTTCATAAAAGCCATTAGAACAAAGACGAGAGCCTGAAAAATGGTTGGAGGAAGTGATCCTAATTTCCATGGAACAAGTCTGCCAGCCCTCAACCCTGTCACTGAAGAGGTAGGTTCTTTCCCTACCGAATGCCTTTTGCCAAGTGACTAAACAGTATTTGTCAGCAAGTAGGTAACTTATTCAATGGCCAGAGAATGGAGAAGGGGGGCTCAGGCTCTAAAGGCACCTTCTCCCCAAAACGTCTCATTGTCAGGGAGTAATGAGTTTGGGGTCATTAAGGGGCCCAGATGCAAGCTGACCTGGGAGGTTTTGGGGGGAAGGAGAGAGGGCTTCTCAGAATCAGAGTGCCACCTCTTTTCTTCCCTTAAATGGGCACAGGCACATCTGTCCCCACACTGATAGGTGTGTTCATGGTCATTACAATTAGAAGTAACGATCCCGAGGTCTTGTGGGGAGTTAGCCTTGCATCAAAACTACATCAAACTGGTTGAAAACTAGTTCATTAGGGCTTGTTTGGAGCTTGTTAGTGCATCCATGGTGACCACTCCTTCCCCTGCTCCTGCCCCAGGAGTCGGGCTCATCTCTAGGCTCTGACGTGAGGAGCACCCGTGGGCCTCCTTGTCTAGAACGTCTCACAGATTTCTGGTTCCGCCTTGGGTTGCTGGACACTGTGAGCCCTGGCGGCCACTGTAAGTACCAGGGCTGATTAGTTCATCCTCTCATCGATTCACCCATTCTTTCACCAAATCGAACCACGCCCTGGTCCCAGGGAAACATGGCACCAACTGCCACAGTCCAGTGGGACGCGTGTAAGGAGGGACAGAGGGCAGGATGCTGTGGGAACACAGACAGCAGCTCCTAACCCAGAACGGCAGGTCGGGAATGAACTTCTTGGAAAAGATGATCCACATTTATGGGTATTAGCAAGAGCTGAGAGCAGGGGGAGGCGTCCTGGCTGAGGAACCAGCAGGTCTGCAGGCTGGGGACTTAGGTCAGAGGGGAAATGCACCGGGATGCTGGTGGCGCTTTCTCAGTGAGCCCCTCCTCCTTCCCTGGGTGGGGCTCACTGCTGGCTTTCCTACTGGGGTCTCCCCATGGACTTTTGGACGTCTGGCCCCACGCCAAACTGGTGAATTTCAAGCTCCCGGCAATGATAGAAATGTCACTTAAAACAATCTCCCGGGGCGCCTGGGTGGCTCAGTCTCTTGAGCGTCCTACTTCGGCTCAGGTCATGATCTCACGGTTCGTGGGTTCGAGCCCCGCGTCGGACTCTGTGCTGACCTCTCGGAGCCTGGAGCCTGCTTCGGATTCTGTGTCTCTGTTTCTCTCTGCCCCTCCCCCACTCATGCTCTGGGTGTCTCTCAGAAATAAATAAACATAAAAGAAAAAACAGGGGCGCCTGGGTGGCGTAGTCGGTTAAGCGTCCGACTTCAGCCAGGTCACGATCTCGCGGTCCGTGAGTTCGAGCCCCGCATCAGGCTCTGGGCTGATGGCTCGGAGCCTGGAGCCTGTTTCCGATTCTGTGTCTCCCTCTCTCTCTGCCCCTCCCCTGTTCATGCTCTGTCTCTCTCTGTCCCAAAAAAAAACGTTAAAAAAAAAGAAAAAACAATCTCCCACCTATTAAGCTAGCACAATTTTTTTTTTTTTTTTAAATAGAATAAAGGACAATGCTGGCAGGACTTTAGGGAAATGAGCACATGCTTACATGGCTGGTGGCTCTTCACAATGTTTCTCCTCTTCTTGAGAAAAATTGGACAATAGGTAACAAGAGCTACAGAACTGTTTGACCCGGTAACTCCACTTTGGGGAATATGCTACAGGAAAATAATGCTTAAGAAGAAAGAAAAAAAACCCAACAACCTAATATGTACAAATATATACACAGCAGCTACAGTTTAAAGCTGGAATCGGGCCAGACACGCAGAAGAGGGGAAACGGCTGAGCAAATTGTACAGTGATCTCAAATACCCCGCGGCCAGTAACGACAAGGACGCGGACCACGTCAGTGCACTCGGGTCTGACTATTTAAGCCACGGCGGAGGGTAAAACACCCTGCGTGTGCGGAGTGAAACTATACTCTTTAAAGCATGGAAGTATTCCGCAAACACTACACGATAGCTTAAAAGGAAGTAAGTGTAATTTACATGTTCACTGGCTCATTTCTTTGCATAGAAATTCAAGTTCATGGTTTACAAAGCACGGTTTTAAGAGGCAGTTGTATGACCATCTCTTTAGAAGGAAAACAACCCGGACCTGGGAGCGAGGGGGCCCTACGCCATGGCCCGGGATGCCCCCTGAGGACGGAGGGCTGCAGTGGGCGGTGGGTGCCGCTTGGTTTCGGACTTGCACCCCAGGCTTGCACACCCGCCTCGGGCAGATTGCACACAGCTCTTTTCTCCGCGCACCATGGGGCGGCCCAACGCCGGGGAAGCCTCGTGTCTCCTTTCTGCGCCGCATCGTGCTGGCAGGAACTAACAAGGGCGGCAGGAAATTTCCAGCTTGATTTAGAATATGCCGAGATGTCCTCCTGACCTCCAAGACAATCCGTCTGGCTGGACTGGCATTTGCTGCGCCAGGATGTAAAGAAGTCACTCACAAGGAAGTAAATGAGCAATAGGCCCGTATTTAGGATATTCAAATGGGTCAAGTAACTAAGACGTACGGGCTCCGGTCCTGATGCAGACTAGACCTTTCAGGAAATAGTCGCCATCAATTCTCTTTTCTTCACTGCGTTGCTATTAAATTCCAATCCAAAGGCTACTTTTGTGGTAACGGCTTTATTTTTTAAAATTTTTTTAATGTTTATTTATTTTTGAGGGACAGAGAGAGACAGAGTGTGATTGGGGAAGGGGCAGAGAGAGAGAGAGAGAGAGAGACACAGAATCTGAAGTGGCTCCAGGCTCCGAGCTGTCAGCACAGAGCCCGACCCGGGGCTCGAACTCACAAACGGCTAAATCATGACCTGAGCCGAAGTCGGAGGCTTCACCGACTGAGCCAACCAGGTGCCCCTGTGGTAACAGCTTTATTAAGATGTAATTCACACACCATACCATTCCTTCATTTAAAATATATGATTCAATGGTTTCTAATATATGTGGAGTTGTGAAATTATCACCACGATCAATTTTAAAACAACTTTATCACCTCAAAAAGAAACCTCAAACTCTTTGGCCATCACTCCCTAATCACCCCTCCAACTAGGCAATTAGATACCTTCTATCTCTATCAAATGCCCATCCTATATGGAAATTGCCCATATTTCCTATATGGACTCCTACAATATGTGGTCTTTTGTATCTGGCTTCTTTCCCTTAGCATGAGGTTTTCAAGGTTCATGTTGATGTTGTCACATGGAACAGTACTTTACTTCCTTTTTATGGCAAAATAATATTTTATTGTATGAACATATTATCTTTTATTGATCCATTCATCAGTCGATGAGCATTTGGTGTTTCTGCTTTTTGGCTATTATTAATAATGCTGCTATGAATATTCAGGTACAAGCTTTTATATGGACACATATGGACACATTCGTTTCTCTTGACTATGGACCCAACAGTGGAATTTCTGGGTCATATGGTAACTCTACGTTTAACCTTCTGAGGAGTCACTAGACTGTTTTCCAAAGTGGCTGCACCTTTTTACGTTCCTTCGGCAGTGTATGAGGGTTCTAGCTTCTCCACATTTAGCCAAGACTTATTGTTCTCTTTTGCATTCTAGTCATTCTAGTGAGTGCGAAGCGGTAACTCATTGTGATTTTCTTTTTAATTTGAGAGAGAGAGAGAGTGCAAAAGCTGGGGACAGGGGCAGAGGGAGATAGAATCCTAAGCAGACTCCGTGCTCAGCACGGAGCCTGACAAAGGGCTCGATCCTACGATTCTGGGATCATGACCTGAGCCGAAAATCAGGAGTCGATGCTCAACTGACTGAACCACCCAGGCGCCCCTCCTTGTGATTTTGATTTGATTTCCCCGATGACGAGTGCTGTTGAGTATCTTTTCATGCTCTCATTAGCTATTCACAAATCTTCTTTGGAGAAATGTCTGTTTAGATCTTTTGCCCATTAAAATTTTTTTTTTAATATTTATTTATTTCTGAGAGAGAGAGAGAGAGAGAGAGAGAGAGAGAGATAGCATGAGCATGAGCAGGGAAGGGGCAGAGACAGTGGGACACACAGACTCTGAATCGGGCTCCAGGCTCTGAGCTGTCAACACAGAGCCCGACGCGGGGCTCGAACCCATAAACTGCGAGATCATGACCTGAGCCGAAGTCGGACGCCTAACCAGCTGAGCCACCCCAGCCCCTCTTTTGCCCATTTTTAAGTCCGGTTGTCTTGTTATTATTGAGTTCGAAGAGTTCTCTAGATATTCTAGCTCCAAGTCCTTTATCAGGTATATGATTTGCAAATATTTTCTCCCATTCAGTGGGTTGTCTTTTCACTTTCTTGATGGTGTTCTTCACATTAATAAAAGAAAAGATAAGAACCATATGATCCTGTGAATCGATGCAGAAAAGGCCTTTGACAAAATTCAGCAACGTTTCTTAATAAAAACCCTCGAGAAAGTCGGGATAGAAGGAACATACTTAAAGATCATAAAAGCCATTTATGAAAAGCCCACAGCTAACATCATCCTCAACGGGGAAAAACTGAGAGCTTTTTCCCTGAGATCAGGAACACGACAGGGATGCCCACTCTCACCGCTGTTGCTTAACATAGTGTTGGAAGTTCTAGCATCAGCAATCAGACAACAAAAGGAAATCAAAGGCATCAAAATTGGCCAAGATGAAGTTAAGCTTTTACTTTTTGCAGATGACCTGATATTATACATGGAAAATCCGATAGACTCCAGCAGAAGTCTGCTAGAACTGATACATGAATTCAGCAAAGTTGCAGGATACAAAATCAATGTACAGAAATCAGTTGCATTCTTATACACTAATATTGATGGTGTTCTTCAAAGCACAAAATTTTAAATTCAATGAAATCCACTTCATCTATTCCTTAGGTGCTCGTGTGCCAAAGACTCTTGCAGACTTTGGTTGTACAGAGACATTCATTCGGTCCTGAACTTTCTGAAGAAATTTAATTTAAAATTTCTGGACTCTTACGTATTACAACCCCCAGTTCTGCATTCAGAAAGTTATCAAGTCTGTGACTAGACTCCAGCGCGATTCACTGGAATTTCCACTCGCCACGCTCTGAGTTTTAGAACAGGACTTGCTGAGCGATAAAGAGAACATCCTCTCCTCAGGAAGCCCCTAAGCCGACCTCCAACGCTGCTTCTCTAAGTAACTTGCCAAAGTCTCCACTGGTACCAAAAGAGGAGCCGGGAGCAGGCCTAGGCCTCCTCCGCAAGCCCTCCCTCGCTGCCTTGCGCTGTTACCCCCTAAGATAGTTCATGGCTCCTGGAGGCTGGTTTCTTCCCTGGGCTGCAAAGAGCCTTCTGCGTTCGTGTCCCACCTGTCACCCCTGAGACCGGTGGGAACGTGCCTTGGCGCGTCTGACCCAGGCACGGGACCCAGAGTATGCCACAGCTCTACTTAGCCCCTCTAAGCCTCAGCTTATAGAAACACGGAGATAAGAACTCTCTCGTGCGGGGCTGTTGTGGGGGATTCGATGGAATAATGCATGTAAAGCACCTGTCACAAACTAGGCTTTAGATGATGGTAGTCTACTGCGTGTCCGATGTGTGGCTCATCCCACCGTCAGTTCAATTCAGGCAGCAACTGATCCTCGTGAAAAAGAATGATCATGTAGACGATCAGTAGCTCACACATTACGAATCCACGAGGTTAGTCAGGGCTATGAGCCTTAGAATTCACAAACCAGGAATCCACAGACTGAGACTGTGCGCTTTGTCTGGCTTTCTCAGTATTTCTGTACAATTGAGATAATATTTTAAAATGCAGAGGATCCGGGGCCCCTGGGTGGCTCAGTCGGTTAAGCGTTCGACTTCAGCTCAGGTCATGATCTCACGGTTCATGGGTTCGAGTCCCGCGTCGGGCTCTTTGCCGACAACTCAGAGCCTGGAGCCTGTTTCAGATTCTGTGTCTCCCTCTCTCTCTGCTCCTCCCCCACTCACACTCTGTCTCTCTCTTTCAAAAATATATAAACATTAAACAAATTTTTCTGGCTTCTGCTTGGGGTCCAGAAGGCTTCCCAAAAGCACTGGGCCACCCGCCCTGCCCCGGGGCTCCCACCAGCTGTGCTTTTGATATGTGCGGACAGCTTCTTTTCGCCACATCTGCTGTGTTCTTTATTTCAACTAGAAAAACCTTCGTACTTAATCATTTTTCTCAGGTCTTGTAAATGAATGCCTTCTTATTCCTGTTTCGTATTGCCAATAGCTTCATTTTCTATAAAATAAATATAAGGAGTGTTTTAAATTTTTTCAACGTTTTTATTTATTTTTGAGAGAGAGAGAGAGAGAGCGCACGAGTGTGAGCAGGGGAGGGGCAGAAAGAGGAGACACAGAATCGGAAGCAGGCTCTGAACTGTCAGCACAGAGCCCGATGCAGGGCTCGAACCCACGAACCTCGAGTTGATGACCTGCCCTGAAGTCTGACGCTCAACGGACTGAGCCACGCAGGAACCCGGATAATTAGTGTTTCAAAGCCTTGCTCATCTGTTCCAATACTTCTGCTTTGGATGTTATATGTTGTCCCACTTTTTGGTCCTTCTCTTGTGATATTTTGCTCCTTGGAGAGCCTAAGTTCGTGTTCTGCTCGTACCCCTTTTGTAGGTGGTGCCCATTGGGGTTCAGGGCCAATTCCTGGTGCCTCTCGAGAAGCAAGGCGAGAGAAGAGATGAGCCCTAAGACAGAGAGTCAAAAACCCCAAGACCCCTGGTTAGCCATATTTATCTGTAGGTGTAAAGAGTGTTCCTACACATTTAAAAGGAAAGCGAAGCGTATCTGTGTCTGTTTTTCTGACACCTGGCCCATTTTGCTCCCACATGCTACCTGCCTGTCCCCTGTGAGCATCGGAGTTTGTCACCTCCCTACACTCACCCACTCACCTTGTGATGTCAGGTCAGGCTGTTCACGACGGCGTGTCCGCTGACCCGAGCCTCTTTGTACTCTCTCGTGCAGAAACTACCCCTGAACACGCTATCCGCCAAGGCTGCTCCTGGGTTCCTTAAAGTGGAGTGAAAACTTAAAGCACGTGAACATTCCCGGTGCAGAAGACGTCAAGATTCTTACGGCTCTCCCCCAGTTTGTTAACGACTGTTTCACCCATACCTGCTCCCATCTTGAGATCCTCACCTTTATCGTTTGCCCCAGCGCGGCTGCAGAGAAATACACTTTATTGCCACTCGTATTGAATCGGTGTAGGTGAGATCTAGCCAAAGAAAAATGGCCCTAAGCAGGGCTAATTCGAGGCGAGCACACAACTGAGCGGGCGGGAGCCAAGTGCTGGACAACGGCCTGCATTCTGAGGGCCGGAGGCCCGGGCTGGCCCGTCTGCGGACTCCCGAGGGGCTGGGGAGTGTCAGCTCACCTGGCCAGTGGGCAGCAGGGGGAGAACTTCGGGCTGAATGTCTTCTTTTAGTGGCCCAAGGCAGGGGTGGCGCACTGGGAGAAGCCTTGCCCTGAGAGTCAGGAGACCTGAACTCTACCCGGGTTTGTCCCCTGAGTGACTGGAAGGAAACCTTTAGACCTCCTGGTCCCTCCCCCCTGCCACACTGAGCCGTGGGGGCTGCTGGAGAATCACAGGACCTCGCGCCCTAATGAGTGACAGCGTGACAGAGGCCGTCAGAAGAGAAGTCCACACACTCTGGCCGTCATACGTAGCCACCCCTGTGCATCTCACCCGCCACCTGTCAGTATTCACCTCTGCACTCTGCCTTCCCTCCTGCGAGGAGGTGGGGGCTGTCACTGTCCTTGACCGCGAGAGCCCATAACCCCTAGCAATTCTCCCCGCCTGTCTCTCTGGCCTCCTCAGTCTCCCCCCTTCACTGGGTCTAGATCATCATCATCCTGTAGTTGCCCCCACAGAACAAGGGCAAAACCCGCCCAGCGACCAACCGCTGTCTCTCCTTCCCTTTACAGCAAGCTCCTAAAAAGACTCGTCTACATTTGCGTAGACATTGTCTCTTCCCTTTCCCCCTGGAACCATGCCCAGCAGGCTCTGGTCCCCAGGCGTCACCTGAAACGGATCGTTTCCCCTCCTCAGCTGACCCGGCAGCCGCACCTGACGCCCCTTCCTTGAACCACTGCTGCACTTACGTTCTGGACCAGCTCATTCTGTGGCAGCTCCTCATCGGTCTCTGTTACCAGAAAAGGCATGTGGCAAACCTAACTTCCAGTCGGAATGTGACTTTATTTGGAAACAGGGTCTTTACAGATGTGATCGGTTAGGTAAGGTGAGGTCACCGGGAGTAGAGGGAGCTCCTAGGCCGACGTGACTGGTGTCCTTGTAGGAGGACGACACAGGGAGAAGACACACGGAGAAGGCCAAGGGAAGACAGAGAAAGAGATTGAGTGACACCTCTACGAGACAAGGAACACCAAAGATTGCCAGCCTTCACCGGAAGCCTGAGAAGGGACAGCCCAGAGGACACCTCCACGCCAGGCTTCTGGCTTCCAGAACGGTGAGACAACCCTTTTCCGTGGCGTTGAGTCACCCGCTCCGTGGCACATGGTTACGGCAGCCCTTGGAAACGAATGCCGTCTCCCTTCCACGTTTCGTTCCTCCCGACGCTGGAATGTTCCAGAACTCAATTCTTGGATTTTCTTCCTTCTCTACATTTGGTGATCACATCTGCTCTTCAGTACCTATGTTCTTTAAGACAGATGTTTTTTAATGTTTCTTCATTATCGAGAGGCTTCTCTCCCTCTCTCCTAGCCTGCATCCAATCTGTCCTCAGAGCCCGGCAGTTCTAACTCCAGATACATCTGGAACCCATCCACTTCCGGTCACCATGTTGCCTCTCTTTCGTGTCCTTCCTAAAGAAAGCACACGCCTTCCACTCCTCCCCGCCGTGGCAGTCCCCGCCAGCAGGCAGACTTCTACAACAAAACAAAACAAAACAAAACAAACCAAACCGAAACGTAAGATAATTCTAATAGTCAAGGTTCCTCCAAAATATATGACCAGTAGTCAGTTTTCAAAACTGTCCCGGTCATCAAAAGCGAAGAACACCTGAGAAACTGCCACAGCCAGAGGACGCTGAAGAGACGAGGCAATTAAGGCAACGTGGTATCCTAGATAAGATAAAAACTGTGGAAGTCTAAATACACCCTGCGTTACTACGAAGGCATCAATTTTTATTTATTAGTTGCAACAAATGTATCGTGCATGTTGGTTGTAAGGGAAACTGGGACATATGGGAACTTTCTACACTAAGTTCGCAACTTAAAATTTTTTTTTAATGCTCATTTTTTTGAGAGAGAGAAACACGGAGTGTGAGTGGGGGAGGGGCAGAGAGAGAGGGAGACACAGAATCCGAAACAGGCTCCAGGCTCCGAGCTGTCAGCACAGAGCCTGACGCGGGGCTCGAACTCACGGAGCGCGAGATCATGACCTGAGCTGAAGTCGGCCACTTAACCGACTGAGCCACCCAGGTGCCCCATATTCTATGTTCTCAATTTTTCTGTAGATCTAAAACTGTCCTTAAAAAAAATAAAGTCTGCTGAAAAAGGCTTTAAGTCATTTCAAGTCAAGACCCTTTATCTGTTTCCCTTTGCTTATGAGAAAACCCTATGGTTAGACTCACTTCCTCTCACATCTTGACGTCTATGACTTCCCCACCTTCTCCTTGTGGCTGCCTCAGGACCTTTGCACTTGCAACTCCCGCTTCCTAGGATTGCCTAAAGATATTCTGATAAGTTTTGAAGAAACATGAAAAGAAGTAGGAGATTAGGTCTTAATGACAAGTTGTCTAAAGAGCAGAGTGTCTACTGAGACACTGAGTGAAGGGGCAGGGCTATGCCAGGATCACTTGGGGACCCCCATTCAACCCCAGAGGTATTCTCAGCATCGGAACCTTCTGGCCAGGATGCAGACTCAGTGTGAAGAAAAGTTCTTACACGGCATGGTCTAAGGTCAGGTGTATGTCAGAGCCTTGAGGCACCTGTGGTCGTGGTAATGCCCAGCCCTGCTTTGGCCACGTAAACAAATGCAGTTAAATCCATTCTCCGAAGGCCAGAATATGGCCTTTTATCTTTGTTGTGATGGGACAGAAGCCAGTGGTTGAAAATCCCATAGAATACAGTAAAAGTGCTTTGGGGCTTGAAAAACAAAGCATGAATGCTCTTTTCCTTTCTTTCTTTTTTTTTTTTTTTAAGTTTATTTATTTTGAGACCGACAGAGAGAGAGTGCAAGGGAGAGACAGGCAGAGAAAGAGGGGGACAGAGAATCTGAGGCAGGCTCTGTGCTTACAGCAGACAGCTCTTTGTGGAGCTCAAACTCACGGACCGTGAGATCATGACCTGAGCCAAAGTCAGATGATTTAACGACAGAGCCACCCAAGCAGGCACTCTGCCTTTTTCCATTCATGTTATTAGGAGAGAAGCATGGGTCACCCGTGATCACACGTGGGGGGCTTTCTCTCATTTACATTTTGGGCAAACTCCTGTCATTGTTTCATGCAGATCATAACACTGGCTATCACTCAGCCTTTTCTTCTTTGTCTCTCTCTCTCTCTCTCTCTCTCTCCCTATCTGTTATTTGCTTTTTTCATAATACAAAGTAACATAGCATCGTCTTCTTTTAATGTACGAACAATGAATGAATGAATGAATGAATGAAAGAAAACAAAGAAAAATCATCTGTAATCTTGCCACAGAGCAAGATCCATTCTAAACACTCCTGGGTTTTCTCTCACAATTACTTTTTTATGCTTAGATACACACACACATGGTTTCCTTGCCAAACAAAGGATAAGAAGACATTTTTTTCCCGTTCCACTGGCCCTCTACCTGTGTGTCTGCATGAGAATCTTTCCATGGTTGTACCACATACCATCTGCCTGCCCGTGATGGGTTGGATGGTCCCCTTCCCAAAAAGATACGCCTGCGCAGAACTTGTGAATGTGAGCTTGTTTGGAAAAAGGGTCTTTGCATATGTGATTAAATTAATGGTTTCAACAGGGGCTTGTCCCAGATTAGTTGGGTGGGCCCTAAATCCAGTGACCAACGTTCTCAGAAGAGGAGAGACGCGAAGGAGAAGAACAGAGGAGAAGGCCATGTGAAGGCGGACGCATAAATCTGGGTGATGTGCCTTTAAGCCAAGGAGCGCCAAGCATGGCTAACAGCCATCAGATGCCAGGAGAGAAGCGTGGAGTGGATTCTCCCTCTGAGCCTCCGGAAGGAGCCAACCCTGTGGACACCTTGATCTTAGACTTTTGGCCTCCAGAACCATGAGAGAATAAGTGTCTGTGTTTCAAGCCACCAAGTCTGTGGCGATTTGTTATGGCGGCCACAGAAATGAATACACCGGCCCCGTCCACTCTTCCCCACCCCTCCCCGTCTGCGTCTGCCCTGTAGGAATGCCATTCACAGGACCCCTTACCTTTGCTGTGGTCTTTAGCTCAGTCAACAGGGGCCTGAGTTGGAGATGAGAGAGAAAGGAGAGTCTTTATTCTCCTGGCCTCCGCTGCACAAGGTCCCTTGGGCTGGCCTTGGTCTTGACCAGCGGCCATTGCTCTCCGTAGGGCGCTCCACAGAAGTCTCTGCTGACATGTTCTGGTCGTCCCTCCCTTCCCTCCACGTCCTTCTGGGGGGTGGCCAAGGTTGGTAACAACCTCTGCTTGCCCCGAGTCCCCTCACTGTCCCCGTGGCTCCCGTCTAGCTCGTTGTGTGGTTTTGCCATAAAAACATATTTATAATTCATGAATTAATTTAACGAATCCTTTATTATTAGGCATTTCGGAGGTTCTAGTTTTTTGCTTTTATAAAAAAAAGTCTCGGGGCGCCTGGGTGGCGCAGTCGATTAAGCGTCCGACTTCAGCCAGGTCACGATCTCGCCGTCCGTGAGTTCGAGCCCCGCGTCAGGCTCTGGGCTGATGGCTCGGAGCCTGGAGCCTGTTTCCGATTCTGTGTCTCCCTCTCTCTCTGCCCCTCCCCCGTTCATGCTGTCTCTCTCTGTCCCAAAAATAAATAAAAAACGTTTAAAAAAAAAAAAAAAAAAGTCTCGGTGAGCATCTTCATAGTCAAATCATTTGACACGGGCATGATTATTTCAGATAAATTTCTAGGCATTTGTTTGAACAAATACTTTTAAATTATTAACAATTTATTTAATATTCCTATCGAATGTCCGTTATACTTAATTAACATTTAATATTAATTCTTCATTAACGATTTAATTCTAAAGTTTTTGACACATGGCACAAAATTGCTCTCCAGAAATGTTGTAGCAACTGCCCCTCCCATCGAGAGCGTAGGAGAATACCTATTTCTAGCACCAGCTCTAATCAACCTTGTTGGATAAATAATGAAACCCCAAGATCGAGTGGTCCCAGGTCTGCTACTAAATGCAAAGCTGTGCATTATGAACGTGAGGACAAAAGAAATGAGCTTTCAGAGCGGTGACTAGAGCTTCCTCGAGTGGACAAGCATCTTAAATAAGAGAAAAACAGAGCCTCCTCGACTACAGGGTTATCAGGAGCTTGTCTGGAATAGTTTGTAATGAATGGTTTAGGTCAATGAGAGGGTGCTTCCAATTAAGGAATTTTATAAGAGGGGGGAAGGCAGCTGCCGGCCTGAGAAAGTGAATGACCATTATTGTCTGAGATTAAAGCAGCAAACCCTTCAAATAGAGGATGCATTGTTAGAAGAACTGATTAAGAACACGTCTGCAAATGGATGTTAGCGTATACGGAGGGTTGTTCTCACTATAGAGTTTGTGATTTACTCCATGACACTGACCTTATCTTGAGTGAGTTATGATATTTTCTGGGTCTCAGCCATGAGATCTCACATTGAGCTGACCTCATTGCGATAAAATAATCGGGGTTCAGTTTCGTCATTGCCATCCTTCGGGGCGTAGCCAGGAAAAATAATAAACAAGCAACTGGGTAACGCTCGGATATCATCTCATTAGGAGGCCTTTGTGGTGAGACTGTGGGAACAGAACCACAGTGAACTAAGCCCATAACCCATCCTGAAATCTCCAAGCCGTTCTCTGCTATGTGAAGACAATGCTGCCTGAAATCAAAATATACCTGTTGTAAAAGCTCACTTTGTGCTCCAGCTAGCCTCATGAGCAGATCTGAACCCTGAGGGGCTGGGTGAGTTCAGAAAAGAGCCACCGTGGGACCTGGGAGGTGGTTTAAAATCCCAATGCAGGAACTTGTTCATCCACAAAGTCCAAATCCTGCACCCAGGAAAATTAACACGTACCTGAGACCTACAAGAAATCAAGCCTTGGGGAAAAGACGTGGAAAATAAAACCCGCCACCCTAAAGACCACCCCCCACAGTCATGACCCTTGGCTTTTCTTGTGTCATGTCTAAACTTCCCCTCTTCAATACCCAAGTCTGTGTATCTTTCTGGACCGGCTTCCTGTCCTTCTCTCCCTCCATGCCTCCCTCCTTCCTTCTTTCCTTCTCTCCTTCCTTCCTTCCTTCCTTCCTTCCTTCCTTCCCACTCTCCTCCCTTCCCTCTTTCCTTCCACAGGCAAACAAACATTCACCAAGGTCCTACTAAGCCCCAAGCACTGTTCTGGGGCTGAGGCACTAGAACCATCCAAAGGACACGGTCTACAACTCTGCCCCTCTGCCCTTCTCCGGATGTGCCCAACAGCCACTCTCTCTGGGGAAACCCCAGGAAAGCCCTGCTGGAGCCCCGGTGACCCCTCAGCAGCCCCTGGGTCGGTTCCTGACGCTTATCTTCGTCACCTCTCACTTCATCCCCACCTGGACCTGAGAGATGGACCGTCAGAGCCCAGAAGGGGGGCGATGAAAGAGCCACTGAAGCTTTGTGGCTGGGACACCAGCACACGTGGAAGAAATCTGTGGCAATTTCAGTCTGGACAGTGTCTAGGCCGGAGAGAGAGGGCATTAATGTCTGAGTCACAGTAATAAGGGCAAGTGGGGCTTATTGTTTATTGCTTAAGAAAATGAAATAATCCATGCCCACCCCTGCAACCTACAATTATTTACCCCCAAAGGAACAAATTGGCAAGAAGTCAAAGGAGCAAGAAGATGTCAAAGAGAAAGAGTGTTTTTTTTTCCACCCCCATCCCACCCCTTCCCCTGTCTCCCCACAAGCGCCATATATAGGCCTCAGGCTCCCAAGAACAAGGGGCCAGGCTCTGGTGTGTGTGACAGTAGAACCCTAGCTTCTCCTGACCTCCTCCTCTCTCAAGAAATAACCTCAAGGGACACCTGGGTGACTCAGTCGCTTAAGCGTCCAACTTCGGCTCAGGTCATGATCTCACAGTTTGTGACTTCGAACCCCGCATCCGGCTCTGTGCTGTCAGGGTGGAGCCCGTTTCAGATCCTCTGTCCCCATTTCTCCCTGCCCCTCCCCTGCTCGCACTCTCTCTCTCTCTCAAAAATAAATAAACATTAAAAAAGAAAGAAAGAAAGAAAGAAAGAAAGAAAGAAAGAAAGGAAGGAAGGAAGGAAGGAAGAAAGAAAGAAAGAAAGAAAGAAAGAAAGAAAGAAAGAAAGAACATCAAGATGTCTCCTCACCATTGTATCTATTCATCCATTTATTCTCTCAACCCAACACGGCATTTAAAAATAGGAGCTCAGGAGTCTAACTGCCTGAGTTCAAATCCTGATTCCAACACTTACTAACTGTATGACTGACCTTGGAGTGTTACTCAGACTTTCTGTGCTTTAGTTTTCTCCCTATAACATGAGGTTATTATGAGCCCCTACCCCATAAGGCTTTGGGGGGCTACTGAGAGAGTATAAGGCATGTAAAGGACTTAAGAATAGCGCCTGGTACTCGGTGCCTGTTGTCTCTTACTAGTTGAGAAATGTGCTTCAAGCGCCAACTATGTTCCAGAACCAGGGACACAAGCCCTTTCCCTCAGCCTCCTGGAAGAAAGACAAGAAAACCACACAAGATGACCAGGCAGCCATCAGATTTGGGGGGGGGGGGGGGGGGGAACCAAATCAGTCAGGGGTGGAGGAAGAGACTCAGGGAAGGCTCCCCGGGGGGTGATCTGTGCCCTGGATTCCTAATGACAAATAAGATTCTACTGAGTGAAACGGGTGTGGACAGAAGAGGGGAGAACCCTCCGGAGGGCAAGAGACATTTGTTGGGGGTTCTGTATGGTTAGAAGCAGATTCATGAAAGACTCCTGGTGGCAGAGAGGACGCAGCTACACCATGAACGGTCTTTTCTGTCATCTTAGGGAATTTAAACTCCATCCTAAAAGCCAAGGGGAAGCTCTAAAGGACTTTAAACCCGCCGTCCCTCCGAAGGGTTAACAAGCCAGCACGTCACTGTCCACCTCATCTTTATAGTGTATCTGAAAGAAAGCTTGTTTTTGGGTTTTTTTTCTTTTGTCATCTCAAAGATCTTTGTAGAAACGCTTTTCTGGGTCTTGAATTGTGGCCGATTTTTCCTGAAGCAGTAATTACGATTTCGTATAGGCAACCGGCTATATAAACGCTGGCCTCTGCGAGATTTTTTCCCCCCCATTTCTCTCCTCATTTTGTGCAATCATTTCCGAAAGGGACCTGCCAGTTGTATTTCTTCATCTGAGGTCCCTGATGTGGATGAACACACGGCGGGGCCTTTTGCAGCGTTTAGGGCAAACCACTTGGCTGAGCTGTTAGGGCAGTGCGAGCGTAATCAGCAGATTTATTTGAGGAAATGTATTTATGGTACTAAATGGCTGTTCTAAATGGGGCCATTATCTGGCCTTTTCGCCGTTGCTATAAATGTCCCTCCAGAACGCGGATACCCACAATAAGTTCATCATGCTTCCCAGACATGACTTCGAGACAATATTTACGCTGCCCGCAGTCAATGCACATGCATGTTCCTGGGTAATTTCAGTCGTGTTTCTTAAACGCTTAGGCACACACTCAATGCCGGATGCTCTATTAAATGTTTTCAGGGCCATCCAAGACAGAAAGAGGGGAAAAGGCAGAGATTTGTGGAACAGTCAATGGCCAGTAAGGGTTGCAATGCAACTCTAAATTATTCATAGCTTGGATTACGCTGAGGAGGAATTATAACTATCTATCCGGGGCCACTTCAAAGAACACTATCTTTCTGCTCGACCTGGGGGTGCCCTCTGCCCGAAGTTCAGAGAGAGGAAGCCCAGCTGAGGGGGGAACGTCCAAGGGACCATCTTCAAAGAACAAGAGGCTGAAACCTCTCTGAAGGCCATGGACAGCTGCCAAGTCCTCCATCAAAATGGAAACTCTTGTTTTCCTTGATTCTAGACCACTTTGCAAAGACTCTCGGAGACACAGCCGCTTCGAGATTTCTTACAAAATGTCCGTACCAAACCCCCAAATACCTTTTCCATATGTTCCTGTTTTGCTTCCCCACCTCTAAAGCTCGTACAACAGAAACAGGAACAGATTCTTAAAGAAAATTCCAGTTTTTATTTACTTAAAAAAAACCCATTATGTGTGAACAGGGATAAGCCTGTGTATACAGAAATGTAGCAAATATCCACATAGCTAAGCACCTCTGACATCTGATCCCTATCGATATTTCAAAGAGAAGAGGAAATTACTATTTAAAATTTTTAATTAACATAGATCTTTCACATGGTAGGGGGGAAAAGCACTACTCAATGTAGACGGCGTACATGCTTAAGAACACATGTGGGGTTGGGGCACCTGGGTGGCTCAGCCGGTTAAGCGTCCTCCTTGGGCCCAGGTCATGAATCTCACGGTTCGTGGGTTCAAGCCCTGCGTCGGGCTCTGTGCTGACCGCTCGGAGCCTGGAGCCTGCCTCGGATTCTGTGTCTCCCTCTCTCTCTGCTCCTCCCCTGCTCACACTTGCTCTCTCTGTCAAAAATAAGAAAAATAAAACTTAAAAAACAAAAAAAAAGAACACATATGGGGGCTTTTTGGTCAGAAGACATAAAGCCCCCAGTGGAGTTTATTTGGGTTGAGATTGGCAGGGGAGGGCAGAGAGTAAGAGGGAATTGAATTGTTCTCCTTAATAAAGTAAGGGGGATGTGGGGCACCTGGGTGGCTCATTTGGTTGAGCTTCTGACTTCTGCTCAAGTCAGGATCTCATGATTCATGAGTTCAAGCCCCACATGGGGTTCACTGCTGTCAGCTTGTCAGCCCAGAGGCCGCGTCGGATCCTCTGCCCCTCTCCCACTTGCACTTTCCCAAAAATAAATAAATACTAAAAGAACATTAAAGTATGGGGGGTGTAAGCAGGGTCCTCTGGCTGTTCTAGAAGAAGAGTGCTTTGTGGGCTTGGAAGATGGAGAGAAGAACAGATACGGAAGAGAAGGGTCTAGAAGAGAAAAGGCAGCCTGAGGACGCAAGACAAGGCACGGACACGAGGAGATGAGGGACAGCCAGGGAGAAGGACCCCGCGGCAGGAGTGCAGAGGGATGAAGGGCTGGGTGATGTGGGCTCATCAATTGCAAGTCAGTACCTATTCTGAGCGGGGCGGTGGGGGTCTCTCCGAGCCCCACATGGTCCTCAGATCTTGGTGCTTTGGGAAGTGGGAAACCGGGGGGGGGGGGGGGGGGGGGCGTCTGTTTGCGAGGACAAAGCAGTGCGGGGAGGAGGGAGCAGCCCCGGGAAGTGAGAATATGGACAGGTCACCCAAATTCAGTAAAAGCAGGGATTTGTAGCGAGAGATGACAGCGAGACAATAAACTTGTATCCCTACCCCCAAATCAGGGGGAGTCATCATTCACCCTGCTGAGGCCAACAACGTCCTCTAGCCCCAGTATGACATGGGCTCGCGAGTGAGTGTTCGGATATTTAAAAAAAAAAAAAGCGGCTGCAGAGGGGCTGGGGGACTTCAGGGCCTCCAGGCAGGTGACACTGGGTTGCAATTATGCATTATTATGTGTATGGATCCAAAGGGGGGAAAAAAAAACCCTGTGATTCATCATTTCCCGATTTGCTGTTCTGAGTCTTAATCGGGCGCCGAGTCAACTTGCGGCCCGTGATGCATTTTTATTTCTTTGGCTTTTTTAAATTGCTTTTCAGGGTCCTTTTGTTTGCTGCAAAGGGGAAAGCCTCTAGCAGACACAATTCCTTCTTTTTAATTCCCTCAATTAATGAGGTGCTAGTTTCTGGTGTTCTCTAATTGAGGCCATTTTTCCTCCTTTCTTGAGACCAGCCTATAATTGCCTGGGGTATGGAGAAAGGCCAAACGGGAACCAACAATTACATTGTTTTCAAAACGGAAGTGGTTTTATTGGCTTTTCACACGATGAAAGGAATTTTTTAAAGAAAACGTTTTGAAGTCAGCGGGCACAGAAACGTGAAGAGGAAAGTAAAAATACCTGGTTTCCTGCCCCCACAGCTTTCTACTTTACAAAAACTCCACAACAGATGGTGTGCAGTTGTGTACTTGGCTTTGTGTGTCCCTGGCTCTGTATTGTGAGCACCTTCCCGTGTCCATAAGTACGGAACGCTGTTTCTCCCCTCTATCTCTATTTTTTTTTAATATTCTTATTTATGTATTGGACCATCATTTTATTTTATTTTTTTTTAACTTTTTTTTTTTTTATTTATTTTTGGGACAGAGAGAGACAGAGCATGAACGGGGGAGGGGCAGAGAGAGAGGGAGACACAGAATCGGAAACAGGCTCCAGGCTCCGAGCCGTCAGCCCAGAGCCCGATGCGGGGCTCGAACTCACGGACCGCGAGATGGTGACCTGGCTGAAGTCGGACGCTTAACCGACTGCGCCACCCAGGCGCCCCTGGACCATCATTTTAAATGGTTGCATAGTATTCTATTGAATAGATGCCTTTAATTTATTTAGCCAATCTCTCATCTGTAGACACATTAGAAGCCACGGAGAGATAAGTGACCATTTACCAACATTTCGGGGCTACGTCTTAGAAACGGGAGGTATTCACTAATTCATTAAAACGCGTAGTGAGTGTCTCCTAACAATCTCTCTTGACACTAGGACAGAGCAATAATCGAGATAGACACAGTCCCTCCTACAGGGCTGTTAGTCTGGTAGAGAATTGAGGTATTAAATAAGGAATGCAAATAAAGTGTGATGAGGGTCTTCATGAGGAAAGTACAGAATATTCTGGTTCAAAGGGCATGCGCTTTAAAAAGCTTGCAAGTGGACACCTGGGTGGCTCAGTTGGTTGAGCTTCTGGCTTTGGCTCAGGTCACGATCTCATGGTGTGTGAGCTTGGGCCCCATCTCAGCTGAGCCCCGTTTCTCTCTCTCTCTCATTCTCTCTCTCTCTCTCTGTGCCCCTCACTCACCTGCACCCTCTCTCAAAAAAAATAAATAAATAAATAAAATAAATAGTTTGCAAGCACCTGTGTCCTTACTTGCATTGGTGACCTTGTGAGCCCACGTCCTTTTTAATCTTTGCCAACCCAAAGTGCTTCTCATTGTTGTGTTCACAGCAATTCATTCTGAACTGCCAGGTTTCCGGGTTACTTCTCTTTTGTCTGATCCATTTGTAAGAAGACACTTAGCAATTCTACCTTCGTGTGTGTACGGTTTCGAAACACTAATTGCCTCATTTCCCAAAGGGATGCTTACATTTCATACCTCCGGCAAACTGTTCACAATTGAAGTCGGTCCCTTGTATTGTCCTTCGCCCCAACTTCCCTGAGCTCACGATGCTCCCTGGTGTGCCAAACTTGTGTTTCTTTCCATCCCCGCGGGGGCTGCCCTCAGCCCCTACTTTCCCTGAATAATACCCATCACTGCTTAGGAGAGCTCAGGGGAAGGTTTCTCACTGATGCGTACTCATTCCCTACACTTGCTGCACAAAACGCATCCATGCAGAAGGCTTTGGGTGGATGGAAGGAGGGAACGAGCAAGGCAAAGGATTGAAGTAACGATCCGACCTAGAAGAGCCCACGGACATTGGTAAGTCCCACAACAGGCTTATTGAACCATTTTCTGGGCTCCAAGCATGTCAATCATTTCTGTTCTGCAAATCAATCCGAGAAATAAAATGTCGTTCATTTATTCACTCAACTAATAGCTATTAAGCTCCTCATTTGTGCAAGGCCTCCAGGCCTCAGGGGGAAAATGCGTGTATGTCATTATGTGACGATCATAAGCGATGATACATTTCAGTTATTCTTGGCTGACAAACACTGAGATGGCAGTGATGACAAGAGGGCCCTTGTGCCTGTCGAGTTGCACCATCACGGTAGGATCAGAAATAGTCTTGAGGAAATACGATTTTTTAAAAAGTTTTTAAAGTTTATTTGTCTTTAGAGAGACAGCATGAGCGGGGGAGGGAGACAGAGAATCCCGAGCAGGCTCCGCACTGTCAGGGAAGGGCCCGACGCGGGGCTGGAACACCCAAAACCGTGAGATCATGACCTGAGCCCAAACCAAGAGTCAGATGCTCAACTGACCGAGCCCCCCGGGAGCTCCTGGGCATCAGGAACCTGATTTTCTATACCTGCTGATCTTGTCTGTAGCTGTTCCCTTTTTGTTTTCCTTCGTCAGTGACCTTTCAAAAATGCCAGCTTGTCTCCTTCGTATTAAGAGACACCAAGAAAGGAAACTCCTGTGTACTCAGGCTGGGTTTTTCTTTTGGGAGATGGAGAGGCTCGCCCCCTGGATTAGCAGAGGAATCAAAGCCATGTGACTACGGGGTGGGGGAGGTTTCATCTTTCTCCATACAAGGTTATTGTTCCACTTTTTCTTCTTTTCTTCCTCCTCTTTTGGTATCCCTTTTCCTCCTCCCTAACCGCTAGCTCAGTGATAAGTTGAGACGGGGCCAGACCCCGGGTGCCCGGGTGACTCAGTCATTAAGCATCTGACTTCGCCTCGGGTGAGTTCAAGCCCCACATCGGGTGAGCTCAAACTCCACGTGAGTTCCACCGCTCTCTCTCTCTCTTTGCCTCTTGTGGGATTCTCTCTCTGCCCCTCGCTCATTTGTGCCCTTTCTCTCTCTCAAGAAAAAAAAAAGAAGAAGAAGTGGCTGGAGCTCTCGAGGTGCCTTCAAGAAACCACGCCGGAAGGAAAGCCTGACCCTGACTCCAGGGGCTGCCCCGCAAGGGAATCATCCTCTGACAGTGCGAACCTCCGAATCTTGTTTTTACCTTAGCTCTTCAACGGTTACACTTCAGCGGGAGCAGAACACCATCCTTTGACTTAACTATGGCACAGCGCTGTTCTCACAAGGCAAGAACCCCTTAGTCATAGGGCCCCGAGAGAAAACACAGAGGCCGTTCCCAGCAGACCTGCTACCTGGAACCCTGAGCGACGTCGGAAGGCGTTGTCTCGGGTTTTTTAAGTCAATTGCAACATAGTTCCTGTATTACTGTATTTTCCTTGTGTGTTTGCACATGGATTTTTCACGGATGACTGGGGTATTTGTGCTGTCACTCTGACAGGTAAGGTCCCCGTCTTTGTCTGCCCAGGAACCACACAGAATGCCCCAGCCTGAAGCAAATGGATGCAAAGATAAAGCTGCCCCCTGGGCAAGTGGTTTATAACGGGCAGCCCGCACATTGCCATCCAGGCCCATTCAGGCCGCCCTGGGAGCTGGGGGGGAGGAGGGTGGGCGGGGGGGAGGCATCAACCCACGGCTCCCCCGTGTGCCAGTGTCGGGAACACATCGTGGCGATTCCGAAGGAGATCCAACCCTGTGCAAGTTACTATAGCTTGACAACCCTCATTAGTTGGTTACTGACTTTTATTTTCAGGCTTTAAAAACAGGCGCCCCGCTGTTAACCCCTCCGGGCACGTGGACGGTACTAATCGTGTTACACCACCAGCAAGCTGACAACAGCCGGCCAGAGAGCCAGCCTCTGACGACGTGTAACACCCGTCTTCGCCGTCGCTTTGCCCCGGATCACGTCCAGAGTAAACGTCCACGTTCTCTGCTCTCTGTCACTGAAGGTCAGAGTACATCTCAGATGCGGAGGCCAGCGAGACGGGTGCCGTTTGGAACTGAAACTCGGTTTATAGCGGGGCAAAAAGGACAATAAACCACCCCCCTTACAAGTTCGCTCACTGATGTTTGAGGGTTCGGAGCTGGAATCCTCACCCCGGGGGACCAGAGAGCAGAAAAGGGGAGAAACAGGAAGCAAGAGGCTCCGGGTCAAGGCTGGCACTTCCGGCCTTGCAACCTTGAGCGAGAGAGTTGCTCACAGAGACGCAATTCCCCATCTGGGATAAAGGAGGAAAGGCGGAGGAGAAGACTCATCATTCATGCAGCCCATTTGTATCGGGTCCCCCTGTGCTGCAAAGGGTTTGGGCGCTGGGGATAGAGCTGCGAACAGAGACACAGGCTCACCTGTCTCGGCCCTGTTGTCGCTTCCGAGAAGTGACCGGTGAACATCAGACCACGGGACAGTGAGCAGCTGTGCTCAAGTGGGAGGAATCCCCCGTGACCGTGACCGGTGCCGTGGCCCCCAACCTGGTGGCAGGTTTGAGCAAGTCTTTTAGGCTGAAACCTGAAGCCCGAATGGGGGCTGGGGAGGGTGGCCGGGCGTTGGCAGGGAAAGCGCTCCACACTCCACACGCGGAGACTGTGGGAGGCCCAGGCCCTGAATCCGAATCCCAATCTGATTCCGCAATCCCGGTGGGTGTTGGGTGGAGCAGCCCTCCCGGCCTCATCTCAGCTTCTCCCAACATCCAGGCCCGGGGTGGGGCCAGGGGGGTGCTTGGCATCGCCCCAGGAGCCCTTGTCTGCTGCCCGGCCTAGGGTCCTAGGTCCTACTTTTACTTTGAGCAGGAGAGGGGGTGGGGGGTGCGGCCCAGGGAGAAGGGGTCTGGCCCGGGGGAGTGGGGGAGGGGAAACGCAGCTATGGGAGGGGGGTCCTGGGAAGGGGGGAGCGGTCTGGGGGAGGGGGAGGGGTGTGGCTCTCACGAGGTGGCCCCCCGGGGCCTGGGTCAAAGCCAGCAGTTTTCAAAGGCCTCCCTTGCTGACTCTGTGGGCTGGGCAGTTAGTGGTGAGCTGACACAGGGAAACCCTAAAAGTTTTGTTGTTCTGTTCATTGGTTTTGAGGGTCTGTTATTTGGCGTATGTGATTTGGTTTTCCTATGAGGCCCAGAAGGTATTTTTAGACAATTTAGAAAAGCTTGCAGGAACCTGGGTATATAACCTGGTATATATACCCGCGAACCCGGGTAAGGAACCTCCTCGGTAGCCCCGAGGCTTTAATTCACGGCTCCAGCATCCCTCACCTCTGTAGCCCCTACTCATTCAGGTCGACCCCCCTTTCCTCCTCAGCCGGCCAAGAGCCCAGGTCCCTGGCAGGGGTTCTGCCCTGCACGTTCCCCCCGCCTTTTTGCTTCCCTTCCCTTCCTCGAACTCACCCGCCAACCTCCCACCTGCTCATGTCCAGCCCTCCCACAGCACTCCCGCGTCCATGAAGCTGAAAACCCTGGAGAAACACGGCCGTGCTGCTGCTCCCACTTTTTAGAGCCCAAGGGTTTCCCAGAGGCCCTGCCTCCTGCGCCTGGGTTCACTCCTCCTGCAGCTTGATGACCTTTTTGCAAACAGTCACTCTTCCAGACCCCCCAAAACCCCTTCTGTGGAGCTGGCGGAGACAATCAGGAGAGAAGTCCCGCCCACCCTACATCCCCCGACCTACCATAAGCTTGGTCATTCTGGGTGAGCCGTCCGGGCACCCGCCTCAGGGACCCCTCATTTGCACCCTACATCCGCACGTCTCACTCAAGGACATGCTGCCCGCGATTAGCCCCTCTCTCTCCTGCATCACCAGCTCTTCCCTTTCTATCGGACCGTTCCCAGCAGCATACAAACATTATTCACATCTTTAAAATATTCTTTTTTAAGTAATCTGTACACCCGGTGTGGAGCTCGAACTCGCAACCCCGAGATCAAGAGTCGCACGCTCCACGGACTGAGCCAGTCCCAAATATTATTCACATCAAAAAAAAAAAAAAAATGAGACAGCCAACATGTCCCTCAGAACCTCGCATCAATTCCCCACTCCCTCTCATTTATGGCAACACTTCTCAGAGTGGTTTTCTCTGGAACCGGTCTCCGAATCCAATCTGTAATCAACTCCTGTTGGTTCCTGCCTTCAAAATAGATCCGCACTATGTCATCTCAGCGTCTACCACTTCTGCGGCCACCACCCAGGTCCTAAGCCACCATCCACCCCAGCCTGGAGGACTGCAGTGGCTGCTGCCTGGTTCCCTTTCTGCGGAGGGAGCCAGTCCTCTGTCAAACGGCTCCCGTTTGACGTTCCAAGGGCTTCCCGTTGACGCTCGGTAAAAGCCAAGTGCAAGGCCTTAGGAGACCCGCCCAGCCCCCAAGTCTCCCACCACTGGGGCACTGTGTCCCTGTCCCATCCCGGTGACTGAGCCCCAGCCACATGGGCCCCTTACCGTAAGGCTCTTCCCCCCCCCCCCCAAGGCCACGTCTCACTCCCTCCGGTTCTTCAGATCTCCCCTCCAACGTCCCTTCATCAGGGAAGCCTTCTCTGACCAGCCAGTTTACAACCGCTTCCAGGCCCGCGTTTCCTAATCCTCTCCCCTTGCTTCATTTTTTCTCTCCGCAGCTTTTATCGCTATCTCACAGATGATGTCTATTCTCTTTTACTGCATTGCATTACTCCCCGCCTCGAACGCAAGCTCCGCGAGAGCAGGAAATGTGTTAAGTGCTTTTGCGCAATTGCGTCTCCCACAGGAGAGAGAGCGCGATGGCTCCGCGAATGGCCGCCGTTTTTATTCCCAGCATCGTGGTTATCATTGTTGTAGCAGGTGTTCCCAGGAAGACCACCGGAAGAAGCAGCATGGACCCTAGTGAACCCGCTTTACACACACGAGGATACATCGAACACATAGCAATAGGCACATAGTGGTCGTAGCTGAACCCCACAGGTGGATCTCCCCTGAACTCCACCCCCTCGTGTCCTTGTGCCTTTGCATAGCCCCGTCCCCTTGAGTCCGGTTCCACCCTACTCAGGGGGTTCCGGGGCTGCGTCGGAAGTAGACTTGCATTGTCTGCCGGCCTCGTGGCGCGTGGCATCTGTCTGGGAAGCCGCTGCCAGAAAGTTGTCCCACTGCTCCGAGATGGCTCTGCTGCGAGGAGGCCCCAGGCGGCCTCCGGCTGTTGCAGCCACCCTAGCCTGGGCGCACCCTAGCCCGGGTAGCTAAAGAAGCCTTCTTGGAGGCCCGGGAAGTGCCAGGCCAGCCCACACCTGATGGCAAGTGCATGAGAGGTCAAATCACGTAGCCGGACCCAGCTAAGTCGCCGAACCACGAGACGGAAAAATACATCGTTGTCTCAAGCCGCTACGTTTTGGGGGGCGATTGGTTTAAGGCGGAACAGGTAACCAGAACTTCCCCGGTGCCTTTAGCGCTGGCAGATACGCCGAGCTGGCCCAGCGCAGGTGTGCTGTGCCTGGAAAACCTCCCACATGAGAAATTTTGTGTAAAAGGAATAAACTCAGGCCTTAGAACAGCCCTGTCTTCTCGCAAGTGCAGCTTCCGAGGCACTTGTGAGCATTCACTAAGAGGGTAATAGCTGCTTATTAGAGGCCTATGAGCAGAAAAACAGAACGAAACGTTGGAAATAACTACCTGTTAAAGATAATTAGATGCCAAGGTAAAGCATCCGAAACTTGATGGTGTCAGTAAGCAAGAAAATTACACAACGACCAAAATCGAATTCGCTCACGACCTTTCAGGACCAGACCCAGATATTAGAGATCCTTAAGCATGCGTTGATTTCAAAAGTCAGTCCCGCTGTAGAAGCCCAGGTCACTCCGGTCCCCAGGCTGCTCCGCCCCTCTTAATCAGCCCAGAATGTAACCAGGGAGAAATAGGACTGAATGCGGAATTCTCCAGATGGGTGCTCTGCCCAGCCACACACCTCACCAGACAGATGCCGAACTTCCCGTCTCTCTTCCACCTGCGAACAGAGGCCGCCTCTGCCGTCTCAAGTTCAATGACTCAGTAGTTCGGTAAGAAGGTCTGTTAACCCACAAAACCGTCTCAAGGTGTTGGGAGTAGAATAAAGTTCTATGCTTTTAGATATT
Source organism: Neofelis nebulosa (assembly GCF_028018385.1). Lineage (NCBI taxonomy): Eukaryota > Metazoa > Chordata > Mammalia > Carnivora > Felidae > Neofelis > Neofelis nebulosa. Next base: position 15,190,421 of record NC_080784.1, read on the forward strand.
ATGGAAGATAATTGTGGAGTTAGAAAATACTTACCTTTTGGGGGGTGCCTGGCTGGCTCAGAAGAGTGTACCACTCTAGATCTCGGGGTCGTGAGTTCAAGCCCCACGTTGGGTGTAGAGAGTACTTAAAAAAACGAATAAAGGGGCCCCTGGGTGGCTCAGTCGGTTAAGCATCCGACTCTTGATTTCGGCTCAGGTCGTGATCTCACTGTTTGTGAGATCGAGCCCCGCATCCGGCTCTGTGCTGACAGTGCTGAGCCTGTTTGGGATCCTTTCTCTCTCCCTCCCCACGCCCCTCCCCCACTCTAGCGCTCTCTCCAAATAAACTTAAGAAAAGGAAAAAACAATAAATGAATTAAAAACTTAAAAAAAAAAAAAAGAGGTGTGACTGGGTGGCTTGGTTACACATCAGACTCTAGATTCGGGCTCAGGTTATGATCTTACGGCTCGTGAGTTCAAGCCCCGGGTCGGGCCTCACTGGCAGCCGGGAGCCTGCTTGGGATCCTCTCCCCTCTCTCTCCTCTGCCTCTCCCCTGCTCTCTCTCTTTCTTTCTAAGCAAATTAATAAAGTTAAAAAAGAAAATAAAAAGAAAATATTTATCTTTTTTGTTAGCGTGTAGAACGAAGCATTTGCCCAACGTAGTATTCTGTCAGCAGAATCAGGATACCGTGAAAGAACAGAAGTAAGTCAGTTGTCGAAAAACCAGTAGCCTTCTGTTCAAGACTAGAGAAAGGACTCCTTATCCCACACGATGGCCTTGTCAGTGCGGGGGGGCGGGAGAGCGCCGAGCCCCGCTGGCAGAGAGCAGCTCTTGATGGGCGTGCACTGGGAATAAATCACAGGGCGTTAGTACTCTGATAAGGAGGTGAGCTGCGAGGTTGGCCCGTCCTGTGGCTGGGAAAGGATAAGATAAAGACTTCTTTGATGTTTTCATTTAAGGCTTATGCTCAATAATTCAATGAGAAGATCCATTAACCCATGACGCCATCAAAGTGTGTCAGGAACAGAATAAAATGACCTGTTGGTTAGACGCTATTGAAGACTTAGGGGATACTTACCTTATGCTTAGATTGGTGAGAACTGAAAGGTAAGATCATCTGGGTAAATGGATTGGTTCGGTAAGAAGACAACTAAGCAATGCACTGAGGGCCTACCACCCTCAACTCTAAGCAGGATGTGCGGGGAGAGACTCCTGGCTCCTTGGGAAGGCTGAGCAGGAGAAGGGAAAGCCTGTCGGTTACGAACGCGTTGGGGATTTTAAGAAATGTGAGACGCTCGAGCGGTGAACATTTCAGAAATAAGATGGATAAAAATGACGGAACTGTGGCCCCTGAGGAGAGAGCTAAGAAGCCTACGGAGAATTGGAAAGAAAAATATAGTCAGAACAAACGAGGGAAACGGTGCATTGGGAATATGGAGGCTTTCCACTGCTCTTCTGTTAGCAGTGACTCCAAGATGATGAGGAAGATTAAACAGAATTCATACAAAATAAAAATCAGCTAGCCACGCCCAAAAGACAGCTATTTCGTGGTGCATTTCAATTTTTCGCTCTGATTTTGGTCTTGATGAATGTTTTTGGTGCAAGACACAGAAGAGCATCTTCAAGAATAAAATATTTCTGCTGGTGTCCCTCCTACCACCAGTGACGGGAGGGAAACCACCACCAATATCAGAAAACAGGCTGGGGCTGAAATTTGAAATCTGAAAATTGCATCACTGTGGCCAACTGATGGCTCCCCGACTTATGTAGGTGCTGGTGGGGCTGCTGGCTGTAATCACGTGTGCATGTGTGTGAGTGTGTTTGTGGGAGTGGGGGGGGGGGGGGGACGTGCATGGTGTGTTGAGGGTTCTGACACCAGCTAAGATCCTGACCGCCGATTATTCCAATGTGTATCAGACGTGGGGTGGTGTTTCCACATTATCAACTCAATTCTCGGACAGCAGCTGGGTGTCTTTGAATTCAACTCAATTCTAACACTACCCGGAGATAGCTTCAGATCCCACAGGGGAAGGGCTCAGTCCTACAAGACTGCCTCGCCCACCTTTAGATGCCAAGCACAAGTCCAGTTTGTCACCTCACAGCCGGGGCACAGAAGAGCAGCGGGCGTGGGTGGGTGTTCCAACAGACCGAGATCGGCCACTCATCACTGACAAAATCCAAAGGCAGAGAGCCAAGTGGTGGTGGAACAAGAAAGGAATTTATTTCAGCGAGGCCAACACGGGGAAGACTGCAAACTAATACCTTAAAGACTGTCTCCCAAGTGCTGAAAAGACTTCCGGGTTTATATAAGGAAAATGGGGGGCAAAGGTCAGTGGGTACTGTAGGTGGGCAGTGAAGTCAGGTTGATCACTGTCTTGGGGTCAGGTTGACCGCAGGGTCTTGCGGGCTCAGGGCAGTCCCTACTGCTCGAGGGAGGGGATTCAGTTCCCATCAGGGGATGCTTTGCCCACAGTGCCTTTTGCCTACGTTAAGAGATCAACTGCAAAGGAACTTAATCACTTAGGAAATTGGAGGTCAAAATGGAAGCAACTGAAGTCTTCTCTCAACCTGTGCTTCTGACCAACGGTCTACAGATTGGAGGGTCCAGTGACCCCCTTCTTAGGGTCAATGAATTTGCTAAAGCAGCTCACAGAATTCAGAGAAACATTTTACTTCCTAGATGTCCGGTTTATTATCAAGGGATATAATTCAGGAAAAGCCTTCTATATTATAAAAGGTTGTATCTCAGGGACTCAATTCCATTTTTCTCTCTGAGCATACCATTCTCCCCAAATATCCACGTGGTCACCAACCTAGAAGCTCTCCGAACCCTGTCCTTTTAGGGGTTTATGGAGGCTTTATCACATAGGCATGACTGATCAAATCATTGGCCATTGGTGACGGATTCAACCTCCAGCTGCCTGACCTCCTGTGAGGTCAAGGGGCTGGGACTAACAGTTCCAACCGTCCAGTCACATTGTTGGTTCTCCTGGCCACCCGCCCCAATCCTTAGATGGGCTCCAGAAGTGGCCTCATTAACACAGCAAAAGACACTTCTGTCCCTCTCATCAGGTAGGAAATTCCAAAGGTTTCAAGGGTTCTGTGCCAAAAGCAGGAACAAAGACCAAATCTATGTTTCTTATTTTAAATCACAGTATCATGTGTATACATGGGCAATGGGCATTGCTTGGTATTGTAACCTAACCCCTGGCTGCCTCCTCCTGCCAGTAAAGCAGGTGGCCTCCTGGGAGGGACGAGGTCCTCCTGAACAGCCAGGTTTCCCCCACCCCCAGCCCTGGGCATGCTCAGGGAGTGATGGGCATCCACACAGGTGCACAGTGCAGAAACACTGATGAGGACCAAAAAGGGAAGACCCCAGAGGGGTCCCTCTATGAATGAAACAAGCCCTTTGGGACAGAGAGGCAGAGGTTAAACAAACATAAAGATTTTATAGGTTCGGGGCACCTGGGTAGCTCAGGTGGCTTAGCGTCCAACTCTTGATCTCGGCTCAGGTCATGATCTCACGGTTCGGTTCGTGAGCCTGAGCCCTGCATCTGGCTCAGTGCTGACATTGTGGAGCCTTCTTGGGATTCTCCATCTCCCTCTCTCTCTGTCCCTCCCCGATTATGCTCTCTCTCTCTCTTTCAAAAAGAAACATTAAAAAAAAGAAAACCTTACTCTCAAAAAAAAAAAAAAATTACAGGTTCTGTGGCCCAAGGAGAAATAAAACTTAAGCTTAAAAACTTACAGGCCACTGATGTCTTTAATTTACTTTTAATTACATAAAAATTAAGATGAGTTGCAAAATAAAGAAGAATGTATAGATGGAGAGATAGGTCATCAAAAAAATATAGTACAGTGTTAATGATAGAGCCAGGGCGGTGGGGATATGTGTGTTTATTATGAAATCCTTTCCACTTTTCTGTCTGAAAATGTTTATAATAAATTGTTGGGGGGGGGCGGGGATCTTGACCAGGTGAACTTGATCTTAACCGGAATATGGACATCAGAGTTAGCACCTGGTGCCTCCCATGGAGCTCTGTCTCAGCAGCAGTACTCTTCCCAATGGACCTGTCCCACATTTATTCATTTCCTGGGGGCAAAATCTCAAGGTTCCTCTGAAGGAACTCAGAGGAAGGAACTCAACCTGCCACAGAGAAGAAAGTAACAGTAGAATTAACCAGCACGACATTTCACAAGAGAGACGTTCACAGGAACATCTTTTTTACACTCTTGCCGGTAAACTTCTTCCCAGAAAAACCTTCCCTTCCCTTCATGTACATAAGGTGGTGGTGGTGGTGGTGGTGGTTGCTATTATTATTATTAGTTTAGAGAAGGCTTTTGCCCAGCACAATTTCATGCATGGCGGGCGCTGGGAATTTTTGTCGAAGTATTTGTTTCCTAGATCTCCATCCCTACCTGGGATGATCACTGACCCACCACCCAGCAGGACCAGGGCTCTGAACAGCCACAGTCTTTGGTCTGAGACAAGAGAGACCCCATGTGTGAAATGAGGAATTGGTGCCAGAAATACTGGTGCCAATTAGAGAAGCCAGTTAGTGTCCACGGAGATAAGATTCAGGATGCCAATTCAGAAGAATCTATTTATACTGCCCTAACACCCACGAGTGATAAGAAGGGGCCAGAGCACTGAGTTAGACAAGGAGGTTCGTTTTATGTTTTTTCTACTTGCCAGGTTCGTGATCTTGGATAATCCTTCATTGACTCTTTGGTGTCTTATCTATAGAAGGGAGAGGAAAATGCCTTGTTTGCAGAGTTGCGATAAGGGTCGGGTGAGATCATGAATGCAACAGAGCCCAAGCATTGTGGGCACTAATTGCTTCCTGATGTTGACCGGAGTCGATCAATAATCCACCCCGAGCCTGCCTCTTGGGGTAGGGATTTCAGGGAGCATCCGGGAAAGGCACATTCATAAGATTGGAGACTTGGAAGGTAGCTCAGGAGAGCAAGAGGACGGAATGCCTGTGGAGAATGGGGGCGCCCAGCCTGGCAGACAAAAAGAGATGGAATAAGGTTGGCAACACGTCAGGTAAGAGAGACTGAGGGGACATTTGCTTCTGGTAATGACTGAAGAACCTTCTAGTGGACCACCTCTCCCACAGATGATAGCTAAAAGCTATAAATTCTGGACAAAATACAAAGAAACAACAACCACGAAAACCCCAATACTTGAAGTCACTGGAAAGTGACCAAATATAGCTTCTGGAAGAAAAAAAGGGCACTAGGTGAGTTCTTTGTTTCCACGTCTTCAACCACAGTCTGCAACCTACAGTGTCTAAAACTTAGGGTGACCAACCAACCCAGTTTTTCCAGACATGTCCCAGCCTCAGCCCTGGAAGTCCTGTGTTCCAGGAAAACCTTCAGTTCTGGGCAAACCGGGATGGTTGATTACCCTACTAAAATTCCAACAGAAAATCTGCAGTTTTTCTGCCCTGAAGAGATAGTAGACAGACTTTGAGGCAAACACAGCAAAGGAGAATATGTTCACAATGAATGAAAAGATGGAAAGTTTCCGAAGAGAAACAGAAACTATATTTCTGAGAATCTCCAGAGAAGCAGACCCAATAGGACGTTTACATACACAGACACATACGCTTATACACACACATACACCTACACATGTACCGAGAGAGATTTATTGTAAGGAATTGGCTAATGAGATTATGGAAGTTAGCAAGTCCAAAATCTGCAGGGTGAACAAGCAGGCTGGAGACCCAGGGATGAACTGATGTTACAGGGAAAAGTCCAAAGTCGGTCTGCCATAGATCTGAGAAGATACCATATTGCAGATGAAGTCTGAACAGCCATCTGCTACGGAATTCCCTCTTGCTCAGGGGAGGTCAGCCTTTTGTTCTCTTCAGGCCTTCAGTTGATTGGATACGATCCACCCACATTATGGAGAGAAATCTGCCTTACTCAAAGTCCATTTTTTTAAAAATTGTTTTAAATGTGTATATTTGAGAGAAAGACAGCACAAGCAGAGGAGGGGCAGAGAGAAAGGGGACAGAATGGGATTTCAGTTCTTTCTGATCTTTATGCCTTTTATTTCTTTTTCTTGCCTTATTGCAAGAGCTAAGACCTTGAGTAGAATAGACATGGAGAGACCGGACATCTTTTCTTCCTGATCTTGGCAGGAAAACACTGAATACTTCACTGTTAAGTACGATGTTCGCTCCAAAACACTGAATACTTCACCATTAAGTATGATGTTTGCTCTGGGGTTTGTGTATCAACACAATCAGCTCTTTATCAGGTTGAGAGAATTCCCTTCTTTCCTATTTGGCTGATAGTTTTTTCATGTCTTTGTTTTACCACAAATGAGTATTGATTTTTTTTTCCAAGTAAGTTTTCTGCATCTATTGAAATAATTATGTGGTGTCTCTCTTCTATTCCATAAAGATGAAACATTACACAGATTGATTTTTGAATGTTAGACCAAATTTCCACTACTAGGGTAAAATGTATTTGGCCATGATATTTATCATTTTTATATATTGCCACATTTGATTAGCTAATATTTTGTTGAGGATTCTTGTGTCTATAATCAAGAAGGATATTGGCCTCTAATTTTCTTTTCTGTCTTTTCTCTTTTTGTAATGTTTGGTCAAGCTTTGGTATTAGGGCTATGCTGGTCTCAGAAAATGAGTTAGAAGTGTTTCCCTCTACTCTGTTTTCAAAAAATATTTTTTTCCTTAAATATTTGATGAATTCACTAGTGAAACAATATGTGCCAAGAATTTTCTTCCTGAGGTTTTGGATGATAATTTAAATTTCTTTATTAGATATAGAGCTATTCAAATTTCCTGTTTCATCCTGTATCCGTTTTTTTTTTTTTTTAATTTTAGAGAAAGAGAGCACAAGTTGGGGAGAGGGGCAGAGAGAGAGGGAGAAAATCTCAAGTAGGCTCCACACATGGAGCCTGACATGGGGCTCGATCCCATGACCCTGGGATCATGACCTGAGCTGAAATCAAGAGTTGGATGCTCAACCAACTGAGCCATCCAGGCACCCAATCCTGTATCAGTTTTTATAAGTTATCCAGAGAGTTTGTCCAACTTCATTTAAATTGTTAGTAATGTGTTGGCATAAAGTTGTTCATAATATTCCCTATTATTCCTTTAACGTTAGTGGGATCTGTACTGATACCCCTTTCGTTCTTGATATTGGTGATTTGTATTGATCTATGTTGTAACATGTATCAGTTCTTCATCTAATTTTATTGCTGAACGATATTTCCTTGTATGGACATACCACATTTCATTTATCCATTCATCAGTGGATGGACGTTTGAGTTAGCATTTTTGGCTCTTCTGAGTAGCGATGCTATAAACATTTGCATACAATTTCTTGTGTGGATTCCTCTAGTTTTTAAATCGGTGTACCACCCTGCTCCCAACAGGCCTTCCCAATTGCCATCTACTTTTAGCTGCTCATTGCTGTGTAATTAAGTCGGGAGATTCCCTCTCTTCCTGTCCCTGAGAGGTAAGCAGGTCATGTAGCCTTAGCTGGATTCAGCCAATGGGGAAATCTCGAGACACCCGAACACCTGGACACTCAGGCAGCCTGACTTGAACTCACTAAGCCGCTGCAGGAGATCCAGAGGAAGAAACAGCAGGTGCAGAATTTTATGACTTGGTGGAAAGCCCTTGCTTAAGAATTCTTTGTGCATAAATTAAAAAAGAAATTCAAAAGCTGTGAATAGAAAACGAATTCTTGTGCAATACGTGATTTGTCCATGCAAGTTAACGAATGCCCATGTTAGTCAGCACTATAATTTGCCTTTGAGATCAGCTGTGTTCTTATACACGCTCCTTTATCCCTGAAAATCCTCAGGAAAAGCTGTTATATTCTGGAGGAAGAGTCATCCCTTAAAGTCGATTTCCTCCTCTGCAATTTGTATGCAACGCCAAAGGACAAAATGGTAATAATTTATTTGTCGCTCACGTTTTTATCATTTACCTTACCGAGAACCACTCCTTCTGAAATCCGTCAAGGTTCCTCGCGTTAAATGAGAATTTGACCAGTCCTTCGTTTCTTCTTTAATTTTCATTTTAAAGGGCTTGTGGGTGAAATTATTGAAAGAACCTTATATCTGATAATAGGCTAGGTCTTGAATTGACTTAATAAGTAAAGAAAGGAAGGAGCAGAAGGAGGTTAACTATGTGTGAATTTATAGATGTTTTGGTGTCTGGGGTCCGTGTAAATAATATATTACCTCACTGTAAATATTAACTCTGCTAGAGTCTAGGTCTTTAAACAGAAATTACCAGGAACTCCGGGGAATGAAGACATGCTTTGCGCTTAATGATCTTTTTAACACTCACTCCAGGTTCTTAGGACCCTGTAGGGAATTTCTGGAATGCATAGTCCTCAACTTGCTGGTTCCCAGTGTTGGCTAGTTTGTAAAGGGGGGGAAAAAGGGTATCTTCTCCATAGAAAAGAAAAACTAAAACACTCTACAAACTCATCTTTTAAGAACAAATACAGAAATGGCTGTTGGCCTGCAGACTCCAGGCTTTTAAACATTCAGGAGGTAATTTTTTAAGGAATAAAAGTGGAACATTCGATCAGGATGATTCTTCGAGGCAAGGCTTGTGTGGGGACTGATGATTCACACCTGTCCTTCCAGTGTGGCTGGGGACTCAGCCTTTCTTATCCCCGCTGGTCTCTCCAAAACAACCAGAGCCAGAGCTCCCATACTCCCCACCTCTGGTACTCTGGCCTCACCCCACCCCTCCACCCAGTCTCCTGATTCCCACTTTTCACACCAGCCCAGTGAAAATGTTCTCTGAGCTTCCTTGCTCTCAAAACCATTTGGCTCTATGGGAATTCTCTTTCTGCCTCTCTCCCTCCTCACTAGCATAGCACTTGCCTTTGGAGTCACAGACTTTTCCCATTTCCGTGGTGACCTGTGACTTCTCACCACTTAGCACTCCCCTGCCCCCACACCGTCCCCCCTCCCCCCTCTCACCACCCTGTTCCCACCCTTCCTCTTCCTCCTGACTGCACCTTGGCCGGTGACCCTGTACAACTTCAGTTTCATGGGCTTTGGAGCTGATACTACCTGTATGACTTTTGCCACTTGCTAAACTCTGAGCCTCAATGTTTATGGCTTAGATTGGGGTGATGGTTGCACAGATGTGTACTTACCTCAAAACTCACCAAGTTGTGTACATTAAATGTGGAGAGCTTTTTGTGCCAATCATACCTCAATAAAGTATTTTAAGAAATAAGTCAACACAGTCTTCTAAAAAAACTAAATAATAACGCTTCTATGAACACTTGGTTAGAAAAGAAACCAGAAAGAAAGAAGGAAGAAAAGAAGGAGGGAGGGAGGGAAAGAAAGAAAGGAAGAAAGACAAGAAAGACAAGACGCACCTAAGAGATGCTAATTACTTCTCTGCCTGCTATCCCTGTGCCCTTCCTCATTTGATGCTGGGACTTCTCCCTCTTGTCCTACTCACCCCCGTCCAGGGTTTTAAAAGTATATTTCAGGGATAAAGCAATGGACACAGCCTTAAGTAAGTTGTGAGTTCTGAGCCCTCAGTAAGCGCCTGGATTAGGGTGGACAGCAGGGGTGATTGTGGGAAGGCACCACAGGCCAGCTGTCTGTTTGCAGAGGACTTTGATATGTTTAAATATATTTTGTGGGTTTAAAGACAGAAAGAGCTCTACTCTTTTTCCAATAACAAACATAGAGTGTTTAGTCGATTAAAGTTTATACTGGAAGAAATTGGCCAGCCGGCTGCCACCATGCCACCAGATACTGGACCCCATCTTGCTGGTCCCCAGGGGTCCCTGTAGGTGATGCCCCCTGGCGTCCTGAGTTCTCGTGGTTCCCGAACCATGGAATGGTGAGCCGTGCCGAAGGGCGTCTCAAAGCTCTATTGCTTCAGCCCTAGTATCTGACAGTGTACTCTAAAGCAGATCTTTCCATTTTTCTACTTGTAGTTTTCTCTTTCTCTAGACGTGTGTGTGTGAAGTAAACTGGGCCAAGAGCAGGGGAGGATGAGTTCCCTGCTGCTCCCACAGCGTTCAGAACAGCTTCGTGCTCAATTTCCTCCCCTTGGATAAGCTCCCCAGTTTTTGCAGAAGGAGCCCTGTTGGGTCACCACACCAGTTTTCGAGCAATGACCCAGGCGGAATCCCTTCCTGGGAAGCTCCTTAGCTGCCAAAAATACACTTCTGTTGGGTCTGTTCTGCCTGTCTATGGAAGACAGCAGAAAACTATTGCTTTGGGGCCCTTCGGTGGCTCAGTTGAGCGTCCAACCCTTGATTTCAGCTCGGGTCATGATCTCGTGGTTCGTGGGATCGAGCCCCGCGTGGGGCTCTGGAATGATAGTGAAGAGCCTGCTTGGGATTCTCTCTCTGCCCCTCCCCTGTTTGTGTGCACGCGTACTCTCTCTCTCTCTCAAAATGCTTGTGAGCTTCTGTTTTCCAAAAAATTGGCAACGGCCTGTCCAGTTATTCCTTAAGGTGTAAACGTACTGTCGTAAAGAAGGGTTTGAACTTCGGGCAATCACTTACAAGATAACCCGTTGCAATAGTCCTATATTCTAGCAGATTCGCCGTGCAGATAATGCCGTGGTTTCGTTCATATTTTTGATGAGTCTAAGAAAGAAAGAATCAAGGCTCTTTGCTGGCAAAGATGGAACCACTGAGCCATGGTCTCGAGACCACGGCTCAAAATGACTCAGTACCTCCAGCAACTGGACTAAAAGAGAAAGTCTAAAGGAAAGGCTTGAATGAGGACGTCCACTGATAAAATATGCACCAAATGCCGAAGAGGGCAGAGAAGCTGGCTTTTTGTTGACTTTTTTTTTTTTTTTTTTTGATATTCTGGAAGTTTACTGATGATATTGCATCCCACGGAAAACCATTCTGGAATTTTACCACGAAAGGCATGCCGACGCCATTCTGTTGCATCCGACCTTCTCTTTGGGTCCTCCACACCCACTCTGCCACTACAAAGTGAATTCTAAAAGGATTTCTGAGGCAGGACCTCAGGAAAATAGGTTCTTTGAACCTGGTGCCCTGCAAAATGCCCACGTTTTCTCAGAAGCTAGGAAAAGGCAAATGTGGGTTCTCAGGAGGCTAAAAGCGTCGTTCGTTCAGTTAATCGGTCATCAATCGTTATGAAGCACCTACAATTAGGTGCAGACGTGGTGAAGAGCACGAGGAAGTCAGCTGTGAGGAAACACAGTCCCTGCATTCGACCCAGGGGGTGAAGGGCAAGTCATAAGTTCTAGTCCCGTGGGGCACTGTACTATGTGGGTTCCTGGAGGTCATCATCAACACTCTTTCTTCTTCATTTGCTCTTCCACACCGGTCCCTGATGGGGCTGTTCCTCTGGGCTCCGTCTGGCCCCGCTTTTCTCCTGTTCCTTTGGCATTATGCAGCTTCCCGTGGTCTGTGACATGGTGTATACCGTGTTCTGTCCGCAGTGTCCCCATCCACATGCCAGAGCTTCAGTATTAGCTTCTGAGAAGGACTTCTGTGGTCAGCACAGGGTTCTAGCGGCGTCTCCTTCCCACGTGTCCTCACACTTGCCCGGGCCACAGCAGCCCCACGTCTGCCAGCAGCTGTGGCTGGGACAGAAAGGATCATCTCGCTGCCATTTGTGAGCCTGCGCTATGCGTGGGGACCTTTGCTGGGTGCTTTCTGTACATCATCCTTTATGCTTACCCAGCACGAGGAGGTAGGTATTAACACTCCCATTTTATTATTTTTTTTAACATGTTTTAAAAAGCGTATTTATTTTTGAGAGACAGAGAGAGTACCAGCAGAGGAGGGGCAGAGAGCAAGAGAGGGAGACACAGAATCCCAAGCAGGCTCCAGCCTCTGAGCCGTCAGCACAAGAGCCCGACCCGGGGCTCTCGAACCCACCGACTGTGAGATCATGACCTAAGCCAAAGTCGGATGCTTGACTGACTGAGCCACCCGGAGCCCCTAACACTCCCATTTTATAAATGAGAAAACAGAACGGAGAGTTTATGAAAAGCTCCCACGGTCTCTGCTGAGTCACCGAGCCAAAACTCAAAACCAATTCGAAGGAAATGATTATGAAAACCTAAGACTACAGTAGCCTGTGATCCAGGTAAAAAACACAAACTAAACTAAAAACATGATGCACTTTTCCTTTTTCTACAAATATGCGAGCAATCCTATTGTTTCCCACACCTTAGAGAATACTCCCAAGGAGGAACCCCCGAGGAGCCCCTGAGTTAAGGAGTCAGAGAAGAGGGACGGTCATCGAGGGTGGGTACCCTCATGCTACTCTGTGGTGACAAGCTTGCCTTGACGTGACATTGCCTAAGAATTTACATGTTACACGCATTCACACGTTCACGTGCCTAGGGCATCGCACGGAATGCTAGTGTCGTCTTTCGCCGCTGTGGGGGTTGTCTTTGAAACTTTCCGCCCAAAGTGACCTCTAGCAAAGTCATTAAAATCAATGCAGATATCCTGTCCTGGGTCCTTGTCACTCCAGATCCAGGAAAGAACAACCAAAACTTAGTGATCCAAATCCTGATCGCCTGGGAAGGAAGAAGAAAATATAGCTTTCTTTTGTTATTTAACACTCCTGGCTAATTAAAAAGGAATTGCCAGTTGGACTGGGCGGGGGGGATATAAACTGAAGGGGAAGAGATTGTGTTTTAGGTACACCTTGTACTTAAAACACAATCCTACACTCCCTCTCCTTTTTCTTTAAGAACAAAATGGATTTAATCTTGCCGGATATTTGAGGAAAGTCAGACCAGGCAGATCTAAGCCGTTTGCAAATGTTACTGTCTCTTGTATACAAGTTGAACAAAATGAGAGTATAATCTGCAAAGCTGCAAATGAACCCGGGTCACCTAGACATTCAGCAGAAAGGCGGCTTCGCGTAGGTAAACCCGTGACTACTCATGACTATCAGAGTTTATTTTTTGTTTTAAAACTCGCAGTGGTGAGTTTAATTCTCTATAAAGCTTTAGTCCTGCCTTGGACTTTTTTCTCATGCTTCTGGATAGGAATCACCGAGCCTGGTGTTACGCCCAACGCACTGGAGTGAGCATCCTGGGAAATAAAACTCGTACAACGTACCCCTTGGCCAGGAGGAATAACCTCTGGTCTGACTTATGAAGAACGATGGAAATTTGGATCCTAGCTCACAGATTTGATCTTGCCTGCACTCAGCAAGATAGCGATCACATTTTCAGGTGAAACTGGGGCTCTGGGGTGTGGGGGCCCGGGAAGGGACACACCGCACTGGCTCCAACCCTGCCCCAGCCCCCTGCCCCCAACCTGCTCACTCAAAGTAACTCCCACCTTCCGGCATCTCCTGCACGACCTCCCCTCATGGGCCTCCTAGCCTCTTCGGGTACCCCATCTTTTGGCCTGGCTTGACCTGGCCCCGTTCCTGACTCCTACTTTGGCATATTTAGGAAGTTTTCCGTATCTTAAAAGTCTAATCCTGCTGCCAATAGCCTGACTCTCTGGCTAAAGCCCAAGAAGGCCTCTACCCACCCACACAACGGCTCAGTGACCTGAATCCACCCGAGTGCTAGGTGCCAGAGTGGAAGGACAAGTAATTAAGTGTAAGACTGTATTAATCAGGCTCTCCAAACGCAACAGAGGCAAAGAGCCAAGGGTATTTAGCTCTTTTTGGTTGTTTGCATCTAAATTAAAGTAGTCACCACTTTCATCAATAGTAATTAATATTTCCTGAGTGCTTATCGGTAGCATGGCATTCTATGAAGTCCGCCCAGGGCTTTTCACAACAGACAGGATGGGAACTCTCTGGTCTCAGTGTGCATATAATAATAAGCAAGGACATGGCACTTAATTAGCAACTATTTATGGAGGGCCTATTTAGGCTGGGGGTTTTGCTAGAAGACTGGGCACCACCGCTCGATAGTCCTGGGAGAGACCCTGGACTGGCTGGAGGCTGTCTCCCAGAAGCCCCGAGTCCGGCTTTTGGAGGATTCAGAGGACGTTGGGCGGTTTGCTTCCTCACCTCCAGCCCCGGGCAAGGTTTGCTATCCTGGGCCACCAACTCTCCAGGGTTACTAACCAGGGGCAGTGCACCACCACCCCCGCCCCACCCACAGCCCAAGGGGGTGTTTCAAAACGTATAGGAGCATTTCTTACTTGCTTTTGGTTGTTACAAATCAGCATTTAAGGTGCAGGGTCCTGCAGTGTGCCCCACAGCCCTTCCCGGCCAAGAACGTCCCAGCTCCAAACGCCAAGAGACCCCCCTCTTGCAAGCTGGTGGGACGAAAGCTATGGAAATACAGCAAATGTCGAGAAGTGCTCACTGTTTCCTTCCCGGAGACCTTGGGAAACCCTCATCAGGGGGATGGCGTGGGGTGGGGGCAACGGCTAGGTTACCCAAATGCTCCAGAAACCTGAGAACCTCGGGCACTTGAGATTAAGCCTCACGGGTCTGTTCTGCTAACAAGTACAGAGGATCACCTTTGTGGTTACATCACCTTATTGGGGAGAAGTAAAGCAAGATTCTAAGTGTTGGTATTATTTGGCCCCTGTTTTGCTTTCTTATTTTTTTATTTTTTATATGTATCCTACAGTAATTTTATTTGTTTGTTTTTAATATAATTTATTGTCAAATTGGCTCACCTACAACACCCAGTGCTCATCCCGACAAGTATTCGGCCCCTGTTTTGAACTTAGCAGCTGTATCATAGTTGTCTTTCACAATGATTTTTCTTTTTTTTTATAATATTTTTTTTTAATGTTTATTTATTTTTGAGACAGAGATAGACAGAGCATGAACGGGGGAGGGTCAAAGAGAGAGGGAGACACAGAATCTGAAACAGGTTCCAGGCTCTGAGCGGTCAGCACAGAGCCCGACGTGGGGCTCGAACTCACAGACCGCGAGATCATGACCTGAGCCGAAGTCGGCCGCTTAACCGACTGAGCCACCCAGGCGCCCCCACAATGATTTTTCTTAATAACTGCGGCCAATTCAAGAAAGAGGAACATGAAGCATCAAGGGGACAGTCACGCGACCTGCAGCGAAGGGTGCATCAGACCCCTGTCACCGCCCAAGCCCCGGGTACCACCAAGATCACCTGGGTTCTCACCAAGTTGCCTGCAGACTTGAGCAGCCTGAGAACAGAGAAAGAAGTAGGATCAGAGGAGGCCAACCAAGGGGCAAGTAACCCAGGGACCGGCATGGAAGGAAAGGAGAATGGGGCGCCTGTGTGGCTCAGTCAGTTAAGTGTCCGACTCTTGAGCCTGGCTCAGGTCAAGTGATCTCACGGTTTGTGAGTTCGAACCCCACATCAGGTTCTGTGCTGGGGGAGCAGAACCTGCTTGGGATTCGGTCTCCCCTCTCTGCCCCTCCTCCGCTTGTGCTCGCTCTCTCTCTTTCTCTCTTCAAAATAAATAAACTTAAAAAAAAAAAAAAAAAGGAAGAAAAAGAGAACGAAACACGGCGGAAGCAGAATGTGCATGCGTTGGCCTGAATCTGCCAGACACGGTGGGGTGTGCGGGGAGAGACGTCAAAGTTCAAATCCATTTAGAGCACTGCCCTTCAGGACCAGAAACGTGACCTTGGCGAGTGACATCAGGCTCTGGGGAACACTGAGGGCACCTTCAGGGTGGATGAGACGTCTTCACTGACAAGAAGGGATTCTTGGATGATTAAGGCACAATTTCAAAAAGAGAACATAAATGTCGGTAAAGAATAGATTGGAAACTTTCATGTTCCCAACTCACAGTGCAAAGGCAGGGGAAACTAGTAATGTTGAATTCTAGGTACGCTGTGGTCTGCCAGGAAAAGATACAAAGGCTCGGAAAAATCTTGCATGACCTTGGAGCCTCCCAGGCAGGCTGCTGATGTTGGCAGAAGGCTTTTGTTTTTTTAAGTTTATTTATTTATTTTGTGAGAGAAAGAGGGAGAGAGAAGCCCAAGCAGGCTCCTCACTGCCAGGACAGAGCCCGACGCAGGGCTCGAACCCACGAACCATGAGAACCCAAGCCGAGCCAAAGTTGGATGCTTAACTGACTGAGCCACCCAGGTGTCCCTTGGCAGAAGGCTTGTAAGTCCAAGTTCCACCATTTCCTACTCTGTGACCCTAAACACCTCTGAGCCTCCCTTTCCTCATCCTTAAGTGATGATATTACCCAGTCTGGGTCTGTTGTGAAAATTAGGAATAATGTAGTAAAAGCCCAATGCCCATCACCTCACAGGTAGTCACTGGACACTAGGTATTATTATTATTTGACGTTTTTCTAAGAATATCCCATAACAACTTCTTCCTACCTAAACTAACATTTAATTCCAAAGTGTTCCTACCACATGTGTGTTTTTGACATATATTTTTTCTTTTTTAAAATTTTTTTAACATTTATTTATTTTTGAGAGGCAGAGAGAGACAGAGCGTGAGCAGGGGAGGGGCAGAGAAAGAGGGAGACGCAAAATCCAAAGCAGGTTCCAGGCGCCGAGCTGTCAGCACAGAGCCAGACGTGGGGCTCGAACTCACAAACCGCGAGATCGTGAGCTGAGCCGAAATCGGACGCTCAACCAACTGAGCCACCCAGGCGCCCCTGACATATTTTTTCAAGGCAATGATTATAGAATATTTTATCTGACCATCGAAAACATT
Organism: Neofelis nebulosa; assembly: GCF_028018385.1. Lineage (NCBI taxonomy): Eukaryota > Metazoa > Chordata > Mammalia > Carnivora > Felidae > Neofelis > Neofelis nebulosa. Next base: position 15,207,036 of record NC_080784.1, read on the forward strand.
ACTGTAGGATGCTCTGCCATAACAACAGTATCAGTTAGAACTCACAGTGGCAAAAGACAGCAAACTGCATTCAAACTGTCTGAAGATGAAAAGTAGAATTTTTTTCCCATTTAAACTTAAAAATGCAGGGGTGGATCCACCTGGCTTCAGGTCTGGCCAGATCTGTGGCTCAAATAATATTGCCAAGACTTGGTTTCTCTCTTTCCATCGTTTGATCTATTAAATAGAAACTTCCCTCATGGTGGCAATATGGCTCCAGTGTCTCTAGACCCTGAATTCAAATCCTAATGGTTTCTGCATAAGCCTTGACACCTAATCTGCTTGGACTAGGGTCACCTTTTCATCCCCGAACCAACCACTGTGGCTGAGAGGATCCAGTGCCCTGTGTGGCCAGGCCTGGGTCACATGTTGCACCCTGGTCTGGAGGATGAACCCACCGGAAGTGCATGAAATGAGCAGGGAGGAAGGACTGTTTTTCAAAAGGAAATGCAGGATGAATGGGTTTGGGGCTGAAAAACACATCCACTCCCAAATTCTTTACTTATTGCTGGACCACAGCCGTGTTTCTCCAGGTCATTAGAGTACAGGGCTGACCGGGCCATGGATTTTCCAGCCAGATGAGCCAGAATGGTGAGCTTGGTTCGGAATTTCTCAAAGAATGGCCCGTGGCCAACCGCAATCTGAATATGCTGGGATGCTTGCTAAGAACTTAGGTTCTTGGTCCCACCCCAGACATACTTCATCAGAACTCTGGAGCTGGGGCCCCAAATCAGCATATTATTTTTTAAAGATTATATTTTTTAAGTAATCTCTACACCCAACATGGGGCTTGAACTCACAACCCAGAGATCAAGAGTTGTGCGCTCCACTGACTGAGCCAGCCAGACGTCCCCCAAATCAGCATTTTAAAGTAAGCTTTCAGGGGCACCTGGGTGGCTCAGTCAGTTAAGCATCCGACTTCAGCTCAGGTCGTGATCTCACGGTTCGTGAATTTGAGCCCCACGTCAGGTGCTCTGGGGTCAGCACAGAGCCCGCTTCAAATCCTCTGCCCCCCTCTTTCTCTGCCTCTTCCCTACTTGTGCTCTCTCTCTCTCAAAAATAAATTAACAGTTAAATTTTTTTTAATTTTAAATTTATTTTTGAGAGAGAAGGGAGCATAAGCAGGGGAGGGGCAGAGAGAGAGGGAGACACAGAATCCGAAGCAGGTTCCAGGCTCCGAGCTGTCAGCACAGAGCCCGACTCGGGGCTGGAACTCGTGAACCGTGAGACCATGACCTGAGCCAAAGTCGGCCCCTTAACCCACTGAGCCACCCAGGCACCCAAAAGTAAATTAACATTTAAAAAAAATCTTTAAAATAAACTCTCAGAAGATTCTAGTGAACAGAGAAGTTTGAGAACAAGTGAAGTGTAAATCCTGGACCATATCGGCGTGAAGAGCCCAGGAGAAACAGTGCGGAATCAGCCTCTATATCGACAGCAAGAACACCAAACAACAAACTTTGGTCCACCCCCGGGATGCTATTGCCTCACTCATTTATATAGAGAAGCCTCACACGGCTTTTGCATTTCATCCTTTTGATGGATTATCCTTTGGTTGGGGTGCCACACAGAACTGCTCTCTTTACTGACGGGAAACTGAGGTATAAAGGTTGGTAAAGTAGCAGAAATGACGCCCTGCCTCCAAGATGATGTCTTAATTTGCTCCGATGTCTTAATTTGCTTAATATTCCAGCTTCATTCTTCTCTACAAATTGTGTTGAACTGTATGAAAATTCCCATAGGTCAAGAGAATATCCAAACCGGAAGCAAGTCCCCTGCATATTTGACTCTGAGTTTATTTTTTATTCTGGCTAAGCACTTCCATTTTGTTGAGGGAACACCAGCTTTCTGAGTTCAGAGGAACCCCCCCCCCCCCCCGCCGCCCCGGCCCTCTGTTGGAGATCTAAATAATGCCAGGAATCCAGTGAAAATACCACCAAGCACATTTGCAGGACGTGTCTCTTCCCACAGGGAGACAAATAGAACAGAGTAAACAAAATGAAACCCAATGCCTGCTTTAAATCCCCATCTAGAGAAATGTGGGCCCCATTGGATCTGACGTCTTTAAATAAAAATGGGATCTGGTTGAACCACGGAAACTCCCACCTCATGTGCAGGATTCTGGCTATCCTGCTTTCAGCGTTCAACAGTGTTTTTATGGCCTTTTTATCGCGTTCCTTTCGGCAAACCCGCAGTCACATTTCATGGTGAAATTTACTGCCAGACAAAGGCGGTAGGAAGCAACTTTATTGCCACTTCTGTTTTCTGAGGGATCCTTCGAGACACACAGACCAAGACAGCATCCATCTCGGTTGTGGCAGTGATATTAGGGACTCGGATCTTTTTTTTTTTTTTTTAATTTTTTTTTTTTTAACGTTTATTTATTTTTGAGACAGAGAGAGACAGAACATGAACGGGGGAGGGTCAGAGAGAGAGGGAGACACAGAATCGGAAACAGGCTCCAGGCTCCGAGCCATCAGCCCAGAGCCCGACGCGGGGCTCGAACTCACGGACCGCGAGATCGTGACCTGAGCCGAAGTCGGCCGCTTAACCGACTGAGCCACCCAGGCGCCCCGGGACTCGGATCTTTGGCAAGAAATTAGTATTACTGCCTGGTTTTTTTCTACAGTGCCGTTTCCTCAACAGCAGCCTTCCTTTTTTATATATTTTGCTGAAGGTTATTTCTCCCCAGGGGTATTACCTTACATTTATCTAAATTCAATCTCTTCTCATTTACCCCGATTCCTCACTGAGCTTGCCATACCACAATTTCATTAATTTTTACTTCTGCCTTCCTCTCTCCCTCCCTCCCTCCCTCCCTCCCTTCACCTTCTTTCTTTCCTCCCTTCCTTCCTCTGTCTTTTGTGGTTCAGTGACACCGTATTGTTTTCCTCCCTCTCATTAATAAATAAATCAGAGTAAAACTCTTGGCCAAAATGGGTCACCAAGACACTATAGATTACACCCTCCCCCTTTGAGAGGGAACCATTAATGAGTATTTGCCTCTTGTCAGCCTTGTTGTCAAAAACCATTTTGCTTTGATCATAGGGGAGAACAGCAATGTCTGTAGATCTGGTTTCTATCAGAGAAGGATTCATCTCGTCTCTTGGACTTGGCTCAATCTTCCCCCTTCCTGATCGAGTTGGTGTTTCTTCTCATAATCATACATTGAACAGTCACCAAGTCTGTGCTTTCTTTTCTCTTTAAAATCGGCCTTGATATGAAGGTGCTTGAACGCACATGCATGTTTTCACGTGTCCACACTGGAGTTCTGTCATGTCATTCGTTTCCCAGACTAGGGCGTGATGGCAGCTATGCAGCGCGGTGCTCCGTGGATGGCACTGGATTCCGAGGTAGGACTCTTGCCTTCTGTGGCTAGCGCGGGACTCCTGGTCTGTGTCTTGGTCTGTTTGTGTCTGGTCTTTGTGTCTGTCCATTTGTAAAGCAGAGAACAACCAACAAGATGTAGAGAGTATGGGCACACGCTCGTGTCTGAGGATATCTATTAAGCGGCTGTGATTGAAAAGAAAGAAAAAGAAAGAAAGAAAGAAAGAAAGAAAGAAAGAAAGAAAGAAAGAAAGAAAGCTTCAAACATTAAAGTACTGAAGAATACAACAACAAGAGATCGTATATAACAGGACCGCAGGACTTAAAGCAGAGAATACAGGATTCGGGTGGTTAGCTTTCAACCCTAGACACCCCTGTGGTATGAGCGGCTTCTCAGGCGGCTCTCCAGTTGGTGACTAAATGTGGTATAGACGTACGGGTGTGGGTACCACTGTTGCCAATGCCTTTGAGTTCCGCTCCATCCCAAATCGCGCCGATGCATCCCACTTTTGAAAAGTTGCTGAGTTCTTGGGGGTAGTCCCAGAATCACTTGGGCCACCCTGAGCACTCAAGGCAGTTTTTTAATCATTAATTTCAGAGAAACTAATGAAATGCTTGCTTTTCTTGGGGAAGTCACTTCCCCAAGACCACACAGTTAAGTCGCTTCTAGGTCCAGAGCCCCACCCAGGGGCAATTTCGTGTGATGGTAAAGAACACAGGCTTTGGTGGCTCTCAGCTTGGGCTCTCCAACCGTCAGAAAGCAGGCAACACATTTGTCATTATTTTCAGTTTTCTCGGGAAAACTCAAGAAAATGGATTAAAAACAGCTAGCTCTTACTAGTCATGTTTCCAAATGAATATTATAAAATGTCAGTTATCCCCAACGTCATTTTTAGGTTGAATCCTATAGTCCGAACACATAATATCACTAGATCCAATTTTAAAACAGAATAATGAGGGCAGACATGTATTAAAAGTTGTTTAAACGTATATTTATATATTGAACATATCACACTCACATAGGTACATGAACGATCATTTAAAGGTGCGACACTCGGGGCACCTGGGTGGCTCAGTCGGTTAAGCGTCTGACTTCGGCTCAGGTCACAATCTCACTGTCTGTGGGTTCGAGCCCCACGTCAGGCTCTGTGCTGACTGCTCAGAGCTTGGAGCCTGTTTCAGATTCTGTGTCTCCCTCTCTCTCTGACCCTCCCCCGTTCATGCTCTGTCTCTCTCTGTCTCAAAAATAAATAAACGTTAAAAAAAAAAATTTTAAAGGTGCGACCATCGCACAGGAGTGAACAAACCAACCAGTGGAAAGAATGACAGATTATCCAATACCTAGTGCTAAAAAAGCATTGAAGACTCATTTGGAAAGAAAGTATTTGTGGCCACTGACCCACGACAGCAGGAAACAAGCCACAAGTGAATTAAAGCAGTAATGTAAAAAAAAAAAAAAAAAAAAAAAAAAAAAAAAAAATCACAATAAAAATACTAGAAAAAAAAATAACCAAATATTTATATGACATATGGCTGAGAAAGGACTTTATAAACATTTTTAATGGCAAAACTCCGAAGGAAAAACAATCAACGCATTTGATTACATAAAAATGGGACACTTAGGCACATGAGAATTCGTTTAAGACCCACTGCAATCAACTAGAAAGTGGCAGACAAAGAGTTAATGTTCTTTTATTCAGCCGTTCAGCAAATATTTATTGAGACTTACTAGGCAGTAAGTGTTTGCTGGGCGCTGGGTGTCCGGCAGGAGGTAATACAGACAGAACCACCGCCCCCGTGGCAGAGTGAGAGGACAATAGACAGATTGTTAAGATAAGCAATGAACCCCAGACGGAAAAAGGGACAAAGGATACAAGCCGATAGTTCACCTAAGAGGAAAACGGAACACCTAAGGAATCTCTGTTTGTGTTGTTCCTACCCAAGTCTGTCCTAAATTCTACAAGTAGGATCCGTGTCAACCACCTGGCACCGCTCCGTGAGACCAGCCTCGCTCCTACGGCTCCGGGTCAGACCTTCTGCCAACAGCTGACCTGTCCGTCCACGTCCGCGGGCCTTCAGCCATGCTTGGCCGTTCTTGCCACCCGGGTGTTCAGGGCTCCAGGCTCTGGAGTTTGGTTGGGGATCTTGGCCCCTCCGCTTCACACGGCCTTGGGCAAGTTACTTAGCCTCTCTGTGCCTCAGTTTCCCTCATTTATAGAGCTCAGATTAGAGAAGTGCCTACCTCAGTGTTAGGGTCAAGATCAAATGAGCTGACTCGTGGGAGGTGCTTAGAACAGCTCCTGGTGCAGAGAAAGCACAAGATGCATGGACCCCCCCCCCCCTTGGGACACCCAGCAGAGGCTCTAGTGATGGGACAGGAGGAGAAATCCATTCCCCACAAGCAAGTGGGAGCAGCACCCGCGTTCACCACCTCCCAGGCTTCAGGGGTTGTGATAGCTGTCCTCACGAATGGCAAGATGATGGCCAAGACGCAGCTCCGCGGACTTAACACCACAAAAACTCAGGGCCCAGAAACTCTTGCTTTTCCGTCATTTTCAGTGACACGTTGGGTGCCAGTTTTTCGTGTGCGGAAGCACGGCACTGCACACCTTCCTGAGGAGTTTTCACAAATGAATTCTTGATGGCTCACCAAGTTCTAATAAAGCCCTATTTTGCCTGTCTCGTGAGCCCATGGGAAGCAATGAAAAAGATCTGACAAAGGTCCTAAAGAATGAAAGAGAAAAAGAAATCTTATGAGCGTTCCTCCCGATATCTTGTTGACAACTACCCTTAACATACACACGTTTATTTTGCTGCCTTGGCCTCTTCAAGCATCTCCCGTTGTAAACGCCACAGTCCTCAGGTAGTATTTCAGTGTCCCTCAGTCCCATCTTGGAAGTGCCAGTAGATAGCAAACCCACCACTCTCCAAGGGAAGAGGGGGATTTAAGGTTCGCGTTCCAAATGGCTGGTGTGAAATTTGAGGGTCTCTTAGATCCTTGGCTTGAGAGCAAGGCCGTGAATAACTAAGACTGTCGAAATGTCTTTGTTATACCTACTCCTATTTAAAGCACCTTAGGAAGGAGAAAGTATTACGGGGAGAATTTTGACTCTCCTAGAGCTCCAGTGCTATCCCGGTTCACAAAAGCAAGACGCGTTTCAGTACGACAATAAAAATATAGCTCTTGGCTATAAATACAGATTTTTCAAAAGCACGCAATATGCCCCAATGTTTGTTTCCAAATTTGGAAATTCCTTCTCCTAACTCCAACCCTCCAGAATTGCAAGCAAGAATATTCTAATTCAAGAAAGAGTCGTGTTCAAGGATATTAACACCGTTACAAAACATACGAGAGATCCTATGCACATGGCCTGCGTACATAAAACTAATAGACTTGTAGCTTTGAGAAGGGCTTTCTGTTTCAGATCTCATGTTAATTGTAGCAGAGCCTGGTTTCACCTTTATTTTTCCTTAACCCACGTCCTCTGTTAGAGTCCACACTTAAGCATTTACATAAGGACATTTTTGCCTAGTGAAAACTCGCTAGAGAACCATTGGCTAAATAAATACCCTTGTGATAACCGACAGGCCAGTTACGTAAATGAGTGAACAGACTGTCTCAGACAATAGGACCAGTGGAGGCTAGAAACTGGAGATAGGTGCCCCTACCTAAACTTGGCCTGCCAAGTATTCCCATTCAGGATGAAGGGGACCAGGGTCAAAGATCTTCCAATATTTCAGCACGAGTCAGAAATCCTGATTTTTAGGAGGAATCTGCAAATTTTCTCATTTTGAACACTATGCGAAAATCAGAACAGAACACTGTATAGCCAAGCAAAGAAACACACATCTGTAGGCGGTAACTGTTTTTGTGGGCTCCAGTTAGCGAACTCTGCAATTAGTCAGGTATTCGATTTTGTTTCCTTTTGGTTTTAGTTATTTAAATGCTAACTGCATTTCGTAGCCCATGGAGACTCCTCACAAAGCACCGAATTTGGAGCTATGAGTGTATTCAAGTCAATAACACGAGAGCTCAAAGCAGATTTTACCCAGACGAGAGCCATCATTAGAAACGTAATATGCTGGGAGCGTGTACAATGTTTGGCATTTTATGAATCAGGCTTGTTGCAAGCGGCAGGCTAACACAGTTCTGGAACGAGAGTTTTCCATGATGCCATATGCCAGACCCATGAGAGGGTGGGTCTTCAGAGGACAAGCGACAGGTAGCCTGTAAATAAATACTTAAGTCTATTTCGGCACCCAGGGTTACCTGAGCCACGGGTTACATTTGTTCTGGGTGACGTGTGTCAGATGGAAGGAGCTAACACTTCCTCCCTTACTGTTTCTGTTTCCACTTTCAGTGTCCTAACTTTCTTCTTCCGGATGGGCCAGCTCTCTCCTCCCGGTCTAGGCTCATCATATCCATGGCCCAGGCCATTCTTCTCAATTGCCTACTCTTCCTCAACTAATAGTTTACAGTTTGGTTACAGAACAGTTTGGTTCTGATACGCATGATTCCATTTTCTTACTTTATTCACAACACTATCCTTAGGTGGAGATTAAAATTAGTCTTAAGGAAACAATGCCCCCTGTTTTCAAACTCAGCACTGCCTTCCTTCTGTCACAGAACGCCCCACCCCCATCCCGTCTCTGTTCTTGTCCATTGGAAGCTGATGACGGCCATTGCCCGCAAGGGCGTAGGGACCGTTTGGGATTGATCACAGGCTACATGGGTTGGGGGCTGAGCTGGGAATGGGCTTCTGGCCTTCGTCCCCACCTACTCTCCTTAAACTTGTTCCTCTTGCCATGTTGAAGAACTAAACAAGATCACTCTTACACGTAAGGAGTCCCGCCCTTGAAACCGACAAACAAAATAGCCAGAGAACCCACTTCCAACGTGAATCCTTAAGAAACTTGGTTTTCTCACGGGCAGAGATCTAGGAGTACGGTGGATGAGGTAAGGGAGATTTAAGATATACGAGGTGAAAGAAATAATCTGGAGGTTTAGAAACATGGTCTGGGAGTTAGTGATTAAATAATTGTAGACGCATCCAGAAAAAAAGGGATTCCCAAGGTCAGCTACTATGTTTGGCCCTGGAAATGCAAAGATATGTAAGCTACTGCTAACATACCTTATTAACATAGTAACATAAGTCAGAGGTGGGCTCTTCCTTCAAGGGTCTCTGTCTAGAAAACGGAGCAGACAAGTCTGTAATTACTAATTTGCTAAAGAAAGTGAAACTCGAGGCCTTAAGGGCAGGTTTTAAAGAAAGTTGAGCTACTGGAACAGGGTTTTGAGAGAAGAGTTGCCCAGAAAGGCTAGCTGAGGGAGGGGGAAGACAGGTACAGTTTCCCTGACCTAATGAAACCACGGGGACTATTTCCAGCCCTGACATGTTGGCCTGTCCCCTGAACGGCTGCTGGGATGATAAAGGTGCTCTGAGCCAAGCAGCCAGACTAGGACGGCTCCTGAAGATGAAGAGTGTTAGCAGCGGAGGGAGGCAGGTTGGCAAAGAGGAGAGAAGGGGGCATGTCGGCAGGTGCAAAGGCTCCGGAGGAAGCCAAAGGTGGGTTCTATGAGGGGGCTGGTGCCGCTCTGGTTGGCTGGCCGCAGTGTGAGCCGGGGCAGGGGTGGGGGGATGAGGAATGGGGGTAATTAGGGTGCCCCCTCGAGGGCAGGGCCTTCCAGCCAGGGCCGCCTGCCTCCAGGAGGGTGCACTTTACCATCCAGACCAGGTGGAGAAGAAAGAAAGAGGCAGGACCAGTCGCCCACTGTGAAGTAATGAAGATGGGCAGTGGCTGTGACGAGCAGCAGAAAACACGGCACAAAAACCGGTCCCAGTGAGCAGGAGCTGTCAGAGTCAGGAAGGAGGACAGGCCGAGGACGCCACAGAGCTGCTGGCCACAGCACTGACCCAGTGCACACCATCCTAGAGGAGAATGCCAGCCGCCAGCCCGCTGCAGGCAGGCAGGGGCTCTCTGCTGCGGCCTCGCCCCTCACCCGGCTCTCCTCAGCAGGGATGAAGCCAGGGCATCCCAGACAGAGCTTGAACTCCACACGCACACACACGCACACACACACACACACATACACACACACACACGCCCTGGCCCCTCTCAGGCTGGCAAAGACCTGCCTGTCGGTGCCCTCCAGTGGCCATTCATCAGCCTGCCCTTTGTTAAGTGGCTGGCTTCGACCCAGCCAAAGCCAGGAAATCGCTCTCCTTAATCCTCGATTTGTTAATTATTTAAACAGCGTGTGTGTGTGTGTGTGTGTGTGTGTGTGTGTTTAATTTCCTTTATTAAAAAAGCACACCGTGCCTACTGGGACGGCAATGCTGGAAGAGGCTGGAAGGACACCTGAGAGATTTCATCCTGAGAATTAGCCAGCAAGCTGGCGCAGAAGTCGGCGATCAGAAGATTCTAGTGGCAACAGAGACTCCTAGCGATGAGAGCGAGTGCAGGCTCCCCTGCACCTCCAGCCTGGGCTCCGGGCTCAGGCATCCCGCCTCACCACCCCCCTGCCTGACCCTGCCTTCCTGCAGGCCCGGTCATCCTGGGTTCCCTCGCACCAGGCAGAGCTTGAGGCTGTTTCTCAGCCCCTGGGGCAGCCCTGCCGGGCTGTCCTGGCGCTGGGATGATGGACACAGGGGCCCAGATTTATGCCTGTCATCTTGTAGGTCCTTAAAAGGGCGGCACATGGTGGATAACATGATATTTAAGGTTTCCTAGGCATATACTCTGTGCTAGACACTGTATCCCCTCAATTACTCCTTATCTCACACTTTTGAGGGAGGCTCTGTTGTTATCACCGTTTAACAGATGAGGACGTGAATGCACAGAGAGGTGAGGGAACTAGCCCGAGCTCACACAGCTGCTGTTGGACACTGGGGGGCCACACTCCTAGCCTTGCCCCTCTCTCTCTGCTCCTTCCCGCCCCCTGTAGGAGAAAGTGGAGCCTCCTCGGGGTGTGTGGGGTCCCCGGGCCTGTCTTTCACCAGGGCTCCCCGATGGATCGGACTTTAAATAGGAAAGGTGGAATCAGAAACGGGCATGACAAAAACATGGTGCATCGTTTTAGAGAAATCGAGAAGAGAAAGCTGTTTCTAAGCATGACACAAAACCCCAGACACATCTGGGGGAAAATCGACAGGCCCAAATACGTAAGAAATTTTAAATTCTATTTGGCTATAAAACAACAAGACTGAGGAACTGGGCAAATATTCACACTACTTGTTAGGGACGAATGGCCACGTTTACTAACATTCCAAAAATTCTTCACGATAAAAAATGTAAATAGGCATTTCACAGGGAAAGAACTAAAAAATGTGTGCTAAGCAAACGAAAAAGATGTTCAACTTCATTTATCTTTGTTTAAAGGTAAACTTTTCGGGGCGCCTGGGTGGCTCAGTCGGTTAAGCGTCCGACTTCAGCTCAGGTCACGATCTCGCGGTCCGTGAGTTCGAGCCCCACGTCGGCCTCTGGGCTGATGGCTCGGAGCCTGGAGCCTGCTTCCGATTCTGTGTCTCCCTCTCTCTCCGCCCCTCTGTCTCTCTCCGTCTCAAAAATAAATAAACGTTAAAAAAAAAATAAAAAAAAAAAAAGGTAAAGTTTTCACCTGTGAAGTTTGTAACCATGAGTTCACATGACTCTCTCTGCTTTCAATGGTACACCCAGGCTCCTGTCTAGTGTTCTTGCTTTCCACAGTCCTAACCGCTCCCTCCAGCGTGCAAAACCTAGCTCCCAGCGCCCTCATTATATTTACTTATTTAATAAATCCCTTTTCCAGTATCAATCCCCCATTGCCCACTGCCCCCACTCTACCACTGCTTAGTCTCTGATACCCTGGGCCAGCCCCTGCCTCCAACGCCTCCCGCAGGAATGTCCCTTTACCCTGAATGAATGCTAACACCCTGCTCTATCCTCCCCCCCCCCCCCCCCCACACACACACACATGGACACCTACCTCTCCCAGCTTGGGCTCCGCATTCCCAACCGGTCATACCCCTTATGCAGATACCCACCCTTCTCGGCCCCACTTTTAATTCAGACGTTATTTAAAAATAAATCTAATTGTGTGAAATAATGGGCTCAAAGGCCATAGTCTTTGAATAAAATTGCTTTCCTGAAGGGTTGTGCCAGTTCATAACATTGTAAGAATCACATTGGAGTGCCTATTTAACCGTATCTTTGTTGGCATCGGGTATTACCCATTTTTCCAGTTTCTTTTCCTTTTGGTTCTCTCCCATAGCTGGTGTACCAAAGAGAGAGATACAGTCCTAGAGCTGTTTATGGAGCCATCTCCTGTAGCCCCCTGAGTCAGCTGGGTCTGTACTAAACATTCTAAAACAGATGGGTTTTGATCCATTTAGTGGGTGAACCACATAGTAGTATTAAACCTTCATTATAGTTAATACGTTTCTTTTCTTTTTTTTTTTTTTTAGTCTTTGAGACAGCACAAGTGAGGGAGGGGCAGAGAAAGGGGGACAGAGGATTTGAAGTGGGATCCGTGCTGACAGACTGACAGCAGTGAGCCCGACATGGGGGTTGAACTCACGAACTGTGAGATCATGACCTCGGCCAACGGCAGTCAACCGACTGAGTCACCCAAGTGCCCCTAATATGTTTCATTACTGAGCTCATGCTCCCCAGCCCGTTGAAAAAGTAGGAATATGCACCGATATGTGCTAGATTTTGCAGGGGGTTTTCAAAGACGGGTAAGTTACAGCCTGGGGCCTCAAAGACCTTGTTTATTTGTGGGTTTTTTGTTTTTGTTTAGTTTTTATTTATTTAGGAAACGCTACACCCAGCGTGGGGCTCGAACTCATGACCCCGAGATCAAGAGTCCCATGCTCTAGCTGCTGAGCCACCAGCCAGGCCTGCATTTTTGAGAAGGCCAGATATTCAGATGGTATTATGAACACAGCGTTCGTGTGATGAGTTACCTGACTTCTCTGGGTTCCATGTCACTCATCTTGAAAGTGATACATCCAAACTTCTAGCCCCTATATTCTGTGTGACTTCCTGTTCACACCCCACTGTCTTTCACACCGACCCCTCCTCCCCAGCACAAGCGCTGTGGTCCGAGCAGACCAGTCCCTGCCTCGAGGTGCCCGCGTGAGGTCACTGCTGTGGATGGCAGGCCTTGACCCCGCTCCCAGGCCGCAAACAGCTGCCATGTGTCCGTGACCCCACTGACTTACCACACCTTTATGAGGGTCATTATTTTTAATCCCCACTTTTTAGAGATGGAAATACTTGGAACTTAGACGTTTAGAGACCGAGACTTCAAGAGGGTCTCGCGAAAAGGTCCTAAAAAGAGGTTCTGAACGCTGAACCCCAGTCCGTGGGACCCTAAAGTGTGTACCCTTCTGTCACATCCCACTGTCTCCTTTCTTACCTGTCTCCTGCCCGTCTTTCCTCAGCGACTCCCCTAGGCTTCCTCTTCGATTATCTAAGTCCTATCCGTCCATCAGGGTTTAGCTGAAAATCCCACGGGGTCCCACAGGCCACCCGGCTGCGACGTGCCCGAGGAAGCCATCATCTGACGGACTTCCAAGGTCACCTAGGAAGTGTTTGATGAAGATGGAAGGGGCTCCCCAAGAAATAGTTCCTGGATCCCACGCTGACTTCTAGTGACTCTCTTGTCCCCTTGGGTGGAAACGCTTTTCTGATAAATGTCCCCCTTATCCACTGCACTGGATAAAGTCCTCCTGGCTGACGGCCATTCTGGGCTCCCGGTCTGACGGAGACAGAAGCGGGTGCCTGTGGGTGTGAAAGGGAAATTAATTCCGTGCTTGCAAAAGGAAGGGGCTGTATCAGGAAAATGCGCCTCATCGTGTAAAAAGGCCACCACGGTTGTTGGCACTGAGCCACTCTCATGCCGCCGGCCTCGGCACGTAGCGGATTTATGTTCTTTGTCACCTTCGTCATTGCAAGGAGCCATCGACTTGCTCCCGTTCTCCGGCTCACAGAACAGCCAGGGGAAGCACGTTTCTCTCAAGCCCGTGGGCTCAGAATTGGTCTGTGTCCGCGGTCAGCCGGTCACCACTCTTACAGCTGCGTGGTTGCGTCCGGGAGGTAAATGAGTGGCTCCAGTTGAATACCCGCTGCACAGATGTCCACCCCAGTTGGCACGACCTCTCGTTTCCTTGTCCCCATCCTCAAAGGCAAATGCCTGGGCTGGCTGGGCCTCGTGACTTTTACCTTCTATTACTTTGGAAGCACGCTGGAAGACAAGAAAAAGAAGCTTAAACCCATTCCAATAATAATAATCTGCCTGCGGGGCGCCTGGGTGGCTCAGTTGGCTAAGCATCTGACTCCTGATTTCGGCTCAGGTAATGATCTCAGGGCTTCGTGGGATCGAGCCCCACATCAGGCTCTGCGTTGCTGGCGTGGAGCCTGCTCGGGATTCTCTCTCTCCCTCTCTCTCTCTCTCTCTCTCAAAATAAACTAAAATAAATAAAAATAAAATCAATTTAAGGAAAGAATAATGATCTACCTGCAACAACAGTAATAATCGTGAGAGTTCTGTTCTGTGCCTGTAGGGCGGGCCGCGGGGTTGAGGCATCTCGGAAGCAGGGACTCATGGTCTCCCGCTATTCTGACGGGGCCACTCTTCCCTTCACTCAGAGAACTCCTCTTGCTCCCAAACGAAGCTCCATCATTTCCTACCCTCCTCTCCGCCCTCCTGGGAGAGGCAGGGATCAAACTACCCTCTTTCATCTGCAAGCATGGCCGTGGACGAAGGGCACTCGTCCCGATGTTGGGGCGAAGAAAGAAAGTCAGAGGCCTCTGGGCTCAACTCTATGACTGCCCCCACTTAGCCCGCACCGAGACGGACGGAGGCGAAGAGTACCAAGGAGGCCGCGAGAGTACAGGCGGAGGCAGTCCCCTAGGTGTGGCAGTTTGAGAACATGGCCCCAGATTCTGATACTCCTGTCCAGAGGTGGGGGTCTCTGTTCTCTTCTCTTGAACTTGGGCCCTGCAACCGTTTACCCAGGTGGATGCAGTGGACACAAAAACGTGTTGGGCTAGGTTTCCTAGCCCTGAGACACTGGCGATACCCACTTCTTGTGTCCCCGGGAGCCCAGACACCGGACTGTGAGGACGCCCAAGCCGATCACGGACAGAAGCCAAGTCCCCTGGCCCTCAGCACTGCCTGAGCTCCCATCCGACAGCCGATTCCAGTCTCCAGCCGTCTGGTCTGTGGATCCTCCAGCCGTGCCCGTCCCGGTGGAGTTGCCCCAGCTGGTGCCACATGGAGCAGAGATGAGCCTTCTCCTGCACCCTGATCCCTGTCAAAATTGCAGACCCCATCAGCTACCTCACTTACGCTTCAGAGGGCTAGTTATGGCACTCTAGTCGCCTCGTCTCCCAGACCCCGGTCTTCACTCCCTGCTGTAATGGGAACTTTGCACTCTCTTGCACGCCCATCACGGCGCTTTATGCAAAACAGATGCCACCGTCGGACCAAGATGGGAGTGAGATGAAGGAAGGGAGGGCCTATGAGAAAACTCAAGGAAAGTGAGTCACCAGAGCCAAGAGAGGACCAGGTTGAGGGGGATCAGGATGACAGGTCCCAAATATAACAGAAAAAAGATGACAGCATCTCCTGGATTTGGGATTATGGGCCACGTCCGTTTTAGTGGAGCTGAAGGGACAGAAACTAAGTCAGGGTGGACTCAAGGAAGTCGGAGGGAGGAAGCCAGGGCTGTACTCACAGGCAAGTCCCCCCCAACCTTTGTTGAGAATGGAAGGCGAGACGGGGAGTAAGTCTAAAGGGAAAGTGGAAGGCTAGTAGGCTGGTTTTCAACTTAGTCTGGTTTTTAGGATGGAGGTTGCTAAGCCGGGTTACTCAAGAGAGCAGCGGAGGGGAAGGGACGACCACTGAGGCCTGGGGAGGTGCGGGGGGGGGGGGGGGGTTGGAAGGGGACCGCAGGGTGAGCCCCTGGAGATGTCAGGGGACAGGTAACCAGGCAGCAAGGGTGCGCGGGATTTCACGCTCGGGTCTTTCCGAGCAGGGGAGGGGAAGGGCTGCCAGCTGGAAATCCGGCTTCGGGCTGCAGGTGCACATTCTTAATGCAGATGGTCTTTTACAGAGCAACAAAAATACGATTTTCCAAAGAAAACCGTCTTGTCTAAATATGCGTTTATTCCTTCTTTATACAAGAGGGAGTAAACAGCGACTGTCCACATTATAAGTGGCTTTGGGAGGGCAGCCGGCCCCCCCGCCTTCCCCCTCCCTCCCCCCCCTCACCCCAAGTCACCTCTGCGCGTTGCCTCCGTCAGGGACTTGCGCCAGGGCGACCGGACCTCAGCCGCCATCCCGGCTCCTCAGCGCCACCCAGTGGCATCGGGGCGGAACATCACGCGAGCGCAGAGGGGCTCCGGCGTAAAGCCACCCTTTGTCTTCACAAGGTGCTTTTCCTGCCAAAGCAAACCGCCCCGTGTTACGACTACTGGAAGGAGCAATCCTGCGACACAAAGCCCTGATTTTTTTTATAGCAGCGGTGGAAACCAGACCCCACTTCCTTCCTCCAGGACTGGGGCTTTATTGATGCTGGTGGAATAGGTCATCTTGTTTCAGAGTTGACCCGAAGCCATCCATACTCAAAAGAGTGAAAAAGGAGAAATATTTAAGCTCTCCCAGGGATTTTATCAAAGGTTTTTCTGTTCAGGTTACCAAAGAGCTCTCAAGGACTCTCAGATGGGTGTTTATTTCTTTTTCTCTTTCTTTCCTTCTTCCTTTCTGTCCTTTTCTTTTGTCAGTTTCTTAACGCTGAGCCTGAATTTCTCTTCCCCTCCAGGTAGAGGGCAAGTGAGCCTGGGGGCGTGTGACGAGTGACTTGCCCCTGTGCCCGCCTGTAGAAGGAAAACTCTGTTCACCAAACAACCTTGCCGTCCAGCCGCGGTGACCAAATGGATCTATACAGTGGGAGCTAAGGATGAATTCGATTTGTCAGAAGGGAATTCAAGAGAAACCACTTTAAAATAAAGGTTTAGCAAAATTCAAAGAATGAAACCGCCACAGGGATTAGTATGCAAAGTAGGGAGGGGGTGGAGGGGGGGGGGCCCAGGCATTCGCTTCCAGGCTGGGCGGTTCCGGCGCCGCCTTGATCCCTTGATGGCAGTGACGAACTGAGTCCCTTGCCCCTTTAAGGCTGTACATCCTCTGCAAAATGGCCGTGACAATAATGCCTACTTCCTAAGATTCTCGTGAGTTTTGAATGAGATAAAGGATATTAAATGTGTGTGGATTTTATCCTAAAACTTGAGTGTAAAAAAAAAAAAAAAAATACCGCATTCTGAATTTTTCTGAATCGTATTCAATCAACTTACCTGCGTGCTGAGAAACTCCATCTCAGTCATGTTTGGGGTCTCCTCTCCGTCTCTAGGGTCACACGCGTGTCACTGGCATATCTGTGGTGTCCAGAAAACCTGTTTCGGGCCTCCGACCTCAGCCCATCAGGGTCGCTGTCGACATCCACTCATGCCCACGCTAGCCTGGTCCCTAAAGACTGTCAGCCCCCTGAGTGTAGGGTCTGGCCTGCTTAGGGGACTCCTCTGAAGGGTTCAAAATTTGCCAATTTGCCATACAGATTATTTTGAGCTAACGGCAATTGAGAACCAACCATTGCAGAAGAGTGTCCTGCCCTCCCCTTAACTGCTTAAAAGCAGGGCATACATTTCCCTCTGTGAACGTGGCATAAATACCCCCCGCCCCCCTTATCCCGGGATGAGAACAACCCTTATCACAGCAGGTGGAGAGCCAAGACCAAGATGAGCCCTGCATCCACAAACCTTGTTTTCGTGATTTTTCTAGTCACCCTCCTCCGGTTTCCCAGCCCCGGGAGCCCAGATCCCCCTCCTTGGTCTAGTTGCCAGCCTACAACCTCTCTCCCTTTGGCAAAATGGTATATAAGTCCCCGAGTCTAACCGTATCTTTGGGGTTTTTCCTTCTTTCCTGTGAAGCCCTGCAGACATAAAATTTAGGATATTTGTTTAATTTCACACCTTTTCTTCTGTTAACCCGCCATTTGTCTGCTTAATTCACAGGCCTCAGTGACAGGGTCTAAGAGGGTAGAGGAAAAAAAATTTTTTTTCTCTCCCCTAACAGTCAAGTCCTCTGAGTTCCTCTTCCCCAGGGGACTTGGTGTGCGGTGATAGGTCAGGGCCAGTCTTTATTACTTACAGAATCCACCCAAACCTCTATCCCTTTGCCAGCCTTTGCCGGGCTGGAACTTCTCCAAGCCTCTTGTCACATTGGCACCTTCTGGCTCTTCCCCTCCAAAGACCTCAAACTCTGTCCCATGCCCTGAAGAAATACCTCCCACCACCCCCAACATGAGGCAAGAAAACCAAAACTTGGTGACAAAGGGGAGAAAAAAACCAACAGGAGAACAGCAACACGGGGGCACCTGGGTGGCTCAGTCGGTTAAGCGACCGACTTCGGCTCTGGTCATGATCTAGCCGTTTGTGAGTTCGAGCCCCGCGTCGGGCTCTCTGCTGACAGCTCAGAGCCTGGAGCCGGTTTCAGATTCTGTGCCTCCCTCTCTCTCTCTCTGCCCCTTCCCCACTCATGCTCTGTCTTTGTCTCTCAAAAATAAATAAACATTAAAAAAAACTTTTTTAAGTGAATGGCAACATGAAAAACACACATTAACGTCTCATTCATCCCGTAAAACGGGGGCTCACGTACACGGTAAACCTTCAACAGACGGCAGTACGTGTCCCTGACGCCAGAGGCTGGATTGGGGGCATGACGATCTTCGCAGGGACTGCATTAGTGCTTCGGGTGTAGCCCATTCACACGTGTTTCGTTGGTTTTATCCACCCAGTCTGCCCCGCCCCTTCCCTGGGGCCTTGACGTGAACGTCCTCAGGTGTCTCACCTGTGACTGAGCAGGTCGGGGACAGAGAGGGCAGAAGAGGTCACGGATGTTCAGCGGATGCATTCCGGAAACAACAGCGATGCCTTGGGTGGGAAAATGCCAATTCCCCACGGTGCCTGGGCCTTCATACCAGCCTGAGGCAGTGGCAGAAACTCAAGAGACTGCTCCGCTTGGTGGCCTCGGACTCCCCTTGCCCCATGGTAAGCGGCAGCCTTGGCCGTCTGCCTGCCCCCTCCACCCTCCCGCCACGCGCTGTGGGGTGGGGGGCTCTGGGGGGGAGGAAATCATTCCTGGGCGCCTCTCTGCCCGGCTCTCTCTCTCTCTGTCTCTCTCTCTCTCTCTCTCTCTGCCACCTGCCAGCGGCCAGCTCCTTCCCCAGGGCCCCTCCGGCAGAAATGTAAGGGGCACCGAGCACAAGGAAAGAGCACCTTCATGCAGGTGCAGTGCGAGTCGTGCTATCTTCCCAGTCTTCCCTGCACAGGCAGGACTTTTCATTCTTACAGATGAGGAGACTGAGGCCACGGGGTGTGTGTCTGCTTTGTGCCCCAGTTCACACAGCCAAGAGGACACGGAACTTGACCCTGCCCTCGTGTCGCTGGAGCCCGGTCTCCGCAATGCCAGGTGACGGGGCGGCCCAGGCCGCTTCCATCCCTCCACTTCCGAAGACGCTTCTCCCCAGCCTGGCAGTGGGGTGTGGACAGGACGGAAGGGGAGAGTGTCCCCAGCCCAGGAGAGCACCTGACGAGGGAGACCAGCTGTCCGCCGAGGCTTCCAGAAGACGGTAGCCCCAGGAATGCGCGAAGGAGGGTAAGGGCATGTCAGCCGGCCGAGAAAAGCCATCTGTGCTCCCAGGCAGAGGGGCCGGGCCCGGGAGAGGACCGAGGGGCTCTCACCAAGCCAATCTGGCTGCAGTAGCCGGGGCTCACCAGTACAAATGCAGGCAGCACTATGTCTCTTCTTGGCTGGTTTTAAGGCTTTGTGCATTGGCATTCTTCAGGAGAAAATTCCACCAAATCTATTAAAAAAAGAAGAATGCGCTAAGTGTTTTTGGTCACAACTGAGAGACCACGAGATGACTAGGAAAAGACCCAGCGCTGACGAGACGCATCTAGAAATTTCGCCAGGCTTCTCGGCCTCCGTGATTCTCGCAAATATTAATTTAACCTGCTGGGTAGATTGGTAATAAAATTCTCTTTGTATTAAGGAAGTGGTAAAGTTAATAGGCTGGTAAGCCAGAATAACTCTTGGGTGGTTTTATTGCAGGGCCTGCTGGCGCCTCTAATTGTGCTGTGAAGGGCTGGGTTGCTTTGCCTCCCCTCACGACTAGGACGGCGTTGTTGTTGTTGACTCCTGTGGCCTTCCCAGCCCTGAGATGTGACTTGGCCCAAAGTAGTTGTTCAATAAATGCCATTGGACAGAGCCTAAAACTTGGTCAACACAGCCCAAAAATAAAGATGGAGAGGCTACAGTTAGTCTGGTTACAATTATCTAGACTCTGATGAATATTTTTTTTTAATGCCCAAGGTTCAGGAATCGGTCTAGAACCTTCGTCCTTGGTGCCCTAAAGCAGAGATCTGGGAGATCCTTCCCAAGATGGCTTATTTGGAAGATTTCTTGGTTCCTTGGGTGATCCAGCTCATAGTTGAAGTCAGTGCCCGGAACCGGAACAAATTCTGAATTTTGTACATTCGTTGTGAAGAAAAATGTTTACCAACAAGATTAACCACCTCAGTCAAAGGTCTATGACGTAGGGATATCGCTAACAGATGCGTTACACCCAGCGTCTGCGCCTCAGGAGTCCAAGGGACCAGCTTACCCACTGCCTGTGGTTTGAGGAGGCCACCTCCCTTGGCCGCCCTTAGACAACCACTGTTAAGCGTCATCACTACACAAAGCTGGCTTTCCTCCCGTTTCCGTCACTTCCTGACGTGATTAGTCAGGCCTCATTCGCGACTCTTTGACCACATCTGGCCTGGATCCCACTCTGACTTGGTAAAATAGGGGCAGCTGTATTGTTTGGCTTTCCTTATTGCAGTCAAGGGAGCTAAGTCGGGGGGCTCTCATGTGCGTTCAGGGGTCATCGTGAGGGGCTGGGCCAGATAGAAGGTCCTGGAAGGTCCAGTGCCTCACCACTGTGTGACTCAGCCATTTCTCCGGCTGGGCATCTTCTGTGGGGCCACTCACTGTCCTGCTCAGGGAGGCCTCGGCACTCTTCCGTCCACGTGTCGTTTTTCTAGGCCATGATTTCCTCCTATTTTGAAACTTCAGCCCACTTGGGGTCCATAGTGACCTCTGTGTTGTTGAAGTCAATGGCCAATCCTCAGGCTCCTTATCCCTGGTCCACGATCTGCATTAGGTCCAGGAATTTATCTCTCTTCCTTGAAAACCATTCTGCCCATGGCTTCTAGGTTACCACATTTGCCTACTTTTCTTCCTACCCTTCTGGCCCCTTCTTTCCCAGTTTCCTTTACTGTTAGTATCTGTAAGCTTCAGAGAAAGTGGAATCTCAGAGAAATAGGTCCTTCTTCAGTAAGAGCCAGGGAAGGGGCCTACGGATGGCTTGCTGACATTGAATTTGTAGGTCTAATCACGAAACGTTGGGACTACCTGTCGGAAAGCAATTATTTCTATGTCAATTACTATTCCAGCCACATTATCATTGGATTTTAAGTCTTCATCTGGCCATTTAAAGCCATGTCAGAATGGGATTTAATTCATAAGCCCTGAGGTGAAATTTAGAAGGAAAAAATCTTCATGTCATATTTAGTTAAAATTGTCCATATATTGAAACGAACATTGTCTGTTAAGTGAAATGGCACTTTCTCTCTCTCTCATGTATTTTTCATGTTATAAATATATACTAGGGGCACCTGGGTGATTCAGTTGGTTAAGCATCCGACGCTTGATTTCAGCTCAGGTCATGATCTCATGATTCGTGGTGAGTTCAACCCCCGAGGTCAGTTCTGCACTCACAGTGCAGAGCCTGCTTGGGATTCTCTCTCTCTCTGCCTTTCCCCTGCTTGTTCTCTCTTTCTCCCCAGTTCGTGCTCTCTCGCTCTCTTTCTTTCCCTCAAAATAAATAAATAAACTTAAAATTTTTTTAAATAACATTTTTTTTAATTTTAAAAATAAATATATATTATATACAAACATGTATCCTATACAAATATATATTATATCTGGGCTCTTAGACTTTTCCCCATTCCTTCTCATCGCCCCCAGCCCAGGATATCCAGTCTACCCGACAGGCACAGACACCACTATAAAATCGGAAGAGGTTTTTATGACTTTCATTCAAGATGGAGCCACGGACTGCAGCAACCTGCTGGTGATAAAACCTTTCAAATGAATCCTCTTCTGCAAAGATAAAGAAAACTAGATTCACACTCTGATCTCCTTGTGTCTTATAGCCTTCTTCTTCTTCTTCTTCTTCTTCTTCTTCTTCTTCTTCTTCTTTTTCAAGACCGGCTGCACACATTATTTTCTTTTTTTAAAATTTTTTTTTTTTAACGTTTATTTATTTTTGAGACAGAGAGAGACAGAGCATGAACGGGGGAGGGGCAGAGAGAGAGGGAGACACAGAATCGGAAGCAGGCTCCAGGCTCTGAGCCATCAGCCCAGAGCCCAACTCGGGGCTCGAACCCACGGACCGTGAGATGGTGACCCAGGCTGAAGTCGGACGCTTAACCGACTGAGCCACCCAGGCGCCCCATGCACACATTATTTTCAAGCCAACGGTGAAACCGCTCTTCTGCACACAGATGGAAACTTGCTTTCCCTGCACACAGATGCCGCTGCGTCTGATTCCTTCTCACTGGCCCCCCCTCAGTCTCAGCAAGTGAAACAATTCACGGGACGGCGGGGCCTGGTCTTTGCAGCCCCTCGGGGCTCCCCCACGTTTCAGAGCTTAGCTCTGGATGAGACAGCGTGGGGAGTCAGCCCGGACTTCTACTGGAGGATTCCACAAAATTCTGACACGCGAGCTGTGAGGTCAGTGGAGTGTACCCTCTAAGCCAGCTGGGGAGGGAGAGACACAATCTGTTTCATCCAGCAAACATCTGGAAGCCGAGAACGCTCTGGCTGCCAGCCCCAGCGACCACTCCCAGCTCCTTTTTTGTACTGTTTTTGTACAAACTCACCGAGGCCAGCTTAAGTGCGCATTGCTAAGAGTCCATGTTTTAGGATTGTTTCAGCTGGTAGGAAAAGATGGAAAGTTTCCAGTTCATTTCTTGAAGTTGACATAACCCTGGTAACCAACAGCTGACAAATATCTTGCCACACACCCACACACAAAAGATCAGTTATCATTTACACTAGAGGCACATTCTAAATAAAATATGAGCCAAAGCATATTCAACACAAGTGAAAACTGGTGCAAAAGGGCCCCTAGCCCGGCCACATGCACCCAGTTCTGCAGTGCTCTCCACGTGCCCTCTCTGGCTAGAGGCAGCCATGGGGACATTCTTCCATCCTTGACCTTGAGAGGGAACCGGCCGGAGGGCCTTGGGGAGAAAGGACAAGGAAGGACAGAGAGCGGCGCTTCAGGGAAGCCTCCCCCAGGAGAAAGAAGGTCACCCTTTACCCAGAGGGTAAAGGTTCACCCTTTAACCAGAACAAAAGGAGATACAGTGTTGCCTCTATTGAGTGGGGCCAGAGTTATCCTGGGGCACTTGAGTTTGTGTTCTCTCATGCCTTTCTTTCCCCACTGGAAGACAAAAGTTTGTGGTATAAATTATGTCAACTTTGTCCCTGGAAGAAATGCCTCGAGCCATCCCTCTTGGCCACTCAGGAGCCAAGCCCCAAACAGAAAGGCCCACTTTCTTTTGACTCTCCACTAGACTGCTATTTCTCAAAGTGTGATAAATGCACCACCTGAAAGCCTACTTTGAAATTCAGAATCCAGAGCCCAAGTCCAGATTTTCTGAATCAGGTGATGCCTGGGTGGCTCGGTCGGTTAAAGCGTCCGACTTCGGCTCAGGTCCTGATCTCGCCGTTTGTGAGTTTGGGCCCCACTAGGGCTCTGTGCTGACAGCCCAGAGCTTGGGCCTGCTTCAGATTCTGGGTCTGCCCTCCCTCGCTCTCTCTTTCCCTATCAAAAATAACAAACATTAAAAAGAAGAAGAAGAAGAACCTCTTGGAGTAGGGTCCAGCAATGTGCATTAGGAGAAATTTTCTCGTGTGATTTTTTTACGCATACTCGAATTTGAAAACCACTGCATTAATGCATCTGTGAACGTCCGCTCTCAGCTCTGAAGCACTTGACCTAGATTATATTCTTGGTTCCATCGCTGCCTGTTGACTGAGCCTCCAACTTCCCATCTAGATAGAGGAAACTCTTATCTGCTGCGAGGTATCTGTCTAGCATTCTTTGAAGTCCTGAGATCAGAGGGACCAGATAAACATAGTACTATTACTTATCAACTATTCACCCGTGAAAGGCCCCCCGAGCATTTTCTTCAGCACTGCGCAGAAACTCGCCAAGGTAGGAAGGACCCGGGAGCCACGGAGAGTGTTCAGCTCCCACTCCACATATGTGGGTGGGTTAAAATGATCGGTTTCCGAGAGTCTCAGATACCTCTTTCCCCCTCTTTGCAACATTCTAAATCAAACCTGCAGACTGCCCTCACACTGGGTCAAGGCCGAGGTAGTTTGAGCCATTCAAATCTCTGACGGTCTCAGAACCAGGATGTGAATCAGCCTGCTATTCGGGTCAACAGGAGAGCCAGCCCACTTCCCCTGCCCCGGGGCCGCCTGCAGGCAAGCTTCCCTGAGGGGACTGAGCGTTTGCTCAGTGCATAGCATTACTTCATCAATATTCAACAACCCCACAAGCTGGGCTTTTTTGTTTTTATTTTAGAAGCACGCAAGATGAGACTCAGAGAGGTTCGGTGGCCGGCCGAAGGTCACACAACTGGTGAGAGGCATGGCTGTCACTTCACTGCTGGTCCCTAGAATCCTGCGTGTGTTCGAGCCCCCCTCGGCCCCTCACCAGGGAGGAGCCCGTGATGGAGTTCATCACCAGGAGGAGGCCTGGCCTGCTTCTGCCTTGCCCTGAGTCTTAGGGAAGGTGCTCCGTAAACATTGGTGAATCGGTAATGCCTACCTAGGACTGATTGCTTGTCCCTGAACTTGGGCAGACTTCTCTCATATAGGCAAACCGTTTGCCTGGACTCCCCACTGGTCTGCCTCATGATCTGATGGGGACATTAGTTGTATTGGAAGCCCCCTCCCTTTCCCTACCAACCGCTTGCCTACTATGAGCTATGGATTGAATGGTTGCGTCACCCCCAAGTTCATGTGTTAAAACCGAATCATTAATGTGATGGTATCTGGGGGCACCTGGCTGGCTCAGTCAATAGAGCACACGACTCTTGATCTCAGAGTTATGAGTCTGAGCCCCGTTTTGGGTGTAAAGATTACTTAAAAATAAAATCTTTAAAAAAAAGAGAAAGAGAGAGACCCCGGAGAGACCCCTCACCTTTTCCACCATGTGAGTCACGGCCAGAAGACGGCCATCCATGAACCAAGAAGAGGGTCCTCACCAGATGTTGAATCTGCCAGTGCCTTGCTCTTGGACTTCCCAGCCTCCAGAAGTGGCAGAAATAAACCTTTGCTGCTTAAGCCACCCAGCCTGTGGTATTTTTGTTATAGCAGCCGGAACAGACTAAGTCTCTAGGTGCCATTTGTCAGGCAGACAGGCTCCAAGTGTTCCGTTTGCGTTCAGCCTGCTGGACAGACCATTGTGGCCCCTACAAGTGAAGATTCACTGTTTTCCAGGGGTGTGGCCCGCCTTGGTGAGAGGGTCTCCATCAAGGGCAGGGGCCTAGTGCTACCCCACATCTACTTACGCTCACAGATGTTTGACAAGAGACTGGATTCTCAGCACTTATTCAGAGACTTCCTGCCCAACGAGATGTCCAAGCTTCCGTGATTCTATACTCTTTTCCTCCCGATGATGCCATTAAAATTCTTACGAGCAATGAAAAAGCGCTAATTTGACAATGTCAAAGGTATAGAAGGGAACATTCAGCAGACTAGAGACTTCAACAGGTTTATAGAAGGTGGAGAGGGTATGACGCAGCGTGGGGAGAGCTGCCCTTCGGAGATGTTGTCGCCCAGGTGACAGCTGGGCTGCCTGGCAGAATTCCAAGATGCTCCAGATGTGCAGAGTTCAGATGTGACCAGAGGAAGGAAGTGAGAAGCGGGTAGACTAATGGAATGAAAAATATACATCCATATTTTTTCTTACAAAAGTAACACATGCTCCTTGTAAAATTCCATTAAGATCGAAATGCCCGACGAAAAATGAATAGTTCCTTGCCTCCCAACCTCCAGTAGCTGGAATGCACCGCCTTACCTCTTTGATGTAATTACTGTTAGCGATTTTTGTATGTCTGTGCAAGAATTTTCATTTTTTTGGAACCATAAACAAAGACATGTGCATTTATAGATTTTTAAAGATAAAATGAGATCACACTCTACATAGGTATATATATTTTGATGTTTACTTATTTTGAGAGAAAGAGAGTGACAGCATGAGTGGGGGAAGGGCAGAAGGAGAAAGAGAGAGAGAGAGAGAGAGAGAGAGAGAGAATCCCAAGAAGGCTCCGTGCTGTCAGCACAGAGCCCGACATGGGGCTCGAACTCGCAAACTGTGAGATCATGACCTGAGCTGAAGTCAAGACTCAGACCCTTACCCGACTGAGCCACTCAGGTGCCTCTCTTGTCCATGGCTATGAGACTAGTGACTGCAATTGTGTCAGATACCAAGTAGATGCTCAAAAGTATCTGCTGAATGAATAAACAAGTGGACCGTATAATACGCTCACCCATTGCTTTATCCACAGCCAGATTATTATTTCTTAGTATTCTAAACAATGCTTCAGTAAACATCCCTACAGATATATCTGTATGCATTGGAATTAGTTAGGATTGAGTTTGGAGAATAAAATAAAACCCCCAAGATTGTGACTGAACCAGGAAAGAGATTTAGTTCTCTCTCTTATGTCCAAGAAGGCTGTCAGTGGCCAGGCTGGTATGGGGGTCCCTGGAGCAGAGGCCCAGTCTTCCTTCTACCTTGCTGGCTCTGATCGCATTCCCACGGACACCTCAAAATCCAAGCTTATTGCCAGAACTCCAACCAGCAGTCGACATTCCAGGGGAGAAGAAAAAAGCAGAGCCTCAGGAGTATTGTTCCTCCCTTGGAGGAGACTTTCTAGAAATGGCTGCTTCTGCACCCACATTATCGCCTAGAACTGGAGTGCACAGCCACAGCTCACACCAAGGAAGAAGGGACATATAGCCATGATTCCCGGGGCCACGTGCCCAGCTCAGCGTCCGTAACTGGGGAAGACAGGGTGGTTGGTTATTAGGAAGCAACTAGCTTTTTTTTCCATCAGATAAGTTTCTAGGAGTAAAAGTGATGTATTGGGAAGTACGTGCACTTAAACACTTTTAATAAAAACCGACAAATACTTTTCAGAAGGGTTTTAGTAATTGAATCCCTCCAAGGGCGTATGAGAGAATCCCTTTCCCTACTCACTACCATGGATGTGGGAAAAACTTCTAAAGAGTGGTGATCTGGGGGCGCCTGGGTGGCGCAGTCGGTTAAGCGTCCGACTTCAGCCAGGTCACGATCTCACGGTCTGTGAGTTCGAGCCCCGCGTCAGGCTCTGGGCTGATGGCTCAGAGCCTGGAGCCTGTTTCCGATTCTGTGTCTCCCTCTCTCTCTGTCCCTCCCCCGTTCATGCTCTGTCTCTCTCTGTCCCAAAAAATAAAATAAACGTTGAAAAAAAAAAAATTTAAAAAAAAAAAAAAAGAGTGGTGATCTGGGGGCAGAAGAATCCATCCACTGGTGTTTTCATTTGTTTTTACGTGACTACATATTTGCCGGCCATTTTCTCTCCCTCTTCTATAAACTGCCTTTCCATATCCATTGTTCATATTACTCCTGGGAAGACATGTTTTTAGTGTTTTTACAAAAATGGAATCATGCCATGCCTTTGATTTTGCAGCTTGATTTTTTTCACAGACATCCTTCCTTATCAACACATAAACAACTACATCACTCTTTTCAATAGTATGGATTAAAAGATTCTGTAATTATACTCCTACTACTGACCCTATTTCCCACCCATAGCAAATGTCGGCTCTAATTTCCACCTATAGCAAAAACAAGAAGACGGAGGAGAAGGAGGAGGAGAAGGAGGAGTCCCTTTCCATTAAAGCCTTCCCTTGTGCCCCCTGTCACAACAGCCCCAAGATGACCGTCTCGGCGACACCTGAAAGAATACTGGTAGCCCATTGCCATACAAGAATGCCCGTAGGCCAGGAGGAAGCCTGCTTCTCTCTGGTGCTTCTCTTTGGGAGTGAAGCCTGCCCCTGGGTTTCCACGTGCAGCAGAAGAGGTAAGATGCCTCTGACTTGGAGGCCTTTCTGCACCGGCAGAGCTGGGCTGTGGGGTGGGAATTCACACGTCTTCAAAGGGGGCCCGAAAGTGGAGTGTTCAGCAGACTGAAGCTAATATCAAATTAAAGCCTGGGGCCGGCAGCAACTTCCTGGGATCTTTGAGGGCCAGACAGGCACAAGAAGGGATGAAAATCCCTTGCGAACCAGAGGGAAATGTCCCAGAGTGGATTCTTCCAGGCGGCGATGTGACCAGACTTCACAGAAAAATTATATTAACATCTGAAGTTACCAAAGCTCGTTCTCAGCTGTGTCAGGAGAGAGCCATGTACCGGGAGAAAAGCGACCTAATATGGTAAAAGCCAACGTGATATCCTCTGTATTATCCTGGAATCAAATAAATAGAATCCTATCTTTCATGTTTCGAGAGCGCTTTTATTTTTTGAAGCCTTCAACGCCAGAGCACCTGGCCAACATGATCTGATCGCTCTACCGTGTTTCCGTTGTACAAATTCCCCTTAAGAGGAGTCAAAACCTACTTCTCACTGACAGAAACACGCAAGGACGCCTTGGTAAGAATGCAGTTAGGTTTCTAAATGTAAAAGTCCCCCATCGGGAGGAGACGACGCAACAGAGTTCCCAGGCAACCCTCCACTGTCCCCACTGGGCTCATGGGGGGCTCTATTTTGGAATCTCAGGACAGTGGGGGTTCTCCGCGCCAGGCTGTGCAGGCAGGCCCAGGGAAGGGAATTAATTACACACCAGGCGACCGCTGTCGCCTCATAAGGACTGTATGCTCTGTGGTTACCGAGGCTCCTGCATTGTGGTGCGTGCGGGTTTGTACTCCATTTTCTCCTTGCCTTTTCGGGCACCGTGAATCCCCCAGATGAGGTTAACTATAAATCAACTGGCACCAGGAGTTTGTGTCTGGCTCGGGGAATCCAAGGGGCTAGATGCTAACCTCTTTTCTTGAAACCGGGTCTGGTGGACAGAATGCTGGCCTGGAAACCAAGTGTCGGGCACCGCTCGTGGGTCTGTCCAAGCCTCAGTTTCCCGATCGGCCCTAAATTTCCTAGAAATGAGGAAGGAGCCTCGCTTTTCCATCCCCAAGGAGCCTGCCTGCCAGGAATAGAATTCCACGTATCTATGATGTCATAAGAGAATTGATATCATTTAGAATTGAAATAATTCCCTAATTTTTCTAATTTAATTTTTTCTTTTTTTAAAGCCAGCTCTTCGGCCAAGGTGGGGCTCAAACTCATGAGCCCCGAGATCAAGAGTCACGTGCTCTGCCGACTGAGCCAGCCAAGCACTTCTCCAATGTTTTTTTTAAGTGACTATATCACATCCCCTCTCTCCGAACCAACAGCTGGAAGATTATGGTCTCTGTCTTTCAGGACAACCAAAAGTAACACTAGATCCAGAATCCCATGACCCAGGGCCACTGAGGCAATGACAGCGTGTCCACCTTGGGCAACAGGGTGGTCCCAGGACTTCAAGCTCCTATTGTAATTCTTCGCCGAAGCCTCCAACTTGTGTCTGATTCCACTTCCGTGTTCACTGAAAAGCGCGATCAGATTCTCCCCCCCAGTAACGAACAGATTCATGCCCACGGATGTAATGTAACTCTGTGCTTTTCCCTTCCTATTTACTAGTTCCAATTTCGGACGGCAGCGATAAAACGAGCATTCTGATCCTCTGAAGCTCTAGCTTGGAAACATAAATAAATGTGAATAAAAACGCCCCCCCCACCCCCCCCCACCCCGGTTCACTCTGTCAAAGCCCTGTGGAATCAATTGTACCACACCAAGCCCCACTGAAATCAATGGGGTAAGCTCCTGAATTCATTTCCATGGACTTGGCATTGTAAAAATAATTGGATTGCACTGCAGACTAACGCTCCTTTCAAGAAATAGAGAAAATGTGCCTTTGCTAGTAGGTGGGGGTGAAAACGCGCCTCGGTGCTGGTGGGTTTCACCCTGTGTTTTCGGCATCTTGTCAAGAGGAGCTATTATCTAGTCCCAAATGAGCCTGGCGGCACTACCCTCAATGAGGTGTTTAAAACCGCCTTCCCTAGGGGCGCCTGGGTGGCGCAGTCGGTTAAGTGGCCGACTTCAGCTCAGGTCACGATCTCGCGGTCCGTGAGTTTGAGCCCCGCGTCGGGCTCTGGGCTGACGGCTCGGAGCCTGGAGCCTGCTTTGGATTCTGTGTCTCCCTCTCTCTCTACCCCTCCCCTGTTCATGCTCTGTCTCTCTCTGTCCCAAAAATAAATAAAAAACGTTGAAAAAAAAGAAATTAAAAAAAAAAAACTGCCTTCCCTAGTGAGAATGAAAACACTCCTTTTGTTCCCATCTTTAAAATTAACTGCATAGTATTACCGCTATCAATGAGGTGTTTAACGTCAAAATTGCCTTCCCTGGTGAGAAGAAAAACACTTACTTTGTTTCCTTCCTTAAAATTAATTGAGGTTTTTAAAAACTCACCCTTATTCACCCAACAGTTGCCTAGCAGGGGAAGAAGAGAAGGAGGTGGGATTTTGAAGTGTTGCCTTTGGTAGCCCATCAAAGGTTTTCAGTGCGTTCTTTCCGCGGAGATCACTGGCTGGACTTTTTTCTGCCCCTCTGCTTTCTTATTCCCCCATTAGATTTTCTAACACTGGCCTTCGGGGCGACCCTTGTTAATATTAGTCTCTGGTATGAAAATAGGACGGGGCTTTGGTAGATATGGCTCATCTTCCTTGGGAATTCTAGAAGTGGCTCTAACGTTTATAACCCTCTAGCTAGTACTTGCGATGTGAGCTGTTCTGTGGCCACTGCCTTTTGCAAGATGCAGCAGAATATAGAAGGCAAAGAAGCAAAGTCTTGACTTTTATAGATCAACAGTCCGGGTAGAGGATAATAGCAATAAGGTTAGAAGAATATTAGATAAGGAGCCAGGCTACCTCTGATCCAGGTAAGAAATTCTGCACAGGAAAGGGGAACTTGAAGGGAGGGTCGGAACCAAGGGAATGGGACTCCTGGCATGTTTCCCCAAAGAAACCCCACGTCCTGTCCCCGGGGCCCCCCTGGGCTGAACTGCAGATGAAAGGAGACTAGGGAGCAGATGGTGAAAAACGCAGGAGGCTTGGGGGTCCTTGAGCAAAGTGGCCCAGGGAAGCCAGAAGACATCCAGGGCACCCCTCCTCTCAGAACGCATGGATGAGCCCACTGTGTCTGGCTGGGCCAGCTGACCTGAGACAGCGTCACAGAGAACATGGTACCCTAAACAATGGGACATTCCCCATGCCTGAACCAGGTGTGAGTACGGCAAGGAGAGCGCTCCGACTCTGCCACAGGGTGAGAAGGGTGAAGTAGTGGCCCACATGGACCTACAGGGACAAAAAACTGACCCCAGGGAACTCCTCACCTTGACCCCCACCTTCAGCCCCTGTCCCTCCACACCAGGTAAGTTCCCTGGAAGGGGTACTCAGAATCCTGACTGCACTGAAATTTAGTTCGCGTCAGTTGGTGACACGGGACCTTAAAACACAAAATGAATTCGATCATAGAAAAATAGTTACATTTCTTTGTGCGCCTTGAGTTTGTGGACTGAGGTTTGTACCTACTGAACTCGGTTCATCTGCAACGGTGTTATTTGCATAAACCAAAAAACCAATGATTACAATTGCCTCGTGACCAAATAAAACTTCAAAACATGTTTTGAAAGTGCATTTATTGAGTATAAACTATGTACCAGGTCTGACCTCTTCTCTTTATATATGTGATCTCATTTATTCCTTACAATTCTAGGTGCAGGTACCCCCACGTCGTGGTGAAGGAAACAAAGGTTTAGAGAAGTTAAATAACTTTCTAAAGTAAACCCTACACGCAGTGTGGGGCTTGAACTTCTGACCCCGAGATAAAGAGTTGCAAGCTTTACTGCATGAACCAGCCAGACACCAAGAGAAGTGAAATAATTTGCCCAAGGCCACATGAGATACATAATGGAGACAGAATTCAAACCCAGGAATGTCTGACTCCTAAATCAATATTCTGAACCCCTGGTTAGGCTACATCCTCTCCCCTGGCTTGGCTTCATGGATCGCTCCAGAAACGTTCCTTTCTACTGCCCCTGGTGTTTGTAGCTTCAAGGCAATCACACATTCATGTACCGCAGCCCTGGGTACAAAGAAGCACAAAGTTCATATCCTTCCTGCTCCTAGTTACCAAATTGCCCAATAACTAAGTGGATTGCTGCCATAATCTCGGTGCCCGGATTTAACAAGTTTCAGCTCACTTTTGCAGCCACTCCACCTCGTGAGTTCATCAAAATTGCTGATTGATTAAGCTTCACCAAGAAACAAAATGTGACCGGAGACCCGAGTCCTAGACCAGAAGTCAACAGACTATGTTCCTTGGTGTCTCATTTTTATCCTTCCATTCATTGATTGTTTGATCTTGGGCAATCACTTAACCACTCTGACCCTCAGTTTCTTCATCTGCAAAATAAATACAATATTAAGGTCTCCTTCTAGCTCTAACTTTCCGTGATTCTGAAGAGTTGAGATCAAGTTTATTATTTTATGGGAAACTGAACTGTACTTCTCCAAACACTAACTATTCTCTGATCTCTATCTGTTTCTCGGTTCTAGAGTTAAATCTCCTTCTTTGTGGGATAAGTCACAGGCAAAGAATTTCACAAAGGGATGGGAAATTACACATAAAAATACCTTGTCTTATTAGCATTAGGAGAACCATGAAGACTAAAGATGAAACTGTTTTTAGGAAGACTCTATATAACACTATATAAAGAAATACAAGAATTGCTGTAAAACGATTTTATCACTTTGGCTGTGATGTGGGGGAAAGACATCATCCTGATAATAAGATCTCACATAGGAAAATTGTCTTGTGTCCTTTGAAACTGCTTACTACCATCCTTTAAAAATATTTTCTGGTATTTCGTGATCCTTCTCATATGACTGTTATCTCCATTTCCTTGAGTGTAAATTCTTTGATGCATTTAGTTTATTTCCTTTGCATGATATTGACCCTACTCAAATGTTTTATTATTCTCAAGGTGGACACATGACTTACAGCTATGCAACTGGAATATTTCATACCCCTGTCTAGAGTGTTTATTAAGGATAAATGGATTACCAGCAGAACTCAGGACATGGTCAGGAACTATCAAAAAAGAGATATTCTTGGTTTGCTAAACTAGAGACGATGTACATGCTGTGAGCTGCTCGAAACCACCTTGCCACGATGTAGGAAGAGCTTGCCCAAGATTGAAGTTGACACAGAGAAAGCAAAGTTTAGAGATGAAAAGTAACAGGTTTCCTGATTGTATTATTCGAGTACCTGGATCCCATGGTCTACTTCCTGGTCTGTCAAGAGCACAGCCAATAAATCCCCTTTGTGTTTAAGCAGAAGACATTTTAAATCTTTTTTTTTTTTTTTTTTTTTTTGTCACTTGCAATGGAAATTAATCAAACTAGAATTTATGAGCCTGTAGAGAAAGTCCATAATTCTCCCCTTCTTCACATCAGCAGATGCCTAAGGGTCTTTCTAAAATTGAGATAATTGCTTTGCCACAGGAAAAGGTAAAGTGGAATCGGATATCTGACTTTCATCTACATGCTGATTTTGGAAACTAACTCCATGAAAGACGTAACTTCACAATCTTATTTAATTGTCGAAGCAGCAAACAAATTGATTGACACTTATTTATGTTAAGGATGAATGTACAAACAAATAGCACCACCCCTGCAGGTAAGTAGGAACACTTCAGAATTTTCCACCTGCTGCCAAGTTACCATGAGTGATGGCATTTTCTCTTAAAGCCAGACTTTTTTTTTAAGTTTATTTATTTTGAGAGAGAGTGAGTGGGGGGAAGGCAGAGAGAAAGGGAGAGAGAGAATCCCAAGCAGGCTGAATGCTGCCAGGATGGAGCTCGACGCAGGGCTCGCACCTATGAACCGTGAGATCATGATCAGAGCCAAAATTGAGAGCTGGACGCTCAACCAACTCAGCCACCCAGGAACCGCAAAGCCAGACTTTGTGAATGCCCAAATATCTGCCTATGGTCTCTCTTCCAGAATTTTCTTACATGACATGGGACTCAGGAGTAATTGTCTACAATTGAGAGACTATGAAATCAAAGATTAAGTATAATATTTAAATGCATTATAAAATGTATTTAAAAGTGCATTGTTAAATGATTCTGTGTCTCCCTCTCTCTCTGCCCCTCCCCCGCTCATGCTCTGTCTCTCTCTGTCAAAAATAAACATTAACAAAAAATAATGTATCTCTCTATTAGCTCCTTTCAGTCACAGATGCACATGCTCAAGCTACTCCCATCTTAATAAAAGCTGCCTGGACCCCACATCCTTTCTCAGCTTCTTGGCTCTCCTCTCCTTCACGGTCAAACGTCTCCTTTCCCTACCCCTGAACTCACTCCAATGTCCCCATCACTCCACCCAAATTGCTTTTGCTAAGCTCATCAATGGTCCCAGCCTCTAAATCCCACTGTTCAACAGCAGTATTCCTCTTCCTTGATTTCTCCCCAGCTACTGACGCAGGGGAGCACTCTCTTCCTAAAACATTCTCTTCTTTGACTTTTCTGGGTAAAAGTTTTCCCTTCACTGTGGAATGTTTCTCAAGTGAAGCCATAACCTCGGCAGGGACATTGGCTGGAGCATTTGTTTGACACAGACCCCTGCCCTCCACACGCAGACCTTCATGTCCAACGCTTCCTTAGTCCTTTGCTCGTTTCCGCAGTCGCCCTCAGGAGCACGCGTCCATCCTTGCAGGTCGCTGCATGGGGCGGCCATCTTGCACAAAGGCCAGCTTGCCACCGGAGTTTTTACTGGATTTCTTCAGAGACACAGCGTAGCAGCAGTTTTAATGAACGTGCTTCTGCTTGTAGTGGAAAACTTAATCTCATGAAATTAGGAGAATTCAGCCACTTGTGGCTCAAAACTCAATTTTGGGGTGGTGGTGGGTATTTCTCAGTTGTTTTTTTTTAAGATCCCCCCCCCCCCCCGCCCCTGCCGACCAGATTTCTAATGGGGTGGGGGTAGGGGGAGAGGCTTGGGTATCATCCAGCATTGTCTCTGTGCTTCTTTCTTTCCTTGCTTTCTTCCCTGTAGGATCTACTCGGAGTGAACTGTCTGATCTCCCAATACAAGTGGTGCACCTTGGTCTTTGGCAAGGAGTTTGAGAGCAGTCACCCTACTGAATGGCCCAACCGGGATCTCAGGGGCCTGATGACTTGTTTAGAACTAGCTGCTGCCTCCTTCGCAACTTGGACCATTCAAACCTCTAGCCTCTTTTGGGTCATGATGCCTGAGAGGCACTGTGGCATTTCTCTCTCTGGGCCCTTTACAAAATGCTTATTTATTTTTGAGAGAGACAGACAGAGTGCCAGCAGGGGAGGAGCAGAGAGAGGGAGACACAGAATCCAAAGCGGGCTCCAGGCTCTGAACTGTTAGCACAGACCCCGACACGGGGCTTGAACTCACGAACTGCGAGATCATGACCTGAGCTGAGGTTGGACGCTCAACCGACTGAGCCACCTAGGCGCCCCATCTCTGGAAGTTTTTGGATTCCTCCCTCCTGGACCTGGGAGAGACAAGTATGCGTATGTGCTGGGGGGAAGGAAGGGAGCTGAATAACTGGTTATCAGAACAATAAAAGGGCCCCTCTGCGCTCATTCCTATCCTTCTAAAGGCCAACCCAAGGTGGCTCAGGGCACCAAATGGACTGTCTTCTCCCAGAGGTCCAGGCAGGGCCAACATTCCCTCCTCACCGTCTCCTCCACTCACACCGATTTTCCTGAATTCTCTTCTTAACTTTTTTCTCTGCATCTTTCCGACAGCCCAGAAAGGAATTGATCTCCACATGGTGAAAAGACTTATTGTTTTCTAAAAAATATATACCATTCTTCTTAACTTTGTGGTCCATGGTCTGTGCCCTGAATCTTTATATGTAAAGTCAGCTTTTTAAAAAGAAAAAAGAAAAATACACGTAGCTTTTCTGCCAAGCACCTGGCTCTCGAAAAGTGGCTTTCAGACCACATTGCTTTTATTACAACTTAAAACAAATCATTTCGGAATTCAGGCACTTGTTCTCCCTTCAAGGCAATGAAACCAATAGGTAGAGGGCTACACGGCAACAAGAAAATTAGTGGGGAAATTGTTGGCTTAAAATGCACACATATGACCTAGGTATGTAATCATGGCTTCTTTTACCCGCTGTCTTCCCCATGCCAACTAATTCACGAAAGCAAAAACGGTAAAACTTCTCGTCTTTTAAACTGCCAGATTTCTGCAGCTTTTCATCTCTCTCAAGTTTCAGAAATTCGCAGTGAAAAGGAGAAAAAGAGCAAAATGAGAAGCAAAATCTCAGGCTTCAAAACCCTTTTGTGTCTCTGCCTTTCCGGTTTCATTTGGTACTGCAGGAAAGCGGGCAGTATGCTTTTCGTGTGAGTTGGATGTTGATGGTTTCAGCATGTATACAAACGTTAAAAAAAAACAAACAAAAAAATCTTATCTAGGGGCGCCTGGCTGTTTCAGTCAGAAGAGCATGCAACTCTTGATCTCCAGAGTCCTGAGTTCAAGCCCCACCTTGGGTGAAGAGATTAAATAAATAAAACTTAAGAAAAAAAAAAATCCAGTTTAAGTCACTTTTTCGGCTTGGTTTTTCTGATTCAAGCGTTTTTGAATCAAAGTCCACATTTAGTGAGAGGGAAATTTTTTACTTCGTAACGTATCATTATGACATAGGACTTATTTTCACTTATCAAAGTGTATTCATCTTGAAGGCACATATACCTGAACTTCGAAGCGTTAACAATAAGCAAGTCGGAAGTAGAAGTGCGAAGTGTGGACGGTATAAAGTAGCAAAGAAATGCAAGGGGGAAAAGGCTCTCAAGGGGAAAGGTTCGGGGCGACAGAGAGAAACGGGCACTTTTCCATGCCGCCTCCTGGCTATTTGTCCAGCTGGGGGTTCGTTTGTTCCTTTAAGGAAATACTACGACCGTCCTCGGCACAGTTATGACCAAAACCCAACGCGAGAGGAAGCGCGCACCGCCCGGGTTGCGCTGCGGAAACCTAACCCAACCCTGCGGGGCAAGGGCGAGTTTCGGACTCCGCGTGCGACAGCGATCTGGATTAATCGTCTGACTTCACTATCATCATCATTACTATTTATCATGGTGACTATTTCACATTCCTAAAAGCCCCGCGTCCAGGACGGCCTCCCAATGCTTCGCTCGTCTACATTCAAAACAGCGCTGGAAGCTGTTTTCTGACAAGATCAAAAAGATGGAGGCGGGCTTTTGTTCACCTCGCCCCCCCCCCCCCCCCCAAACAAGCGTCTTCGGGCGGAGACGCGCACCCCGCGCGCCCGACCGGCGGCTCGGGGTCTGCGAGGACGCGGCGGCACGCGAGGACCTGCCCCGGCCCGGCCCGGCCCCCACCCTCTCCGCCGCCCGGCCTCCCCCGCCTCCACGCCCCGCGCCGGAGGGAGGGAGACGGCGGGAGCGCGCGCGGCGTCACAAAGCCGAGCCGGGACGCAAGCGTTGGCGCGGGAGACCGGGACGCCCCGGGGGAAGCCACTGGCGGCCCGCCCTCGCGGGGCGGGAGGCGCGAGCGCTCGCCCCCCTGCCTCCCCCCGCGCCCCCGCGGGCGCCCCCCCGCCTCCCGGCCGGGCCGCGGCGCGGCAGCTCGGGCGCCGCAAAGCGTCCTGGGAGAGCCGGCTCGCGCCGGAAGGACGCGCGGGCGCTCGGCGGCGGCGAGGTTATAAAAGGGAAGGAGCCGGCGGCGGGCGGAAGTGGGCGGTTCGGCTGCTCCGGGCGCTGTTGTTTGGCGTCTCGGCCTCCCGAGGGGCGTTCTCCGGAGGGCCGCCGGTGCAGGCCGCAGTGACAGGGCCGCTCGCCCCCGCGCACCCCGCCTCTTTCCCCGGTGCAGCGTCCGCTCGCGGCCTCCGCGACCCGCAGGCCCAACATGGCGCAGGAGGTGTCGGAGTACCTGAGCCAGAACCCGCGGGTGGCCGCCTGGGTGGAGGCGCTGCGCTGCGACGGCGAGACTGACAAACACTGGCGCCACCGCCGGGAGTTTCTGCTCCGCAACGCCGGGGACCTGGCCCCGACTGGCGGCGCTGCCGCCGCCAACACGGAGGAAGCTGCGGACGCCGAGAGCGGGACCCGCAATCGGCAGCTGCAGCAGCTCATCTCCTTTTCCATGGCCTGGGCGAACCACGTCTTCCTCGGGTGCCGGTGAGTGAGGAAGAGTCTCCGACCGGCTCTCCCCGTTTTGTCTGCCGCCCCCGGGCTGGGGCCCGGAGCCTCAGCGGGGAGGGGGAAGTTGGGAAGCGCGGGAATCTGCGGGACTGGCCGCCCTTAAAGGGGGAGAAGGGCGTCTCAGCCAGAAGCCGACGTGATTAACAGCCTGCCGTGTCCCCCCCCCCCCCGCCCCGCGGTGGGTGGGGGGCTGCTGGTAGGGTCGTTGGTTGACATCGCTCTCGTGGATGGACACTGAAGTTTAAGGGTTGGTGAGCAAGGACCCCGCCTCCCAGGATCCGGGGCATTTGTTTCTGGGGTTCCAGGAAACCGAAAGTTCCTGGCGGTTGGTACACTTTCTTGATTACGACCAGGAAATGCCGTTCCTGTGGCCTGTTTTTGCACAGCAGCAGGAGTAGCTGGGGGGAAACACTTTTTAAAAGTGCCTTTTTCTTTTTTCAGGTACCCACAAAAAGTTATGGATAAAATACTTAGTATGGCTGAAGGCATCAAAGTGACAGGTGCTCCAATCCATACCACAAGAGACGAACTGGTTGCCAAGGTGAAGAAAAGAGGGATATCGAGTAGCAATGGTTAGCAGATCATAGATGTGAACATACATAGGAGTTTAGAACATAAGTTTGATGTAATTAGGATTTACTGTTATTACTAATTTTTTTAACAAGCTAGAATTTATACACTGTTATTAATCAAGTTGGAATGTTAAACCTAAATCCTGTGTTTGTGTGTTTTAGGCCCTGGTTTTGATAGTTTCCTTTGACTGCTTTAGATTTTCAAGTGTCATATGTTGTCTGTGCTGTTGGTTTTTTAATAGTAGAAGTTAATGATGTTATTCGACACTGTTTTGAGAAATTAACGAAGTTATTCCACACTTTTTTAAAGAAACTGCAAGCCCTGAAATATGTTCGCCTTGTGCCTTTATTTTAACAAGTATCTGTCTTGTAAACTTCCAGCTGATCTGTATGAGCTAGACTTAGTCACGTATCTGTTTTCCTTCTTTTTAGAAGGGGTAGAAGAGCCGGCGAGAAAACGAATCATGGAAGGGAAAAACAATTCCACGGTTGAGCAGGATCATGCAAAAATTTCTGCCAAAACAGAACGTGCATCAGCCCAGCAGGAAAACAGCTCGACATGTGCAGGGTCATCCACCAAATCAGAGAGCAGCGGAAACTCCACTCGAAGCTCTGGCACCTCGAGTCAGAATAGCTCTACAAGTGATGGAGATCGGTCTCTTTCCAGCCAAAGTAGTAGCGGCGTTCCCTCTCAGGTAACAGTGGCAGGGTCTGGAAAGGCTTCTGAGTCAGAAGCTCCAGATAAACATGGTTCAGCCTCGTTTGTTTCTTCGTTGTTGAAATCCAGTGTGAATAGTCATGTGACCCAGTCTGCTGATTCCAGACAACAGAGTGGATCACCTAAAAAGAGTGCTTTGGAAGGCTCTTCAGTCTCGGCTTCTCAAAGCATCTCAGAGATCGAGGTGCCCTTGTTGGGCTCCTCCGGAAGCCCAGAAGGAGAGTTGCCACTGTTGTCTTCTAAACCTAGTTCAGAGACAGCTTCAGGTGGGTTAACTTCCAAAACTAGTTCAGAGGCAAGTGTTTCCTCCTCTGCTTCTAAAAATAGTTCCTCATCAGGCATATCCTTGCTCACTCCCAAAAGCAGCACATCCACACCTGCATCGCTGCTGACTTCCAAAAGCACGTCGCAGGTAGCCGCGTCGCTGTTAGCTTCCAAAAGCAGCTCCCAAACCAGTGGATCTCTAGTTTCCAAAAGCCCTTCCTTAGCAGGTGTGTCCCAGCTGGCCTCTAAGATTAGTTCTCAGACGAGCACATCACAGTTGCCTTCCAAAAGTACTTCGCAGTCCAGCGAGAGTTCTGTTAAATTCTCTTGTTGCAAGTTAACTAATGAAGATGTGAAGCAGAAACAACCTTTTTTCAATAGACTGTATAAAACGGTGGCGTGGAAGCTGGTGGCCGTTGGCGGCTTTAGTCCCAACGTGAATCACGGAGAGCTCCTAAATGCGGCTATAGAGGCTCTGAAGGCCACACTGGATGTGTTTTTTGTTCCGCTAAAAGAACTGGCAGATCTGCCTCAAAACAAAAGCTCTCAAGAAAGCATTGTCTGTGAATTGAGGTGCAAGTCTGTGTATTTGGGCACCGGCTGTGGAAAAAGCAGAGAGAATGCAAAGGCTGTTGCATCAAGAGAAGCACTGAAGCTATTTCTCAAGAAGAAAGTAGTGGTAAAGATCTGTAAAAGGAAATACAGAGGCAGTGAAATAGAAGACCTGGTCCTCCTCGATGAAGAGTCAAGGCCTGTAAACTTACCTCCAGCATTAAAACATCCTCAAGAATTACTGTAATTTGCCCCAAATACCACTGCAGGTGATGTCTGGTATTTGAAGAGAAAAACTGGCTTACTTTTGTATCATATGAAACACAGGCTTTCACAAATTTTGTATTGCTTTTTTCCAGTTTTGCAGAAAATTTACATTCTAGTTCTCTTCGCACAGTAGAAGTTGTAAATAATTTATGAATGACAGTACATGTTAAGAAGTAGGCGTTAACAGCATACCAGTATGCTGTTGTATTTGCTGAGGAAAATACTGTCTTCTATTTTTAATGATCCGTTAGGTACGATGTGTAGTTCTGTAGAATCTTAAAACTTTTGTACTACTTTCAATTTGGTGAAAATGTATTAAGTGGTCTACCACGCTTTCCCCACCCCCAGCTGAATAAACCTCCACATCAAAGAAAAGGGGACCATAGTATTTGAATGTTTGAAAGTCTGTGAAGCTTAAGGTTTTAAGAATGTTGCCCATGATACCCAACATGTCTCGTTAAAGAATAAAAGAAAAAATAGTTGCCTCAGACTATTTTTATGAGAAGTTGTAAGCATTTTTTAGATATAAAGCAGTATAAAGTACTTAAGGTTATTTTATTCTGAAGTTGTTTAAAATTCACCATGATTTTGACCGCTGCAGATTCTTTAAGTGGGTTAATTTATGTTTGAGGTAAAATACAATTTACACTTTTTCTTAAAGACATAAATGTGGGTTTCTATATTAAGCATATTTTGTGACTACTATTAACAGATTGATTTGTTTAGATATTAAATGCTTTAAGCTATTTTACCTTTTCAAGAAGTCGTGTTTTTTTTCCCCCCCCTCTGAGTCAGAACCAATTCCTGCAAATGGGCTTCCCACTACTAGTCATTATAAGTTACAGCCGGGTTATTTTTCATAGCTGATATGCAACTTTTTATGGATAGAGAAAATACAGTTTGCAAATCTAGAACTAGATGGTTTTTTGTTTTTTGGGTTTTTTTAACAAATCTAGAAGAATACTGGCAACAATGGAGAGCCATGCTGAGTTCTACCGAGCTCGTCCAGTTGCATGACATTTGTCAGTAATGAAATGGAATCCTGTGCCTGACATGATTCTGATTGTATTACTCTATTGTGTGTTCTCTTTCATTTTTCTTCAAACTCTGGCCCAAGTTGTTCTCTTTCTGGCCTTCTATCTAGCCGCTGCACTTTGAGCAGTAGTGGTAATAATGTCCTGAGAAAAATCAAGAAATGACCTTTTATGTGCCTGTTATATTGGAGTGGGAAAATTGAACATAAGTAGCATCATTTTAAGGATGAAGAAGTTATTTCTATTTTCTATTCTAGAAATAGACAAGGGTACTTACACATTCGAAATGATCACCTTTCGCTTTACCAGATAATCTTTAAAAATGACGACATTGAGGATATAAAATTAGATACCAAAGTCCATATTCTGTAAATAGGTTGCCTTCATATGTTGCGAGAAGCAGTAACCTGAGTGTTAGGAAAGTACTTCTAATTACTCGACTTTCCCCAGTCTTGGAGTGTGTACTTTGTGGGACAATGATTTGCTAGAAAAGCCAAATGTTACAAAGGATAAATAAATTTCTGTAATGTGTCTAGTTAGGTGGTTTGGTATTTCCTAAATTGGCTCGTTTCAAGTTAATATAAAGAATATTGAAAATATTTTAAGTTATTCTAACCTTTTGATATGGTAGACTTGGAGGAAGCTGCTTCTTATAAAAGCATTAATTTATAAACATTTGCTATAGCCTTATTAACAGCTTATAAAATGCTCTTAATCAAAATGTAAAGAATCCCAGATAGAGAAACAGATTTTACGATAGTTCGAGAAGAAAACAAGCTTTGATAGGAATCTGTAATTCTTGAGATAGAATCTTGTCTCCCTTTGGGAATTCTGCCTTTTAACTTCATCTGTAGAATAAGACAAATGGCCCTCGAACTATGAGGGTTAAAGGAGATAATACACTTAAAATGCACTAGACGATAGTTTATTTGCTTATTTATGTATACTCCTTCCCTCAACCTTATGAGTAACTATTCTTATTTGGCCCGTATTTCAGATGAAACAAAGCAATTTGGCCAAAGAATGAATTCAAGCCTGTATCTGTCTGCAGAACACAAGCTCTTACTATGTTGTCTTAATAATTCTCATTTCTCTAAATGCTAAGATTTCTGAAACTCCCAGATTGCAGTTTTCTACCAGTTTTATTAAGTGACAACATCTTTTCAAAGCCTTCATTTCCTTGGAATGAGTCACATCAATAGCTCTTCTGCTTATTAATCCTTCTCCTTGGTATTTAACATGTCTTGAATATTCTCAACTAGGGAATTAGTCCCATATGGGTTCAACTGACATTAAAAAAAAACAAAAACAAAACTTAAAGTAATTTGCAGTCTAGTTGAGTGAATAAAATTATCAAGATGGGAGGGGCGCCTGGGTGGCGCAGTCGGTTAAGCGTCCGACTTCAGCCAGGTCACGATCTTGCGGTCTGTGAGTTCGAGCCCCACGTCGGGCTCTGGGCTGATGGCTCGGAGCCTGTTTCTGATTCTGTGTCTCCCTCTCTCTCTGACCCTCCCCCGCTCATGCTCTGTCTCTCTCTGTCCCAAAAATAAATAAAAAACGTTGAAAAAAAAAAAAAATTATCAAGATGGGAAATAGTGAATTTCATTTTTAAATCACTGCGGTGAGATGATGTTCTAAAACTGGTTTTTCTTAACGGTATTAAAAGCAGGATTTTTTTTTTTTTTTTTTTTTTAACAGTAAAGTTAGTTGACTTTGAAGAATAGTGTTGTGAATTTTTAACCCAAATTCTTGGGGCCTGCCACTGCTTCCATTGGCTACGGTAATTGTCATAAGGGTGTGTAATTCCAAGGCTTTTTATATGTATTATGTACATATTTGTGTACATTTGTATTTGTATGTATGTATAAAAAGCCTACTCCAATTTGAATTATGTGTGAAAGAAAGACCATCGTTTTTCCTACCAAGGGCAGCTTTTTTGGGGGGACAGAATTCTCCTTGCTGTTTAGATCCCTGAGTAATGGCAGTGAGAAGGTAACCAAAGCATCAGCTGGGAACCAGAGCAGTCCTACAACTGTGTTGTAGTTTAAGGGAAGCTTGTAGGCTTTTTCCTCAAAAATTGTGCTAAAGTCCTACATTGACTCACTTCACTGGCAAATCTCTTGGTATCAGTTTTAGCCATGACTTTTGAAAAATAATGTAGTTGATGAATAGAAATACTCTTTGTAGCTTTTTATCATTTAAACAAAAAAAGACAAGAAGGATTATTATCTGCAAATGAACATTAATTTTTAAAGTTCTATCTGTTGTTTTGCTGTTTATAGAGCAAAAAAAAAAAAAAAAAAGAAAAGAGTAGTGAGTGGGCAAAGTTCCAAAAATAAGTTGACTAACTTGGAAAGGGGGAAAAAAAGTAATACTGAAAAGGAAGGATTACATACTGGACATTCTTTTAAAAACTAGAAATTACAGGGGCTCCTGAGTGGCTCAGTGGTTAAGTGTCTGACTTTGGCTCGGGTCTTGATCTTGTGGTTCATGGGCTTGAGCCCCGCATTGGCCTTTGTGCTGACAACTCAGGGCCTGGAGCCTGCTTGGGATTCTGTGTCACCCTCTCTCTCTGCCTCTCTCCCGGTATCTCTCTCTCTCTCTCAAAAATAAACATTAAAAATTAAAAAAAAAGAAAAAGAAACACTAGAGATTACGTATATCAGTACTTAACAGGAAGCAATCAAATACCTTCTGTGATTTAGAAATTTTTATGAGTAGAATCAGAATCCTCCTTGGCAGTCATTAAGGAGGCAACCAAACT
Organism: Neofelis nebulosa; assembly: GCF_028018385.1. Classification (NCBI taxonomy): domain Eukaryota; kingdom Metazoa; phylum Chordata; class Mammalia; order Carnivora; family Felidae; genus Neofelis; species Neofelis nebulosa. The sequence goes on from NC_080784.1 coordinate 15,251,155, forward strand.
AGCGCAAAATAAAACAGTAAATACACTGAACTATAAAACCATTATATAGAAGTGGAGTGTATATAGCATGAAAAGGAGTATAAAGATAGGCCAAAATGGTAAGAATCACCTAGTGTTTTTCTTATGGCTGTTGTCATGTAAATCAGTTTACCAGGGCTTGGACACTCTGAAATGATAAAACTCCTGAACATGTAATTAGTGTTCAAACTTGAGCCATATATCCTCAGAGAAAACTGGGAGCCCTGGGTGTATAAGACAGGAGCAGGACGATAGTTCAATGAGAGTGGCCACCATTGAGTTTCTTCCTTAATTCCTGCAGAACCTCTTTGGACCATGAGCAGAAGGGGATTTAACAACCATGGGACCCAGTGTAGACAAGCTTCCTTCTGCAACAGGCATTAGAAAGTCACTAGTTTACTACAAAAAGAAACTAATCTGTTTTTAAGTAATCTACCATATAGAATTTATAGTTAGTAGGGACTCAGGTAAGGCTTAAGGGACCGTCACATAAGTTAACATTTAACTAATGCTAAAAATAGCTATCACTTAATTTCTTACATTTTTATTATGAAATATAATTGCAGAAGTCCGTAAAGTCCAATAATAATTAATTGAATACCCATATAACATTACCTAGCTCAAAAAGTAAAACTGTCACCACTGCGAGAACTCCCATGTGAATAGCTACCATTTATTTGGTGCCTACGATGTGTTGTTGGTTTACCTATGTTTGTTGTTTGTTTTTTTAAAGTGAGCTCTATACCCAATGAGGGGCTTGCACTCCAGACCCCAAGATCAAGAATCACATGCTATGCTGACTGAGCCAGCCAGGTGCCCCTACCTATGTTTTATTTGAGCCTCCCTGAACCCAATGGGGTGGGTTGGTATTGTTGATCCTATGTTACAAATGAGAAAATTAATCACCATTTTGAATTGTTTCCCTCAAATAACAGAACTAGTGTCTGGTGAAGCAGGGACTCAAATCCAGTATCCTTACAGAAGACTAAATGATGACTTAGTTCCAATTTGGGGCAGTGACTGTGAATACCAATGAGACACGCTGTCCCATGACATTTGTTTCCTGTGTTCCGGAAAATAATAAGTGTAATCATACTTTGAGGAAAATTTAAGAAATTTTATTTGACCATTTAAACTAGGAAGTTTCCAAAGAAGTAAATATTAAAGGAAACTGCTCAAGTATGTATCTGAAATAATCATTTCCTAATATTTCCTATAAATTTTATTTGTAGAGGCAATTTACAGAGGCAATCAAAGGGACAATTTACAGAGGCAATGGTGTAATCAGTGATGTAACCAGTGGTTGAAGCAAATTATCATGAATCCTGTCTCATTACTCTTCACCATGTGTATATTATTATTATTATTTTTTTTTTTTGGACACTGGCTAAAGAAAAATGGTTTTCACGAAATGAAAAAAGAGGTCCGTGGAAGCATTTCTAGTTTATCTTACCTGTGTGTACGGATAGTGGGCCATACTCAATGTGGGGATTCTCAAATACACTCAATAACCTGCAGTTGGGAAACCAATATGGGGTAAAGTATGTGTGTCTTCTGTCCTTGTTTTTCATTTCAAAATATTCAATGCAGTCAAGAGAAATATGACATAGGTAAAATAAGGATACTATTTTGAAAATATTTGTTCCTTTTCCCTTGCAATTCACATTCTCTAGCATTCATTCTGCTATTATAGTTCCTATAAGGAAGGAGAGGATAATATGACTTTAGGAAATAGCAAGGAAGTTAAATCCACTCATTCCAGCCTGGGTAGATTTTGAGGAGGAGAAGGGTGAAGAAGGAAAGCAGGTGTTTGAGACACGTGGGTCCTCATCTCTGGTCTATAGCATGAACTTCAACTGTCAGAAATGAGGCTGGAGTAATGACAGTTTTCATTTAGTGAGGATGCCTTGTTTATCCCAACGGCCATCAAAGAATGCATCACTCCTTAGCAGGATCTGAGAGATCCAAACAAAGAGGGCTTGAATAAGAAATGCTGAAGGCATCAGGACCGAAACTCCAGAGCCACTGAATTGTACAACACCAGGGGGCGTCATTCCCACGGAATACGATGGATGTCATTTAATACAATGAAAGATGTTGTGGAACAAGGTGGACCTTTTTGGAATCCCTGAAATTGTTGTATGAGTAAACTTATTTTTAAAATCATACTTTAAAATTTTAAAATACATATTAGTTGTTCTGTGAAGCATGGATAGCATATAAATTTTAACTGTTCTTGTTAAAGAACGAATGTTAAAGTTATGTCGACCATACGGGGGGCGCTTTTTATACATACTTGGTCATGGGTTACTTTGCCCAAAACATTGTTCTATAAGAAGAATTATTTTGAGACAATAGCCTCAAATCAAGTATCAGGTGAAGCAAGGCTACTTGGGTTAAGGATTTTTTTCTCTATTCACAAACCTTGGGGAAAACCTTCAGGAACTAGGCAGATGAAGAATTATGTCAGTTCAGGTATGGAATAACACTGAGAGCCTGCTCGGTGTTCTCTCCTGCAGATAGATAAAGTCCCTTAATTATCGAGTTTGCTTCTATACATTCGATGTAAGCCCACCAACCCTTTCTCAGTTTCCCTTTGATCCGTGTGTCTGCTCCATTAATTCTCTCTCAGTTGTTACCTTTGAGCTAACATAAATCAAAGATTGTAAGAGTTTTACTTTCTAAAACCATGGAAGATAGCACGTACTTCAGAAGTCAGACATCCCATAAATTTCAGTGTGATGTCGCTTCTGGGAGAACAGTGAAAGAAAATTGCTGACCCTTTTTGATCTCTGTCAGTAGGAAGAAAGAGGGGAAAGACTGGTACACGGAAAATAATCTAAGGTCAGCTCCATCACCTCTGTTCCTGTGAAATGGATCTATGAATTTTGTGTAGACTCTGGTGGTTTTTTAGAATTTAAATTCTATCCCTTATTTTAAGGAAATCATGCCATCATCTATCAAAGCAAAGCTTTCCTACTGAGTCTTCACCTACAACAGTCAAACTAAAATAACATTAACAGCATATTGAGTTTCTATTGCTGCTGTAACACATTTACCACAACTTTGCAGGCTTAAACGACACGAATCTGTAGGTTAGGAGGCCAATGCAGGTCTCCGGGGGCTCAAATCAAGTCGTTGGCAGTCCTGCGTTCCCTTCTGGAGGCTCTGAGGAAGAATCTGTTTGGTGGACTTCTCCAGCTTCCAAGGGCTGCTTATGTTCCTTGCTCCTGACCCTCTTCCTCAGTCTACAAAGCTAGAAATGGTGGGGCGTGTCCTCAAATGGCATCACCCTCACCCTGCTTCTGCTGTCACATCTTTTTTTCTGCCGCTGGCATCACCTAGTCTTCTTTTTCTGCCTTTCTTTCCCACTTACAGGGACCCCTGTGATATTAGGTTCACACAGATAATCTCCCTATTAAAAGTTTTTTTTAATGTTTTTAATTTATTTTTGAGAGAGAGAGAGACAGAATGTGAGAGAGAGAGAGATGCAGAATCCGAAGCAGGCTCCAGGCTCTGAGCTGTCAGCACAGAGCCTGCCGCGGGGCTCAAACTCGTGAACTGTGAGATTGAGATTTGAGCTGAAGTCAGACACTTAACCGACTGAGCCAACCAGGCGCCCCAATTATTTCCCTATTTTAATATCATCTGATTATCTGATCAGAGGATCAACTTTATTAATTCCATTTGCAACCTTAATTCTCCTTTGCCATGTAATGTAACATATTCACAGCCTCCAGGCACTAAGACATGTTTACCCTGACGGTCCATTATTCTGCCTACCCTATAGGGATTTGAATTCACCACTATCACCACCACCATTTTTGTTAAGAATGTTGGCTTTCTACCTTCATAAGTGAAAAGCGTTGACTACCTTGCTGCTGAGCAAGATGCAGAATGGAAAGTGGTACAGCTTAGAGATGAGTGCAGCTTGATAAATTGATGTGATTAAGACGGATATACTTATTTTAAACAATGTCTGATCACAAGTAGTTTCTCTGCCATTTAATCAGAGTCTAATTAGGGAGTCTTTTTCTACTTCAAGGATCCTTAAATAAGAATGACTTTCTCTTCAGGGTCAAATAATGGAAGTAAAATAACAGCTGCAATGGCAAGCAAATTCTTGACAGTTTTTCAAGACTTCTTTTGAGGCTAGTAGACAGGGTAGAATTGCATCTTTGCCATAATGAGGCTGGTGGGTAGGGTAAGAGCTATAAAATAAATGCTCCGTGCCTAATTTCATGTACATATTGCCTGACCCTGATGTCACAAATGTGAAATGCCAACTTCTCATTGCTGAGAAACATACATGTTTTAGTTTTAATTCATTTATTTAAATTCAAGTTAGTTAACATACAGTGTAGTATTGGTTTCAGGCATAGAACCCAATGATTCATCACTTACATATAACACCCAGTGCTCACCCCAGTAAGTGCCCTCCTTAATGCCCATCACCCATTTAGCTCATCCCCCCACCACCCTTCCAGCAACCCTCAGTTTGTTCTCATCAGAGAAAGATACATCTCAAATTTTTTTTTTAAGATTTTATTTTTAAGTAATCTCTGCAGCCAATGTGGGGCTTGAACTCACAACCCCAAGATCAAGAGTCACACACTCCACCGACTCCAGCCAGGTGCCCCAGATACATCTTAAATTTATAGCTTTTAGGTATAGCTGAACAAATAGCCAGAGAGTATATATAATTATTAAAACACATGCTTAGACATTCTTTAGAGCCATAATGGTTAAATACATCCTAGGCATTTAAAAAATCACATTGACAGACTTCAGATATCTAACATTTCATTGTAAGTATTCTAAAGAGGTAAAAGGGAAGTATTCATGACGAACATGACAGCACATTTTGCTCAACATAATATGTATACTTCTAAAATCAGAGTGGTTTTTTTTTTTAACATTTATTTATTTTTGAAAGAGACAGAGCACAAGTGGTGGGGGAGGGGCAGGGAGAGAGAGACACAGAAACTGTAGCAGGCTCCAGTTACAGTGATAAACCCATATGTCATTTAAACATTTTTTTAACACTTATTTATTTTTGAGAGAGAGAAAGCATGAGCAGAGGAGGGGGAGAGAGAGAGGGAGACACAGAATCCAAAGCAGGCTCCAAGCTCTGAGTTGTCAGCACAGAGCCCGACCTGGAGCTCAAACTCACGGACCATGGGATCATGACCTGGGCCAAAGTCGGACGCTTAACCGACTGAGCCACCCAGGCACCCCAGAGTTACGTTGTGTTTTTTTTTTTTTTTAACTGCAAATTTATAGAACACGAATTTTGTGTGCTTCAAAGAAAATCTTTATTTGTAAAGAAGATTTTTATTTCATTATTCTACCATTTTCAAAAAAATTTTAGGCCACCTCTTTTGGAAGGGCCTTTTGTCCCAGAAGCATATTCTTTGGAATTGCCTCAGTTATTTAGTGGTAGAAAATGTCTGTATTTTGTGGATTGATTCAATTTTTTACTTTTACTTGAGCACAAAATGCACTTATCAGATGGGGCCTCAAATTAACTCATCAGTTTTGATGACTCACAAGTTCCCACTTAAGGGCTCTTGTGTCATTTGTCAACTGGCTTAACAGAAAAGTTCTTCAATCTTGCCGTTTCTTGAGTGCCTGTATCAGTTAGAGTTCTTTCATTTCAGGCTACAGGAATTAACTCTAAAATGGCCAAACAAAGATTGTTAAAAAATTAGTCATTGAATCAAAGGACAAGTTAAACCACCAGAGCTCAAGAATTTAGGCAGCAGCTGCCTGTAAGAGACTCATTTCAGACCTAAAGACACCTGCTGATTGAAAGTGAGGGGATGTAGAAACATCTCTCATGCAAATGGATAGCAAAAGAAAGCCCGATTAGTAATACTTATTTTGGGCAAAATAGACTTGAAAACAAAAACTAGCAAGAGACAAAGAAGAACACTATATATTAATAAAGGGAACAACCCAACAAGAAGATATAGCAATTGTAATAGTTATGCACCCAAAATAGAAGCACCCAAATACATAAAACAGTTAATAACAAACATAAAGGAACTAATCAATAATAACACAATAATGGTAGGGGACTTTAACACCCCATTTATATCAATCGACACATCATCTAAGCAGAACATCAACAAGAAAACAATGGCTTTGAATGAATCCACTGGAACCGATGGATTTAACATATATTCAGAACATTCCATCCTAAAACAGCAGAATACACATGCTTTTCAAGTGCATACAGAATATTCTCGAGAAGAGATCACATGTTAGGCCACAAGACAAGTCTCAACAAATTCAAGAAGACTGACATCATACCATGCATCTTTTCTGACCACAATGCTATGAAACTAGAAGTCAACTGTAAGAAAAATTCTGGAAAGACCACAAATGCATGGAGGTTAAACAACATGCTACTAAAGAATGAATGGGTCAACCAGGAAATCAAAGAGGAGATTAAAAAGTACATGGAAACAAGTGAAAACAAAAACACAGCAGTCAAAATCTCTGGGATGCAGCAAAGGCAGTTCTAAGAGGGAAGTTTATAGCAATACAAGTCTGCCTCCAGAAACAAGAAAAATCTCAAACAGCCTAACTAGAAAAACAACAATAAACAAAACCTAAAACTAGTAAAAGGAAGGAAACAATAAAGATTAGAGCAGAAATAAATGATATAGGGACTAAAAAAATCAATGCTACAGATCAATGAAACCAGGAGCTGGTTCTTTGAAAAAATCAATAAAATGTATTTTATTTTATTTTTTTCTTTATCAAGAAAAAAAGAGAACTCAAATAAAATTATAAATGAGAGAGGAGAAATAACAACCAATAGCACAGAAATACAAACAAACACAAGAGAATATGATGGGGGCGTCTAGCTGACTCAGTCAGTAGAGCCTGAGACTCTTGACCTTGGGGTTCTGGATTTGAGCCCCATGTTGGGTAAAGAGATTATTTAAAAATAAAATCTTAAAAGAAGAACATTATGAAAAACTATATGTTAACAAATTGGACAACACAGAAGAAATGGATACATTCCTAGAAAAATATAAACTACAAAAACTGAAACAGGAAGAAATAGAAAATTCAAACAGACTGATAATCAGCAAAGATTTTTGGATCTGTAATCCAAAAACTCCCGACAAATAAAAGTCCAAGACAGATGGCTTTATAGGTAAATCCTACCAAACATTTAAAGAATTAATATCTACTGCTCTTAAAACTATTCCAAAAAGCTGGGGCACCTGGGTGGCTCAGTCGGTTGAACGTCCGACTTCGGCTCAGGTCACGATCTCAGAGTTCATGAGTTCGAGCCCCACGTTGGGCTCTGTGCTGGCGGCTCAGAGCCTGGAGCCTGCTTTGGATTCCGTGCCTCCCTCTCTCTCTGCCCCTTCCCCACTCATGCTCTGTCTCTCTCTGTCTCTCAAAACTGAATACACGTTAAAAAAAAAAAAAAAAAAACAAACAGGGGCGCCTGGGTGGCGCAGTCGGTTAAGCGTCCGACTTCAGCCAGGTCACGATCTCGCGGTCCGTGAGTTCGAGCCCCGCGTCAGGCTCTGGGCTGATGGCTCGGAGCCTGGAGCCTGTTTCCGATTCTGTGTCTCCCTCTCTCTCTCTGCCCCTCCCCCGTTCATGCTCTGTCTCTCTCTGTCCCCAAAATAAAAAAAAAAAAAAACAAAAAACAAAAAAACAAAACTATTCCAAAAAGTAGAAAAGGAAGGAAAACTTCCAAATTCATTCTATGAGGCCAACATTATTACCCTGATACCAAAACCAGATAAAGACACAACTGAGAAAGAGAACTACAGGCCAATATCCATGATGAACATAGATGCAAAAATTCTCAACAAAATACTAGCAAACTGAATTCAATGATACATTAAAAAAATCATTTACCACAATCAAGTGGAATTTATTCCCAAGATGCAACAGTGGTTCAATAATCACAAATCAATCAATGTGACAATCAAATCGATAAGAGAAAGGAAAAGAACCATATGGTCATTTCAAGAGATGCAGAAAAAGTACATCCATTCATGATAAAAACCCTCAACAAAGCAGGTTTAGAGAAAACATACCTCAATATAATAAAGGCCATATACGAAAAACCCACAGCTCACATCATTCTTAATGGGGGAAAACTGAGAGCTTTTCCCTTAAGATCAGGAACAAGACAAGGATGTCTGCTCTCCTCACTTTTATTCAACATAGTACTGGAAGTCCTAGCCACAGCAATCAGAACAAAAAGAAATAGGGGTGCCTGGGTGGCTTAGTCGGTTAAGCACCTGACTCTGGATGTCGGCTCAGGTCATGACCTTTGGTTGTGGGATTGAGCCTGTGTTGGGCTCCACGCTGAGGGTGGAGCCTGCTTGGGATTCTCTCTCTCCCTCTCTCTTTCTGCCCCTCTCCTGCTCGTGTTCCCTCTCAAAACAAACAAACAAACAAACAAACATTAAAATAAAATGAAGTAAAAGACATCCAAATCAGTAAGGAAGAAGTAAAACCTTCACTATTTGCAAATGGCGTACTATATGTAGAAAATCTGAAAGACTCCACCAAAAAACTGCTAGAACTGATCAATGAATTCAGTAAAGTCACAGGATATAATATCAATGAGCATAAATCTGCCACATTTCTATACACCAATAATGAAGCAGCAGAAAGAAAAATTTAGCAATCTCATTTACAATTGTACCCAAAATAATAAGATACCTAGGAATAAACCTACCCAGAGGTGAAAGACCTGAACTCTGAAAACTATAAAACGCTGATGAAAGAAATTGAAGAAGACACAAAGAAACGGAAAAACATTCCATGCTCATGGATTGGAAGAAGAAATACTGTTAAAATGTCTGCACTGCCCAAAGCAAACTACACATTTAATGCAACCCCTATCAAAATACCAACAGCATTTTTCACAGAGCTAGAACAAAAAATCCTAACATTTGTATGGAAGCACAAAAGACCTTGAATAACCAGAACAATCTTGAAAAAGAAAAGCAAAGCTGGAGGCATCACAATTCGAACTTCAAGTTCTATCACAAAGATGTAGTAATCAAACCATGCAGTGCCTTGGTGGCTCAGCCAGTTAAGCAATAGACTTAAAAAAAAATTTTTTTTAATGTTTATTTTTGAGAGAGAGAGAGACAGAGCATGAGCTGGGGAGGGACAGAGAGAGAGGGAGACACAGAATCTGAAGCAGGCTTAAGGCTCTGAGCTGTCAGAGCCCAATGCAGGGCTTGAACCCACAAACCATGAGATCATGACCTGAGCCAAAGCTGGACACTTCACTGAGCCACCCAGGCGCCCCTAAGCCATCGACTCTTGATTTCAGCTCAGGTCATGGTCTCACGGTTTTGTGAGTTTGAGCCCCTCATTGGGCTCTGTGCCGGCAGTGTGGAACCTGCTTGGGATTCTCTCTCTCTCTCCCTCTCTTTCTGCCCCCTCCCAGCTCATGCTATCTCTCTCTCTCTTCTTCTCTCTCTCTCTCAAAATAAATGAATAAAAAAGACCAGTATGGTACTGGCACAAAAATAGACACATAGATCAATAGAACAGAATAGAAAATCCAGAAATAACCCCACAATTAATATGGTCAATTAATCTTTGAGAAAGGAGGAAAGAATATGCAACGGGAAAAAGTCTCTTTTTGGCAAATGGTGTTGGGGAAACTTAACAGCAACATGCAAAAGAATGAAACTGGACCACTTTCTTACACCATACACAAAAACAAATTCAAAATGGATTAAAGATCTGTGAGACCTGAAACCATAAAAATCCTAGAAGAGAACACGAGCAGTAACTTCTTTGATATTGGCTATTGCAACTTCTTTCTAGATATGTCACCAGAGGCAAGGGAAACAAAAGCAAAAATAAACTGTTGGGACTACATCAAAATAAAAAAGCTTCTGCACAGCAAAGAAAAAAAACAATAAAACTAAAAGGCAGCCTTCAGAATGGAAGAAGATACCGGCAAGTGACATATCTGATAAAGGGTTAGAATCCAAAATATATAAAGAACTTATAAAACCCAACACCCAGAAACCAAATGATCCAATTTAAAAAATGGGCAGAAGACATGAATAGACTTCTTTGGATATCTCCCAAGAAGACATCCAGATAGCCAACAGACACATGAAAAAGATGCTAACCATCACTTATCATCAGGGAAATGCAAAACTACAATGAGCTACCACCTCACACCTGTCAGAATGGCTAAAATCAATAACACAAGAAACAACAGGTGTTGGCCAGCATGTGAAGAAAAAGAAACGCTCGTCCACTAGTGGTGGGAATTCAAACTGGTGTAGCCACTGTGGAAAACAGTATGGAGGCTCCTAAGAACGTTAAAGACAGAACTACCTTATGATCTGACAATTGCACTACTGGGGATTTACCCAAAGAATACAAGAACACTCATTCAAAGGGATACATGCACACCTATGTTTACAGCGGCATTATTTACACTAGCCAAGATATGGAAGGAGCCCAAGTGTCCGTCAGCTAATGAATGGATAAAGAAGATGTGGTATATATGTATGTATATATGTATACATATAAATACACACAGTGGGATATTATTCAGTCATGAAAAAAGAATGGAATCTTGCCACTTGCAACGACATGGATGGAGCTACAGAAGTATCATGCTAAGCGAAATAAGTCAGAGAAAGACAAAATACCATATGATTTCACTCACATGTGGAATTTAAGAAACGAAACAAGCAAAAGGAAAGAGAGAGAGATGGCACCTGGGCGGCTCAGCTGGTTGAGTATCCGACTCTTGATTTTGGCTCAGCTTAAAATCCCGGGGTTGTTGGATCGAGTCCTGCATCGAGCTCTGTGCAAGCATGGAGCCTGCTTGAGATTCTCTCTCTCTCCCTCTCCCCCTCTCTTCCTCTCACTCACTCGCTTTCTCTAAAAAGTAAATAAATAAATAAATAAATTTTAAAAAGAGAGAGAGAGAGACAAGTGAAGAAACAGTCTCTTGGGCACCTGGCTGGCTCAGTTGGTAGAGTGTGCAATTCTTGATCTCAAGGTCATGAGTTTGAGCCCGACATTGGTCATGGTGCCTATTTTGTTTTTTAATGTTTATTTATTTTTGAGAGAGAGAGAGAGCACGAGCAGGGGAGGGGCAGAGAGAGGGAGACACAGAATCCGAAGCAGGCTCCAGGCTCCGAGCTGTCAGCACAGAGCCCGATGCAGGGCTGGAGCCCACAAACTGTCAGATCATGACCTGAGCCAAAGTCAGGCACTTAATCAACTGAGTAACCCAGGTGCCCCCTATTTTTTTTTTTAAGAAAAGAAAGAGTCTCTTAGTTATAGAGAACATACTGATGGTTACCAGAGGGGAGGTGGTGAGGGGATGGTTAAACAGGTGATGGAGAGTAAGGAGTGCACTTGCCATGATGAGCACAGGGTGATGTATAGAAGTATTGAATCACTATATCGCACACCTGAAACTAATATAACACTGTATGTGAACTAACTGAAATTAAAATAAAAACTTAAAAAAAACCTACATTATGCTGAAAAAGGAAAGAAGAATCTAAGCAGCAAAGACAATTTTTCTTCCTTCCTTCCTTCCTTCCTTTCAAGTAAACTCTATCCCTGAGGTGGGGCTTGAACTCATGACCCCAACATCAAGAGTCGCGTGCTCTGCCATTGAGCCAGCCAGATGCCCAGAGACAGACACTTTCATCAAGATACTGTCATTGAAACAATTCAGTTCTGGGGCACCAAGCTTTATGTTCTCAGGAAAGAGAATCCAAGTTGCTAAGCTTAGGTTACATGTCTGTCCCATGGGGTGCGGGTGGGGGTGCATGAATAATTTATTGATCAATGTCAATAGTACACTTGGCTCCATGAAGGCCCAGACACAGATACCACCTGCATAAATCAAAGTTTACCTTCTTTTTTTAAGTTTATTTATTTATTTATTTATTTTGAAAGAGAGAGAGAAAAAGAACAAGCAGGGGAGGGGCAGAGAGAAGGAGAGACGGAATCCCAAGCAGGTTCTGTGCCATCAGCGCACAGCCCATTGTGGGGCTCAAACTCACGAACTGTGAGACCGTGACTTGAGCCGAGATCAAGAGTCAGATGCTTGACTGACTGTGCCACCCAGGCACCCCTCAAAGTTTACTTTTTTAAAGGATATAGAACGAAGTTAGCACAGTTGGGATACTCTGCAGAGAAATCAACAATATTTTCCGAGGACAAAGAGAAGTTGAAACTTCTGGACCCAGACCCTCAAAAGATAATGTTTTGAGTTGGCGAGGGTCACATCAGACCTTCTGAAGGCACAGCTGCATCCCTCGGGCCCCCATTTCTGTGGCAGAGGCGAGAGGTCTGAGATGCAGCCTGTCTAATACGTTGAAGGCTGCCGTACCCGAACCAAATGCGCCCCATGGTAGAATTACGTTATGCACACTATGATTTCTAGGGCTCAATATATAGTACTTTTAGGCCTGGAAAAACTTCATCCGTTGTCTTAGCTTTCCCAAGACAACATGGCTTGAACAAGAACATACTTGAATTCAATGCTGTAGGACCAGAACAAAGTCAGTTACTTATGTGTCCCCAGGACTCTAGCCCCTGGACCAGCTGATGAGGCTGTCCTGAGCCAGGCACCTGGATCGATACCTCCTTGAGACCATATGGCGGGGTGTGGGAGCAGGCAGGGGTGGGGTACTGGCGGGGGTAGGGGAGGAGAGTTCTTCAAAGTTCTCGTTGCCTCGAGGATTCTTCTCCAGAGGGATGTTTTAACTACAAAAAGGGAAAGATGTGCTGGCCAAAATAGATGTCCTATGGAGTGACTTATGTGAATAATTGGCTGTCGGGACCTCCCACAAGTTCTTCCTGTGCACCACACTATAAGAAGATAGTCATTAAAACCAGCCAGCTTCCCAGGTCCCAGAACACACTCTCTCCCCATTCTCAAAGTCTTTTCTCCCTAAAAGTAGCCCAAGCAATTATGTACCAGAAAAAAAAAAAAAGTAGGCAAGAGATGTGCCTCGGAAACTCCCCCCAAAACCTGATGAGAATAATGCAGTGTGGGTGCTTTCCCACGATGGATTTTCCTCACCATGGTTACTGTGGATTCCCTTCTACTGGATTTCGAGCTACTGTCACAACTAGCTGACGCAGCTCTTTGCTGCTACCCTAATTTTTTGGTCGTCACTGACTTCCCGGAGAAGCTGTTCTCACTAAAATAATCTCCAACGTTTTCTTTCAGTCCAACAGTTGAGAGATGGGAACCACAAACACACTGCATGCTCTTAAATCTGATATAATCTGTGAGAAAGAATAAAGTATTCACTCTTCCCGTTATTCACATAACGGACAGGGCTGCCTCCTTGGGAGAGGAGAGAGGCAGCCCCAGAGGATTACCTGCTTTCGGGAAAAGTCCATCTCACGAGAGCCCGATTCCAGCCTAGCTCTTTAGCGTTTCCTACCTGCCAGGGGAAAGTCTTCGTGTTGCACACAACACCCCCGTCTTACGGAGCTGGGGAGAATACTTAGCAGACAACTCATGAGTGTTCTTGAGGCACAGGACATGTAGTGCATCCTAAGCACAGGCTGACTTGTGTCTTTAGCACTCAGCCTACCATCAGGCATGTTCGCCCATGTGATCCAAAATACTTACTCTTCCTCAAAGGGATTTTTGTACCTGAAACTTAGCAGCCTGAGGAACCCTGAGGTACACAGCAGGCATAATAGACCCAATGGGTCACATTACAGCCAACAAAGTCAGTCTGAGACACGTTTGCATTTGCTAAGAAATCTAGCAGCATAAGAGCACTAATTTGGGGTATGAAAATGAAAATTCTATAAAGCTATGGAAAAGACTGCAATTGTAAATTCGCTAATTGGGAAAGAATTCACAAAGACGAGCTATAGAAAAGCATGGCCCATAGTAGCACAGATGGAATAAACATAAAGCCTTCCAAGGTAAAAATTTAAATGAAATTGGCACTTAAATTAATGTGTGTAATTTGGGAACAAATATGAGTTATGCATCGTGTGTTTATAAGGTTTTGTTATAATACAGAGCAATTTCCAGAGTTTGAAGTTGATGGTGTGAAGCTGGCATGGGGCACTTATTTTCCAGGAAATAATCCAAAACCATAAGAGAAAATGAGCAAAAAATAAAAATGTGTGTGTATGTGTGTGTGTAAGATAGGGAGAAAGAGAGAGAGAGAGAGAGAGAGAGAGAGAGATTAGGAGACAGCAGAAATGCCAGGTGACAAAATAGTAGAGGGACCGTGGAAAGCAGTGGGGATCAATCAGGGATGAGCATAGGAGGATATAGAGAAAAAACAACTACGGTGTCGTAAAGCCAGCAAACTACACTTACTAAAGTGAGGATACACCATGAAGTGCGGAACTTAAATCCTTTGTTTGTGATAGTGGAACAGGGTATGTGCACCAAAAGGTTCAGTTCTCTTGGAGGAAGCAGCCTGTCTCTGTAGCAACAGGAGAAAAGAGATACGGCGTTATGAAAACAAACAAAAAAACAAAAAAACCCACCTAAACCTACAAACAAAACTGTAGGTTGTAAGAAAAATCCCAGCCAGGCAGCAACATGGTTTGGGATCCTCTGCAACAGAACTTTCTACAAATAGCTGGTCCAGAAATAATTTGTCTGTTTCAGAGATGAGTAAGCAAAAAAAGAAAAAAAGAAAAGAAAAGAAACCATATAGGATCTATAAAAGTATACCTCAGGAAAAAAATTAACAAGATGAGGAGGAGAAACAGAAAGAAAAAACAAAAGCAGTAGTCAACAACTGCAGAAGAAAAAATGTTTGCATAGAATGGATAAGAATTTGGACCACTGCATAACTTCATGAATTAAAAGCAACAACTTAATTATCTTTTTAGTGTTTTAATGTTTTATTTATTTTTGAGAGAGTGCGAGCGGGGGAGGGGCAGAGAGAGAGGGGGACAGAGGATCCAAAGCAGGCACTGCGCTGACAGCAGCGAGCTCGATGTGGGGCTTGAACTCATGAACTGCTAGATCATGGCCAAAGCCAAAGTAGGATGCTCAACAGACTGAGCCACCCAGGTGCCCCTAAAGCAACAGCTTTAAAAAGCAATTAGTCCTCTGAAGCAGCAGCTTGAAGCAGAGATACCATAACTTGGACAAGAAAGAATGAGGAATGGGAAAGAATACATAAGACAGAAGCTGGGGGAACTCTGGGAACAAGTAGAAGAAAACAGGACAGCCATCAAAGGAATGGAAGAAAACCGGTAGTGGTGAAAGGAGATTAGACGCGGTGGCTGACACAGGAGCACAGAGAGCAGACAGCATAAAAGTGGGTGGAAGGAAATGCAAACCACGGTTAAAATGGGTTAGAGAGAGAAAATGACAGACGGGGAGAGCAGAGAAAGGAGATTCACCATACGCGTAACCGCATTGTCTCGAAATGAAAGTCCAAATAGTTGAACAGGACAAATGATAACATTTCAAGAAAACATTTATGAAATAAAAGAAAGCTGGAATCGATATGTCAGAAGAGGACACTGCTTTTCAGGGAAAACTGATCCATAGTAGTAAATATTTAGATATATCCTAGTAAACTTACTGGACTTGAAAGGTTTAGAAAAGAATCCCCTGGGTGTCCAACCAAAAAAGATTAAGTCATTTATAAGAAAAAAGTTAGAGTGACCTCAGACTTCTTCACAGTAAGTCAGCACTTAGAAGACATTAAACAGGAAATGTGACCCAAGAATTTTTTATCCAGGGGTGCCTGAGTGGCTCAGTCTGTTGAGCATATGACTCTTGATTTCAGCTCAGGTCATGATCCTGGGGTCATGGGATTGAGCCCCATGTTGGGCTCCACGCTGAGTGTGGAGTCTGCTTAAGATTCTCTCTTCCTCTCCCTCTGCCCCTCTCCCCTGCTCATGATCTCTCTCTCTCTAAAAAAAAAAAAAAAGAATTAAAAAGAATTTTATATCCAGGCAAACAATGATTCTGATATAAAAGAAAAAGACAAACAATTTTTAACATCCAAGAATTCAAGGAATATTGTCCCTATGAGCCCTTCATAAGTAATATACTAGGGGAAAATTTAACCAGCAAGCAATAACCGGGAAAGCTAGGGCATAGGTATTGGCAGTGATCATTGACTCTATTTAGTAGTATAACAAAGATGAAAGCAAACTTGAAGATTAAAGTGGCAGAAACAAAAGTAAATATTACATTTTTTGATAACATAGAAACGATATAATTAATGAAAGTCGGGCCAGAGGCTGAGAAAGAAGTTAGGAGGTAATAAGTATACAAATTTCCTCATCTTTAATAGATGGGCTCAAAGGTTGCCAAAGTTGGCAAATCAAATAATGGATTTTTTTTCAAGTGTTCAAAGGTAAACACTGAGAAAGATATTCAACGAAATTTGGGAATAGTATATATAATAGGGTTATGGTTAATTTTGCCTGGGCCAGGGGGTGCCCAGGTATTTGGTTAAACATTGTCCTCGATGTGTCTGTGAGGGTATTTCTGGATGAGATGAATATCTGAATAGGTAGCCTGAGAAAGCAGGTTGTTTTTCCCCACTCTGGGTGGGCCCCAACCAACCCATTGAAATCCTGAATAGAACAAAAAGGTAGAGGAAGAGAGATTTTGCTGTTTCTGCCTGACAATCTTGGAGCCAGGACATCAGTCTTCTCCTGCCTTCAGAATCCGATTTGGATTGGAGATCATACCCCCAGCTCTGCTGGTTCTCAGATCTCTAGACGAAGGACTAGAACTGTACCACTGGCTTTCCTGGGTTTCCGGCTTGCTGAGTGCAGACCTTGGGACTTCTCAGCCTCCAAAACCATGTGACCCAATTCCTTACAATAAATCTCTTCATAATGTACATATATTCCTATTGGTTCTGCTTCTATGGAGAACCTTCACTAATACAAGAATTAAAAAATACTGCCGAAAGAAGTCAGAGATTAGAGCATACTATGAAGTGAGAAAGGTAAACTCTGAGAAGAAACTCAAATCTTACTTCCTATCACAGGAAACACACACACACAAAACAAAATAGATCATATGCATCATCTTGAAAAAGATTTAAAAAGAGAAAGCACAAGGGAAATAGGACAGAACCAACACCAAATATATCTTATCAAAAAATGTTAACGAATCAATTTACTGCTTTTTAAAAATAGATGTTTATTTATTTCAAGAGAGTGTGTGTGTGTGTGTGTGTGTGTGTGTGTGTGTGCGTGCACTCTTGAGGGGGGAAGGGGCAGCGAGAGAGGCAGGCAGAGAATCCCCAGCAGGCTCTGTGTTGTCAGCGCAGAGCCTGACTTAGGGCTTGATCCCATAAACGGCGAGATCATGACCCGAGCCAAAATCAAGAGTCTGAAGCTTAACTGACTGAGCCCCCCGCAGGCGCCCCTATACCTTTATCTTTTGAAGAAAACATTTTTCAGAATGCATCACAAAGCAAATACAACCCTATGGGACACTCAGGAGACATGACAAAATTATGCAGAAAATTCAAAAATAAAAGGATGAGCAAAAATATATAATCAGAGTAAAGAATATTAAAGGGGGTGCTATGTGGGGTGTTTACATTGCTTTGCACATAGAAAGTACTAGGAAAGTGACAAAAACCAAACTACCCAAGAGAGCAGGAGTTGAGATGTTATCAGCCAAGAATGCAGGTGTGCCCTCGAATGGCCTTGCTCAAAAGGAAAGACGTTCATTAAATCTTGTCTGGTGACTTATTCGCAAACTGAAAGGCAGGAAAAGGATTAATCTTTCTCTAAGACAGGAATTCAGATAAATACATCATGTATTAAGCCAACTTGGAATGGTGTTAGCAATTGTTGGCCTTGAATATAAACAACCTGACTAACGTCACCCATCCACATATCCGTGCGTGTATACTAATTACACTGGTATTAAACTACGGCTGTGGCGATATTTAGGATTTTTGTTTTTTGTCCTAAAAACAATTCTTTCACATCAGTAACTCTTTGATGGTTTTTACCAGGGACAACAAAATACAAACTCCGTCCTAATTTTTTTCTTCCGTTGCATACAGGAAGAGTGTCTGGTCTGATAGCAATTCTACAGCATTTCCCTATCCATTTCCAGGCTGATCACAGCCTCTGGCTTCACTGCTAGGCCGCTGTACTCCAAGACAGCTAATTGGTGCAGCACCAACACCCCCTACACGTGAAAAAGCGCTTGCAAAAAACCAAGCACAAACACTGCTTTAGTCTCTCCCAAATGCTGGAGCTTTCCTAGGTCTTTGGAGAGCGAGCCCACGGTATTCGAAGAGTAAACACTGTCTTGTGTATATCCGAAGCGGTCTTGAATTCATTTCCATCCACACTTAAATGTTTTCTAGGATCACAAAATAATGAAGGGAAAGAATACAAATAAACTTTGAAAGAAGCTGGAGTGTCCAAGGTTGATATCGGGGTATTCTGATTGACCAAAGGCCTGATACGTCATACCTGCAGGTCTCAATTCATAAGGCACCTCCCCAGAGAGGCCTAGGCTGGACCACATCATCAGTAAAGTAGTTCCCACACACCCGCGTTGTCTTTGAATGGTTTCTCAACTGGCATGCGGGGTAGGAGGGGGCGGTGCTGGGTTCTGTAAAATGTCGCTAGGGGTTCTATAAGCGCCTGTGACTGGAACAGAACATTTGTTTGAACTTTGCATGCTGTTCAACCTCAGCACACATAATGATCAATTGTACTATTAATTTCGTTAGAGGTCTCTGAGCCCCTTACGGCAGGGCACAGTCGGACAGTGCTCATTTAGTTGAGTCCATTCTCCGTTTTTGACACTGGATAAAGGGGTCCACTGATAATCTGATAATCAGTAGGCACCATTGCAGGGGGGCAGTGGGGTGAGGGGAAGACCGTAGGCTGCTGACACCAGCTCCCCAGTCTCCCCTTACATGCCACCGACGGACAGCAGCAAATGTGACTACTGGTTAGAGTATCGCGGCGAAGGGGCACCTGTGTGGCTCAGTGGGTTAAGGGTCAGACTTCGGCTCAGGTCACGATCTCACAGTTCGTGGGTTTGGCTCTGTGCAGGCAGCTCTGACCCTGGAGCCTGCATCAGATTCTGTGTCTCCCTCTGTCTCTGCCCCTCCCCAGCTTGCCTTCTGTCCGTCTGTCTGTCTCTCTCAAAATAAATAAAAATTAAAAAAATAAAGATTATTGTGGCAAAATGTCCTTTCAAAGGAAGGAATCTTGATGTGCTGTGACTCAGCTGCCCACCCCCGCTGCTTTGCTGATGTAAATGCTGCAAAAAGTAGATCGTGCAGGTAAAAGTGAATTATTACTTTTTTGTGCTTGCAATTCTCTCGTTTGGTTTTTCACTATGCCCTTCTGTTTCATATTCGTTTCGCTTTTTGTGTGACAGCCTAAGGTAGCAATTTTGTTCTGGAGAATAGATGAGATTGACGGACATCAGTTTACACGAATGGACGATTCTAAATAAGGGTTCGTACAACTCTCTGAGCCATTTCACCACTGGTGAAATGAAGAATACCCAAAAAGTAACAGGGAAAGTTATTTGTCAATGGGTTTTAGGGGGGCTGGCAATCCAAGTTGGCCTCTTTGTATGTTCTCAGACAACTTAAAAATGCAGCAGTGGCTCCAAAAAAAGTGAATAGAACTTAACTACAAACCACGGCTGTTTGAAAGGTACTGACAATGTCCCAACACACTGCTTTCTTCACAGAGAGGTGCCGAAGTGAATGAAATGAAATGATAAAGGTTCGGAGTGATTTTACAAGAAGAGTAAACCGCATTTAAACAAAGCCCAGTTCACCTGAGTATGTTCTCAGAACTGAAAAATCGGGACAAAGGCACATAAGTCTGGTATATAAAGCAACCCAGCCGCTTAGCAGAAGGAGAGTTCCCAGCCTGGTTGTCTGAGTTCAAAGGGGGCTTGCAGAAGGACTTTTGAGAAAACAATAAGACAGATTTTCCTGGTGCTTCAAAGATAAAGAATGTCAGCAAATACTGCATCACATTAACTAGCCGAATAAGCATCTACCAGGCCCTGGAGAAAATGTTTCCACTTCAAGTAACAAGATTCCTGGGTTTTGGGTTTTTTTTTTTTTTTTAACATTTATTCATTTTTGAGAGAAGAGAGAGAGACAGAGAGTGAGTGGGGGGAAGGGGAAGAGAGAGAGGGAGACCCAGAATCCGAAGCAGGCTCCAGGCTCTGAGCTGTCAGCACAGAGCCCGATATGGGGCTTGAACTCACAGACCCAGAGATCGTGACCTGAGCCGAAATCGGACACTTAACCGACTGAGTCCCCAAGGCGCCCCACGTTCTTGGGTTTAAAAAGAAACTGAAATTTTGGAACAATCACACAGAGAAGGAAAACCTTGAAATGTTTCCACTGCTGTTTGGCCTTAAGAGTGAGGAAAGATATCTGTAAGTCTCAAGTTTTCCTGAAAGCCACCCAGAAGAACCCATGGCAGAACAGGGGGAACAGTGCCTTCCCTCCCTTTCAATGCCACCGAACACCTGGGGGAGGGATCCTTTCTCTGAGTCTTCTCTGCTCAGCTTGAGAACTTGACTTTGAGACAAGAGAAAGAATTTTGTCAACTACAGCCTGAGGGTACACTCTGGATGAAATTCCTGACCTTTTCCTAGACATGCTCTGGATGTCTGCAAAAGAAAAGTATCCTGACTCTCATGGGCCAGCAATGAAAAATTTGCCGCAATAGTCGACTTCTTTCTTTTATGAGTAAGCTTTTTGTAGCTTAACAAACATCAAGGACAAGGACAGACAGATATGGTCCTGCTTCAACTGAAAATGAAATCCGTGGGTACATATTTCAAATTCACTCCAGGATCAAGTATTTGCATAAACAAAAATAAACACTGGTGTCTTTTAAAGAAGGAAATTTTAGTCTTTCTTTTTAGTTTCAAAAATATTTTTATGCACAAATAGGCCTATAAGAGATTAAGAAACCAACACACATCAACAATAATTTTGTAAACTGTTGTGCTGATGTGATCATTTCACTCAATAAGGAAATGTTTTTACCAAGTCTTCTATAAAATTGTGTTCTGGAATCTATTTTTATTAATATTGCTTCGACTTCTGGTTTTCATAGCTTTGCTATTCAACATGGTCAATACATTTTCATGTTAAGGAACATTAATTAAAATTGATTTATAACCTTAAGTTAAAGTCATTCTACTGAGACTCCCTTTTAAAAAATTAAACCCCAATTTTGGCTTCAGCCAGTTATTTATTTTACTGTGTTTGCCTTATGACTTTGAAACATTTATGAAAAAGAAAGAATGATTTATCTTAAGAAAGGAAAGCTAACTTGAACTATTTTTTATTTATTTATTTTTTTTAACGTTTTTTTATTTATTTTTGAGACAGAGAGAGACACAGCATGAACGGGGGAGGGGCAGAGAGAGAGGGAGACACAGAATCGGAGGCAGGCTCCAGGCTCTGAGCCATCAGCCCAGAGCCCGACGCGGGGCTCCAACTCACGGACGGCGAGATCGTGACCTGAGCTGAAGTCGGCCGCTTAACCGACTGTGCCGGGCACCCCTTGAACTATTTTTTAAAAGAACATTTGGCTAAAAAGTAACTTTTCATTTTAAAATGGGGGAGACTACTCTTGCACATAGCCATATTATATAACATATACCATATCTTATTACCCTCTTAAGTAGTAGAGATTTTTAACAAGAGTTGTAGGCCAACTTGGATGAGGTTTAAAAAAATCAAGTATGAAATTAATAAGAAGGAAAAACTTGTTTATTCTACCTACACTACTGTTATCCTACAACAGCCTTAATATCTCTTCGGGGAGAGGAAAACCACAAGTCAAACACAGAAGCTCAGTGCCCGTCCAGGAGCATCGCCTGGGAAGAGGTTAGGCTTGGTGAAATGTCCAGTGACAAGATCCTTGAGCCACCAGGGGGCAGCATTAGGGCGTTGATTTCTTAGGAACTAAATGAAGGAAAAGGCAGATACACATCTTATTCAACAAAAATGTATTTGGCATCCTACGTGCCAAACACCTAAGAAGTGTTTACTGCAGAATGAAATGGTGTTATAGCAGGTATCAAAAGCAAAGTTCCTGCTTCCAATTTTGCCTGTAGTTTAGGTCAATAACATTGTCTCTTCCCAATACTCATGTCAGCCTTTTAACAAACATTGTGTTTTTCTCTTACTTCTCACTTTGAGCCCATTTTTATGTCATTAGTCCCACTTTGGAAAAGACGATAGTTCAGGCAAGGCTATGATCATTTCTAAGTGGAACAAAGAGAGTGTTCCTTTGGCCTCTCCTTTCTTAAAATTATATGTATCATTATAGACTTTTCTTCTACCAATGCCGTTGTAGGAATTTATTTATATATTTTTTCCCACTAGGCCTTCAAAGCCTGCATTGTTATTAAAAAATTTTTTTTGAGGTGTATTTATTTTGGAGAGAGAGAGAGAGAGAGAGAGAGAGAGGCAGAGAGAGAGGGAGACACAGAATCCGAAGCAGGCTTCAAGCTCTGAGCTATCAGCACAGAACCTGACATGAGGCTCGAACCCCCGAACCATGAGATCATGACCTGAGCCAAAGTCAGACGCTTAATTGACTGAATCACCCAGAAAGCCTACATTATTTATCATCTGGTGCCATACAGAAAAAGTTTGCCAGCCCTTGATGTAACCCACTATTATCTCTTCCTCGCACAAACTCAGAAGATTCCAGACCATGTACCATCTGGCTTCTGTCTTACTTCTTCACTTACCATGGCTGCTTTTCTCTTCCTCAAACGCATTAAATCCTTCCCCTCTTCAGGACTTTCATATTTGCTGCCCCCTTTCCCTGAAATGCCTTTAAAGGTTCATTCTCATTCTTTAGGTCTTATCTCAAATATCACTAACTAGAATGACTATTTCTTACTCCCAGTTATTCTTTCTACAAAATCACCCTCTTCGTTTCCTTAATCATTATCTCAATTATCTATCTTTTGCTTAGTCATTGTCTGTTTCCTTCATGGGAACGGAAGCTTCATGAGACCACTCACCTTATTGTCTTGTTCATCAGGCTGGTACATAATAGTACTTAATACTTTTTTCGTTGTGCTAAAATACATAGAACATGAAATTTACCATTTTGAAGCGTACGATTGATTCAGTGGCATTAAGTAAATTCACACTGTTGTGCAACTTGCATTGCCATTTATCTCCAGAACTTTGTCACCCCCACCCCTCTACTACCAGCCCCTGGCAGCCACCATTTTACTTTCTGTCTCTATGAATTTGACACGGCACGAATAAGTGAAATCGGACAGTGTGTCCTTTTATAACTGGCTTATTTCACTTAGCACAATGTCTTCAAGGTTTATCCATAGTGTAGCATGTCCCAGACTTCCCTTCCTTTTTAAGACCAAATAATATTCCTTTGTATGCACACACCACATTTTGTTAATCCGTTCATCCATTAATGAACACTGAAGGAAACTTAATTAAAAAAATAATCTTACCATTAACGAACACCGAAGGAAACTGCTAATTAAAAAAATAATCTCATCAACAGTAAACTTTCCCTGGGTCACTTAAATTAAGCTTCACATTACAATTACAATTAATGTACAGGTATTTATTTTTGGCAGAGACAAGAGTGTTAGTGGGGGAGGGGCAGAGAGAGAGGGAGACACAGAATCCGAAACAGGCTCCAGGCTCTGAGCTGTCAGCACAGAGCCCGACGTGGGGCTTGAACTCACAAACCATGAGATCATGACCTGAGCGCTTAACTGACTGAGCCACCCAGGCGTCCCAACGTACAGTTAGTATATGCTTAATTCTATATTTAAAATTCCCACTACCAAAACCAAGAGAATAATCAGCAACAAACCCCAGAGATTTTATAATAAGACAGCCATTAGAAAGCATTAAGGTGGGCAGCTTTTTTTTATTCCAATTTTTTTATTATGGAGTTTATCACACATACATACAAGTAAACAAAATAATACAATGAACTCCCATATAATCATCACTTACCTTGACAACTACCAGCTCCCTGCCAATCATATTTCATCTATAACTTCATCTACTCCCTATATTATTGTGAAGCAAATCATTTTGTCTATAAATATTTCAAATGTTTCCCTAAAACATAAGTAAAGGGTTTTGATTTCTTAATACTTTATTAGGAGGATATGTTTTAGCTGAATTTGTTTGTGGTGTTATCAGATACATGTCTGTAAGTTTGTCATACAATTTGATGCAAAGCATTCCTTAATAAGACAACTTTTGAATTGAGTATTTTAAAGGGATTTATAAATGCCTGAGTATCTCAAGAATGCCGACCCTGAAGGAAAATATTTGCCAACATTTGGCCACAAACAAAAATTTTAAATGTTGGGCTACAAGGTGACTGTACTTATTCAAATGACTGGCACCTGAGCAGGGACCTGGACACGAGGTCTATGGTTCTCTACCTCAGTGAGTAGAAAAGTCACGAAGAGCTTGGTTAAAAAGCAGATTCCAGGGCCCTGTTTTTCTGGATTTCTGATTTAGTAGTAAATGTTTGTTTGTTTGTTTGTTTATTTATTTTGAGAGAGAGAGAGAGAGAGAGTGCACGCGAGCAGGGGAGGGGCGGAGAGAGAGGGAGAGAGAGAAGCCCAAGCAGTTTCTGCACTGTTAGAGCAGAGCCCGATGCAGGGCTCGATCCCACGAACCATGAGATCATGACCTGAACTGAAATCAAGAGTCAGACCCTCAACAGACTGAGCCACTCAGGTGCCCCGAAAAGTGAATTTCTAATAATTGCTGGAGATAATTCTGACGGAGGGCATCCAAGACTGCCTAAAAACCCTATTTCAAACTTTAGGACTCATTTGCTGGATGGTTTTGCCATGTAACATTCATGCCTTTTAGTATTCCCTTCGGTAAAAATTTTCAGGCACTGACCAAATCAATGTACCACAATCTAGCATTCCCTCCCTTTTAATTCTCTACTTTGAATGATATGCATTTTCTCCACAAGTTGATACATGATCATATATGGGTCTCCCTTGTGAGTGTCATTAGTTTTCATGGGCTTTGGAAATTTTGATTACTTTATTGGTTTCCAGAACAACAATCTTGGTAAATCAGGATGACATTGGCCTGAACAATTTACAATATGAATAAGAAAATATTATCTGTTTTGGTAATATTCATAAGTGCTTTTGTATCAGACTATATTTATTGTTACAGCAGAAATGAATACAATTTGGCTCAATTTTCTTAATTTAAAAACTGTACCTAAATCAGCAGTGCTTGTTAGTTATTAACAGCAATCTTCTTAGAAAATCATTTTATGCTACCTAATTAAAATTTCAATTTCACAGTGATGTAGCCAAGGCAAAAGGAAAAACTGAAAGAATCAGTGGCCTAAACATGAGAAAAAATGTAACAGAGGAAAATAAAGAATAAAGGGAAGCTGGATTTTAGTTACTTATATAATTGCATTCAATGGCAGCGGTAAATTGAAGAGGGTCATAATATGCCCCCCCCCAAAATATGCCACTTTGGGATAAAGGTTATTTTGAACTGATAGCAATGGAGACTTTCTGCCTAAAAGCAAGGCATAAATTTTCCTTTGTGAAGGTGTCTCCTGTTGTACCAGAAAGGGAGAAACCTTTACCACAGGAGATGGAGAAAGCACCGAGACAAGTCTGCATAAACAAAACCATACTAGGAGCGCCTGGGTGGCTCAGTCAGTCAAGTATCTGACTTCAGCTCAGGTCGTCATCTCACAGTTCATAAGTTCGAGCCCCGCATTGGGTTCTGTGCTGACAGCTCAGAGCCTGGAGCCTGCTTCAGATTCTGGGTCTCCCCCCATCTCTGTCCCTCCCTTGCTTGTGCTCTCTCTCTCTCTCTCTCTTTCTCTCAAAAATAAATAAACATTAAAAAAAATTTCAAACCCATACTAAATAACCCTATCTTCCAGTAGTTTCCCCTGTATATTTACTTTCCCACAACTTACCAAACCCCGTTTACTTTGTCACTTCTCCACAATTCATTACCTTGGTTAGGATGGTTTATAAGCCCCCTGAGATTAACTACTTCTTTGGATTTTCACTTTATATGAAGACCACCATGCACATAAAAAAATTGAAATATTAACATCAAATAAAGTGTGTATGCCTTTTGTGAATCTTTTTCAGTCTAATTCTCAGGCTCCAGACATGAACCTAAGAGTGTAGAGAAAGTTTTTCCTCCTCTACATATTTATTTAAGAACTTAACCCACTAGGCATTTGTTCACACAGTTTTTCCTTTAACCGGGTACAAACAGTGGTATAGTAGAAAGAGCTTTGAAGTTAGACTAGCCTGGATTGAAATCTTGAATCTACTATGTAATGCACGACCTTGGGCATTTATTTGAACTCTGTATCTCAATTTCTTCATCTATAAAACAAAGGTGATAAGACCAGCCTAATGTAATTGTTGTAAGGGTTAAACATTTGAAGTACAAGAAATAGCTGGCACAAAGCAGTGGAGCCTCGGTAACACTTAGTTCCTCTAAATTTCGATGTGTCTCTGTTGTTAAAGCAGAGACTGTTGGGAAGAGATAAGAGTTTAGGAAGAAGGATGGACAGAATGTGAACCTTGAGCTTCTCTCAACCACCCAGGCGCCCCACCCTCATTTTTATAACCCCTCCCCTCTTAAAAAAAAACCCACCACCACAACAAAAAGTATTCAAAAACTATATACACGGAAAATACCTGTAGCGAAGGCATTCTTTGTTATTGATTAAAAGGAGATCGAATCACTTCAGGTTTCAGATTTGTAGGTGGCAAGATGGAAATTTCCGGATGTCGGTCAAAGAGCCTGAGATTTGTGTTTCGTCCAGCGGGAGAGGGCCTCCTCTGACTCCACACGGAGAAGGCCTGCAAAAGAGAGTCAATGCCCCTTCAGTAGTAGATTTAGAAGGACTTGAGCCAGAAAAAGCCCTTAACTGAAGCCTCAGAATTCTGTATCTTAAAGTATGGAAGAGAGAATCCTGGCTTGGACCTTGAGGGTAACTCCACATTACCATAAGAGGCCTTGATACGACTATTAAAGAACACTTGATTTTGAACAGGACTATATTCATACGTTTGGTCATAAGAGATTTAAACCTTATAACTACATCAGATGACTTCTCATTCCCTGAACCTGGCAAGAGTTTAAAACTGCTTCTTTCTTGGGGCTTCAGATTCTCTCTCTCCCTTTGCCCCTCTCCCCTCTGTGAGTGCTCTCTCTCTCTCTCTCTCTCTCTCTCTCTCTCTCTCTCAAACAACAGACAAACAAAACCCAACAAAAACCAAAAATTGTTTCTTCCTATAGCAGGTGATTTTGTCCTTCCAAGACCACTACTAGGAATATGTGACTGTATGTCCCACAACAACTCAGGCAATGTGTTTTCCTTCTCTTGCCATTTCTACCATTCATAGGGTCTTACATGGTCCACTCCACAGGGACTTTTTCTTTTTGGAGCTCCATTAAGTGCATTTATTTATTTATTTTTTAGTAATCTCTACACCCAGTGTGGGGCTTGAACTCACGACCCCAAGATCAAGAGTCTGATGCTCTTTGACTGAGCCAGGCACCCTGGTCAGGATTTTAATTAACTCCAGGCTCTATGGCCCTCATCTGATCCTCAGGAAATATTCAAGCAACTTTAGGCTGGACACACTTAAGAATGGTGGGCTGATCCCAAAACATCAACAACCCCATCTTCCTTCCTTCCTTCTTAGGAACTAGCTATCTCTTCTTTGTTTTTTAGCTTTTCTAGGTGTGAGTTGGTTCATGTACTGTGTTTCCTTAATGACAGGTGAATATTTTAGACTTTCTGAGACTTTCCACTGAAATCCCTTTCTCTTGACCTTGAGTATTCCCCACTCTTACTCTCTGGATGACTCCACAGCACAGCCATTTCTAAAATAATCTCCACAAATCATTCAACTTTTTTGAATCCTTAATCTATGCTGAAATTTTGGCATGGTGGTCTGTTTAGAAGAAAACTTACAAAGAATTCCTCCCTCTGCTAAAATTTTGACAGGAAGAGTGTCATTTAAACATTCTATTATGTATATACCTGTATTACATAGAAAATTTCTGGAAATGTCTGATGAGAAATTGGCTTTCTCTGGGAAGAGAAGCTGGGAGGCAGAGGTCAGGTATGAGGCTATAATTCTGTTCACTGTATATCCCTTTTTACTACTTGGATTTACTATGTACATATTTTTAAAAAATATTTTTGAACGTTTACTTATTTTTGAGAGAGAGAGAGAGAGATAGTGTGTGTTCAGGGGAGGGGCAGAGAGGGAGAGAGGAGACACAATTTGAAGCAGGCTCCAGGCTCTGAGCTGTCAGCACAGAGCCCAAAGCAGGGCTTGAACTCACGAACTGTGAGATCATGACCTGAGCCAAAGTCTGACGCTTAACTGACTGAGCCACCCAGACGCCCCACATATATATATTTTTAAATATTTGAGTTAAGAAATTTAGAAATAAGGAGGTAAGAAATCCTGCATATATGAATGTTACTACTATGTTCTTGGTTGGGACAACTTATTTTAATTGTTCAGTTCACTAAATTAATCTATAAAAAAACTAATCTATAAAAAAACAATTGTAAAATTGTTCAGTTCACTAAATTAATCTATAAATTTAGTGCAATTCCAAGCAAATAGTTGCACTTAAAGAGAATGATACTTTCATAAAAATCTAAACTTTATAAAACTAAGTAAAATGAGTATTTGCAGTAAAAGATTCTTTTAATTTATATCAGGATAATGGGAAGATTTTTATTAGAAACCAGAACACCTGGCTCCACCATTCAATAGTTATTTGACCTCAGACTAGTATCTAGCCTAATATTTACTTAAGCTTATTCCATCACTGTGAACTGCTGTCTACTTTAGCATCAGTGTGAAAATACGCATGAAAATATTTTGTGAAATATAGAATGTTGTAAATAAATATCCAAGGAGCTACTAAAACTCTGTTTTGATGTAACATAGCAGCTTCCCTAATAAATTTTTAAGAATGGATTTATAAAAACTGAATTTATATATAATTTAAAGGGAAATAGGGGTCAATTACTTTCGAGCAAGGTAGGAGGTAAAATTATACATATCAGAAGATTCTGAAGACTTTAACAATAGGGTTGGTAGTCGGCTATGAGCAGCCCCTATCTGCTCTTTAGAAAGGGTCATTACTTCTTTCAGTGAGAAACGTTCATAGTTTCAGGATAAGTGTTACTTATCACCGTACAAAGTAGGTCAAATTTAGGAAAATTTTATTTTTTTTTAATGTTTTTTAACGTTTATTTATTTTTGAGAGAAAGAGACAGAACATGAGGGGGAGAGGGGCACAGAGAGAGGGAGACACAGAATTGGAAGCAGGCTCCAGGCTCTGAGATGTCAGCACAGAGCCTGATGCGGGGTTCCAACTCACGAACTGTGAGATCATGACCTGAGCTGAAGTTGGACAGACGCTCAACCGACTGAGCCACCCAGACGCCCCTAATTTAGGAAAATGTTAAATGTAATCAGTGAAAGAGAGGAATGGAAATTTAACTTCATAAATAAAAATATGATTCAACAAAAGGAAAGATGTCCATCTCCAAATTCACAAATAAAAATTTTTAGTTCATTCTTCTGTAGTTGTTAGCCAACGGTTAGGTGTTAGGTTGTTGATGGGACTGTTAACACCTACCTATCATTCTTTCTTTTGTTCTCCCTCTCTTTTCTCCCTTCCTTCCTTCCTTCCTTCCTTCCTTCCTTCCTTCCTTCCTTCTTTCCATCCCTCCCTCCCCCTCTCTCTTTTTCCTTCATGTTCTATCAGTTCTAGAGGAAGAGATGTTAAAATTACCAATTTTGATTATGGAATTGTCTATTTCTCCCCTTAATTCTGTCTATTTTTGGTTCATGTATTTTGAAGCTGTCTATTCATGTTTTCTGCCCATTTCTTAACTGGATTATTTTGGGGGGATGTTGAGTGTGTAGATTTTGGATACTAACGCTTTATCTGATATGTCATTTGCAAATATCTTCTCCCATTCCATAGGTGCCTTTTAGTTTTGTTGTTTCCTTCACTGTGCAGAAGCTTTTTATTTTGATGAAATCCCAATAGTTCATTTTTCCTTTTGTTTCTCTTGCCTCTGGTGACATGTCTAGTAAGAACTTGCTGCATGGCGCCTGGGTGGCTCAGTTGGTTTAGCGTCTGACTTCGCTCAGGTCATGATCTCACGGTTCGTGGGTTCGAGCACCATGACGGGCTCTGGGCTGACAGCTCAGAGCCTGGAGCCTGCTTCAGATTCTGTGTCTCCCTCTCTCTCTGCCCCTCCCCTGCTCACGCTCTGTCTCTCTCGGTCTCTCATAAATAAATAAATAAATAAATAAATAAATAAATAAATAAATAAATAAAACTTGAGGTCAAAGAGGTTGCTGCCTACATTCTCCTCCAGGGTTTTGATGGTTTCCCGCGTCGGGCTCTGTGCGGACAGCTCAGAGCCTGGAGCCTGCTTCAGATTCTGTCTCCCTCTCTCTCTGCCCCTCCCCTGCTCACGCTCTGTCTCTCTGTCTCTCAAAAATAAATAAATAAATAAATAAATAAATAAATAAATAAATAAATAAAACTTGTTGCAGCTGAGGTCAAAGAGGTTGCTGCCTACATTCTCCTTCAGGGTTTTGATGGTTTCCTGCTAAGTCTTTCATCCATTTTGAATTTATTTTTGTATGTGGTATAAGAAAGTGGTCCAGTTTCATTCTTTTGCATGTTGCTATCTGGTTTTCCCAATGCCATTTGTTGAAGACATTGTCTTTTTTCCATTGGATATTCTTTCCTGCTTTGTCAAACATTAATTGCCCGTATAGTTGTGGGTCCATTTTTGTGTTTTCTATTCTGTTCCATTGATCTATGCGTCTGCTTTTGTGCCAGCACTATACTGTCTTGATGACTATGGCTTTATAAAATATAGCTTGAAATCTGGAATCGTGATTCCTGCAGCTTTGTTTATCTTTTTCAGGATTGCTTTGGCTATTTGGTGTCTTTTGTGGTTCCATACATGTTTTAGGATTATTTGTTCTAGTTCTGTGAAGAACTCTGGTGGTATTTTGATGGGGATTGCATTAAATGTGTAGTTTGCTTTGGGTAGTATAGACATCTTAACAACGTTTGCTCTTCCAATCCATGAGCATGAATGTTTTTCCATTTCTTTGTGTCTTCTTCAATTTCTTTCATACGTGTTCTATGGTTTTCAGAGTGTACTAACAGTTGTTTTAAAATCCCTGTCTCTAATTCCAACATCTAGTTCGTTTTGGAGCTGATCTCCATGGATTGACGTTTGGGTCACATTTTCTTATTTCTTATTATATCTGGTAATTTTAGACACTATACTGAACATAGAATGATGTACTTTAGAGATGCTTGGTTCTATTTCTCTAAAGAGCAGTAATTTTTTGTTTGTTTCAGCAGGCAGTTAACTTTGCCTAAACTCAAACTCTAACTCAGTGCACTCCTTTTAGCCTTATCTGTGCTTCTTGGAGTCCACCCTGCACATGTATAGTCTAGGAGTTAGCAAGAGATTTAGGAAGTTTCTGCAAAAACTTTAAGCATCCTCTCTCTGGCTCTCTCTTTTCCGGAAACTCTCTCCCATATTTCCAATACTGTCTGGTTTCCAATACTTTCCACTTTCCAATACTGTCTGGTTTAATTGCCTTCTCTTCATCTCATTGGTAAGGGAAGGGAGGAATTCCCACCCTATGTTTATGGGAATCACCTAACACGTGACACCCAGCACTGGACAGATAAGATCAACAGTAGTTTACTAGTACATATATTCACAGCCTGATTGGAAGATACCAAACCCCATGTAGGGCCACATGGAAATTATACCCAGGAGTAAATAACCACGCACTGTGGGAGGCAGGTTTTGTAATACCAAAAGGATGAGGTAGCCCCTGGGTTCCATGGAAGGATGTGACTGGTTTGAATAATTCCACAAGCTTGCAGGGATAAGGAGGAAATATACCCGGTTTCTGAGACAAAGGAGGGTTATTTGACGAGGGGACCTTATCCACAGGAGGAGAGTGGAGAAGGGAACTTGGACTTAGGCCACTGAAGACATTCATGATTTTACCAAGGCAGGATATATTAATTTTAGACCCTATATGACACTGTGGTTGCCCTGGACTCTGTTCTCTGGTTCTCCAAGTCAATATGTCTGCAAGTTTCTAAGTTTGGGTCAATCTACATGACTGGATGCTGCAGGCTAAAAGACATAAAAATAGGAAACTCTTGAAGTGCCATTTCATTCTTCCAAGTGTTGACTTCTCTTAAGAATTCGCCTTCTTTTGCTTGTTCTCCAGTGTCTTTTCGGTATTATTTTTATATATTGACCTGATAGGAGCTATTTGGCCATCAAAGAAGAAGAGCTCTTAAAATTCATTCTTAATCTTTGGATAGAAGCAGTCTAAGTAAATATCTACAGAAATTATCAGATATTGTTTATTGATGAAAACAACAATTAGCGTGGAGTTTGGAATGATACTACATAATTCATAGGTGACATAACTATAGATCTCAAATAATCGTTACATAAAATATTTTAATTTAGTACAAATTTTTATTCCACACAAAAAGTTCAGTCAGACTTGAGTTGGACTAAGCACTTACCAGATAAAACCCAGAAAAAAGCTTTTTATTTTACATTTTTTATATAGTGCTGAAGTATAAATGGGGGAAACGACGAAAGCTATTTGACAAGCTGGTCCCATATTTCTTCTTAAATATGCATCATCTTCCATAAATCTTGACTGACTCTAACCAATGTTAATATTTTAATCTGCCTTCCTTCTACGTTTATCTCTAATTTGCTTTTATTTATACTTATGCCCCTAAGCATTTTTACCAACACTCTGTGTCCTATATCCCTATAGAGACTATAAATGTCTCCTGGACATGAGCCAAAGACTTGATTTAGTTTAAATCCACACACACAGATACACACTCACATCTGTTAATTTTTTTTTCCAGTAAATCCTACCAAGATTTGGATGGACAAATTGGGTTTTAAATTTCCTCAGTACTTTGTGTATCTGTGCTCCCAGAAGGACTCACAAGACTCAAGAGGATGTTATACACATGACTAAAATTTATTACAGCAAATGGCAGAGAGCCAAAGCAATGGGAAAAAGATCCATTGGTGAAGTCCGGAGAGGTTCAGCATAAACTTCCAAAGTCCTTTGCCTGAAACTATACAGGAACGCTCTCTCTCTCTCTCTCTCTCTCTCTCTCTCTCTCTCTCTCAGAAAACTATAGGCATCTGTGGAATGTCTCTGCCCAAGGAAACCCATTTGAGTTTCAGGGTCCAAAGCTTTTATGGGGGCCGGTTAATATACATATATTCTGCTACGCAATCAGCCATGGCAACTGAAACTCAGGACCACAACAATGAAACCAAGTGCACACGTTTGTGCAAAGCAACCTGACAAGCCAGTATGGCATGATCCATTGTTCCAGGTGTATGTAACAAAATCATCAACGTTAACACAAAAATACTCCAAGGCCAAATTCCCAGGGTTGGCCAAGGGTCAATCATGGTTCCCTTGGAGATATGCAAGGACTAAGCAAATACCGGCTGCATTGACTTTTTCCTCACAAGGGTCTATATATATATCCTTGATATCATCTATTATCAATTCCTGACTTACTAATAGAAATAATACAAGCTAAGTCCTGGCATATGGGAAGACATTTTTAAGACAACTGTGTCTCTAAATCATTTCCTCTAGTCTCTCTGCCCTTCCCAACACATTCCCAGCCTCCAATTTCTATAGCTGGGTGTTCTTTACAAGTAAACAAGCTGTTCAGAGGAAGCAATAATTTGTGCTGTTTGGAAGAGGAGGCCTAAGGTTGATAGAGCCCAAAGATGTAAACACTACAATTATATTCTTGTATGACTTAAATTCGTATCTTCCCCCTACGAACCTGCCTTGCCTCCTGGATTTCTATTTCACACAGTATTGCCAGGATCTGCTTATGGCCCCAGCCACAATTCGAGATGACTTGTCTCCCATCCCTGAAATATAGTCACTAAACTCAGGTGATAATACCTCCTAGAAGTTTCCTGAATCTATTTCATTCTTTCCATATGACCTCATTTCCCTGTTAATTGCTCCTTTCATGCTTCCCCTTGCCTCTCGCCATGGGCCATTTTTCATTACGGCAGTGCTGTCACTCCAGTTTTTTTCTAGAAAGCAACATGCCATACACTGAAGAGTAACTTTCTGAAGAAGATCTCTTCTGTAAGGTATTGTAATCACTCAGGTCACTATGCTCAATTGTTTTCCTGTATGTTATGTATCTACTAATATCTATTTTATTGGGAAAAATTAATCTATATCCCAAATTGAAAAATATGTCTGGTGGGACAGAATTAATTTCTTGGGAGTTCTTTGAGTCATGCGACAGAACAAATAAGAGCTGCTTCCTGTACATCATCCTCTTTGCTTTATGACATCTGGGCTCTTCTCCCAATCTTTTTCCTTTCTCATCTGCTATGTTCAGAGTCTTCTTTACTAGATACTTCTGTTACATTTCAATCCCATAGAGAAGACCACAGCTCAAGGGAAGGACTCTTTCTTGGGTAGATACATTGCATAGGTCCCTTCTGAGGTCATAGGCAGAAGTTACAGATGGCATTAATATATAACATCTACCTGAAAAGGAATTGTCAAACATTCAATTCATAAAAATTGATAAAAAAAAAATTTATCCCACCTTAACATAAAGTACGCAAGTGACATCACACAGAAATTTAAAAAGCTCTTAAGAAGTTGAGGGCTATACTGAATGAGAAAAAGGTTACACGCAACATCTCTTAAACTGCTAAAAAACCTTCACAAAAAATAGGTTACGGATGCAAAACCGCCCAGATTAGTTCCTAATGTGGGAAGTCTTTAAAAGCTTCAAATTGACCAATTGTATTTCTTGGTTTTAATTTACATAATAACATATGTGTAATTACAATGCTAGTATGCTAAATGCAGACAATACTAACAGTGGTGATAGAAACATTCTCATAAAAGTGAACTGAATCTAAATATTTAGATCATGTGTCCTTTCCTAGGAGGTAGTATACATATGCATTTTGTTATTCCAGAATGTACAGAAAGTTTTCTTGCTTCTTTTATATTTAAAATAAACAAAGTTTAAAAATAAAATAAAGTTTAGATTTTATTAAAGTAATACATGTATCAAAAAAATTAAATGCAAAAAAAAATTAAACGCATAGCATAATGTATAAACTTGTCTGAATCCCTACACTGTATACCTGAAATCTGTGTGACACTGTGTCCATTATATTCAAATAAAACATTTTTAATTAAATGTGCAAAATGGCATTTGTGAAAACTAAGTGTCTCTCCAACTCCAGATCCCCAGGCCCTAAATTAGAGGCAACTATTATCAGTATATATTGCCGGACAATTCTTCCAGAGATATTTACCTGGATATAAAAAGTTAGGGGTATTCTAAAGATAACACCATATAAGGAAGTCACTAGGCTCTTTTGAAATTATTTTGGAATCAACATAACAATTTTCAAAGATTAAGTTAGAGAGACTATTCGCCCAACCCTGTGTTACAACTGTGTTTTTCACTGCATAGTGAAAAAGAATAAAAGAATCACATAAGGGGCGCCTGGGTGGCTCAGTTGGTTAGGCGGCCGACTTCGGCTCAGGTCATGATCTCGCGGTCCGTGAGTTCAAGCCCTGCGTCGGGCTCTGTGCTGACGGCTCAGAGCCTGGAGCCTGTTTCAGATTCTGTGTCTCCCTCTCTCTGACCCTCCCCCGTTCATGCTCTGTCTCTCTCTGTCTCAAAAATAAATAAACGTTAAAAAAAAAAATTAAAAAAAAAAAAAAGTATCACATAAAAGAATCACAACTAGTTTCCATAGAAATAATTTGCATATCATGGTCCCTAAATTTAATTCTAATGTACTACCACCATTAATGACTTAAATAATCATTCCTTTCTCTGATTCTTCTACTTTTCTGTAACAGAAAGCTTTTTAAAATGTATTAAAAAAATTTTTTTTAATGTTTATTTATTTTTGAGAGAGAGAGTGAGACAGAGTGTGAGCGGGGGAGGGGCAGAGAGAGGGAGACACAGAATCGGAAGCAGGCTCCAGGCTCTGAGCTGTCGGCACAGAGCCCGATGCGGGGCTTGAACTCATGGACCACGAGATCATGACCTGAGCTGAAGTCAGACGCCCAACCGACTGAGCCACCCAGGTGCCCCTAAGATGTATGTATTTTTAAGTTTACTTATTTATTTTGAGAGAGAGAGAGAGAGAGAGAGCGTGTGAGCAGGGGAAGGGGAGAGAGAAAATCCCATGCAGGTTCCATGCTGTCAGCGAAGAGCTCAATGCAGGGCTTGATCTCAGGAACCATGAAATCAAGATCTGAGCCAAAATCAAGAGTCAGATGCTCAACCGGCTGAGCCATCCAGGTGCTCCCAGAAAGCTGTTTAGCCTCTAATATTTTCCACTCAGAATTTCCCTCCATCTTTTATATCTTTGCCTTTTTATGCCTCTAATTCTGGTGCTTACTTCAGCCAGATACCAGAAGAAAACATTTCTACTGTCACTTGTGGACATTTCTTCAGAGCCTTCTCCCTGACGATGGCGTTTCTGTGACCATAGGCTATCATGCTGAAGCATCTGGAATGTATGCCACAGTGAGAACAAGCAAAAGAAAGTACACCTAGGCTGCGGTTAGATAAGGAGGAGCACCAACTGTTTTCTCAAGCAGAGTGAGACACTTGAGGCCATTCTAGTAAATGAAAGAAAGCCAGATGAGGTATTTTTTTTGTATTAAATAAATATTTTCAAAACTTGGATCTCTTGTTTTATAGAACTGGCACATTGCATATTACTTACAGCAAAATGAGGTTTGAGCACAATTTTCCAGAAACACATACATTGCATAAAGTGAGATCTATACTGGTTTCCATATATAAAA
Organism: Neofelis nebulosa; assembly: GCF_028018385.1. NCBI lineage: Eukaryota > Metazoa > Chordata > Mammalia > Carnivora > Felidae > Neofelis > Neofelis nebulosa. The sequence continues at coordinate 15,288,182 of NC_080784.1, forward strand.
GAGTCTGAGAGTGGAGGGGGGATGAGTGAAATAAAGGAGATTGAAAGGTACAAACTTCCAGTTATAAAATAAATAATTCACAAACATGAAAAGTGCAGCAAAGAGAAGTTAATCAAAAATATCGTGATAATGTTGGGTGAACAGATGGTGACTATACTTATTGTGGTGAACACTGAGTCACTTACAGGACTGTTGAATCAATGTTGTACATCTCAAACTAATAGAACACTGTATGTTAATTATACTTCACTAAAAAATAAAATAAAATGCTTGCTCTCCCCCACAAAAGAGTCAGAGAACCTCAATTTATGGAACTAAAACTGGATAAGCAATTTTTAAAAAATTGTCACCCTCAGAAATCAATAGTTACCAAATGCTGGATTAAATTAACCATGACAAGAGTGATTCATGTAGCACCAGCTCCAATAAAGCCTCATTAAATAATCAATTAGAAATAAGTCACAGGGAGGGGCGCCTGGGTGGCTCAGTCGGTTAAGCGTCCGACTTCAGCTCGAGTCACGATCTCGCGATCCGTGAGTTCGAGCCCCGTGTCGGGCTCTGGGCTGAAGGCTCAGAGCCTGGAGCCTGCTTCTGATTCTGTGTCTCCCTCTCTCTCTGCCCCTCCCTGGTTCATGCTCTGTCTCTCTCTGTCTCAAAAATAAATAAAAACGTTAAAAAAAATTAAAAAAAAAAAAAGAAGTCACAGGGATAAAAAGTAAAACAAAGGGACTAATGTAATAACTTTGTATGGTGACAGAGGGTAACTACACTTTTCGTGTTAAGGACAGCCTAATGTGCCTAATACCTACTGTGGAGCCCCTATGCTGTGCACCTGAAACTAATATAACATTGTATGCACACTTCAATTTAAAAAGAAGACAGGAAAATAACATTGAAAAAATATTTAAGCGAATAAAGTTAAAAACCTGTTAAGTAAAATATATTCCATCCTTCTAAAAAAGAGAAAAACCAATCAGAATAATTTAAAAGGAACAAAGAATTTAGCAAAAATCTCCTGGCCAATAGTGCGTTTTATTCATTAAAGAGTAGAGCATCCTGGGGCACCTGGGTGGCTCAGTCAATTAAGCATCCAACTTCAGCTTAGGTCATGATCTTGAGGTTCACGAGTTTGAGCCCCGCGTCAGGCTCTGTTCTGATAGCGTGGAGCCTGCTTCTGATTCCCTCTCTCCCTCTCTCTGCCCCTCCCCAACTCACTCTCAAAAATTTATTATTTTTTATTATTATTTTTGAGAGAGAGAGTGTGTGAGCAGGGGAGGGGTAAAGAGAGAGGGGGACAGACGATCCAAAGCAGGCTCAGCACTGACAACAGAGAGCCCCACATGGGGCTTGAACTCACAAGCCGTGAGATCACGACGGGAGCAGAAGCCAGAGGTTCAACCTACTGAGCCACCCAGGCGCCCCAAATTTCTAGGTGTACGCTTAATTCATAAATTGCCATGTGACCCTGGGCAAATGAATTAACTCCTCTGGGTCCCCAAATCATCATCTGTAAGAAATGTTGGTCTAGAGGTGATCCATTAATAGGGATCCTCAACCCCTTCCCCATCATTACAGCCATGATGATTATGATAAATTACTATGAGCGGCAGAGGCTTCCCCAGCTATTCGGAGAGACTATGTGTTGTTGCCTCTTCTTTTTCCTTGATGGGAAATCGTTGATCTAAGATTACTTTTTGCTATAAAAAGTCTATGAGTCTAGACTGATCATGAGATTAAAAATAACCATCTGCAATCCCGCAACCTCGAGGTGCACTTTTTAATTTTCTTTTCCTGCATCTAACTTCTATTTATTGAGCACTGTGCAGGGCTCTGATAACAGACATGGTTCCTGAATAAAATCATCATTTTTGTGGTTCTTAGTAAAAAAAGATATATATATATATATATATATATATATATATATATATATATATGATATATACATTTAATTTAAAGATACGGTTTAGTCTATGCTACCACAGCTTTCAAGTTTCTTTGTTTTGTTTTGTTTTTTAAAGCAGGCTCCCGGCCCAACGTGGGGCTGGAGATCAAAAGTTGCTGGCTCTACTGACTGAGCCAGACAGGTGTTCCACTACCACTTTCAAAACATTCCCTCCCTCCACTTTTCTCTATCCATTGATGAAATTAATAGGAAAATCCCTATGACCAATTAAGAGTAGCATCTGACGCCAAGCTGTGATCTCAAGCTTTCAAAGAAGGTAAGAAGTCAAAGTTTCAGTTTACATGTGATTTGGCTACTCCAAGATTCTAGGCCATTGTTGGGTTTACTGATTACCTGCAGAAACATTTTAAGATAAGATGGCTCACTAAGATAAAAGAGGGATCTCCAAGGAATGCATTGGCAACTCCTACCACACTTGTGAATCTAGCCATTGCAGCATTTGAATAGATTGAACAATTTATACCCATAGTGTCAACTATTTAATTTTGGACAAAATTTTAAGTTTCACTGGCAAACCTAGACCACGATTTCAATTTTGAACATATAGTATAAATCTCTCTTCCCTAAATTTTAAATGTTTTCCCGTTTTTAGGAAGCATAATTGCATAATTCAAACTCCTTCAATACTGTGACCTAGTTCCTCCTCTTGATGTTATAAACAGCTCATGTAACTATGGTAACCACCTAGGGAAAACTGAATGTTTTTCTGGTCAGCGATATGCAAAGTATACCATATGTGTTATTTTTTTCTGTCTGGAATAACCAAAGTAGATAATATGTGTTTGCTTTTCTTCTTGGCCATGGGAATGATAGTTCATGATACTGAATTTTCTCTTTACTAGTCCCAGTCATTCATAGTCCCTTCATTTTTGGCTGTGATCATCTTCCACTGTCAGTAGTCAGAACCCATAGTGGGATTGACTGCATACACCCAATTTTAAATCCGTGCTGTCTACCTCATAAACTAAATGTACAGACCAACACTGCTCAGATTTCTGAAGTTCCAGCTTGAGAATCTGGTATTTTCTTAACTTTATCCTTTAGTCCTAGCCCAAGCATTTCCTTAAAGCAAAAAACTAAAATGCAATTATATACTTAGATTCCGAGAAGAGTTTTATCTCCAGTTTGTAGTGACTTTTATCTATCTTCTTTCTAGCTCTATTTTTGTTTTTTAAATACAATTAGTGTGTACCACTTATGTAATAAAGCAATTCATACTTTAAAACTGAGTTCAATGGAAACAGACTGCTTTGTTTCATTTTTTGGTTGCCTATTGTGCTAATGAATTGATTTAAAGTTTTAGATTTATTTCAATACAACTTACAATGCTTCACTGGACCTTCTAGAACAAATAAAATATGAACTCTTAGATTTGTAATGATTTATTTATTTGCATTAGGTACAATTACATTTCTACAGTGGGCTATCAATTGGTGACCTTTTAATATGAGGATTTTTATTTAAAGTGATTTTCTTTCTACTTATTTACTTTGAGAAACACGAGTGGGATGGGAGAGAGAGGAAAGAGAATCCCAAGCAGGCTCCACGCTGTCAGTGTAGAGCCCGACGTAGGGCTCGACCTCACAAACTCTGAGATCATGACCTAAGCCGATATCGAGTTGAAGGCACCCTAAAGTGCTTTTTTTCTGAAGTTTATTTATTTTTAGAGAGAACATGTGCATAAGTGGGAAAAGGGCAGAGAGGGAGAGAATCCCAAGCAGGCTCTGTGCTTGTCAGCTGACAAGGAGGGGGGCGGGGTGGTGGCTTGATCTCATGAACCAGGAGATCATGACCTGAGCTGAAATCACAGGTAGGAAGCTTAACCCACTGAGCTAACCAGGAGCCCTAAAGTGATTTTCTTCAATTTCCTTATACTTTTAACAGTGTTTTCTAACTATCCAAATACCCTCCTTAGAAAAACACTGCTATTTGCTTCACTGAATTAAATAGGAAATTAACTGCCTTTTTTTTTTTTTTTTTTTTTTGGAAATTAACTGCCTCTTACTGGTTTAGAAAAAAAATCTAACCAAATGCAAGATATGGAACTTGTGTGGATCCTACTAAACCTATAAAAAGATATTGAGACAATGGGGAAATTTGGACATTTTAATTGTCTGGATATTAAATGATAGATAATTGTCTTGATGGGATAATGGAATCGTGGGTATGTTTTTATTTTTTAATGTTTATTTATTTTTGAGGAGAGAGACAGAGCAGGAGTGGGGGAGGGGCAGAGAGAGAGGGAGACACAGAATCCAAAGCAGGCTCCAGGCTCTATGTTGTCAGCACAGAGCCTGACACAGGTCTCGAACCCCTGAGCCGTGAGATCATGACCAGAGCTGAAGTCAGAGGCTTAACCACCTGAGCCACCCAGGCGCTCTAGTGAGCATGTTTTTTAAAAAATTCTCTTATCCCTCCATATTTAAAGTATTTACAGGTAAAATGAACAGTCCAGCAGGAGATAGGAAGTGTGGAAGGCTACAGATGAAATAATATTGGCCATATATTGATAAATATTCAAGCTGGTGAATAGTGCATTAGGATTTATTGTATTATTACCTCAATTTTTGCGTGTGTTTGAAATTTTCCATAATAAAAAAGTGTTAAAAACATTAAGAAGTAGAAAGAAGAAAAGCATTTCAAATTTAATTGGCCTGACTTAAACAATAGCTGAAATTTTCTCAGGTAGTATCTTTAGGAATCCTTCAGAACTATCTGCTAATTTGCTTTTCTTTTCTTTTCTTTAAGTTTTGTGTTTTTTAATGTTTATTCATTTTTGAGAGACAGAGAGAGAGATAGAGAGAGAGTGCACAAGCTGGGGAGGGGCAGAGACAGAGTGGGGGACAGAAGATTCAAAGCAGGCTCAGCACTGTCAGCTCAGAGCCTGATGCAGGGCTCGAACTCACCAATTGTGGTATCATGATCTAAGCTGAAGTCAGAGGCTTAACTGACTCAGCCACCCAGGCACCCTCCCCTGCTAATTTTGCTTTCAATGAGAGTTTGAAGCTATTGCCCTCCCCTCTCACAATATAAATAAAGCTTATAAGACAAAGGTTTAGAGGCATAAACATTTCCCACCAGGGACCTCTTAAAAGAAACTGATTTCAAAATTACAGGTAATCCCAGACACTTGGTACTAATTTGGGGGAGTCAGTTACTTATCTTTTTTAGGGTTACTTAATGGTAGAAAACAGTTTGAAGAGCAAATAATATGCCTTTTTGCTTTATCAGAGGACTTGATATCACCAATTAATTCCTACATTGCAAAGAACTGGGGGCTTTTAGATTTTGCATTTAGCAGAGTAAGGGAACCCAATGTGAAAACCCCCCAAATGTCCAGGTAAGTGATTACTGAGAAGAAAAGAACATCATAAATAACCAAAGGTCAAGAATTGAGTTTAGGGAATACGGTGATTTCTTTTTTTTCCAAGTTAGTACTCTCTCCACACGGTGTGCTCTCACAGGTATGGTAGGAATAAGCCTTTGATTAGCTTTTATTAATTTAGCAAAAAAAAAAAAAAAAAAAGCACGTCTGAAATAATTCACACCCCTCCCCCCATATTAGAGTGTTTTTTACACGCTTAGGCCAACACAAGCTGAAAAAAAAATATCACCATTTGGATTTTTTGCTTCCTTTCAGCCTGTTTAACAAGAGTTACGAAAGGTGAAAAGAATGTATAAAAGATCTCCATTACCATACTCAGCCTCTCTTCCTCTCTTCTTGCTCTAGCTTCTTGGACCGAATAGTCTAAGCAGCCTGCATCACTGCCTTTCTTGCTTCTGGTTTCTAACCACGTGTCCTATCTGCCAGCGGATTACTTCTCAGGCTGAATAAAACCCATAGGCGCATTCAGTGTCTAACCTGAATCGGTAAATAACAAGGCATCTTGCATTATTTGGGGCTTCCAATAAGGACTCGGTGATTCAAATCCATGAATAAGAAAACAGTAGGGTTCAGGTAAAAACCAAAACATTCAATTTTTAACAGTGACGGGTTTTTGATAAGACCTGTCTGCTTAATCTGAAAGATTTTAAAGAATGACAACAATGAAATCCCTAGACGATTCTCAGAAACACATCACCCTGTACTGCCTGGGTCGGTTTAATATTCAAGTAGTCAAAACCACAAAAGTGTCACAGTATAGTAACACGAGGCAATCTCCGAGTCCCGAGCAATATTTTTATTATTCCCAAGACGCCGAATTTCCTGGAGGGCTTTTTGTTTGAAATTTAGCATTTCCAGCAGATCAGCGTCTAGATTTCTCTTTGCATGTCAATGGGTACTTCTACTAACAGATGTTTTCAAAGTGCTCTAAATAGGTCACCGTACAGGTGTACCACCGCTGCGAACGAACTGGATAGAAGGAGAAATCCAAGTTCAACACCCACTTACGTTTCCTTTTTAATTCAAAGGTACTACTCGGAATAGGACTTGTGTTCATAGACACTCTACGAAAATCCTCCGCGGATTCGTTCTATTTACAGCCATGTCTTTCAAAAACACATGTTAGCATATACTCTGAGAGTCCATCTGGAATTAAAAGGAGCTCTTCTGCAGGGCGTTTCATTCAGCACTACACAAAAATTAAGCCCTGAAAGTCGATCACGTACACAGGGACGCGGGCCTCATTACAGATTAGGCTTTTATTCTTTCGCTTCTTCCCGACCCCGTGGTTTTCAGTCTTAGGATAAAAAGAGATGAAAAGGGGGTGCTGCGCCCCTCACGCTTTCTGTAAGCGTCGCCTACGTTGCATGTCTAAACGTTCTGACACCGGGAGGGGGAAAAATTCTTTCTTAAAGGTGGCCTATTGGACGAACACGTTTCTGGGGGCAGATGCAGCCTAAACTAAAGAGGAATCCTGAAGGTGGACAAAACCTGCGAGGCACTTCGGCGGCGGCGGACCTCCCGCGTCTGAGAAAGGGCGGAAAACACTAAAGCCAGGAGGGAGATTTAAAAGCGAGCGGACTAAAAGAGAAGGAAAACGCAGGGGGCACGCGGGAGCTCCGCCTACCTCGGCTACCAGCCCTCCCCGGCGCTCCGTGAGCCCGAAAGCCGCGGCGGGAGGAGGGCCGGGGCCCGCGGGCAGCGCTGAGGCGGCGGCCGGGCGAGCCGCGGCGGCTCGGCGGGAACTCCGCCGCCGAGCATGCCGGGAGCCGCGCCCGCTGCACGCTGGGTCGCGTAGTTCCCGCAGGCCTTACTCCAGGTTGTAGCGAAAAGCGGCCGGCCGCCTGCTGCTCTTTTAAGGCCTCGCGAGCTGCCGCGCCAGATCCACCTGATGGGGAAAATGTCGGTAACGCCCGGCCGAGGGAGCTGGACCAAGATTCCCCCGGCCTGTGGGAAAGACGAAAGGAAGGACTCAGCCACCTTCCCGCTCAACTCCCATTCAGGCATTGAGCAAAGAGGCGGGCTTGACAGCGCTTCCCCTTTAAGAGGGGGCGGGGCGCAGCCTGCCGTTTGGCCGTCCTCCGCACCCTCCCTCCGGGCCGAAAGTTGACAGACCAATCGCCCGGGTGGCGGAGGGAAGGCGGGAGAATGCGAACCCTTCGGTAGGGCGGTAGGGGCGGGCCCCCGGCCTTATTAGGAGTAAGTCCTGCGCAGGCGCAGAGGCGGCCACAGGCGGGGGGGCGGGGGCAGTCCAGTGAGAGACTCTCCTACAGGCACGGAGGGTGATTGGGAGAAGAGGGGGCAGCGAGGGGCTTGTCATGGGGATCCGTGCTACGAGACGGCATTGGTAGCATCTGGGGACTCCCGGGGGGACAGGAAGTGTCAACGTCCGGGACCCCGGCGCCAGCTCCGCTGGGGGGGATCCCCGCTGCTCTAGTCTTTGGGAGGGAGGGGAAAAAGGAGGGAGCCCTGATCTCGCCCCGCCCCTGGGCTTGTTACCGCGGGGGCGGGGAGTGAGGGCTTCTTTTGGGGGGAGTGGAGATCGGGGGACTCGGCTGTGCCCTCTTGAGCGGCGGCCGGTGTCCCCGCGGCGCCGGGCTGCCGAGCAGAGGAGCCGCGGCGGCCGTGGCTGTTGCATGTGTGGCTGCTGGATGCGGAGGCGGCGGCGGCGGCGGCGGCGAGGAGCAGCAGCGGCGGCAGGATGTTAGGGCAGCAGCAGCAGCAACTATACTCGTCGGCCGCGCTCCTGACCGGGGAGCGGAGCCGGCTCCTCACCTGCTACGTGCAGGACTACCTCGAGTGTGTGGAGTCGCTGCCCCACGACATGCAGAGGAACGTGTCTGTGCTTCGGGAGCTGGACAACAAATATCAAGGTAGGGGGCCGCGGAGCTGCGTGTGCGGGTCCTCCCCTCAGTCGGATTCGCTGGCCTCCGGGCACTGTCGCTCGGAGGCTGCCCGGGGAAGTGCCACTTTCCATTTCTCCTGTGACAGTCTCCCCGAGTGCATAGAGGGGGTCTGGTGTGTGGGACGGGGGAGAGGGACTGGAGACCGCGTTCGGGGCCCTCCCTTCCCCCGCTGCGGTCGGCGAGGACCTCTGTGGGGTATCACGGGTGGGGGTGGGGGCCGCTCGTCAGCCCCCGCTGCAGACCCAGCGGCTGCAGCTGGTGTGGAAAGGAATCAGCCATTTTAAGCAGCATTTGTTCCGGCGCTTGCCTGCCCGGTGCCGCAGACCCTCCTGCCCCGGCGAGGGAGCGTGCAGCCGGGCGGGGGGCTGTAGGGAGTGAGCGGCCGGCCGCAGCCGGACACCCGCTGGTCTCCCGGGCCTGGCTTTCCCCGTCTCCTCCGACCCCCACCCCGAGAGCAGATGCATTGGAACGTGCGGGGGGGGGGGAGGGGGCGGGAGAGGGCCGCGAAGGCGGACTCGGGGAGGTCCCTCCCTCCGCTCTTCGGCTCCCGGCTCGGGAATTGAGTTCGTTCCCTTCTCCCGCCCCAGGGAAAGTTCCGGGCCGCAGCCTTTTCCTCTGAGCCTTCAGCCAAATGGTTAAAAGGGGAGGGGTCCTCGCGGGGAAAGGAAGAGGGGTGTGTGTGTGTGGCGGGGAGGGCCTCCGTCCCTGGGGGCGGGGCCTGAGGGCGTGACGTAGGGCATGGGAGGGGCGCGGACGGGCGCGCTCCCGCCCGCCTCGAAGATGGCTGGTGCCCGGAAGGTTTGGGCGGAGTTGGCTGGTTGGGAGGTGTCGGAACGTTGCAGGACGTTAATTCGTCCCTAGCGCAGTCGATGTTGGGGTTTGGGACATATTTGTCGTGGTTTTTCGACTCTTTCTCAACCACTCAATCAGGACGAGGAAACATTCAGCTAACTAGGACCATCGCTGGCCCTAGCACCGCGTAGGTTCCGGGCCTTGCGTCACTTCCGGGCCCCAGGTGGAAGTGGGTGGTTGACAAGGCAACCGCCTGGCGTCCTTTAACCCATGGGTCCCTCCTTCGCCAAGTTTGAGTAATGAGGCAAAAGCCACCCTTTGTGGTCAGAAAACTAAGATAGGGAATCAGCCTTTCCTGCAGAGAGTATCATTTATCATCCACTATTGGTTGACTTTGGCCTGCTACTAGGAGGGGAGAAGTTTAGATGGGGAGCCGTTTCGCGTTTCGCGTTTACTAACCCTGATCAAGGAACAGACCTTGGACATAATGTGGGAACAGCCATACGGACTTCAAAAAGATAACTTTTGGACCCCATTCTTTGTTTTTCTAGGCCCTCGGCTAATCTTATGATTTAGTCTCAAAGGAACCCACTTCTGGGGTGACATTTTCTGACCTGTAGCATATTAGAATATTTAAGTGCCTCTGTGTTTTTGAATCTATAGCTTATTTCTGCCTTCTGAATCCATACGATAGGGCTGATGATAGGACTGATCTCTGTTAGGGGGAAAGAGAATTAAATAGTGATTACTTACTGGGTGTCATTGCTGTGTCCGATCCAGAACATTATTTCATAATTCTCTGAAGTAAACATTTATTTTACTAAGGAGTTAAAATTTACAAGGAGTTTAAGTCACTTGTTCACTTAATTAGGTGGGGAAGTAGCCTGGCTCCTCCATGTACACAGCCTTGTTTTTAAACTATTAACGTTGTATCCAAGCTTTTTTCAAGCACTCTAAAGGTATTTTCTACAGACAATGGAGCACATACATGAAGTATAGCCTGAGAATGATACATATGTGCTTAAGAATTGTATATTGGGGCGCCTGGGTGGCGCAGTTGGTTAAGCGTCCGACTTCAGCCAGGTCACGATCTCGCGGTCCGTGAGTTCGAGCCCCGCGTCAGGCTCTGGGCTGATGGCTCGGAGCCTGGAGCCTGTTTCCGATTCTGTGTCTCCCTCTCTCTCTGCCCCTCCCCCGTTCATGCTCTGTCTCTCTCTGTCCCAAAAAAAATAAATTAAAAAACGTTGAAAAAAAATTTTAAGAATTGTATATTGAACATTTTTAGTTTTTCAGATAGTAACTGAAGTTTGTAAAGCTTGCATGTTTTTGCATTTCTTCATAGACATATTTGCCTTCACAAGAGTTCAGCTATTTTCATTTTAATTGGGGAGGGAAAATTGGTTACAGGGAAATCTGCCATGTTGACCATCTAGAATTGTGCTAAGTAGCTCTGGTAACATGAGAAACAGTATTAGGCTTTAAAAGATTGAGAGATTATAAACATTTTCAGCTCTCTTAAGATTGTGGTCAGCTTCAAGATTAATGTAAGACAAGGATCTGGTTTTCAGTCTGTGCCTGTGCTTACCAAGCTGTGCTTCCACAGGTTTATGTTCATTAGCTTTATATACTTCTGTGTTCTTGGTTCAGATTTCATATGCTTTTTGTTTCTTTGCTAGTTCTTAGGCATTTTCTGTTTTTGGATGTAAAACTTACGGCAGTATTTAGTGATGTGAATTATACGAGAAGTCAAAAAAATTTCTCTCCTATTTGAGACACCTTCAGAAATTACTGGAGAATCTTAAAAGTAACCTTAAAGACTTTAAAAATAGAGAAATGAAGAAAACAATTTCACAGTTGAAGTATTTATTATAGGACCTGGTTATTAGAGAACCTCAATTTTTGTTACAATATTCTTGTTCCTAATGTCTTGGGCAAATAATCATTGAAGAAAAAATGAATGCTTAATTTCAAGTGCTTTCCGTGCAGCTTAGTAGCAAATGCTTCAAGGGCAGAGCCAGACATACGTATGTGGCAGAGTTCAAAGTCTGGGGTTGTTACCTCTTGCACTTCATTTTCTTCACATATGGAAGTGATAGCGTCCACATAAGGTCGCTGTGGGGATTAAATGAGAAAATCTTTATCACATACAAGGGCCCTAGTAAGGGTTAGTTTCCTTTCTTCTTTCACTACGTAATTAAGATGTCTTAGAAATGTGAATTTTTCTCATGCATAGTATCATATCAGTGTGCTTGTATGGTATGATATAATTAGCCTCAAATCCTGATAGTTAGGTACAGAATATTTAAAATAAGGTTTACCTTTATTTTTTAATCCTCAAATTTTGTCTGCGGGGAAAATATGTAATGTCCTTATTTTTCCTGGAGAAAAATTACGTTCTTAAGAAAGTCACCCAGCCAGGCAAATGGGCTAGATGTGAACTTTGTTTTAAAATATGCTGTGCAGGTACGAGTACCCTCAAATGTGCGGTGGCATTTTGTCACGTATCCCGGGTTAAGCAGTTGTCCAGCACATGTGAGTACTTCTAATTTCTAGGGAGGAGTTAATTCATAAGAGTTGTGTTGAATGCCTGCTTTGTGTTAACATTTCTCGGAGACAGCCTAATGTATGCATTTTACTCGTCTAGCATTTCTGTTCTTGTTAAAGTAATAATATTGGAAGGCAAAATGATGGTATGCCATGTGCTGGTAATAATATTAGGATGTAAAACAGTGATATGCCATGTGGTGTGATCAATTAGAGTTAATTTTTGTTTCTCTCCCTTTAGTAAGACAGAACTCAGATAGCGTTGTATCTCAGAGGGACAAGAAATAGAACAATAGAATAGAATAGAAATTTAATCTTACGTAAATTTTTGGTGACATCTGGAACTCTATTTTCAGATTTTTGTATGCCTTCTAGTGACTCAGACATTTTTAATTGATTTAAATGTGTCCCACATGCTATACAATACCAAAATCAGCAGTTCAAAAAGCTTAGAACCAACTGCTGAGTTATCTACAAAAGCAGAGTGATCCGGTGCTGACTTTACTGTAATTGTATTAGTAGCTTCGTCAGTTGATGCCAGAATGGGAACCTAACCCCACTCTGTAAATAGCTTGGTTTTCAGAATCTCCCCTATGGTAAAATAAGAGAGCCATTAAAACTAATAAGGGGGGGGGGGGGGGAGAGAGTGACTCGTGTCTGCTTTGTTTGAGTGTCCAGGGATATGATACGCAAGTAAAGGTGTAATGTCTGTCTGGAGTCATGTAGCAAGCCACTGATTGAGCTGTAAATCCTGTAAACACGGTTGGACAGTAGTCTGTACCCAGTTTTAGAACCTAAGTTTTACAGTTGAAGTCTGGCATGTAAATTTCATTACAGTGAGTGTTTTGAGGTTCACGTGAAGTGTAGGTGACTTCACTAGGTGGGCTATAAAGTGGCATACAGTGTTCTTGCCCATGTATTAATTAGGGCATACATCTCTTATCCTTTTTTTTTTTTTTTTTCTCTTTAAGTAAGTTCAGTGCCCAATGTGGGGCTTGGACTCATAAGCCTGAGATCAGGAGTCACATGCTTTACCAACTGAGCCAGCCAGGCACCCCCTCTTATCTTTGTTAATATAAATTACTGAGTATTAGAAAGCTTTGTAAAAAATAAACACATAGATAAATAAGAAAAAAGAAAAAAAAGAAAGCTTTATATTCTTCTTATTAGTTTATTTCTTTAAAAAATTTTTTTAATGTTTTATTTCTATTTTTGAGAAAGAGAAAGACAGAGTATGAGCTGGAGAGGGGCAGAGAGAGAGGAAGACCCAGAATCTGAAACAGGCTCCAGACTGAGCTGTCAGCACAGAGCCTGACATGGGGCTCGAACCCAGGAGATTACAGCCTGAGCCAAAGTTGGACGCTTAACCGACTGAGCCACCCAGGCACCCCTTATTAGTTTATTTCTAAATATACTTTCATATTGGATAACGTCTGGTTTTTCTAGGGGAAATAATTTTTTTAGTGTATACATACCATAGAGGAGACTGGTTTTATGATTTGAGTTCATTCAACTTTACCAATTCTGTGAACCATAACTAACTTGAAAAATATCATATGTGCTAATGCACAATAATGTTCTGGTTTTTCTCTTCTGTTTTTAGAAACATTAAAGGAAATTGATGATGTCTATGAAAAATATAAGAAAGAAGATGATTCAAACCAGAAAAAACGCCTACAGCAGCATCTCCAGAGAGCATTAATCAATAGTCAGGAATTGGGAGATGAAAAAATTCAGATTGTCACGCAGATGCTCGAATTGGTGGAAAATCGGGCAAGGCAGATGGAGCTGCATTCACAGTGTTTTCAGGATCCTGCTGAAGGTGAGCGCACCTCGGATAAGGCAAAGATGGATTCCAGCCAACCAGAAAGATCTTCCAGAAGACCCCGCAGACAGAGAACCAGTGAAAGCCGTGATTTATGCCACATGACAAATGGGATTGAAGACTGTGATGATCAGCCACCTAAAGAAAAGAAATCCAAGTCAGCCAAGAAAAAGAAGCGCTCCAAGGCCAAGCAGGAGAGGGAAGCTTCGCCTGTTGAGTTTGCAATAGATCCCAATGAACCTACATACTGTTTATGTAACCAAGTGTCTTATGGGGAAATGATCGGATGTGACAATGAACAGTGTCCAATTGAATGGTTTCACTTTTCATGTGTCTCACTCACCTATAAACCAAAGGGGAAATGGTATTGCCCAAAGTGCAGGGGAGATAATGAGAAAACAATGGACAAAAGTACTGAGAAGGCAAAAAAGGATAGAAGATCGAGGTAGTAAATGCCATCCACATTTTAAAAGGTTATTTGTCTTTTATATAATTCTTTCAGAATTTACTTTCAGAAAATGTTTTAGGGTAAATGCATAAGACTATGCAATAATTTTTAATCATTAGTATTAACGGTGTATTAAACGTTGTTGTACTTTGTCTGTGACCTTAATTTTCTGCACTGAATTACCAAATATTTTAAACCAGGTAGTCTTTAGATCGCCTGACGAAAGGAGCAGGGAATAGGGAGAGGGTGGTGTGAGCATTAGAACTTCACAAACCAGGCCTACTTCATTTTCATTGAAAACTACAATGCTGTTTCTGAGGTAAACACCAAAGTTTTGCTAGTATTTTAGTTCTCTGTGCTTTAAAAATTTAGACGAAGTTGGAGTTCTCTGTAAGCATTCAGATCATCTTGGGTAATTTAAGGTATGAACACTACATTTAAAGCTTCTTTCTCCCTAGCCCCATTTATACATACACTTGTTCATCTCTAGGCTTCCATGAATTTAAGGAGCTAGAGATAAGAATAATTTGGGATTCCATGTGGAATAATGTGCTCTTATTAGAGTATTTGCTGCTGTATTTTCCTTAGTAGCATTTTGATACACTGTCAGTAGCCCATTTGTAAATGCCTTCCTGCTGCATCATAGATACATTTAATCTAGTGCTTAATAAGGGAGTTGTGTTTTGTTTTGTTTTAATTGGGACAGGCAAGCATAGTTAGGATACCAAAAATGGTGCCATTGGCTTATATTGGAAAATTTGGGGTTCTGTAGTATCATGGTTCAAGGTTGAGCAATTTAGAAAAAGCATCTTCTTTAAAAACATTTTCCATGTGACCCACTGCTGAGTTGCCTAGCCACGGGCCTATCAGTGGGGACAAGGGCATATACTAGTCTTTAAATATTGCCTTTATGTCAAACAGGAGTTTCAATAGTTTTGCTAGTGGGTATAGTTGATTTCTGTCCCAATCAGTGATTATATATTATTTTAAGTAATAGTGTATTCACTTTCACTTTCTGGTACTGGTGCTGTTTGATGTTTTCATGTTTAATGAACTAATTTCATTATAACAATGCAATTAATAATGTATTTGTAAATTGAATTTTCCAAGATCCTGGTACTTTAAGAGTAAGCATATTGATGGATATATATGAACATATATTCGGAGAATTGTTTGGTCTGGGGGAGGAGGCAGATGATTGACCAGTCCTTTAAATCTGTGTGTAACGTAACTTTTTATTCCTCATTTCTTCCTAATCTGATGATCTCGATTCTTTTTGATTAGCGTGAAAAATTCTGTCTGCTTGTTTGGAACAAAAAAAAAAAAAAATTGTTTTTTCTTCTTCTAACTCTCCTGTGTGACTTTTAGGCATGTTATTTCCTCTCATCTGGGTGTCCGGTTACACATCTGTAATACAAAATACAAGGTTGGCTTCAATATCTCCAAGGTTCTTTTGAAATCTATAGTTTTTGCACTATGGTAAGGATTTTAATAATCAAATGACTTGTTTTTCTCTTTTGTTAATTTTGTCCCTCATCCTGAGATATGAAGATACTTTAAAGGTGATCTTTGAGATAGGTAAATGCACAATATTTGATTAACTTCTGTCCTAAGGATATTTTGCTTGATGACTGGAACTAGTTGGTTATTACTTCTTGAGCGAGAAGTATTAGACAGCATGATGAAGAATTTATTTGTTGTAACATAGTTGAGTTGTAAAGACATTCTCTTCTCTCTTGAAAATACAGCATTTTGTCTTAGTGATGACATCCTTATTACCAAGATAGAGCTGTTTACCTGACACCATTAAAAATATCGGTATGTACAAAGTCTCCAAAAGGTTTCAGATGTCACTATATGGAAGTCACCGCTTTTTCATACGTTAAATTTCCCTTAGCTTATGGGGAAAACAAAATAAACTTCATAACAGAGGCCCCAAATTTGGATTAGGCTTGCTAGGAAAACAGACATGGAAAATCCTGTAAAATGTGCTCTCTTCAAGACCTAATGTTTGAAACAGTCTTATTCTTATGAATTTTTTTGTTTGTTTTCTGTACCATACCACACAGGAAATAGAAGTCTTAAGTTTGCATAATATTTTGACTGGGATTTCTTTTTTAAGTATTCTAGGTTTCATATACTATCTCTTATCATGGTTATTAACTCATGCTATAAACCAGGGGTTCCTAAACTTGTCTCATATTAGAGTTACTTCAAGAGTTTCAAGAAATACAGATATCTCTCTCCCACACCCAGCAATTGTGATCTCATTCATTTGGAATGTGGCTGAAACATTAGAATTTTTTTTTAATCCCCAGGTGATTCTAGCATACAGAAAAGTTTTAGAACCACTGCCATATTATGAAAATTTGAACCTGTTCGAAACTGGGTGTCTTCTCTACATTCAGACTTACGGGACTCTGAAGCACATCTAAGTTCTGAAACACGTGCAAGAGGTTGTCCCTCGCACCCAACAGTCTACCAACACTTGAAGACGCCACACTCGAGTGCTGCTTGTGTGCTGTTCTAAGCAGTGGCGGTTTAGAAGACAATCCTTGCTCACACACCAGACATTCTGATGGTCAGATATATGTAATGGTAGGGAACGGTTTAGAGGGGAGTAAAGCAGAAGAACAGAAAACGGATGGAAAGAGAGGTGAGTCTTAATTGTGGTGATTAAAGAAGGTCTCGAAGGAAGTGATCTTGGAGCTGAGGCCAGAGGGGGAAATAAGGGAGGCAGGCAGAGGTTTAAGGGAGAGAGGGGTAAAAACAAGCTCATCAGTTTAGCTAGAACACTTGACACAGTGTGGAAGGGACTAGAAACTGCTGACTCTCGAAAGCCATGGTAGGAAATTGGGGAAAGGTTTATATTGAAGAGTTTTTTGACGATCACAGTGATCATGCTGCACTCAAAATCTGGGGAGCCTTAGTGAAAATAGGGAGTCTCAGGAGACTCAGAAGCCTTTGCACAAGAAATATTGATGGCTTACGGTAGGACTCTGCTTAGGTCTTCGAGATTTTTTTATTTTTTAAATTCACAGGATTCCTATAGTTGCTTTTTAGCTTCAAATGGATATTAGCGAAACTTCAAGGATTTTGGCCCAGTGATTGGAAAGCAAAGAGATGACAAGGGTGACTTGGGTTTTGGGGTTGTGGGGAAAGATCAAGATTTCTGTTTGCATTTGGGTGTGAGATTCCTGATAGACTTCTTGTGGGATCCAACGTGGAGTTGAGGGAGGGGCCGGGAGCTAAACATGTGGAAATTAGCTTGTGAGTAGAGTTTAAAGCCATGTGACTAAAATCACTTGTAAACACATGATTGCCTCTCAAATTTTTTTTAATGTTTGTTTGTTTGTTTATTTATTTATCTATTTATTTATTTTGAGAGGGTGAGAGAGAATCCCAAGCAGGCTCCACACTCAGTGTGAATCCCAACCTGGGACTCGGTCTCAAGACCTTGAGATCATGACCTGACCTAAAATCAAGAGTCAGGATGCTTAACCCACCGAGCCACAGAGGCACCTCGAGTGCCTCTCAAATTTTTTTTTTAATTAATTAATTAATTTATTTATTTATTTTTTAACGTTTATTTATTTTTGAGACAGGGAGAGACAGAGCATGAACAGGGGAGGGTCAGAGAGAGAGGGAGACACAGAATCTGAAACAGGCTCCAGGCTCTGAGCTGCCAGCAGAGCCCGATGCGGGGCTCGAGCCCACGGACTGCGAGATCATGACCTGAGCCAAAGTCGGAGGCTCAACCAACTGAGCCACCCAGGCGCCCCGCCTCTCAAATTTTAATGTGCACGAGTCACCTGTTTTTGTCAAAATGCTGACTTGGATTCAGTAGGTCTGGTATGGGGGCCTGAGATGCTACATTTCTGACAAGCTCCTCAGTGGGGCTGATGCTGCTGGCGGGGGGGGGGTGGGGGGGGGCGGGGGCGAACCTACATTTTGTGTAACAACTGGGTGGATCCAGAAGAGGGAGGGGTGGGCCCTGTGACGGTGGGAGGGGCCGAGAGGGAGCAAGAGAATCCCAGGCGGGCCCCGCGCTGTCAGCACAGAGCCAGGCACACCCGCACAGGGCTCGGTCTCATTAGGTGCGATTGTGACCTGAGCCGAAATCAAGAGTGGGAAGCTTAACCGACTGAGCCACCCAGGCGCCTCAAGTTTTGGTGCGAAGGGAAGCATGATTGTAGCTGAGGTGAGCGAGCTAAGGGAGGATTGTAACTCCTAAGGAGACAATATAGCGTGACCATATTGGAATATTCCATTAGAAGGGGACGGATGCATGCTGTCAGGAGAAGCGGGTTATTGCAACAGTCACATCTGAACAGGCAGGCAATAAGGAGTGAGCGAGAACTGAGACTCGTGACGGGTTCATCTCAAACAGGCACAGGGACAGCTCCAGTTAATGTGTCAAAAAGGAAGGTGGTTTTTTTAACTCACTTGTTAAGATCTGTATTTGCTCATCTGTTACTTACAAGGCACTGTTTTTAGGCCTCGGGGAATAAAAGTGATCGAGACGACAAAAATCCGTGTAACCTGGTGGTACTCAGGTTCTGCGAGTGAACAGGTGTGAATGCAGGCAGCTCGCTAGATTTGGTATTGAGAAAAGAGCTCGTTCTCTTCTAACAGCTCCCGCTTTCCCCGTGAAGGGCTGACACCGGGAAGGGACATGGGAAGTGTGCAGGAGTCCCGAGAGGTGTGTGTGAACGATCGCTGGGGACAGTGGGAGAGTGGCCGGGGAAGGCCGGTCCGATCCGGGGGTCAGCTGGAGCCTCGGGTCACAGCTTCAAATGAGCTGATAACTCATTCTTGTTGCCTGGATGCAAGCATGACAAAAGAGACGGACAAAATGGCAAAATTTCAAAATATCCCTACAGCGAGCTGGAAAAATTGCAGCCCTCCTCTCCTTTTTATATGCCCAGTAGGTGGCTTCCTCGGAGGGCTCTGTCCTCATTACCCCCACCCGACCTGGAGAAGGGGCTGTCTTCAAGGAGCAGTGAGGGTAGAAATAAGCCAGACAGCTCTTCAGCCCTTCCTGAATCAAGTGCTTATAGTTTGATGTATACTTTTATGTTTTAATTTTTTTTTTAGAGGCAGAAAGAGCGCGCGAGCAGGGGAGAGGGGAAGAGGGAGGGAGAGAATCTTAAAACCCACCCGATTGCATGACTCCATCCCACAATGGAGAGGTCATGACCTGAGACGAAAACCAGGAGTCGGATGCTCAACCCACTGAGCCACGCAGGCGCCCCTGAAAATCTGTTTTAAGTAAAGTGTAAGTTACCTTGGAATTCGCTCACCATGTTGCCTAAACTCTATACATCAAGTAGAGAGACCAAAGGTCCCTGTCCTGTCCTACATGCGAGGTCAGTACCCTGGCCGAGGACTCCAGAGATGTGGGCTTCTCTGGGGTCTGCAGTTTGTTCAGCCATAAAATGAGCGATTTAAGGTAAGGTTATGCTAAAAACGTGGTTATTATTAATCACATACCTTACAATTGATAGGAAAGAGTTCTTCTGGTCACAAACTTACTAATCGTGGAATTTGTAAAACAAACAGTGTTTAGTTCGTGTATGTGGTAACTAGACTTTACAACAGGGTTTTCTAAACTTCGGACAATAACATGATCTTGATGGGTTTTTCCACGTCCACATCCCATTCTAATTTTATATTTATAGGAATTTACTTATTCAAGACTTTTCTTTAAAATGACTCACTTTTGGATGTCAGTTTATGTGTAAAAGAAAGCCTGTCACTTTGGTAAATGGAAAATTGTCAAAGTATCACTTTGATTGGATTACCTTAAAATATAATGAAAACAAAGTCGTGTTATTAAATTCCAGCTAGGTAGTATCATTGTGAAAACAGAGCCCCAAATCTGCTCTCCCTTTTTAGACGTGTGATTAGTAAATAATATTGGGTAAGGGTAAAAGAGACAAATAAACACCGAGTCAAGTCTCTTCTGCATGATGTAACCAAAAGGATTTGAAGAGAATATTGAGGGGCGCCTGAGTGGCTCAGTCGGCTGAGCATCCAACTTCGGCTCAGGTCATGATCTCATGGTTCGTGAGTTCAAGCCCCGCGTCGGGCTCTGTGCTGACAGCTAGGAGCCTGGAGCCTGCTTTGGATTCTGGGTCTCCCTCTCTCTCTGCCCCCTCCCCTGCTTGCACTCTGTTTCTCTCTCCCTCAAAAAAAAAAAAAAAAAAAAAAAAAAAAAAAAGAATATTGAGCACTACGTCACCATCCTGCTCCGGGAAACACTTTAAGCAACAGCAAAGGTTAACTACCGCACTTTGTCGGCAATGCTAACATGTCTTCGAGGCACCCGTCTACTACGTGCAGATGGACTGACTGTGCCTTGTAGTAAAGGTTTCTGTAAAACCCCTAAGGTATTGGCCAGCACCACTGCCATTGCTATGAGGGTAACTGACATTATCCTGACTCCACTAAGTTTCTGGACTTGTTGGCGTTTTTAAGCTCAGGATAAAAAAAATCTTCAGCTCCTCGAATACCAGGCTGGGAGCAGAGAGAGCGGTCCTAGGCAGCCTCGTCTATAGTTTTGGGCCTGGTAGTCCAGCCTTAAAAAAAAAAAAAGAAAAAAAAAATCCTTGGAATTTTCCAGATAACTTCCTCAGTCACCCACTTGCTCAGCTTGGCGATCTTCGTTGTAAAAAAAAAAAAAAAAAAAAAAAAAAAATTCCAATTTCCTTGTGAATTAGATAACAGCAAAATGTCTTAACACTGAAGGACTCAGATTTCTGGTATTGCAGTGTGTTTTGGTGTGGTGGGTAGCTGTGCCCCCACATGCAAAGTCGTCTTTCACCTTTTAATTGTATTAGATAAAAATTGTCCTGCCCCCTTAAATACATCCTTCCATCCTTTTTGGCAAGATTTGATGCCTTCGTCCTTTGACTCAGCACCGTGTGCGTAGCCGGGGATTTCCTTTCATCTTGGCCCAGTGTGGAGGGCTGTTACCTCTCTACTTGCCTCGGATGAGTTTTTAAAATAAACGTGGCTGCTTTTAACGCGATTGGTTCTTTCTTGCTTCTAAAACTGCCTGCCCAGCGCTGGAAAAGCATTTGGGGAAATTTGTGTCTAGCTGAAAAAGAAATACATTCTAAGAGAGAATCTCGTGCTTGAGCTTTGATGTGTGGTTTTGGTTTTTTTAGGTAGGTGGATTTCCGCCCCCCCTGTTTTTGACTGTGTTCAGATAACAGTGTTTTGCTATATTCTTGCTTTGAGCAGCAAAATCCGATAACTGTGACCGGAGTCCTTAATTTATTTGTATAGTGCCTTAATCTTCGAAACTTCCCACATAGAAACAAAGGTGTTAGACCAACCGGCTAGTTTTCGCTCCAAAGATTCAGGTTTTAGACTAGTAATACGGAATCATGTCCTCAGTGGGAGGTAAAGATTTGGGTGCTAAGAATCTGCTGTTATACTTACCGAGGCTGTAAAATGGTAACATATAGCAATTCCAAGCTTTCAAGACAGACTTTGATTGCATTTTTGTGCCCCCCCCCCCCCCGAGGCATGGTAAATCCCTCAAATGTCAGAAAATGTCCCCCAACATCTTTGGAGTGCATTTGGTTTTTTGGTCATAAACTTACATTTCTCACCAACTTGAAAAAGAAAACAATTCTCGGATTAAGAAAAGCCATTTATAAACTGTAGCAAATTAGTGTCTGAAAAGTTCCTCAGTTTTGACTGCAAAACATTTCCAGTAGCTTTGGCCTTGAATTTATGATGCTTGGGTATCGCATTGAAAATTTTCTCTGCCTGCATCAGTTTAATGTTACTTTGGAATAATTCTGTCTAAATTTAAGGTGTAATTTAGTAAAAGTGACCGTCTCGCACTTTTCTAACTGTACAGTGGAAAATAAACCTTCCATGGCTAGTTAGAAGGATGTAAATTATTTTTTCTGTTTAAGACTTTACCAAAATCCACCTGAAATTATATTTCTCTTTCCAGTGCAGATCAAATGCTTACTTATCTGGCATTGAGAGATTAAAAACCTTTTCATATGACTTTCATGTCCTTTGAAACATCTGAAAACAAGACTTTGACCCTTTCAAGCTAACAAGAGTGAGTTCAGGATGTTGGTAAAGCGTTGTCGTAAAGAAGTACTTTATGTGTGAGTTTGTAGTGTCTGCTTAAATACTGAAAGCCACCCTTCTGGGGGGACAGAGATGCAAATACTATGCTATGAAAGAAAACTCAGTAGTTTTGGTAGCATTCCCACCACTGTTTAAAGGGACAAGGGCTTCCACCTTCTTTCTGGTTGCTAGGCAGTCCTACTCAAGCTGGCGGAGGAAGTGTGTCAAACCTTCCCAAGTGAATCTGATACAACAAATAACAATATGGTTCAAGGAAGAATTGTCTGTCAAATATTGGGTTATGTAGCCTATCAGCTCAACTTTGAAAGTATTGTGCTCAGTTTCCCGACTGGTAAAATTGGCCTTGATTTCTTAGGTTAAAGGGGCTGTAACCTTCCTATTTGATCAGAGAAATTCTAGAAGAGGCCACTTTTAATCTTGCACTCATTTCTGGGAAAAGCATGGACTACAGAGAGCGAGTAATAATGAAGATGTGAATTCAAGCCCTGTTTTATTATTACCATATGAGTCAACGATATGAGAACTGACTGTTGGGGAACAATTTTCTGTTCCCAGTGGGCTCTGACATTGATTAGGATTTAGTGTCGTGACATTCCTTTGGCTCTAGAACCTATAAAGATCAGGCCACCTGTTGGAGATATTTCTTGTTGTTTCAAAGTCATATAATTTGCTTCTGTAAAATGCAATTACTGAAAAGGCGGAATTGCTTAATCATTGTCATGGTCAAAAATTTCTGCGAAAGGGTAGAGAAATACCTTCTGTAGACAGAACTGAAACCTGAATTGTGTATGAGGCACAGGGCCTTTGGAGAAAAGGGGTAGCCAATTGCCCAAGACTTACAACGCCAGACAGTGATTGGCAGAGTTCCAAATTTATCATTTCTAGCACAGTTCAGTTGAGAGAGCAGGAAATCTTTTTGTTCGTTTCACCTTGTTATTAGTTGGGGTCTTTAGGAATATCAAGAGCCATGAAGAATCAGATAAGTAAATTATTCCTGGAACCAGGAGATTAAGCTAAAGCAGTATTTGGTATGCCGGCCTCTATATCCTGAGAAGCAACAGACTCTCTGTTAGTCTCTAGAAATGTGTTTGGTAACGCTCTTTTGAGAATAGCTTGTTTATTCAGAAGAGAATGATGTGTCAAGTCCAAGTGAGGGTGATAGGCAAAGGGAAAACTTCCTTTCTGCCTTTTCACAATCATGCTCATTTTACAAAGGAGGGAAGGAAGGAAAGAAGGAAGGAAGGAGGGAGGGGAGGGAGGAGGGAGGGAAACCTCCTTTTCTTAAAGCACCATAAAACTCACTCTTTGTCGTGTTTAATACAGTTTTACTTATTTTTAATGAATTATCAATTTTATAATGTTTTAATTAATTGTGAACTAGTAATTGTAATACTAACAATTGAGAAGAAAGAGGCAGATATTTGTTGCAAAGAAGTATAATACTGTAACCAAACAATTCTTTTTTTTTAACTTCATTTTTTAAAATTTACATCCAAATTAGTTAACATATAGTGGAGCAATGATTTCAGGAGTAGATTCCTTAATGCCCCTTACCCATTTAGCCCCCTCCCCCCCCACAAGCCCTCCAGCAACCCTCTGTTTGTTCTCCATATTTATGAGTCTCTTCTGTTTTGTCCCCCTCCCTGTTTTTATATTATTTTTGTTTCCCTTCCCTTATGTTCATCTGTTTTGTCTCTTAAAGTCCTCATAGGAGTGAAGTCATGATTTTTGTCTTTCTCTGACTAATTTCGCTTAGCGTAATACCCTCCAGTTCCATCCACGTAGTTGCAAATGGCAAGATTTCATTCTTTTTGATTACTGAGTAATACTCCATTGTGTATATATGCCACATCTTCTTTATCCATTCATCCATCGACGGACATTTGAGCTCTTTCATACTTTGGCTATTGTCGATAGTGCTGCTATAAACATGGGGGTGCATGTGTCCCTTCGAAACATCACACCTGTATCCCTTGGATAAATGCCTAGCAGTGCAATTGCTGGGTCATAGGGTAGTTCTATTTTTCGTTTCTTGAGGAACCTCCATACTGTTTTCCAGAGTGGCTGCACCAGCTTGCGTTCCCACCAGCAATGCAAAAGAAGTCCTCTTTCTCCACATCCTGGCCAACATCTGTGGCTGCCTGAGTTGTTAATGTTAGCCATCCTAACAGGTGTAAGGTGGTATCTCATTGTGATAATCAAACAATTCTTAAGAATAAGAATGCATCCGGGTGCCTGGGTTGGTTGGTTAAGCATCTGACTCTTGATTTTGGCTCAGGTCATGGTCTCATGGTTCGTGGGATCAAACCCTGAGCTGCATTCTGTGCTGACAGCGTGGAGAAGCCTGCCTGGGATTCTCTCTACCTATTTGCCCCTCTCCTGCTCACACACTCTCTCTCAAAATAAATAAATAAGCTTAAAAAGAAAAGAGTAAAAATGCATCATTAGGATACTATTTTGTGGGGAAAGTGGAATGGACATATAATTTCGAGAGAAAAAGAACGTTCAACTCTGTGCAGTAAAAATGTGTGGTATGTATGTTCCATTGAATGTATCTGAGCGACGTAATGATTTTACTTTAAAGTGCCAGTATAGATTACACGCTGGAATTTTTATTTGTTGCATTCACACAAGCTTAGAGGTCAAGTTATATGTTTGAGAGGATATATAGTTTTTCAAAAAAAAAAAAAAAAAAGTTTAGTAGATTTGAGAGCACAACCAGAAATCATTGACAGAGATAATCTGTTCCATGTTGGCCTTGACCCTCTCACCTCAAATGATTTATCCCGCCTTCGCCTTAGACTTTGAGATTACCAGAATCTTCGCGTGACTACTACCAGAGAAGCCATCGTCGATTTTCAGCATCTCATCCTCTAACCGCCACCTTCTGTCATTCTCACTCCCTTCTCTACTCCGACTGGAGCCATCCTTCAGCACCCGCACCTCCAAAGTATCCCCACCAAACCTTCCTACTTGCTCACCTCCTCAGGTGGGCGTCTGCCTCCTTATCTGACACTCTGTGGCCCATCACTAATCAGGTGTCTGCACACACAAAGCTCAAGCGGGCCCCGGGGCGGCCCGACCCACCTCCTACGCCTTCTGAGTGCACTTCTCCCTCTCCGAGCTCCCTGTTCTGCGAACATGCAGTACAGTCCTCCTTCTAATCTAATCACAAGCTGATTAATTCACTTCTTACTTCACTAGAAACAGGAAGGTTAATCAGAGACCTCCACCTGCTGTTTCTACCCGAGGTCTTGGCCCACCCGCCTGGCGTCTCCTTCTTCTGGGTGAGCGTCTGTCCCAAAGGTCTCCACCTGCACAGGGACTCTGTCCCGACATTTACTCCCTCCATCCTAATGATCCCCGTTTTCTCCTTCCACTGCACTTTCTATTGGCATGTGATGTTGTTGTATTTCCAATCTGGCAGCTTTCAACTCCTTTGATACTCTGGTGGTTCCCAAATGCACATCAGCAACCCGACCCTCATCTCGGCTTATGTACCCAACACCCCTTGCAACACATGCCTTTGTCTAAAGCGTGCCTCAAACTAAACACGTAAGCCCCGGAGTTTTTCACTACCCCCCCCCCCCCCCAGCTGCCAACCTACTCTTTCCTCGTCTTTCTCTACGCAGTAAAGGGCAGTTACATCTTTCAGTTGCAAAGATTGCGAAAAATCTTGGAGTCATCTTTGATTCCCTGTGTTCTCTTACACGCCCAAACAAATCTGTCTGCAAATTCTGCCAGTGTGATATTCAAAATATATCCAGTGGCTTGCTCTCCGCTGATCTTTTACTTCATCTAGAGCACCATCAATCACTTCTGCCAGAACCGTTGTAATCGCTTCCCCACCAATCTTCCTGTTTCGGCCTTTGTCCCTATGCGTGTTTTCTACAAAGCAGCTCAAGAGATTCAGCAAATCAGTCTCTCCTCTGATAAACGTCCTTCAGTGGCTTCCTATCTTAAAGTAAACTCCAAAATCTTTACAATGGCCTAAAAGGTCACATTTAATCTGGCTCTGAGTGCTGACCTTTCTTAGCCCTCTCCTTTTCCTCACTCTATTCCAGCCACATCAGATCGGCCACCTTGCTGTGCCCTGAATATATATCTATCACCCCAGCCACAGGGCCTTTGCGCCTACTGTCTCCTCTGCCTACAAGGGTTTGCTCTCAGATTCCCATTTCACTCGTTCCCTCTATCACTCTGCAAATACCTATTTTATGCTGTAGAATGCCCTGTGTTTCTCTCCCGAAACTCTTCATGAAACTCCAGTGAGATTAGAAAAAAGACCAAACTTTGTGAAATTCTAACTAAAGAATGATTATCTGACCTTAACCTTCTTACCAGCATTTTAATATTGTTAGTCCTGCTAGTGTGATATTAATTCAAACAAGTTTTGAATTTGTGGAAATTTGAGATAGTATATGAAGAAAATTCAAATATTAAAAAAAGAACCCTAATAAAAAGAGAAAATGTTCCACTGACGTCTCTTCCCGCTAAAATATAAGCTCCTTGGGAGCAGGAACTGCTGTTTTGTTCACAGCTGTATTTTCAATGCCTAGAACAGTGCGAGCACAGCATAGTCCTTAATAAATATTTTTTTGAATGAATGTCATGAAGCTTTTGTTAATTTAGCCCAGCATCTTTGGTCTTTAAACATATCATCCCTTCTCAGTAGGCCTGTTTTCTTTTATTTTTGTTTGTTTGTTTGTTTTTATGTTTATTTTTGAGAGGGAGAGAGAGAGAGAGACAGCACGAGTGGGGGAGGGGCAGAGAGAGAGGGAGACACAGAATCCGAAGCAGGCTCCAGGCTCTGTCAGCACAGAGCCGGATGAGGGGCTCGAACTCCTGAACCCTGAGATCATGCCCTCAGCTGAGGTCGGTCTCCCAACTGACTGAGCCCCCCGCAGGCGCCTCTGGGCCTGTTTTCTTGGAATGAAGCTGCTGGGTGGACCCAGGGCTTGTTCATATGACTGAGTAATCAGTGATTCTGGCAGGGACCTACTTGTCAGGGCATTAAGGGAACATCAAGCTATTGTGTTTTTTCTCTAAAATTAAACACTGATGCATTTAGTTCATGTTTTGGGGGGAAAACGTGTTTGAGAGAAAAGCGCAAGAATGCTTTTGTTTCCATAGCAAGGAGTAAAATATGATGTTGAGTAGAGGAAATGCGAAATTAATTTTAATAATGCTTTAGTGCTTCAAGGAATAGGACGTAGCACAAACCTGTGATAAAGGCATTAAATGGACAGTGACCATCACAAAATGCCCATTGCCTGTTGGGCAGTTCGGTCTGAATAAAGGAAGACAAGGCTCACTGAGTTTTCACTTGAACTTGCTATCACCTCGGAAACACATTTGTCAGTTTCTGTAATGGTCAAGCCATACAAATCAGCTTGCTGCTTATTCACTGGGAAAGATGAGGGGTCAGCTTACTACCCTTGATTTCCTGTGTCAAAACATAGAAAAGCGTGCTCTGCTATCCAGACAGGAGAACCGTATTACTTTAATCGGGAAGGACCTTTCCCGGTTGCTGTCCCTGGCGATATACAAATGCTTTCTTTTTCAGGGTGATGTTCTCTACCTAAACAAGCTGAAGATAAGACAGCAAAGGTGCAAAGTCACAGGTAGGTTAGAAAAAAAATGTCCAAGATGTTATATCCCTGGAAGATACGGATTGGCCACAGCCTTGTATGATTTGGGGAAAGAGAGGTATAGAAACAGCAAATATCTGGCAAGAGCGTTGCAGTTAGGGACCCATGCCAGACATCACTAATTTTTTTCTGACATTCTTTACTGCTGAGTTTCGGACTCTCATCCTTTCAGGAACCACCTTTCTGAATGCAATTTCATTTTGGACAAGATATTCCTGATCTTCTCATCTCTTCCAAGGGGAAACTAACAAATGCCAAGGGACCTTTTATGAAGCAGTTATTGAAATGTTTCCATTTTCTC
This sequence comes from Neofelis nebulosa, assembly GCF_028018385.1. Taxonomy (NCBI): domain Eukaryota; kingdom Metazoa; phylum Chordata; class Mammalia; order Carnivora; family Felidae; genus Neofelis; species Neofelis nebulosa. The sequence continues at coordinate 15,316,118 of NC_080784.1, forward strand.
TTTCAGTTCATTTTCCAGCTGTCTTTTTCTTCAATTTTCCTATCACTTGGAGTCCCAAAAGCTGAAATGATACAGCGGATAAAGGAGAGTGATTTAAAGAGGCCCATCTACTCCCAGTGGCCGGTCCACACAGCCCAGAGTTTCTAGAACCAGGCCAGTAGCAAGCCACAGCTGTTGATATAGTAGCTAACTTCACATCTCTCTGCCCACCCAGGAGCAGGAAGGCACTCCGCACCTTTATCTCAAAAATGCTATCAATACTTGCCCAATACAATCAAGCCCACACTCGGGAGGATCCTCAAAATAGAGGACTGACTTCATGTGAGTCTACACCTAGTGACAGAGGATGCTAATTCCATCCGGGTCCTCAGCTTGTATTTCCCATCTCGCTCCTACTTTTGCTTTCGTCCTAAATTTGGAATAGTCCACTTGGTGCCTCCTTCCAGTAACAGATCATAGATCTGCTTCTTGGATTCTCAGTTCCCAAAGGACTTAAAGTTTTGAAGAAAGAATCTGGGGGCCCCCACATGGTCTTTGCAGAAATAGTGTCAGGGATACTCACTGATCGGAGGTCATTAAATATGTCAATATGAAAGTGTTTGGGGGCCACTTGGGTGGCTCAGTTGGTTAAGCATCTGATTCTTATTTTCAGCTCAGGTCATGATCTCACAGTTCATGAGATCGAGCCCCACGGTGGACAGCAGAGAGCCTTCTTGGGATTCTCTCTCTCTCTCTCTCTCTCTCTCTCTCTCTCTCTCTTTTTCTGCCCCTCCCCCAACTCTCTCTAAATAAATAAACATTTAAAAAAAGAGAAAAGAGAGGGTTTGGAATGTTTACCCACCTGATAAAGAGGATCACCATAAGAACAGGAAATTTAGGGGCACTGGGGTGGCTCAGTCGGTTAAGTGTCCAACTTCGGCTCAGGTCATGATCTCATGGTTCGTGAGTTCGAGTCTCACATTGGGCTCAGTGCTGACAGCTCAGAGCCTGGAGCCTGCTTCCAATTCTGGGTCTCCTTCTGTCTCTGCCCTACCCCACTCGCACACTGTCTCTCTCTCTCTCTCTCTCTCTCTCTCTCTCTCAAAAATAAATAAACATTAAAAAAAAAAAGAACAGGATATTTACATGGCACCCACGTATCACCACACACCTTGTTAACTGACTTCAAAGGGAAACATACCAAGTCGGTGGGAAGGTCTGGCTGTCAGCACCTTTTACCAAATCAACATTACTAATAGTGAGACAGTTCACTGTTGTGTGCCCTGTGGCATGGTGTAGTGTGAAATACCCAACATCGACTCTGAATATATTTATCAAAATGTTAAATCTAAATGAAATCCGGGTCTCTAGAGCTAACATCTAGAGGGACTAGAGCCAGTTAAATTACAACATCATGAAACAATCAGAAAAGTTCAGAATGTGAGATAACTGGCATAGACATTCCAAAAAGTCAAAGTTTTAGGGGGAAAAAAGCGGGGAGGGGGGTTGCCTGTAATTCTGGGAAAAAAGACATATACTCAAATGCAATCTGTGAACCTTGATTGGATCTTGACTTGAACAAAAACAGCTCTAAAATACATTCTTGGAAAAATGGGCAAATTTGACCATAATTGAAGATTAGACGATATTATAAAATTATCGTTAATTTCCTCCGCTGTAGTAATGACATATTGATCACGTAGAGAATGTCAGATGATCCCCTTGAGTCAGGTCAAGGCCTTCCTCTTTCCAGGTAGGGCGAGGAATCTACTTTTGGACACCTGGCATCCTTGTCGGCCGGGCCCAGAAAACTCAACCAGTGTGATTCTGTATGGGTGGCCCAGGTGCTGATCCGAAGCCTATCCAGAAACTGGGAATCCTTCGCAATGGTACAAGGCTGAAAAAGCCCTGTGGCAAAGGAACCTGTTTAGTGAGCAAACCGGTGACTCGGCTGGAGAACACTGGGCGTCCTCATCCGAGCTGGCTGTAAGCCGTAACTGAGAGCTGAAGTGTCCTCCCTGTAGGCAGATGAGTTCCTGCCCTGGTGTCAGTGACCCCGCATCTCAGAGGAGGAGGGCGACAAGGAGAACTTTGCGGAAGGCTTGTGATTTGTGTTTCCCTCCTTAGGCTGTGCTCCAAATAGGCTGCAACCACTAGAGACCAAATGTAAGTCTGGGGAAAGTAGGTTATCAGGCACAGGACGGAGATAATTAGTCTATTGGGTTCTGCTTACAGCACGATTCTCTTGCCATGTTGTCCTCCCCAAATGCTCCGTTTCGTGGAAATTAGTGTAGTATTGGCATAGCATCTAATAATGAAGCCAGGAGATGAGGAGAATTCCAGCAAGCGCCTGACCTAAGCAGGTGGACAGAGTCACGCTCCCAATTCCTTTGTACCCACCACTTGCTTTGCTCATATCCCACTTCTCATGCTGCTGGTGGTAGTTTAGCTGTCTCAGCCCAATTTGAGTTACAAAAAAAAAAAAAAAAAAAAAAAAAATGTTGGCTATTCTAAGTGCAGCTCCAGGCAAGTGACATTTACAACTTGTAGTTTCTTCCCTCCACCCTGTTTTTTTCCAGGGTTTTTTTGGTGTGTGAAACTGTACTTGTTTCCGGATAGGGCCACGACGTGGCACATTGCTAGAAGAAAGTAGTGCGGGGGGGGGCGGGGAACCAAAATTTGTGTCTACTCTCTTCGGGTATCCAGATGGGCCTGAGAATGAAGTCAACGGAAGACAGATTGACAAGAGAAAAAACACAGATTTCACATGTGCGCGAGGACCCCCAGAGGAAAGCGCAGACCCAAAGAAGTCGTTGGAACGGAATGTTCATATATTAAGTTGGACAAAGAGTAGTGAGTGGTAGAGATGTGACAAGATCAAGGGACTTGGGCTAAGGCAGTTAACCATGACCAGGAAGACAAGGATTCATTTAACAAGGCTTGTTTTGTTTGTACAGAATCTCCTTGGCTGTGACTCCCGTCTCTGGTGATAAGGATGTTTGTTTCCTCCTGGCGTAAGAGGACATCTTTCATAGGGGGGGCTTCATCTCCTTCTTTCAGGAACGAAACAGAAGGTCAGAGAATCCTTCTTCTTCTTCTTCTTCTTCTTCTTCTTCTTCTTCTTCTTCGTTGTTGTTTTTCTTCCTCTCTCTCTTTCTCTCCAGCTATTCGCTCCAGGATCAGGGCTCCCTCCCCACGGTGGCATCCACGGCTCTTTTCTCCCACAAATTAATTCTCTGCAGTTCCCACCTTCCACGGGTCATTTTTTAGTGTTTGTGGATGTGCAGCTTTGTTTTCTAAGACTTCCAATTGATTTCTTGGACGTTCAGAATGATTTGATATTTATCTAGCTGTTCGGGGGAGAAGGCAAGCTTGGGGTCACCCTACTCCTCCGCCATCTTAACCTCCCGCCCGGCATGTGGTTCTTGCATTTGTTGCTTTTCCAGCGCTTTTAAACTCAAAATAATCCTTAAGCCAAAGTGGCACATTTTGGGGTGGTGTAATTTGCCACCCTTCGGTAGTACATCGGTTGAATTAAATAAGCCCTCACCGTGAGAGTCTTCAGGTTTGCATTATGTCGGTACTGAGGGAAGTAGGGAGAGGGGCGACAGAGGAAAATGCCCTTTCAGAGCTTATACCCTAACGGGGGAGACGGACACACACACATCTGTGGAGAAGTAATCAGATACGTCCTCTTCTTCCCATCACCCAAACCACCCAACTAGCCATGCCTTTGGCCACACTCTCCATCCTGCTCCCTGTTGGCTCATGTCTCAAGTCAACCTCTCTTCTTTTTTTTAAAGTATTTTTATTATTATTATTTTAAAATTTTGATCCAAGTCACTTAACATATAGTGTAATAATGATTTCAGGAATAGAATTTAGTGATTCGTCACTGATATATAACACCCAGTGCTTGCCCCAACAAGTGTCCTCCTTAATGCCCCTTACCCATGTGGCCCATCCCCCCACCCAAAACCCCTCCAGCAGCCCTCAGTGTGTTCTCTGTATTTAAGAGTCTCTTCTGGTTTGTCCCCCTCCCTGTTTTTATATTATTTTTGCTTCCCTTCCCTTGTGTTTATCTGTTTTGTATCTTAAACTCCACATATGGGTGAAGTCATATGGTGTTTGTCTTTCTCTGACTGACTTATTTCACTTAGCAAAACACCCTCCAGTTCCATCCACGTAGTTCCAAATGGCAAGATTTCATTCTTTTTGATTGCCGAGTAATATTCCATTGTATATGTATACCACATCTTCTTTATGCATTCATCCATCGATGGGCACTTGGGCTCTTTCCATACTTTGGCTCTTGTCGATAGTGCTGCTATAAACATGGGGGTGCACGTGCCCCTTCGAAACAGCACAGTGGTTCCCGTGGATAAATGCCTAGTAGTGGAATCGCTGGGTCGTAGGGCAGTTCTATTTTTAATGTTTTGAGGAACCTCCATACTGTTTTCCAGAATGGCTGCGCCAGTTTGCCTTCCCACCAGCAGTGCAAATTGTCCCTCTTTCTCCGCATCCTCGCCAACATCTGCGGCTGCCTGAGTTGTTAATGTCGGCCAATCTGACAGGTATGAGGGGGTATCTCATGGTGGCTTTGGTTTGTATTTCCTGACGATGAGTGATGTTGAACGCTTTTTCATGTGTCTGTCGGCCCTCTGGGTAGCCAACCTCTCTTCTCGTGTCCAGTCCCATCTCTTGCCTTGTAAACGACTCGCTTCAAGCACCCCTCTCTCATGTCTGGTTCACCACTCTACCCCTGCCATAGCAGTCTTCTCTAAGGGCATACCTGTTCAGAAATAACTTTACCTCTACCCCCCAGTGAGCCGATCCTCTCTTCTCCTGGGCCCCCTCCAGCTCTTGTCCCGTTTCGGGGCCGCTCATCTCGCACTTCGGAAGGCTTGTGTGTTGAGGCCGCCTCTACTTCCTCTCTACTCCTTCATCACCTCCCTTTAGGCGAGCTTCCATCCCCCGGACGCCCCCAGGGAGCACCTTCGTCACTGTTTCTGGTGACCTCCAGGTTGCCAACTTCAATGGTAGCGTCTTTGTATTTATCTCCTTTGATTTCCCAGCAGGTTTTCGTTCAGTTCACCACCCTCCTCCTTCTTGAAACAATTCCCCCTCGTATTTCTTGACACGAGGCCCTCCTGGTGTTCCCTCTACCTTAGGGGATGCCAACTCTTATTCTTTGTTCTCCCTTCTCCATTTGACCTTTTGATGACCCGGGCTCCCTTCTAGTGCTTTCCTTTTCTGGGTGACCTCATCCAACCCCATGGCTTTTGACATCTCTACATGTCGTTGACTCCCAAGTCTGCATCTCCAGCCCTGATGTCTCCCTGGAGTTCCACATTTTTATAATCAACTGTCTAATTGATTCATCGCTTGATAGGTTTATTAACTCCACTAAGATTTATTGATCATCTATATATGCCAGCCGCTGTTCTAGGTGTAGAGACCATTAGCAACACACATAAGTAAACTGAGTGCTATCTCAGAAGCCGCAAAGCATGGAACATGGGAAATGGATGGTGAATGTCAAGACGAAGGAGACGGTGTTGTAGTTTTAAGTAAGATGGTTATGGATGTCGTACTGAAGAGGGAGCAACCGAGCAAAGACTTGAAGGAGGGAAGGGGTGAGCCATGTGGATATCTGGGGAAAATAACAATTGAGGAAGAAGGAAAAGTAACTGGGGCAGGGGTGTGCCTTTTTGTATTCAAGAAACATCAAGGAGGGTTAGTACAGCCGAAGCAAGGTAGAAGAGAAAGTCAGAGAAGAAATGGAAACGATGCATTGGGAGCAGGTCCCACGGCGCTTGGTTGGCCATAATGAGGACCTTGGGTTTTATACTGACTGAGATGAAAATCTATTGGCAGTTTTGAGCAGAAGGCTAACATAATTTGATTTACTTTTTAAAAGATCCCTTGTTTGCTTTATTGAGAATAGACTCTAAGGGATGATGGGAGAAGAGCTGGAAGGCTATGTCAGTTCTTGAAATGGTGAGTCATGTCTTGGACCAGAGCGGCAGCAGTGAAGTTGGTAAAAAGCTTCAGATTATGGATATATTTTGAAGGTAGAGCCAATGGGATTTGCTGACAGATTGGATATGGGATGTGAAAGGAAGAGAAGAATGAAGGATGATGCCAGTATCTTTGGCCTGAGCTGTTGGAAGGATGGAGTTGCTATCAATTAGGGTGGAGAAGACAGTGGGTTGAACACATTTTCAGATCCAGTTGCCAGATTTAACAAATGAAAATGCAAGATGTCTGGTTAAATTTGATTTCAGCTAAACAACAGATTCGTCTTTAGTTTAAGTACATCCCATGCAATACTGTTTAAACCTACACTAAAAAGTTATTTGCTGTTCTTCTAACTTAACTCGGTGTCCTTTATTTTATCTGGTACCCCTGGATTGGAGGGAAGTCTGTGTTGTCTGTTAAAGAGAGCGATGTTGAATAGGCGGCTGGACAAATGGGGCTGGACTTCAGGGGCGGATTCTGGGATGGAGATTAAAGTTGGGGAAGCATCAGCATATAGGTAGCTGGAGGAAGTCACTAAGGTAGTGAGGTTGGATAGAGAGAAGGTCCAAAGATGGAGCTTATGGCCGTCCAATGCAGAGAGAAGAGACGAACCAGCAGAGAAGTCTGAGCAGCAGGCACCAGGATGGAAATCAGCACATCTAGAAGGTGTCTAAGGTTTAGGATGGCCCAAGTGCACTCTCGGCTTCTCCACACACCCCTTCTCAATTCTGCTTCCTTCCGTATTCTATCCCAATTCAGGGTAGAACGGCATCCATCCAATTGCAAAGGCCAAATACAGTAAAACCTTGGTTTTCAAGCGTAATTTGTTCTGGAAACATGCTTGTAATCCAAAGCACTTGTATATCAAAGCGAATTTCCCCATAAGAAATAATGGAAACTCAGATGATTCCTTCCACAACCCAAAAATATTCATATAAAAATGATTCCAATACTGTCATATAACACAAAATAATAAAGAAAATACCAACTATGAAGAAAAATAAACAAATTAAGCTGCACTTCCCTTTGAAAACTTTTGTGGCTGATGTGATGGAGACAAGAGAGAGGAGGGTTATTGTGTAGGACGACTTTCACTCTCACTAACGGAATCACTGGTATCTGTTGGCTCAATGGAATCTTTTTCTGCATGGGGACCATTGTATACGCTCGAATGGATGTTGACTACAGTTCAGAGTTAATAAACTTGTCATTTACTGTGTTTCATGTAACTGGCCATTAGCCAGCAGAGGAAAGGGTCTATATCTGCAGGCAACCTGACCTAGAAGGAAGCAAAGCATTACCTAAGCTCACTCTTGGATGGAGAAACAAGGGACTGTCCATAGGCGCTTGGAAGTGACATAAAATACACAGGTGCCAGTTGTGGGCACCTCCCAATGTTTTGAAAAATCACTGATTTCTCCCAAGCACTGTGGCCTGAGACCGAGCATCCAAGCATGGGGGACGATCACCCACAGTCCCACAGTAAGAGAGAGAGAGGGAGGGAGAAGAACCATTGGCCCAGTTGTGGTCATGTGACGTTCAGCATCACGTACTACTCGTATTGCAAGACATGGTTCATTTATCAAGTTAAAACTTCTTAGACTTGTTTGCTCATCTTGCAGAACACTCACAGAACAAGTCACTCGCAATCCAAGATTTTACTGTATCTAGGAATTATCTTTAATTTCTCTTTCCTTTCCCCTGCCTATGTTTAGTCTAACAGCAAGTTCTGCCTCCTTTGTTTCCAAGCCACGCTCTGAATCCATCAAGGTCTCTCCATGTGATGACCACAGCCCAGCCTCTGTCACTGCTCAGCTATGCTCCTGCAAGCGTCTTGCAGGACTCAGTATGTGGTGTGTGTGTGCGTGTGTGTGTGTGTGTGTGTGTGTGTGTGTGTCTGTAAATCCAAGGCTTCAAATCTGGCATCTCATTGTCAGGGTCAGCACAATGAAATCTAAACTCATGATGACACCTGGGCCCTGTTACTTCTGACTTCCCTCTGTGACCTTTTCCTGCTCATGGGATTCAGCCCCAGTGACTGGATTATGCAGGGTCAACAGGAGGGAGTCAATTTTAATAGTCCTGGCAAAGAAAAAGGGCTTGACCTGCAGTGGTGGGGTTGGGTTTGGGGGTAGGGTGTGCGTGTGCATAGATATTAGAGCGATCTCAGAAGGAGACGTAAGAAGGTTTGTCCTTGATTTCTGCCTTTCATTTAATTCTTTGTGGATTGTGATTTTAGATCACAGATAATGAAGAATGATCTGAAAGGTATGGTTGTCTACTTTCGTCTCTCAGAAAGAAAAAAACTGGCTTTCTGTTGGTTATTTTAAACCTGGGCAATGGGCCACTGTTGAGAGCTGTTTATTTTGAGTGTCCCTTTGTTTGTGGACACAGGAACTTTAGGAGAAAAATACAGATGTTAAGGACAAAATACCAAGAGAACGCCGCAAGCAGGCAGCAACCGACTTTCCCCTCCAAACTTTCAAATCCTCTCGTTTGTCAATGTTTAGCCTTCATGAGAAATCACCTGGCAACGACTGCATTATTCTGATTGCTAGGGAAAAAAATGACAAAAGCGCATTCAAAATCCTTGGAAAAGATTGCCGTCTTTCTTGATGCTTTGTTGAAAAGCACGCACGGGAAACCAGCATCGCTGGTTGCCTCTAGGCAAGGGGACCAAGGGTCTGGAGATCCGGACTGGGAGGTGTGTTTTTCCTGCGCACTCTTTTATATATTTTGAATCTTGTGCTGTGTTCCTGTACTATCTCCTGCTGCACAACTAATTTTTGTAAAAATGACAGCTTAAGAGGGCCAGAAAAACGAAATCTGATTGGTTGCCGATTACTATGATTTCATATGCAAATTTTAAACATGTATTCCCCGCCTGGGCAAATAGTTTGCGGACTGTTGAATCCGTGCCTGGTCCTGGACGTAGCAAAGAGAGCTCGGGCACCTCGTGCCCAGACGGACGGACACCCTGGGAGCTCCCCAGACGTGGGCAGTTCCCGGTGCTACTGTGTGTTCCGCTTCCTGGACTGTCAAATGTGGGGCCACCTGGGGATGGCCTCTCCACTCCCTTTCAACTTGGATAGCTTTTATGCGTACTCATTTCACAGAGTGAGAAAGCATCTCCTGGCCTTTCTATCGGAGATTTTTTATGGGCATTGCCTGTGGAATTTCGTCTCAAAGACAGGCTGAGTGCTTGCCTGTAGAGCGGTGCCCATGGATCCCCACCAGCAGCTCACACCTGGGAAGTTGGTGGGTTTGCTGAACGGCTAAGACTCACGCCTGCAGCTGGCTGGTGCTTCCCAATCCATGTGGGCTGAATCTGAATCTGAATACTAATTCCACCCTCAGGAGCCAACACATATGGAAAATATTAACGCTTCCTTCACATGGAAATCTTTTTTTTTTCTTTTTTGGAAAAAAAAAGATTTTTAAAGAAGATTCTAGTTACGGTGCTGCAAGGAAAAAAAAAATCATCTTTCCAAATGCCCATAGAGTCATCGTTCTATCAGAAGTAAAGAGAAAATGGGGGATTATTTGAAGGGAAGAATAAAAATCAAGTCGGGCTTTTTCCTTCAACGGCTACAGGTCATTAGCCCTAAAAATTGGAACTTTCCATTTCCTGGAAACAAACCCAAGAACATCGATGTCAGCTGTGTTCCTGGGTTGTTTAATCTCTGTAGAGCCTGCTGGACTGACTTCTCTCTGACCCTTACAGAAGGTTTCAGTACGTGAACTGTAAGTGTTGAACCTGGGTCTGAGTAACCACAGGGACCTGCCCTTCTTGGTCTCAAGGATTTTGCGTTTACATTTTTAATTTTTTTTAGTGTTCATTTATTTTTCAGCGAAAGAGACAGAGTGTGAGCAGGGGAGGAACAGAGATAGAGGGAGACACAGAATCCCAAGCAGTTTCCAGACTCTGAGCCATCAGCACAGAGCCCATCGCGGGGCCCAAACTCACGAACCATGAGATCGTGACCTGAGCCAGAGTCGACGCTTAACCGACTGAGCCACCCAGGCGCCCCTACGTTTTTGACGTGATACGGCTTCTGGTAAGTTCTTAATTGCCATTGCTCACAGTAATGTGGAATGGACGTGAGGGAGAGCTTTTGATAAGAGGAGGTCTTTCTAGGGGCCTTTTAAGGCATTTAAACATAAAATCTTTATGTTTATACAATCACATCTAATTTTTCTGTTTCTTGTAGCCTGAAATCTAATCATCTAACAAACTTGTTCACATATTTAAGTAACTGGTCCCTGTGTTCTCTCGTGCAGCACGAGGTCAGTTTGTGCTGAGTTAGACTCCCTGGGGGCGCGGAGAGGTTTGGTGTGAAGGGAAGGAGGATTTACTCCAGTAAGATTGAGCTAGTTAGGAGAAACCTCCGATGTCCCCAATGAGAGGATTTCTGGGAGGTTGGATTAGTGGCAAACTTCAGGAATTGCAGTTCAGTCTTCTGCACGTCCCTCCCCCAGGTGCTGCAGGAAGAACCAAGCAGGGCGTGGGGAGGGTGGGTATGGAAAACAGTAGCTCAGAGCTGTGCTCCTTCCTGTCAAAGCCCAGACTAGGCTTGCTGGCTCACGAAGGAACGGGGGCAGAGAGAATGAGGGTGCCTGGGAAAGGAATGTTGAGAGGGGAAAATATATTTATATAAGAACACAAGGACTCAAACTATGGCTGGTGCTTTCTCACTGCTCTTGATACTGAAGACATCCTTGGGGGCGGTGAGGACCGCGGGACCCTGCCTGACCACGCTAACAGTCCTCCAGTTCCTCTCCTTGAAATAGATAAATAAAATTCCAGTTCTTTCTACTCCTGGAGATGCCATGCTCTGCAAGAGGGATTCCAGAAATCTGGGTTTGGGGCGATCCCTTTTCCTATTTCTTTTTGCATGCCATCACGGGAGAGACCCTTTTCACTTTCTGAGCAGAGGAACAGGTCAGTTTTCCCACAGCTCTGGTTCTTCTGCCGTGATAGGTAGCAAAGCCTTGTTTTCTGTATCAAAAGGTATTTTGCCACGGTGCTGACTTCGTGGTGTGCACAGCGTGTGTTATAAATTATGAGCTGATTATATGGCTGACTTCATTCTCCCTCTTCTGAAACTATGCATGCAGTCTGTCCCAAACAATTAGCACGTAATTATGTTTCCATCTTGTTTCTTAATTGTTCCATATGTTGGGGTTTCACTCCTCAACCAGACTACACGCCTCTGGATGACAGACATCAGAACTGAAACTCCTTCGAACCTGCCACACAGCAGATTTCTGTCCTGATTAACACGGTCGCTGGCAGAGTTGGGGTTTTAAGAAAGGGATGGCAGCATGAGTGTAACTGAGTCATTTGTTTGCGAACAGGGTGGGCAGAGCCAAAACCAAGATTTAAAAGAAAAAAGCTCGACGGACATTTACTGAAGTCGTTCGTTGTTCACGTTCCCAGACGGCAGGGATCGTATGTTTGCATTACTGCTGCCTTCCCAGAGCCCAGCCTCTGGTTTGGCAAGGAGCAGACACTAAATGATTATTTTTATTTTTGTTATTTTTTAACGATTTTACTCTTTCTTCAGTAATCTCTACCCCCAGCGTGGGGCTCGAATCCATAACCCGGAGGTTTAAGAATTGCACGCTCTACCGACAGAGCCAGCCTGGCGCCTCTAAATGACTATTTCCAATGACCCAACAAATGAATGGCTTGAGCTCCTGTAGTTTCTAGGTCCTGTGCTACAATAGGAAGACACAAAGACAAATGGCATCTTCTTTCTTCAAAAGCTCACGGTCTGGGGAAGGGGAGGAATGGCGGAATTGAAAACGATTGACTCCCACATACAAAAGAAGCTGTTAGACTTCCATACAAAGGGCTTTGCAACCAGAGAAGGGAGCTGCTCACTGTCCAGGGGCGGTCAGAGAACTTAAAACAAACAAACAAACAAACAAAAATTTGATGGATTTTGGAGGGAGAAAAAGAATTTGCCAGGTGGAAGATGTGGAGACATTCCGGGCAGAGGGAATAATTGGACCCAGTTCAGAGGGCGGGGAAGTCTGTGTTTTCTGGGAAACCTGCGGTTCTTCTGAAGGCTAAGGGATGAGGTCTCTTGAGGGGGGTGGAAGAAATAAGACAAGTGAGTTGAGACCTGTTTCTGAGAGTCTCAGCGTTGCTCTTGCAGGCAATGGGGGCCAGTGAAAGTGTCTGAGCAGAGAATCACCGCAAGTAGGTTTGGATTTGGGGGGATCGCTGTGGACGCCATGGAGAGCACATCAGGAGCCGGAGAAAAGAGTCAGAAAGCCTTCCACGAAGGTGATCGTGGCCCTTTGATTAGAGATTATGGAGGCAGGAAACGAGGGGGTGGAACTGGGGATGGAGAGAAACTGACTCATTGGAGAGCTTTTCAGAAAGTAGAGTTACGGGAGGACTGAATGTCAACTGGATGTAGGGAGATGGGAAACGGAAAGACAGGAGTCCAGAGAGATTTTTATTTTTATTTATTTATTTATTTATTTATTTATTTTTAATGTTTTATTTATCTTTGAGAGAGTGCAAGCAGGGGAGGGGCGGAGAGAGGGGGAAAGAGGATCTCAAGCAGGCCCTGCACTGACCGCGGGGAACCCAATGCCACTTGGACTCATAAACTGTGAGATCGTGACATGAGCCAAAGTCCCAGGCGCAACTGACTGAGCCACCCAGGTGCCCCAGGGTGATTTTTAGTTTCTAGTTTAAGAAAGTGGAGAACCCAGGAACAGTAGCGGGATGGGTGTGTTGGGGAAAAGCAGGTCTCATTTTGGACTGTAACGCAACAACCTCTTCTCTGTGTCGACGACTTCATTATTATTACTATTATTTTTAATGTTTTTATTTACTTTTGAGACAGAGAGAGAGAGAGAGAGAGAGAAAAGCACGAGTGGGGGAGGGGCAGAGAGAGGGAGACACAGAACCTGAAGCTGGTTCCAGGCTCTGAGCTGTCAGCACAGAGCCTGATGTGATGCGGGGCTCAGGGGCTCGAGCTCATGGACCGTGAGATCATGGCCTGAGGTCATAACCTGAGCTAAAGGTGGATGCTTAACTGGCTGACCCACCCAGGCGCCCCCTGTGTCAACGACTTCAGACTGTTTTCCTGTTGAGGCGACAGGGAGCCTCCCCTTTGTAGGGAAGGAGAAGAGGCTTCCATGAGGACGTCAGGACATGAGTCCCAACATCAGCCATCTTGACAGGAGGACATTTCTCAGCCAACCAGCTGTAATTCCAAACGTGGTCTTGAGCTCTCTCTCAATTCTAGATTCCAAGAAGCCATGGCCCCATAGCTACAAATCAGGCTGCAAGTAGCTTGCAGCCTACGAGACTCAGAGAAGGACGTATTTTGTGAGTCAAAGAATTTAGTTATATGCTGTCATGTGCTTTTTTCATTTTTCTTATCCTTGAGCATAGTCGTCTACAAATAATCTAGTCTTATGGTAACTGTCCTGTAGTGGCTTCGAGAACATAAAAGGAACAGTACCGTCCTTCCCTCCTTTGGAATAAGAATGATATTCAAGAGGAAACCCCTGACGGGATGGGTGACACCTGCAAGGTTCAGGGTCAGACAGTCCCCCTCGGTTGCCAACGTGGAAGAATGGTGCTTTATTTTGTCAAGGTGGACAGATGTTTCCTTAATGGCTATGTTGTCGTTTGAGGTGCCTACCCCATGTCACTTCTAGTATGTCTACTAGAAAATGCCATCTCCTCCCCGGCTCCCCCAAGAAGAGATTAAATACCCACATCCTTTCGTTGATCCTGCCCCAGCTCCAAAGACTGACACGCTTGTAGTAAATGAGTGTCGAATGGGTTGGTAGCCATTCGGGTAAAGGTGTTTGTAGCCTATCACGAGAACCCTTACCTAATAATCATACCGGAAGAAGACACCCCTCCACGCTAACATTGTCTATCCTTTCTTAAAATATGATCGTCAATTGTGGTAAAATACAGCGGGAAATTGACCATCGTAGCCATTTTTAAGTGTGCGGTTCAAGCACGTTCACGTTGTTGGGCAACTATCACTACCAACCAACTCTAGAACTTTTTCATCTTCCCCGACTAACACTCTGTACTCATTAAGCTCATAATAAACCCCATTTCTCCCTCCCCACAGCCCCTGAAAAACCACTATTCTGTTTTCTGTCCCTATGAATTTGACTCCTCTAGGGATTCTCAGTAATGTCCATGGAATCATGCACTACGTGTTCTTTTGTAACTGGCTTGCTTCACGGAGCATGATGTCGTTTGTGTTTATTGGTACTGTAGCCCGTGTCAGACTTTCCTTCCTTCGTAAGGCTGAATAATATTCTTTTGTGCGTACCTACCACATTTTGTTGCTCCATTCACCCCTCATTGGGCACTTGGGTGGCTTCTATCTTTGGCTGTTGTGGGTGAGGCTGCCATGAACATGGGTGTTCACGTCCATCCTTCCTTTTTTCTTTTTTTTTTTTTAAGTTTATTTACTTTTTTTTTTTTTTTGAGAGAGAGAATGTGAGTGGGGGAGAGGAGCAGAGGAAGAGAGAGAGAGTGAGAGAATCTCAACCAGCATCTTGACAGCATGGAGCCCCACACAAGTCTCAGTCTCACGAACTGTGAGATCACAACCTGAGCCAAAATCAAGAGTTGGAGGCTGAACTGACTGAGCCACCAGGCGCCCCAGCACTTCTCGTCTTATTCACAGCTATACTCCCAAAACTCAGAGCAGAGTTTAGCGGATGGTAGGTGCTCAATACTATCTGCTGGATGAATAGACAAATAAACTAACGGTTTTGACTCAAGCGGAATTTCTATACTGAGTTCTCTTCAGTTCTGTTGCTGAATGTAGAAGGGGAATTTTGAACAAAGCTTTCAGTTAGATAGTGCCTCACATTCCTTACCTCTAAACTGGGCATCAGTCTTGAGAACTCTGGCCAGCCCTCTAGAATGATAAGCAAACTCCCTGAGGGTGGCATCTGAGGATTTTCTCTCTGGTTTTCTTCTACTGGAAGAGTGACAGCTTTGTTTCTTGAGCTACGTTAACTTAAATTAAACAAAACAGTGTATCCTGAACCATCCATTCAATGACATAGATATTGTCTCAAAGTATGCTAAGCCGTAATTAAAGGAAGTTGTAGTTATACCAAACTTGAGTTACACCCGTTACTACTTTTAAGCACTATTTTATGTATAAACTTCCAATAAAAAAGTTTAGATACAGGGGCACGTGGGTGGCTCAGTCAGTTGAGCGTCCAATTCTTGATTTTGGCTCAGGTCATCATCTCTTGGCTCGTGGGTTCGAGCCCCTCGTCGGGCTCACTGCTCTCAGCGCAGAGCCTGCTTCAGATCCTTAGTTTCCCTCTCCCTCTGCTCCTCCCCAGCTTTTACTCTCTCTCTCTCTCTCTCTCTCTCTCAAAAAAAAAAAAAAAAAGAAAAAAGTTCATATACATTTCACTCAATATGATGCATTATTTTATTCAATTTGAATATTATTTTTACAACTTTATTATAACATGTCACTTTCAGAAGGCTTTAGGATGGGCTCAAAAGTAGTATGACTTGTTCAATTTGCTTATTTTCAGTATTTCATATTTGTGTCCCAGAGTAAGTCAGTTTATGAGACCTGACCTCCAGAAGAGGAGACTCTCATCAAAACCTATAAGCAGGGAGGGGCGCCTGGGTGGCTCAGTCGGTTGAGCGTCCGACTTCAGCTCAGGTCATGATCTCACAGGTCGTGAGTTTGAGCCCCGCGTTGGGCTCTGTGCTGCTGGCTCAGAGCCTGGAGCCTGCTTCCAGTTCTGTGTCTCCCTCTCTCTTTCTGCCCCTCCCCCGCTCATACTCTGTCTCTCTCTCTCAAAAATAAACATTCAAAAAATTAAAAAACTAATAAAAATTAAAAAAAAAACCCTATAAACAGGGAGCAGTTAGAAGGGATTCCCTAGAAGGAAATTTAGTTTTCTTAATGTTTTTTTTTAAATGTGTATTTATTTTGAGAGAGAGAGAGAGAGAGAGATGAGAGGGGGAGGGGCAGAGGGAGAGAGAGAATCTCAAGCAGGTTCCACTCTCAGTACAGAGCCTGATGCGGGCTCAATCCCACAACCCTGAGATCATGACCGGAGCTGAGATCAAGAGTCGGATGCTCAATCGACTAAGCCACCAGGTGCCATTTGTGTTTGTTTTTTTTTTTAAGATTTTTTTAAAAGTAATCTCCACGCCCAAGTGGGGCTTGAACTCACAGCCCTGAGATCAAGAGTCTCACACTGCACAGACTGAACCACCCAGGCACCCCTTAACCTTCTTGACTAAAGAAGAAGGTTAAATAAATACCTTCCTTACCTTCTGGTCAACAAGCTTTCACTTAGTACTTTGTATTCGTGCTCTGGGTGGGCACATCATAAAGGCCATCCTTACAGATTTCTTTTCCCCAGGGCTACACGCTAGTAATTTCTGAGAATTATAAAAGAGAACAACTTGTAAATTATTATATATTTAAAGATTGAAACATAGTGTTAGTGATTTGGTGATGGGCAGATTGGAAGAAAAGGCACTGCCTCTACACTCGGTCCACCCTGGTCCTATGCATCCCCTGTCCCAGGTCACAGCTCCACTCAAGGTGGCTGCACACGACACCCTCCTTTCTATTCTGGCAAATGCTCTTCTCGTCACCCGCTCAGCCCAGAAGCGGTGCTGCTCTACATCTCAGCCACGCTTTTGTAAGTGGGCTCTTCTCTTCTCCCTCCTCAGCTGACAGTATTTGGAACGCACCCTCTTTTCTCTGATTGGGTCTATTTGATCCATAGGGTTTCAGTCACCGAAAGGAAAAATGACTTCCGTGACCAAGACAAGATTTAATTAAAAAGTGCACAATACGCAGAGTTGCTCTAAACTACAGGCAATCCAATACCAAAAAGGTGGAGAGTGTGAGAGAGAGAGAGAGAGAGTGGAGTCAGGGAAGAGGGGGAAGGAGAGGCGGAAAGGAAAACGAGTGCTACAAGTCTTGGCTTTTGCAGAACTAGAGGGACTCTGAAGTCCTAAACCAACTGATGAAGGTGAAGGGTGTAGTACACAGTAGAAATGACGATGACAGCTATCACTTACTGAATGGTTTATGCGCATAATTTGCTCCGGAAACATGCTTGTCATCCAAAGCACTTACATATCAAAGCGAATTTCAAGAACCATTGGCTCAGTTGTGATCATGCGACGTTTGGTGTCCCATACTACTCGTATTGCAAGACATCGCTCGCTTGTCAAGTTAAAATTTATGAGAAATGTTTGCTCGCCTCGGGGAACACTCGCGGAACAAGTTCCTCGCAATCCAAGGTTTTGCCGAGTATGCTAGATGCCCGTCTGAGTTAGCCTGCTTGGGCTGCCACAGCGAAATGTCACAGGCTGGGTGGCCTAACCAGCAGAAATTTATTTCCCACAGTTCTGGAAGCTAGAAGTTCAAGATCCAGATGCTAGCAAAGTAGATTTCATTCTGAGGTTTCTTCTCTTGGCTAGTCAACAGCCGCCATCTTGCTGTGCCTCACAAGGCCTTTCCTCCCTGCGTTCGCTATGCAGAGAGGGGGAGAGCAAGTCTCTTCTCATAAGGACACTCATTCAGTCTGATCAGGGCCCCGCCATTATGTCCTCATTTAACCTTGCTTACTTCCCTAGAGGGCCCATCTCCAAATACATCCACACTGGGGGTTAGGGCTTCAGTGTATGAATTTGGGGGGCACACGAACATTCAGCCTAGAGCACCTTAGTCC
The DNA here is from genome assembly GCF_028018385.1 of Neofelis nebulosa. Taxonomy (NCBI): domain Eukaryota; kingdom Metazoa; phylum Chordata; class Mammalia; order Carnivora; family Felidae; genus Neofelis; species Neofelis nebulosa. Next base: position 15,333,854 of record NC_080784.1, read on the forward strand.
GTGTGCTACTGCCTTCTCCAGAGTACAACCACAGGGAACCAGAAAGAGGTTAAGGAGTGAGGCAGGGAAGGGGGACAGCCATTGTGAAGGCCAGTTTCCAAGCTGGCCAGTACTTCATATCAAACTTGATGTCAGGGACCATCTTGGGAGATGCTGAACAAGCACTTCCTGAGACTCACTCAGGGAAGGAAGGGGGTTAATGTGTCTACTGAGTTTGTGCCCGTGTGAAGTTGGCAGGAGCCCACACAGAACTGATGGCTGCAGCGGCGACTGGGCGGGAGACCCTGGAGACAAGAAGCCAGGAAAGCAGAAGGGGCAGGAAGGAGGAATAGGATTCCCTACCGTATTAAGTGCTTTAAGGACATTAACTCGAAGCCTCATAATAACCCTCTGAGTATATGGAGTGCCCGGTGCCCCTTTGGGAGGGAAGCGTAAGTTCCCTGGAACCAGGGATTTGAGCAATGCTGAGACCCTCTGTGCCCCTCCTACTGCTCTCAGAAGGGTTTCCCCTCGTTTCAGAATCAAGACTACCAGCCTCCCTGGCCCCACCCCTCTACAGGGCTGCCACTTGAAACGAAAGGAAAGGGTTTCTCTTTCTCTTACATAGATTGAAAGCATCACAGGGAAGGGCTCTGTGGGCTTTCGGTCACGTGGTGACTCCTTGGGCCAATCGCTGCAGAGGGAGCTGGGGGCCCAGTCACTTGGCTATTCCTTGGACCACTCATCGCAGCGGGAGCTGGAGGCCGTGCTGTGATTGGCTACTGGCTGGTAGTGTGCCCTGTCGGGTGGCTGGAATCTCGGCATGTTAACAGAGCAAGGGAGCAGACCAGGAAAGACGCTCAGTGTGCAGTACAGAGAGCCTAAGGTGTTCACCGTCACCTGGGTGGTGAGGGCCTGAGGTGGGTCCTTCCATTAAATCTCACTCCTACAAACAAGGGGTAGCCATACACCAAGAACACCAGAATTCTTGTTTGCATGTGCACCCAAGGTCAGCCCCGTCTCTCTTGTCCAGAAGGATATTTATAGGGAACGTGTTTGGCGCGATTTCAGCTTCGGCCCCCACATGTAATTAATTGTGAATTTTTGTCAGTCCTGCCTCTTGAATGTCTTAAACACTCCCTTTCCTTTCTGCTCTCATGTGGCACCATACCTTGTCCCTTGGCCATTTGCAATCGCCACCATTTGCCTGTCTCATCTTGTTCACCCTACGCTATCACCAGATAAACCAGAGTTTGTCGCTGTGAAACAAATCTCAATTAACTACTCTGCTTAGCAGTTTTTGATGACCCACTCTTTCTTTTATGTTGCGTATCAGCTCTGTGAAACCATCCCAGGAGAGAAAAATGGAAGAATCTGATATTTCTTCTTGAATGCCTCACCTAGCACAAGTATAAATACTTTTTATTTGCATAAACACTCTTAGGGGTATTGACCATAGTGTGTGTGTGTGTGTGTGTGTGTGTGTGTGTGTGTGTATGCGTATTAGTTTCCTCCACTAGATAGGAGCTTATTCAAATGGATGGAGTGTTCTTATCTGTTATTCTATCCACAGGACTTGTCATGTAATAGGTGTTTAATAACTGTTTGCTGAATAAATACTTACTGTTTAGTCTTTGGTATTATTCCCTAGTTTCTGGAAAGGGTAAAGAGATAAAAAGGAAAAGAACAACAGGGAAAGGAATGGAAAGGAAAGAAAAAAAAATCCAAAATGACATTTAATGCCTAGCTCTTATAATCAAGTCAATTTTGGAATGAGGTGAGGTTATAAACAAGTCAACAAAATCATCACATTTTAACTTATTTATTTATTTATTTATTTATTTATTAAAGTTTATGTATTTATTTTGAGAGCGAGAGAGAACCAGGAGGGGAGGGGCAGAGAGAGAGATGGGGGGACAGAGGATCCGAAGTGGGCTCTGTGCTGTCAGCAGAGAGCCCGAGATGAGGCTCGAACTCATGAACCCCGAGATCATGACCTGAGCAAAAGTCAGACGCTTAACGGACTGAGCCAACCGGCCTCCCTTAACAACATATATTCTTATCTCCAGAAAATAATCTGGCCTGGTGTTTGTGATGTACCTCTTGTTTGGAAGACACGATATTATTGCAATTGAGGCTGGGGGTGACACCGATTTGGGGACAGGTGCTTGAGGACCAATCCAGGAATGCAGCGATGAAGGTAGTAGGTTAAGTCACGTGGCAACAGCCCTTCAAACTCCTGACAAAGCTCAGTGGAAAACCCCCCAAAGATTCTGTGGTAGAGTGTTTTATTGTTTACAATTGCTCACTCCTCCTTTCTATAACAGCAGATTAGACATTCCTGCTCGTTGCATGTGACGTCATAGTAACTCCCCACCAGCAGGGGCAGGGTGTCCTCCACACCCTGTTGTCGTGTGGCCGGTGACACACGAGCAGACGTGGCCTGCACCTCGAGAGCAGGCGCTGTAAATGTGACTGCTTGCTTCTGCACCAGACTGCTGTTTCTGCCCTCCGCCATAGGATAGCGTGTTCCAGATCGGGGCTGCTCTCATAGCCGAGATCCAGGGTTGAGAAAACACAGAAAGCAGACGGCCCCGGAGCAGAGCCACAGCCTGGAGCTGACTGTACAGACCCACGTGGAACACGAGGAAAGCCATAAAAATGATTTATATTATAAGAAACGGAGATTTTTTTTTTTGTAGTTGCTTGTTACTGCAACAAAGCTGACTATATAGAGAAGTCAATCAAAATTCTTTTTTTTTTTAATTTTTTAAAATTTATTTTTTAGAGAGAGAGCACAAGCTGGGGAAGAGCGGGGCATGGGGGGGGGGCGCAGAGGATCTGAAGTGGGCTCTGAGCTGACAGCAGCAAGCCCGATGTGGGGCTCAAACTCACAAACTCGTCCTTTGACCTGAGCCAAAGTTGGATGCTCAACCGACAGAGCCACCCAGGCACCCCTCAAAATTCTTTAAACTGAAATATACTCTTTAATATGAGCCATTAAATCCAATACTAATAGAAGCAACAGGGAATTTATTGCAGAGAAAAAAAAATTGCTTTGATTTTTGGCAGGAGTAGAATCTCCAATTACACAAACAAATGAGCAAATATTCACACCCCATGTCGTTATTTGCTGCCCTTCCGGTGAAAGATTAGACTTCCACACATCATTGACATCAGGTACGGCCATGGGACTTGCTTTGACCTGTAAACTGTGGGTGAAACGGACATAGGACCCTTCTAAGCAGAAACCTGGATGAGGATAATTTGAACAGAAAAGGTTATCAGGAAGTGGAAACACAGTAAGAGATCTAAACTGCTAAGTAACATGGACTCCCTTTGTTGCTCTTTCATTGTTATTTTTTAAAGTTTATTTTGGGAGAGAGAGGGAGAGAGAGAAGGCATAAGCAGGGGAGGGGCAGAGAGGGAGGGAGAGAATCCCAAGCAGGCTGTGCACTATTAGCACAGAGCCGGACGCAGGGTTCCATGCCACGAACTATGAGACCATGACCCGAGCTGGAATCAAGAGTCAGACGCTTAACCGACGGAGCCCCCTCAGCTGCCCCTCTTTGTTGATCTTTTAAAGGAGAGGTGTCACCAGACGTAAACCTTCTGGCTGGTCAGCGGCAGCCTCACTGGTGGTATTTCCTTTAGGAATTCTTGTCTTAGTTGTACATGTCCAGAAACTTCTTCCTAGTGTGACAGACAGATTAGCTACATGGAGAAGATGGCTGACGCTAATACAATCCACAAGGGGTCAGGTCTAAATCAGATCCTTGGTGTCTTGATCTATGAAGTACAGTAGCCTTTCCGGTGCCCCGAATCTTCCTTTCCAGTTCCTCTCCAGCACGAAGGGTATGCACTCGTCTCTAACGAGGGATCCGGAAATGTAGGGAGGAAGTCTCTGGGTACGTGTGGAAAAGACGAGGCAAACAGCATCAAGTGTGTTTAAAGGAAGCCGCTTGGTTGTGTGTGCCAGCCAGAGTCCCAGAAGTTTCCGCTATATTCTGAGACTCCCTTTCTTTCTGTGCTCCAGAGTTGGACCTTCCTCCCTTCTCACTGACGCTTTTCTGTAGGTGCGTTCATAACACTAATCATTTCTCAAGTACACAGTTGCTTTTCCAGTTCCTAGCGGGTCCTTTATTTCCCAGTTCGGAGATAGAGTAGAGAAAACATGGGTGTTGGAGCCAGACACACACGGGTTCCAATGTAGCCTCACCCATTGATTGGCTGTGTGTTTCTTTGCCAGTCTGACGCTGTATCTTCAACCACAAAAAATTAGGGTGTCACTATCTTCAGCTCAGGGTTATTGTATAGGAGTCCAGCCTAGCTGGTGCACACAAATGCAAGGTTTCCTTTCTTTCTATCTGTATTAAAACGTAATGCAAAATCATCTCGCAGTGATGATCACAGCAATAACACTAACCCTTCCCGAGTCCCACTGTGTTACTCATGCCATGCTGGACACTTTTGTTAACTATGCTCTGTGTAACTCAAAATGATCATTTAATCCTCTTTTCCTTTTCTTCTCCATGCCAGTGTCGTATGCCTCCGTTTTCTCTAGAAGCTAGAGATTTTTTGTAGCTCAAATAGCTCTTAATGCTGATGAAAACCTCCATGCTCTGTCCTATCTTTCATTTATTTATTTATTTAATTTTTAATTTTTATTTTTGAGACAGAGAGAGACAGAGCATGAACAGGGGAGGGGCAGAGAGAGAGGGAGACACAGAATCGGAAACAGGCTCCAGGCTCCGAGCTGTCAGCACGGAGCCCGACGCGGGGCTCGAACTCACAGACGGTGAGATCATGACCTGAGCCGAAGTCGGACGCTTAACCGACCAAGCCACCCAGGAGCCCCTCTGTCCTATCTTTTAATTACAAAGCCTCTTATCTCCACAACTGGATTCTTTGCGAAGCACCCTTTCTATGATCTCACGGCTCTGGCCAAGAGTTTACAATGGCTCCTGAGTGTATATGTATCAGGCTGAGAGACGAACTCCGGACTCCCCAGCCCCACCATCACTCCTTGAACATTCCCAACTTTCCGCCTAAGGGTTCCATGCCATCCACCTCCCCGCACGAACACACCCGCATCTCACTACTGATTTCCTTTATGTGAACTCTCTTTATGCTCTTCCTCTGCCTCCAATAAGGTTCCTTTCCGTATTTCCCTTCTTTGAAATCTTGCACTTTCTTTAAAGTCAAATGCGAAGTCACAGAACTTTCTAAGGGTAACCGAACCTCAACCTACGTAATTAATATTTGTTTTGCTTTGAAAAATCTCCCCCTGTCCCTCTCAGGTAGACAGGTTACACAGCTCCTCAGTCACCGAAGATTATAGCCCCCCAAGGAGAAGGAAATTGTATTCTATTACTTTAGTGGGTTTTTTTCCCCCCATCTCTGAGCCTAATCAGAACTAGAGGAAACAGTAGGTAGGTACTTAATAAGTGCAGGAATGAATCACTCATGTAGTGATCAGTGAACCATGGAACTGTCTACCACAAAAACTTCTTGAATACCAAAAGAGTTCAACTCAGATTTGTGAATAAAGTTTTGCTCAATTTATATATGCTATGTATAGGGTTAATTTTGCTTTAAAATTCATGCATAGTTTTTAAAATGCATGTGTTTTTAAGAGCCAGCCTACTTAAAAAGATTCTAAGAATTTGCAATCAAGCCACATAAAGAATGATTAAAATGTGAATAGTTTAATAAGAATCATGTAAGGAAGGAGGGAGATAATTGTATATAGTTTCATCTCCAGACTGTTGAAGGGTTGCCTTCTTGAATGTGACCTTTTGGTCTCTTGGAACCTAACATAATGATGCATATGAATATATACTTTGCACAAGATAAGAGAATGACACCCAGTCAAGATGTTTTTTTCCACCATTGTTCGTCGTATCTTTAAAAAGCATGTATAAGGGCAAATAAGTTATATAGCTTATTTTTCATTATAATCGTAAGGCACAGCATCCCATCCGTAACCTTCTTCTATGTGCTGACTTGTGTAAATGGAGGGGATAGCTGTAAACAACTTTCCACGAGAGACTGTGGAAAACAAAATAGCTGTGGCTTGGAACCTTCTTGGCACTTACTGGGGGACAAAAGCAATGGCATGAGTAAAATATTCATCGCTTACACCCTTCTCTGATTTTAGTATGGGCGTTATGGACATACCAGCATGTGGTCTGACTGCTTCTAGCTCACGGATTCCTGGGCCAAGGTCTAGGCTGAGGACAACGTAAATGAAGCCCAACTTTAGCTCTGAGCTTCATGGCAGCCGAGGAAGGATGAAGATTTGGGCATCTTTTGTGTTTTGACATTGAAAAAAACCACCAGGTCTTTAAGGGATGAACTTCTTTTCCATATCAAACTGAGAAAAGCTGGTCCTGGGACCCTGAGCCGCGAAGGCAGAGACTTCAATGAAGATTTCAAGAACAGATGGCCTTTCTTGTCAACAGACAAGAGCCTAATGTGCCAAAATAATTCTGAGAAATATTTTGACAGGGAGTTCAAGTGATTTAATCCTTTAAAGCCACATCCTGATATAGCCATAATAAGAGGAAGTCATTAAGAGGGACTTAGTGGGTTATTTGGTTTTGGTTTTTAAAGCTGAAAATGGGGTGAAAGCGATTGAAAACAGAGTTTCACGAAGTCCAGGTAGCAGAGCGTTCTTTTTTTCAATTTTTCTTCTCCTTTGTTCTATTTTGGCTGATTTGTGGATTGAAAAGTAAATTATTTGTGTCACACTTTGTTACCAGAAATGAGTGAAACACGTTTGACTACCGAATGCTTCTGCGGCGTTTGCTTCCCGGGATGGGTCAGGTGTCTCTTCCTACATATTTGGCCACAGGGGCACTTGTAAGGGAGCCCACCTCAAGTCAGTACAAAACACAGGCTCCAGCCCAGCAGAGCACTGGAAGATGACCTTGGTCTGGGCTGAGTTGTTTCTGTAACTTGCCTTCTCTTTCCTTCCGGGGCTTTGTTCTCCCGGTGGACTCTCACCATCTCCTCGCCTCTGCGTCTCCCAATCCAGACCGCGGGACGGGCCGTTCCACTTTGGGACTCTACCCCAAACTTGGCCGAAATAATCTTCCCTTGGCTCCCCAGAGCATCCATGCATTCATTGGATGATAATTAATTCAGCATGATCGCTGTGCTGGATCCTCTCCTAGGTCCTGAGCCGCAGCGATGAACGAAGCAGAAAGAGTTTCTCCCTAATGGGGCTGCCCTTTTAGCGGGAGAAGGTACACTAAGCGTATAAATAGAAAAGACATTGATTGTTAGTCGTAAGTACCATTAAGAGCCCGTGCACTGGGGAGAATAAGAAGAAAAGATGATAGGAGACACAAATAATGAGGTATTTACATATGAAGTCTTACAAAGCAAAGGTTTTTGTAGCTTCGAAGAGCTGGCACTTTGCCACCCACCTCTCTTTCTAGTATTTGGACTCAGCCACCTTGCTGGTTGAGCCCTCAAATGTTGCTCTGATTTCTGTTTTGTCTCCTAGATTCAACACTTTTCTCTTTTCAAACATCATTGCCAAGAAGCCCTCCGTTTCAAACAAATTAATGACCCGGTAAATTATCTAATGCCGTCCCAAGCTCCACCGATCACTGGAATAGTCTCAGAATGCCCAAGTGGGAAATGTTACGTGGGGCATGTCACCACCAAGGACTTGGAAATGAGGCGAATAGCCAACGAGGAGAAAATGAAAACTTCCAAGGGACTGGAACAGAGAGATACTACAAAAAGCTCTTTGGTGACTCTCGGGCTGGTTAAAGACGAGTAACACAACAGAAGATGTTGGCTTATCTAAAAATGTGTCACTGTAATCTGGGGGTTTGTTAGTAGAGAGGGCCAGAAAACAGTGGTCAGAAAGGCTGGTGTTGGCAGTGTTGTCCGTGGACAGGATGCAGAGTCTTAACCTGGCAGGTGTACCCATCGGTTATAAAAACGAAGGCAGCAAGAATGAAACCTTATTGAACATTGGAATCATAATCTCCCTTGCTCTAAATCTACGCTCGTCAAAAAATCTTCTGTGGTTTGTTTTCCCAAGTCCACAGAGGAAACAAGATCTTTGTGATCTCTGGGCTCACTTGTTAGTTATATTTTTTTATAGAAATGAATAAATTGGAATTTTTATTAATGTAATTTAATGCCTCGTCAGTCCCCTCTGCCCCTCCATACTCCCCCACCCCATCCCGTCCAAGTCTGATCAAATCTGGAGCGCTGACCAAATCTAGTTGTTTTTTTTTTTAATTTTTTTAAAACGTTTTATTTATTTTTGAGACAGAGAGAGATAGAGCATGAACGGGATGGGTCAGAGAGCGAGGGAGACACAGAATCTGAAACAGGCTCCAGGCTCAGAGCTGTCAGCACAGAGCCCGGCGCAGGGCTTGAACCCACAAACTGCGAGATGGTGACCTGAGCCGAAGTCGGACGCTTAGCCGACTGAGCCACCCAGGCGCCCCCAAATCTAGTTTCTAAGTTCCAAAGAGCTCTGGGCTACGTTGGAAATTCATTTGATCATTCCTTCAGTCAACTGAATATTTTTGAAAACATACAGCTCAAGCACTGTGTTTAGGAATATAGCATTGAGCAAAACAGATATGACCCTGATGGCCAAAGAGCTTTTAGGCCAATAGGTATGATCAAATATGACAAGGATTTCTTGGCCATCAACGTGCAGAAGAAAAGAAAACTTTTGAGTCTAGGAGAAATTATTAGGTTCAGGGGGGCTTTCTGGCGCAAACAGTACCTAAACAGAGGCTGGAACCAGGAGTTCGTGCAGCGAACAGGGCAGGAAGGGGAAGAAGATAGCCAAAGAAGCGAAGGGCAGGAGGGCAAGATGAGGGTAACAGAGAGAAGCTGTTAGCCTGGCTTTTTAAATGCCGGGAGCCCAACCAGGGGGCAGACAAAGGGCTTTGTGCTCAAGGTTTATGGAGTTTGGGCTTTATTCTCGGGAACCACTGCATAACTTAGCAGTGATTAGACTCGCATTTTGGAAAGATCTCTGGCCATGCAGGAATGACACTAGGGAAGATCGAGGGGTGAGAGTAGATGATCTGAGGCAGGGAAGTCAATCTGAAGTCACCTATTGTCATCTGTGTGAGAAATGATGGTGGTCCAAGGGAGAAACAATGGCATGAAAGGAGAGGTACATGGATTTGAAAGACATTTCAGAGGTAGAGCTGAGTCCGGGCAGGCTGCTGGCTTGGCCAACTGAGTGGATGGTAAGGGAACCCCTTGAGCTAGATGCTGATCTTCTGTTTAGACTTTTCTTAAACATACACACAAGGATGTGTACATATTGACAGAAGGGTCATCTCCCAGTAGAGAACACAGAGGAAGGAACAAAGTTCAGGATGGAAATGACCAGCCCATTTTAGGACTTGCCTAACCATAAACGGGAAAGCCACTGACGCACCACTGTTCAGTATGGAAGCACCTGGAAAAAGAGCACTCACTGCTTCTTTCTCTGGGGACCCAAGGAGACAGAAACTTCCTAAAAGTGAGAGGCCAGATGATAAAACTGGGCTCTGTGCTGACAGCTCGGAGCCTGGAGCCTGCTTCGGATTCTGTGTCTCTCTCTCTGCCCCTCCCCTGCTCACACTCTGTCTTTCTCTCAAAAATAAACAAAAATTTTAAAACATTGTTTTTTTAAAAAAAGAGAGAGATTTAATGTCTTAAATTTAATATTTTAAGATCTTCATTCCTATTTTAAGATCTTCATTAATTTAAGATATTGGTGAGTGTAAGATATTTAAGCAAATAAGTATCTTCAGTGTACTTTTGTTCCTTTATATTCCTGTTCCTTCCAAAACATTGGGCTTCAACATTCACCATCTTCTCTCTTTGAGTATTTCATTGCCTCTTTTACCATGTCGGCCTTTGGTGGGTCTCATACTGCCCTTTACTGTGTGTCTCATACAATCCTTTTCAAGGTGACGTGGCTGCTTGGCTTTTCGACCTTCAAATTCCCGGGTTTATTTACTTTACTGAGCTTGGTTTTGCATACTATCTCCTTCATTTCATCTTAAAAACTTCCTTTGTTCCTGGTGACTTACTGAATTCTGCACGTTTTTAGCTACCCTACACCCCCCCCCCCCCACAACACACACACCGCCGTCCATCTTGAAAGGCTGTTGTCTTTAGGCTACGGTTTTATCTGTGTGCCCACATCAGCATTCCAAATACTAACTCTGAGATTAGTATCTTTGCAGGTTTCAAGGATTAGCTTTTCAGCCTCTCTGGTATACGTAGTTTTAATTGTCAAGAACAAAAATAATTTAAAAAAATAATTAGATACTACTACTTTCACTCCTTGTCATGGATTTGAATTTGATGTTCAAGCGTCATGAAAGAAAAATACAGACAATGAAATGTGTGTAGAAGAAAAACAATTGATGGGATGCTTTTGTTAACGGTAATTGTCGGGAAGATACTAGCATTACTTAATAAGCTTCTGGTGGTCTTTCTATCGGGGCAGCGAAAAGGGGCATTTCTAAATTAATGTTGCCAACTTCACACGGGCTCTCAGAACTGCCCGGAAGTCTTAATGTTTCCTGGTTCACTCCCTTTCCCTCTCCACTCAGCGACTGCTTTGAAAACTGTCCTGCTTTCCTCACACCTCTCGTCCCTACACCTCCCTTCTCCTCCTTGGCCTCTGTGAGCAAATTGGAGTCATCTTGCAGGACTTTTCTCAACTTGCAGTAAATTAATTACCTGGCACCCGAATGTAGCCTCCTTGCACAGTAGCAATTTATTTTCCTTTCTGAAGCTTTCATCCTTTGGACTCTAAATATCAGGATTCTTTAGTGCTTTGTCCTAAACTCTGTTCATCTTCTTTACTTTCCTTGGGAAATTGGCAGCTCAGCCAAAAAGCTCCAATCGCTCTCTATATGCTAATGACTCCCAGCCTGACTTCTCCAAACTCTTCTCCCCACTGGATCTTCCTTACTTCTCCACGTGAAAGGTCTCAAAAATTTCTCAAGTTCAATTTGTCCAAGGCTGAATTCATTGTCTCCTTGCTCAAAGCTGGGCCTTTTCCATCATTCTTTAGCTCACGGACAGGAGCCACTATGCTGGTGCACAAGTAGGGACCTAGGTGTCGACCCCAATCTAATTGCTTGTCTTTACCTTCCGAATTTAACACAATATAATTCTGCTGATTTAGCCTCCTAAACAGGTCTTGATTTTTCTTCCACTGTCACATGCAAGTCTAAACAAATCCTAAGGAACTTCAACGAAATCAGGTAGCATACGGGTTTTCTGAGGTCCCCTTTCTCTTGAAACTATCCTGCTACCCTCATATTTAACTAGTACGAGTACCAGTGGCCATGGGTTTCCAGAGCATCTAATAGTGAACCAGGGGGTAACAGTAAAGTAATTGCCTAATGGCTGTACATTCTAAGCAAAGTGAATACGGTAAAACCTTGGTTCGTGAGCATAATGCGTTCTGGGAACATGCTTTTAATGCAAAGCACTTGTATCTCAAAGTGAATTTCAAGAGCCACTGGTTCCGTTGTGATCATGTAACATTTGGTGTCACGGACTACCCGTATTGCAAGACATCGCTCATCTATCAAGTTAAAATTTATTGGAAACGTTTGCTTGTTTTGCAGAATACTCGTGGAACAAGTTACTCACAATCCAAGGTTTTACTGTATTTCTAATACTGTAATCCCCGATTCTTGCATTATTTCATTGGTTACGTTTTACTTAAATTGTATTCTGAATAAGGGTGACATTTAAAAAAATTCATTGTGCAATTGACAATAATTAATTATGTAGTGGCAAGAGATGCGGGCTGTAAAAGATTAAAATAGGCTTAGAATTGTACACGGAGCACATTTTTCGAAAGCGACTGCACCAATAAACAAAACATGAAGGCAAAATTCTATTTTATGTAACCTTAATTTAAAGCTAAGGGAAAGGTAAATACTAAATGAAAACCTAAACAAAGCATGTCCTCTGATGAGGAAATATGTATTATCAAAGGGATCGCAGCAAGCAATGCGGTCACAATACGCAAGTAATACATACAATTAAATAGTCTTTTCATATCTTAAAGTGCTCTCTCCAAGAGAGGTCATCAAGTGAGTAGGAGTGGTTGTAACATGGAAACCTCTCTCTCCCAGCAGTGCAGCCTGGGCACCCAAAAGCTCTTCATTACCACAACGAAGGCCCAACCACGAGTAACCATGACAACAGCCTCTACAATGGTTAGCGGTATGCCTGTTAGAAAAAGATACAGTTCAAGGTCAAACTCCACATTTGTGAAGAAGCCTTACCCTGTTCCTCTGCACAAACTTTCCACTGAACAGCAGCCACAATTTGAGGTTCCCTCTGCCTTGAGGGTGTTGGTCAAATACCCCTGCTGGCTGCCCTCCCGTGGGTCCTACAGGACTTCCTCTTTCTGTCCTTTCTATCTTGGACCGTTGGGGTACCTCCATTTCCCGGAAAGCCCTCTGTTGGGGCCAGAGTTGGGATGACAGCCATGAAATCCTTTCACTTAGTCTCTATGGTGTTGAACCCACTGTGCCTGGTGGCTCCCGCTGTGGGCCTCAGCTGTGGACAAGGCCTTGGTTGGATTCCCTCCTCCCAGAGCTGGGATCAAGCCTACCAAGATACCGAGGAGGAATGACAGCCTGGGATCCTTCCAGTTTGTGAAATCTTTATTTCAATGCTTTTGAAATGGAATGAAGCATTTATTTCAATAGATTCCCTTCCCACCTCCTCAAGATTTGGAACCTACCCATGCTTCCTCAACACAACAGGGTTTATTCAACCTACATCATAGCCTATTGCATTTATGACCTTACTGGCAAGTTTGATAAAGGTGGGGATATGCTCTGAACTGAAAGGCATGGTTTAGCAAGGTGAAAAAGGTGAAAAATCTCCTGGTGTGAGAAGATGCTTCATCCCAGCCCAGGGCTGATTTGAAAGATGGCCCATCCTCATTCCTTACCGAACAGTTACGAACTCTGGTGCCAAGACTGAGGGGAAAAAAGGATGTTCCTCTTTCTCTTCTCTGCCTTCTTCCTTTCCATTGTGTTTGGCCACACTGTGGTCAAGTGGCAGTGGTTTGTTTTGTTTTGTTTTGTTTTGTTTTTTAACGTTTATTTATTTTTGAGAGAGAGACAGAGCACAAAGAAGAGAGGAAGACACAGAATCCGAAGCAGGCTCCAGGCTCTGAGCTGTCAGCACAGAGCCCGACGCGGGGCTCGAACCCACGAACCATGAGATCGTGACCTGAGCTGAAGTGGGACGCTCAACCGACTGAGCCGCCCAGGCACCCTATTATGTTTATTTTTATGATCTGAATCTTTCCACTAGACCATAAACTCCTAGAGAACAGGACCTTTCTTTTGCTCACTTTATTTATCGCAAATGTCCAAAATGGTGCCTGGCATGTTGTAGGTCTTCGATAAATATTTAAGCAAGTGAAGAATGAATTGAAATAAAGCCTTCATGAAACTTTTCCTAACTATGTGGAATACGTGCACATATTTTCTCATCTCATCTATCAAAATAAAAAAAAAAAAAAAACCCAACTGGCCAAGATCCAGGATGCTTCTGAGACGATGCTACAGAACTTAGCAATAGAAGGTGGGCATGAAGGAGTCAGGGGAGAGGGTAGGAGCAGGGGTAAGAGGAGTGTATCCAATAAATGTCATAGTGGTTTGAAAATATATCCTTTTTTTTTAAGTTTATTTATACTTTAACTATTACTAGTTCTTTTTCCTTACACATTATATATTTACCATGACTCACATTTCCAAGCCTGTATGAACAAGTTTCATCATTCCTGCGGTTATTTATTTATACCCCATGTATAGTCCTCAGACTAAGAGAGGAGGCTGAGCTCACTTCTAGTGCTGACTAGAGGCAGCCAGCTCATCTCACTGCCCACGAGACACAAGTGAGTGTGTAAGAATTTAATATTGGATATTTTCCCCTCCTAATAAAACTATTTAATTTGTACTTGTGTATTGCTGAAGGTTTTCTGGTTGATACGAGAGAGAGCGTGGGGGGAGGGGCAGAGAGAGAGAGAGAGAGAGAGAGGGACAGAGAGAGAACCCCTAGCAGGGTCTGCGCTGTTAGCGCCAGAGCTGACGCAGGGCTCGATCCCATGAACCGTGAGATCATGACCTGAGTCAAAATCAAGAGTTGGGCACTTAACCGGCTGAGCCACCTATGCGCCCCAGTCTTAGGTTTTCTATATTGATTACATGTAGTGGTGATAATATTTTGGATCTATTGGATTCTATAGAAAGCATTATTAAAACTAATTTCACCTATTTCTTTTTTTCTTTTTCAAAAGTGGCTACTAGGAAATTTAAAATTACATTTGTGGCTTCCACGTATCTATTAGCGCTGAGCTAGAGGCTGGTTTAGAGTCTCTTGGCACTAATTCCGTGCCCAGTTACTTCAATTAGCACACTTGATCTCATCCGCACTTGTGTGAGCCCTTCTCCGTGGCTTAACCACCTCCCTTAAACAGCGTCCAAGCAAGCAATTGGGTGTTAGCAGGGATTAGTAGGGCTGGCTTCTGATTACAGCCTTCCCTGACATGGGAGCCGGCTGCAGAGAGGTTACTGGACATGGTGAAAAGTTATCTGCCTTCTACCAGGGGAACAGAATTAAATCCCAGGGCCCGTGCAGGCAGGAGGTCAAGGCCATAGACTACCCAACTGAAATGATAACTCCAGCCTCGAGCAGAAAATGTTCTTGTCAGAAGTAGCAGGATGAGGGGGTCAACAGGAAAAAAAAAATCAACTAAGAACATTTTAACTTTGTGATTCCAGGGTTAAAATTATATTTCCCTTGTCCCCATTCGGCTACGCAGTTGGCATTTCCTGGGCTCTCAGTGATGGCATATTTTTCATGGCTTGGTCACTGGGAGTTCCTCTATACTTTGCCTTCCATTTTAGTCAGAGGGAATTTTGTTTTACTTTAGTCTTTTGGTGACCTGTAGAGTCATGAGTCCCTACCACATTTAAAGCAGTTTGTTAACATCAAATGATTCCCAAAGCAATGCAGAAGAATACAATATAGGGGGAAATTTATGTTTATTCCTTTCACAATTCATTTTTCTTTAATAAACCATGACTTTTATTTTTTTAATGTTTATTTGTTTGAGAGAGAGAGAGAGTGAGCAAGCTTGTGCAGAGCGTGGGGGAGGGGCAGAGAGAGAGAGAGAGAGAGAGAGAGGGAGAGAGAGAGGAAATCCCAAGCAGGACCCATGCTATCAGCACAGAGCCCCACTCGGGGCTTGATCTCATGAACTGCAAGATCATGACCTGAGCTAAAATCTAGAGTCAGATGCTGAACGGATTGAGCCACCCAGGCACTCCAAACCATGTACTTTTAAATTCCAATCGACATCGATTCCCAAGGAGGAAAGTTTGTTTTATTATTTAACTTATTTATTATGGAATCTTTCAAACATACACAACAGAAAGGAGAGTAGTATGATGAGTCCACATGTATCTATCATGAAGTTTCAACAATTGCCAAAATAATCCCAATCCTATGTCATTTGTTTCCCCAATATATTTCCTTCTTTTTTCTTGAGCATTTTGAAGCAAATCTCAGATAACACGCCTCTTATAAACACTTCAGTGTGCATGTCTAAGTGATAAGAAGGGCTTTTGAAAGACATAACCACTCTGACATTTACCACTTGAGAAGATTAATAACCACTCCTTAGGGGAAAAAAATGTGTAATTATTTGTGGTGACCGATGTTAACTAGACTTGGTAACCACCTCACAATATACGCAAGTATTGAATTAATATGTTGTACACCTGAAACTAACATAATGTTTTATGTCAACTATGCTTCAATGAAAAAAAAAAAAAAAAAAAGCTCATTCCCGGAGCACCTGGGTGGCTCAGTCGGTTAAGCATCTGACTTCGACTCAGGTCATGATCTCATGGTTCATGAGTTCAAGCCCTGCACTGGGCTCACTGCTGTCAGCACAGAGCCCCCTTTGGATCCTCTGTCCCCCACTTTTCTCTGCCCCTCCCCTTCCTGCTCTCTTTCTCTCTCTCAAAAATAAACAAATATTTAAAAACATAAAAATGAAAATAAACTCATTCCTTAATATAACCTAATATCCGGAGAATATTTGAAATGCTGTGCTTGATCTTAAAAATGCCTCTTATGCAGGTTACTTTTGTGAATCGGGATCCAAACAAGTATCACGAATTGCATTGGGTTGCCATGTCTCTGAAATGCCCTTTATCCTACCACAATCCCTTCTCTACATGCTACCATACAAGAAGAAAATGAGCCATTTGTCTATAGACTCTCCCACAGTCTACTGCTGATTGTTTCCTCGTGGTATCATTCCACTTCTGTCAACTCCTGTATTTCTTGTAATTTGAGAGTTAGACCTAGAGATCTGAATGACAGGCTCAGGTTCAATTTTAAGGTCAAGAATCCTTCCTATGAGGTGCTGTGGACTTCTTTTGGCATCGCATCATGCGGTACATAATGGTTCATTGTCCCACTGTCACAAAGGCCAGATTGATCGGTATCTACCTCGTGTGTCAGACCGATGCCTCCATTATGAAGTTTCCCGCCAACATTTCATCTAATGGTTTTGGTCTTCATCAAAGAAAGACCATTTTATGCTCAGACTATGAGGATGAGTGGGGCCAGTATTTTTGACACAGGGCAGCCTCAAGAAGTTATAAAGATGGCTATCGAAACATTCTTGGCTCAGGCATAGGCAATATCCTTTTCTCCATGGCTCCGTTCATTCTGCCTGGAGGGATGTATGCTCGTCAGAGAAGGCCACTTGCCTGTGAGCGTATAACGAAGTTATTCCAGTGTAAGGCCTCCCCACAGGTTTTATATGATTTTAAATAAGGACAATAGGGGAGTACATGTGTGTCACACTTGTGTGTGTACAGGTAAAATCAGGAAATACTATCCTTTAGCTTGAAATAGTTCTTCCACTGTTTTGAGGGCTAAATGTTCTTTATTTGATGAATTTATGTTTACTGCCAGTGATAACTGGCCAAAGACAAACTTTGCAACTTTATTCTCCTGGTCTGTAAAATCGAAAAGCCTCAGATAACAGGTTCAGATGATTCTCAGCCTAAGAGGTATATGAGAACTTCAGGGGATCACGAGCTTTCAATATTTTTCCAAGTGGAGCAGAGGCTGGGAAAGAAAAGATTGAGGAACGCTAGTTTAAGAGACAATGGAATCAGCACAGGGAACATAAACTGTAGCACATGACAAAGGTGGCCATAATAGGTAAAGTCTCCTTTTCGACCTACGGTGGTCCACTTACTTTCGGCAGCTCACTCGAAATAGTCACGATCAGATACCATCTCACACCCATTGGGATGGCAGGAATGAAAAAGAAATCGTGAGGAACGTTGGCCA
The DNA here is from genome assembly GCF_028018385.1 of Neofelis nebulosa. Classification (NCBI taxonomy): domain Eukaryota; kingdom Metazoa; phylum Chordata; class Mammalia; order Carnivora; family Felidae; genus Neofelis; species Neofelis nebulosa. The sequence goes on from NC_080784.1 coordinate 15,351,245, forward strand.
AGATACAGAGAAACTGAAGCCCTCAGACAGCTGCTGGTGGGAACGCAACATGGCGCAGCCACTGCGGAAAATAGTCTGGTGGCTGCTCAAAAGGTGAACATAAAGTTACCATGTGACCCAAGGTTTCAGTTACCCAAGGTCAAGAGCGGTCTGGAAGCACACGATCGTCTCTCTGACCGAGCGCCAGGAGGTGAATACTATCCTAATGCCAGGTCACGCCTACGTCACTCACCTCTCGTCATTTTGTCACGCAAGCATTTTACCGCCTCACATCATCACAAGAAAAAGAAGGGTGAGTACAGAATAATAAGATAGTTTGAGGTGCAAGAGACATAACTTTCATGGCAGTATATTGCTATAATTGTTCTAAGCTATTATTAGTTATTAATCTCTAACTGTGCCAAATTTATAAATTAAACTTTATCATAGGTATGTGTATATAGGGAAAAAGATAGTATAGATAGTGTTTGGCATTATCCGTGGTTTCAGGTGTCCACTGGGGGTCTTGGAACGAATCTCAGGTGGGTAAGGGGGGGATGACACCCAAGAGAACTGAAAGCGTGTGTTCGCACAAAATCTTGTACACAAACGTTCAAAACAGCATTATAATAATGGCCAAAACGTTTTTCCTTTCTTAAGTGTATTTATTTTTGAGAGTGTGTGTGTGTGCGTGTGTGTGTGTGTGTGTGAGTGTGTGTGCATGTGTGAACAGGAGTGGGGACAGAGGATCCAAAGCAGGCTCTGTGCTGACAACAGAGAGCCTGACGCGGGGCTCAAACTCACAAACCGTGAGATCATGACCTGAGCTAAAGTCAGATGCTTAACCGACTGAGCCACCCAGGCACCCCATAGCCAAAAAGTTTTAACAACCCAATGTCTACCGATTGGTGAATGGGTTAATAAAATGTGGTACAAGGGAATGCTATTCAGGAATAAAAAGAAATAAAGTACTGACACATGCTATGACATGAGTGAACCTTGAAAACATTATGCTCAGTAAAAGAAGTCAGTCACAAAGGATCACATATCATATGATTCTATTTAAGTGAAACATCCAGAATAGTCAAATCCATTGAGACACAAAGTAGATTGGTGCCTAGAGCTATGTGCGTGCATGTGGCGGGGTGGGTGCTAGTGGATGGGGAATAGGGAATGATGGCTAATGTATATCGGGTTCCTTTGGGGATGAAATGTTCCAAAACTATTTAGTGATGGTTGCACAACTCTGTGCATGTGTGAAAAACCACTGAATCGTACACTTTAAGTGGGTGAATTACACAGCTTTGCAACATATTTTTATTATTATAAAAAACAAATAGTAAGGCGCCTGGTGGCTCAGTCGGTTAAGCCTCTGACTTCAGTTCATGACTTTGTCATGAACTCACGGTTCGTGGGTTCAAGCCCCGCGTCAGGCTCTGCAGTGACAGCGGAGAGCCTGAAGCCTGCTTCGGATTCTGTGTCTCCCTCCCTCTCTCTGCCCTTCCTCCACTCGTGCTCTCTAGCCCTCTTAAAAATAAATAAAGAAATTTAAAATCCATACATTAAAAAATGAAAATAAAAAACAAATAACAACCAGCTTTTTGAATAAGGGCCGCTTTGAAGACATGAAACATTCCACCCACCTCCCTTATAGAATCTTAGGGAATTAGAGAATGCCAAAGTTAGAATTGAGTTTTCACTTGTCTGGTCTTTTAATCTTGGTATTGTCTTTCCTGTCGTCTTTTCCATTTCCTAAATTTTAATTAAATTGACAGGAGTGCCCCGTTATTAACTAACAATGATGAATACCAGGTATGAATAGAGCCACCAAAAAGATCAAATCAGATGAGAAGGTTGTTTAATGAATAAAGATTTAGAATAAATGATGTTAGATCAACCCGTCTCCTGAATTAAGAATAGAGAGCATAGGGGCACCTGGGTGGTTCAGTTCGTCAGGCGTCGCCCGACCCTTGATTTCATCTCGGGTCATGGTTCTCATGGTCCTCAGATTCATCGAGCCCCGAGTCGGGCTCAGTGCTGAGCATGGAACCTGTCTGGGATTCTCTCTCCCTCTGTCTCTGCCCCTCCCCTGTTTATGTGCAGGTATGCATACGCCCCCCCCCCAAAATAAATAAATAAATAAACACTAAAACAAAAAAAGAATGGAGAACATAAAATCTCTTAGGGCATAGAACAATGAGTTAGATTTTTCATTTTATGACCAGTTTCTTTTTTTTTTTTTTTTTTTTTTTAAAGAGAAGACGAGAAGGTGAGCTGGGGACAGGAGCGGCCAGATAGACCCAGAAAAGCCTAGTGTCCGTTTTGAATCCTGGAGACACAGTGTTCCTCGGGCCCGAGAACACCCCTTAAAATATAATCAAGTCAGGGTGGAAGGAACATAAATCTGTGAAACACACCTCTCTTGAATTTTTAGTCAGAGTTAGCATATAAAGAGAGGAGACTGTCCCCCTACATGACACGATCTAGTGATTGATACCATACGACCATACGACCATAAGCATTTTAAACTACAGAAAGTGAGAATTCAAAATATGGAACGTCAAATACTAAGACCTAAGACATGGATGCCAAATGCAGAGGGATTGCATGGACAAAAACAGATCTCAGGTTATTATTCAAAACACCAGGTGATTCAGAGGGAAAGATAGGTAGAAGGTTCTGCACAGGCCCTTTCTGATTTAGGCTGAGTTAGTGTTCCTTTGACTCTCGAGTGTCATGAGGGAAGGCAGGGCAGCAGAATGAGATACAAAGTCACTCTAGAGAGAGAACAGGAGTCCTCCCAAAAGTGAACCAAATACATGGGGCACCTGGGTGGCTCAGCTGTCTAAGCATCGGACTTCGGCTCAGGTCATGATCTCATGGTTTGTGGGTTCGAGCCCCGCGTTGGACTCTGTGCTGACAGCTCGGAGCCTGGAGCCTGCTTCGGGTTCTGTCTCCTTCTCTCTCTGCCCCTCCCCCACTCGTGTTCTGTCTCTCTCTCTCTCAAAAATAAACATTAAAAAAAAAAAGTGAACCATAAACAAACAAACAAAAAGACCAGACAATGTTGGCTTTTAACTGATCTTGAATGGCTCATCACCTGGAAGGCTCACGTCCCGTTGACCCAGGATCCAGAGGCAAACAGTGCTCAGAAAATGGAGATTCCTGAAAGATGGTTGAAGCTCCAGTTATTTCAAGAAGGAGTTTCAGATGCTGCAATTTCCATTAGAGAAACACGAGGAAAAACAGGAGTGATCAAGACGGACATTCACTGGCAGTATTCATTTTTTTGTTTACAGTGTTATTACAGCAGCATTGACTATGTTCCCTGTCATAACTTTCATCCCCGTGCCTTATTCATTCCATCTCGGGAAGCCTGGACCCACCACCCCCCTGCACTCACTAGCCGTATTCTTAATTTGTGACCTTTTAAGATTATGCTCAAAAGATTTTTTTTTTTATTTTTTTTTCAACGTTTTTTATTTATTTTTGGGACAGAGAGAGACAGAGCATGAACGGGGGAGGGGCAGAGAGAGAGGGAGGCACAGAATCGGAAACAGGCTCCAGGCTCCGAGCCGTCAGCCCAGAGCCCGACGCGGGGCTCGAACTCACGGACCGTGAGATCGTGACCTGAGCTGAAGTCGGACGCTTAACCGACTGCGCCACCCAGGCGCCCCTTGCTCAAAAGATTTAAAAGCCCCATTGTGGTTTCATAAGTAAAGGCATATAATGCCTTTGTACAGGTCCTAAAGGCTTAAATGAAGTCAAATTCCGCCCCCAAATTCCCACCAGCTTTTTATGGACTCCATGAACTAATTTGTTCAAATCCCTTCCCTTGTTTTGGCCGAAGGCATGTGTTGGAGAACCTCTTCCATCTTTCCCGCAAGCAGGCAGGAGAGACCATGTTGTACAGCCTCTCGAAGGCCTCGGTCAAGTCACTGGAGACTCCATTTAAATTTCACACGCTGCGATCAATTCTGCTAAAAGATTGTGCCTGACAGTTTAAACAGTGTTATGTAAGAAGGTGGCATTCAATTTGGTGTTGTATCAATTTACAGTCGAGTTAGCGTATTTTCACATGTGCCATAAATCTTGGGGATCTGCCAGCTTTCAGCTGGATTTCTAAGCCTGTTTCCAGGCACACGCCCCCCCGACCCCCACCCCCACCCCCACCCCCAGGCTTCACCTTTCCCCAGTGCTGGAACAGCCCTCTTTAGACCCTTGCTTCAGAATCTGACGACACATCAGGGAAGAGCCGTAGTAAAGTTACAGAGCAGGAGAAGCATGAGAACCGGGCTATTTATAACCTTGCCCTTCTTAATTGTCACGTTCGGTATTAGGAGCATGGTCTTAACCCAAAGTTATTGGTCTAAATGGCCCAGTTCTGACGTGAGACTGTTCTAATTTTTAGAGTTACATTATAATTTATAAGAAGCCATTAATACTTTAGAACCCAAATACGAAAAATTTTTATATCTTTTTTGACAGGATTCACACATCATACAATCCATTCATTTAAAGCCTATGATTTGGGGCGCCTGGGTGGCTCAGTCGGTTCAGCAGCCGACTTCCGCTCAGGTCACGATCTCGCGGTCCGTGAGTTCGAGCCCCGCGTCGGGCTCTGGGCTGACCGCTCAGAGCCTGGAGCCTGTTTCGGATTCTGTGTCTCCCTCTCTCTCTGCCCCTCCCCTGCTCATGCTCTGTTTCTCTCTCTCTCAAAAATAAATAAACGTTAAAAAAAATTAAAAAAAAATAAATAAAGCCTATGATTCAATGGTTTTTTTTCGTATGTTCACTGGGTTGTTCAACCATCATCACACTCTGATTTTAGAATGTTTTTGTCCTTTCTAAAACGAAGATTGTTCTCATTAGATGTTGCTTCCTTACCCCCCAACCTCACTCCCACCCCCCCCACCAACTCAAGCCCCCAGCAACCATAAATGTACTTTCTGCCTATATACATTTGCCCATCTGTACGTTTCATAGAAATGGAATCATACAATATGTGATCTATTGTGACTGACTTCTGTCACTGAACATCATGATTTCAAGGTTCATCCACCTTGCAGCATGAATAACCATATTTCTTTTATTTTTACTGTCAAATGAATGGCATTCCATTGTGTGAATATACACATCAGATTTATCCATTCATCGTCTGGTGAACGCTCAATACAAAGAGCTTATATAAGAAAAAAACAGGGGCTCGGATATACCCATGGGAGTTTATCTCAGATGTCTGGTACACATGTTCTGCAAGAATTTCTAAATTCTAGTTGAAGTGTAATTTCCCGGGAAGGCTGGCTCTGAGTTATTGACACAGAGAATGAATTATAGAATGTGTAGCGTTTTATTCAGACCTTTCTGGATTAGGAGAGCCTTTCCTCTGACGTTTGGACACCACACTCCCAACAATCTCTGGTCCTACTTTACTATAGCGGAGGAGCATGTTCGAAAGAGCACTGCCATGGTCTTGACAAGCCTGTTAGTGATGCTTCAGCTAAGTCTGTGCGGTTTTTGCCTGGTGAGGTTTCAACCTGGATGTCCTAAATTGCCAGGAACTTCCGGACGATCCCAGACTAAACCCATTCTCTGGAGTCCGGCCATTTGCCAATTTGTGCAGAGCCGTGTAGCTTACCTGCCAATGATCATTTTCAAAAGTGATGCTCTCTCATTGCCTGAAGACGAGTACTTACAACGCTGGCTACAGCAGCAACGAGAGCAGATGAATCGCCACCATTATAACCGCCAGGTGAACGTTGTCAACCGCTGCATGAAAGAAATGGCGCCCTCGAAGCAGTTAGAGGCTGATTGGACTAATTGGAAGGACTTACAAATAAAATATAATAGCCTGGGATATGGAGGTGAGGGTGGGGGCTGCACAGCGCCGCTCAGACACAAGCAACGAATGCCCTGGAAACTCAAGCGTTCCGTTTTTATGCTTGCTCCGCTAACGACATGGTGACGCCAAGCTGTCACGTCTGTTTACTCCCCTGTAAATGCAGATGGTGTCATGATTGTCAGAATGGTGACCTGAAATAATGTATGTAAAAGTGCCTGAAATCTGGCAGCGTTCTACAAACCATTAACTGCATCTGACAAGAGCTACATCAGTCCAATTTGGCTTATGCTGAATGCCGGTACAGCTTCTCTATTTTATAGAAATGAGTTCTAGGTCCTGATGATTGCAGTGGTCTTCAACAGAAAAAAATGTCTGTACAACATCATCGTTTAGAGAGACCCGTGAATGTCACTAGATGTTGATATGTATGGAACAGCCAGTTCAACTCAGTGGCACCCTGAGGATACAGAGTAAACAGTGCAGGACACAACTCCTGTTCTCAAGAAGCTTCTGGTCTCATGGAGTCAGGGTTACCCCTACTGTGCATGAGCTCTGGGCAAATATTTCTTGCAAGTCCCTTGTCTGTATAAACAATCTGACTGAAAGAATGTACTACAAAATGTATGGACCCATCTGAGATATAGTGATTTACAATTTAGAATAATAGAGAAGAGGTATTAAAGTATTTGTTTATTGTGTGATCAGGGCATGTAAAGATTCTTCTTTTAAAAAAACATTTTTTTTAACATTTATTTCTTTTTGAGAGAGAGTGTGAGTGGGGGAGGGTCAGAGAGAGAGGGAGACACAGAATCCGAAGGAGGTTCCAGGCTCTGAGCTGTTAGCACGGAGCTCAACACGGGGCTCGAACTCATAAACCGTGAGATTATCACCTGAGCCGAAATCTGACGCTCAACCGACTGAGCCACCCAGGTGCCCCTGTAAAGATTCTTCTTGGTGTTCAAGCACCACCTCTTTTGTTCATGTCCGGGAATCATCTTTCTGTGTTCGCTATTGCCAGACGCCCCACTCTTGATTACATTTACATCTCCCGTCACAAGACGTACTCGCACTATTAACACTTGCAATATCATTCGTGGCTCTTCAGAACTTGTATGTATTGAAACAACAGAGATCTTCTCGTCTCTGCAGTTCCCCACCCTGTTTATTTCACACCAATGGCATTCTTATTCATGATGCTGTATCATTTGCTGGGTTGCCTGTGAACGCTAGCTTCTGATGACTCAACGTTACTGTGCTTTGTGGGCAGTGACCACAAAGGCAAGCCTTACGTGGAATATGCAGGAAAATGGGAACAATAATTTGTTCTCTGGTCAGGTAAGCTCTTCTATTTGGACTGTTATGACTTCATCACACATCATCCAAATATGTCTTCTCTTTCTTCTTTAGACTCTAATCCCTACATTGTTAAAATGGGACCTCTGTGGTCTGCACCCCTCCCTTCCAGACACTGCCACCAGCAGGGATGCTGGAGGGGCATGGGTAGGAAGAGAAGAGAGGTCCAATTTGTATAAGGAATGTCAGTCCTTTACCTGGCAAAACGGGCCACATATTGATTGGAAACAGGAGAGGACATTGAACAGAAGGGTCCATTGCATTGGAAGGGCCCATTGGCATTGTGGAGTAATGGTTCTGAAAGCCCATGGCGAAGATAGGCACAGCCACTTCTAGAGGGGGGACTTGTGACATGTGTCAGGCAGAAGCCTATGGAGAAGATGGGATGACTGCCCTGAGCGACAACCTGGGTGAGGAGGGTGGGGAGGCACACTGGGTGATGGATGCCTGTACCACCCCCGTGGCCCTCAGGTCCTATTTTTTTTAATGTTTATTTATTTTTGAGAGAGAGAGAGAGTGAGCTGGGGAGGGGCAGAGAGAGGGGGTCACAGAATCCGAAGAAAGCTCCAGGCTCTGAGCGGTCAGCACAGAGCCCCACGCGGGGCTCGAACTCACGGACCGCGAGATCATGACCTGAGCTGAAGTCGGACGCTCAACCGAGCCACCCAGCGCCCCCGTCAGGCGCTATTGATGGCAGTTGGCACCACACTGGGAAACAGGCAAGTGAAAGCCGGGACTGGATTCCTGAGCTTGTGAGTTGATTTCATATAAATGAAACCACATGACAAGCGGTCTTTCATGACTGGCTTCTGTCATGTAGAGTGAGTGGGTTAATTTTCTTCTGTTTCTATCTTAAAATTCTTTTTTTTTTTTCCTGTGTAATTATCTTAAAATTCTTGCTAATTTTATCTGTGGGCATGGCTGCATGGCTCAGTCACTGGCTGAGCATCTGACTTTTGATTTTAGCTCAGGTCACGATCTCACGGTTCATGGGATGGAGCCCTGTGTCCGGCTCTGCTCTGAGCATGGAGTCTGCTTGGGATTCTCTTCTCCTCACTCTCTGCCCCTCCTGGGCTCGTGTGCATGCTTCCCCCCCCAAAAAAAATAAATAAATAAGATTAATAATAATAATAAATAATAATAATTTTGTCTATGAATTTACGTTTTGTAAGTGAAGTCCTATGGAACAACGGAGTATGCATGCGAGCAGCAGAAATACGCCAGGGCCAGCCACTGACTATTGGCTTGATGGCCAGGCACACGTGTGTGTAGGAATGCCTTGAGGACAGTTGGGGCACCATGAGGGTCTCTGAGGGGGCCAGGCCAGGCCCTGGGCCCCGATCGGTGGTGATGACAGCTGCAGTCACAGGAGAAAAGTGGCTCCATGGTGGGGAGGGGGTGTGTGCCAGGACCCGGGTGGGAGGCAGCTTGACCCTCCATCTCCAGAGCCCGTCCCTGCAATGTCTGCACAAATATTAACTCTCCAGCCTGAGCACCAGGACAGGAACCTCAGGTGCCCAGGCAGTAAAGTATGTCGGTAAACTACTACAAAAGAAAAGCATAAACATGGGAATTGCCATAAAGCATATCAGGAAGTTATTAGAATTCACAGAGAGTTTCCGATCTCCAGTTTTTTAGACTGCTGAAACACTGCAAAGCAAAGCAAATATCCACGGGCTTGGAAATTAAATTTAAAGGTCATTGCTCTCAACTGAAAAGAACACTGCTTTCATAAGAAGCTTCAAATGAACCAATTATTAATGAGGAAGAAAATTTTTAAATTAAATTTTCCTTGTAATTGAAGATACGATTATAGAATGCATAAATAAGTGTTTTAAGTTGTGTAAAAATCATGAAGCCAATTTCAAACACCTCCACGAGTTAGAGGACGTGCCAGAGAAAAACCTTTAAATGCCAGTGTGTAAATTTAATATTTAAAATAGAATTCAGATTTGTACGAGATTGATTTGTAGGAAGAGTTAAGTCTTTTTTAGAAAAAAAATACTCTGTGAGAATCACCTCTAGATGTGCTAAACTTTACATTTCAAAGTAATTTAGCAGAAATTGATCCCAACATCGTCACAGGCCAGAAATGCTCTTAAAGGAACTCCAGAAGTAGTTCAACCTTCTCAAAATTGTTTGTGATCTTGCATTTGCCAAGAGGGGCTGATACTGCTTTTGATTATATCGATCGAAAATGAAATTGCTGTAAGTATAACTTCTGGTGGTCTAATCAGTGGATATACAGAAAAGGAAGCGAGAAAAATCTTACGTTAAGTCAAGAGTTAGCGTACCATGTAAAATTATGTCAGACAATGGGATGTTATTCAGCACTGAAAATAAATGAGCCATTAAGCCATGAAAAGACGTAGAGGAAACTTACATGCATATTTACAAAGTGGAAGAGGCTGATCTGAAAGGCTGTATATATCCTGTGAGTCTGAAACTGCCTAAAAAATAAAGTCTCTTTAAAAAAAGAGGGGCGGGGGGCGCCTGGGTGGCTCAGTCGGTTAAGCGGCCGACTTCAGCTCAGGTCACGATCTCGCGGTCCGTGGGTTCGAGCCGCGCGTCGGGCTCTGGGCTGATGGCTCAGAGCCTGGAGCCTGCTTCCGATTCTGTGTCTCCCTCTCTCTCTGCCCCTCCTCCGTCCATGCTCTGTCTCTCTCTGTCTCAAAAATAAGTAAAAACTTAAAAAAAAATTTTTTTTAAAAAGAGGGGCGGGGCACCTGGGTAGCTCAGTCGTTGAGCTTCTGACTTTGGCTTAGGTCATGACCTCACTGCTTGTGAGTTCAAGCCCTGCATTGGATTCACTGCGGTCAATGCAGAGCCTACTTCAGATTCTTTGTCTCCCTCTCTCCCTGCCCCTCCCCCACTCATGCTCCGTCTCTGTCTCTCTCTCAAAATAAATAAACATTAAAAAAAAAAAAAAAGAGTTGGACGCTTAACTGACTGAGCCACCCAGGCGCCCCTGGGACAGTCTGTCTTTAAGGGACTGAAACAAATAGTTAAAAAGCCAAAATGATCTCTTAGTAGCTTTAATTAATTTTGTTTCATTAGTTCTGCACTCCTCATGCTCCTTCCTGTCGCATAATTATTTGTAAATTATAGTCATAACTGCTTCTTAATTTGTAGTAATTTTATCACTCAGAGGGTAATTGTTAATTATTTTCCCTATGATTATCATGGAAGAAAAACAAGACTTCTAAAAACTGTGAAATTAAATCGGAAGAGAATTTCAAACAGGCACAATCCCCTTTGCTCTGACATCCCAGATGGTGTCTGTGGTTTATATGCATAGTTATGCAAAATGACAGATGTCAGGAGCAAATATTTTCAGCATATTAATAAGAGCCATGCACCGGCCCCTTCTGTATTAGCAGGTATGACACTGATAAACGCTGGGAACTCTCAGATACAGCAGGGAAAAAAGGCTCATGCACTGTCTTCAATTTGTTTAGGATCTGGATCTGTAAATGGACAATCAAAAAATTGAAGCAGTGCCCTCTCCTTCCCCAGAGACTTCCTGTGTGACTCTGGCTACGTTCCTTTTGGAATGAGTGAGGGTTTGAATTAATAAGTGCGCTCTTGAGTCTGATAATAGTAACAGCTTGTGCATTCGGCATAATAATCAGGGAATGAGATGGTACACACAATTTTCCAAGTATCTCAAGTATTTCTTCAAGCTCTGAAATGTTGATTGTATCAATTTGTAAGGAAATCCTGGGAAGCCTTATGGTGCAGATAAAGTCTGAAGGCGGTTTGCTGGATAATTCTCTCTTACCTGGAAGGAAGAGGGATGATCTTTTTGTTCTGTCTGGGGCTTCAACTGATTGGATGAGGCCCACCCACATTGTGGAGGGCAATCTGCTTTACTCTAATGTTACTCTCTAATGAGAGTAATAGAACAATATTCTGGAACGTTGGGTGTTCCAGAAACACCCAGAATAATGTTTGACCAAATATCTGGGTACCCCATGGCCCAGTCCAGTTGACACATAAAATTAACCATCACAAAAATATATGAAACAGATGGAACGAATAGAAAAGTAGATTTAAACCCAAATACATCGGTAATTACATTACCCATATATGGACTATGTATTGTAGTGAAAGGAGATCCACAGTGGCCCAGAACTCCCTTCCTAACTTGACCACTTCCAAGGAGGCCTCCATCTGTTGGAGGAGCATCCATTCATGCTAGAGAAGCCTCCAGCCCCACTTCTCTCCCATAGGGGTGAGATTACGTATGAATCTTGCTCCTTAAAGTCCCTTCTGGAATGTGCTGCTGGATGAGATAGGCTTTCTCAACACATGAAAGCAATGCTTCAGCTCCAGCACCTTTTTTTTTTTTTTGAGAGAGAGAGAGAAAGAAGCAAGGGTGAGTGGGGGAGGAGCAGAGGGAGAGGGAGAGAGAGAGAATCCCAAGCAGACTCCACACTGTCAGCGAGACGCCCGATGTGGGGCTCGAACTCACGAACCATGAGATCATAACCTGAGCCGAAATCAAGTCGGATGCTTGACCGACTGAGCCGCCCAGGTGCCCCCTCCAGCACCTTGTTTTAACTAGTGTGACTGTGCCCTGTTCCCTGTTTCTAATGGGAGGGAAAACTAACAGGACTGGTTTTCAAATATGTTGTGCCTTGGAAGCATCAGACAATAGCAGCGACCTCTGTTCATTCATTTGAGCTCCCTCTACTGTTCCAGCAACATAGATCATTAAAAAAAAACCCAAAACAACAACAACAACAACAACAACAACAACAACAAAAGAAACCCACAATAACAAAAAAATCATACCACACACACACACACACACACACACACACACATGTAAAACCTAAGAACTCTTACGAAGAGGAGAGGGACAGAAAATGATTTGGGGATTGCTATGGTCTGAATGTGCCTTCCCCTCACATTCAGATGTTTAGATCCTAACCCCCAAGGTGATGATGTGTGGAGTGAGCAGGTCATGCTGGCAGGTGAACTGTGTCCTCACGATGGGATTAGCGCCTTTATAAAAAAGGCCCAAGAGAGACCCTTCACCCTTTCCACCATGTGAAGACATAGAGGCTTTCTCTGTCACCAGACACCCAGTCTGCCAGGACCATGATCTTGGACTTCCAGACTCCAGAACTATGAGAAGTAAATATCTGTTGTCTATAAGCCCCTCAGCCTATGGTATTTTTTTTTTTTTATATATAGCCATCTGGACAGAGAAGGAATGGTAAGGAATATCCCTTAGATTTAGATTTTTTTTTAAATTTTTTTTTAATGTTTATTTATTTTTGAGACAGAGAGAGACAGAGCATGAACGGGGGAGGGTCAGAGAGAGGGAGACACAGAATCTGAAACAGGCTCCAGGCTCTGAGCCGTCAGCACAGAGCCCGACGCGGGGCTCGAACTCACGGACCTCGAGGTCATGACCGGAGCCGAAGTCGGCCGCTTAACCGACCGAGCCACCCAGGCGCCCCTAGACTTAGATTTTAAAAAGAAGCAATCTTCATGTGAAAGACTAAACAAGAAGTACGGGATGTGCTTTTTAAAAATAGCTACTTTTGGGGCGCCTGGGTGGCGCAGTCGGTTAAGCGTCCGACTTCAGCCAGGTCACGATCTCGCGGTCCGTGAGTTCGAGCCCCGCGTCAGGCTCTGGGCCGATGGCTCGGAGCCTGGAGCCTGTTTCCGATTCTGTGTCTCCCTCTCTCTCTGCCCCTCCCCCGTTCATGCTCTGTCTCTCTCTGTCCCAAAAATAAAAATTAAAAACGTTGAAAAAAAAAAAAAATTTAAAAATAGCTACTTTTTTCTTCCACTATTTCTTCCTTCTCATCATAACCAAACATCATGTGAGCAGCAATCAATATTTTCAATGCGATCATCGTAATTCATGGCTTGGGGTTATTTATTCTTCAACAAATATTACTGGAATTCCCATCATGCACGTGGTGCTGGCTGCTGAGGCTACAGCAGTGAGGAAGAGAGTTGTTTTTATAATGGCCTTTTATCTTATAAATCTTCAAGTCTTTGTTCTTAATACCTCCCACTGTCATACCCATTCCCTGCCTAATATAGAAAATCATTAATGAATATTAATGTCATTTGCTCTGGGTTTCGCTTTAAAAATAAGGCCCTCTAAAAGTCTTGTCTCCATGTGATCTTCAAACCCATCGTTATGGCCAGTAGTGAGAGCAGCTTAAGAGCACGGATTTGGGCAGAGGGCTTGAACTTTATGTGCCTCAGTTTCCCCACAGTATCATTGCGATGATGATAAGAATATCACTACTTCAAATAGGACTGTTGGAAATAATAAGTGAGTTCATACATGTGAAGTGCTTAGGAATAGTGCCTGACATATAGAAAACACAAAATAGATGCGAGCCATTAGTTTCGTTTGTAGACGAAGTAACTGAGCACCTACCATGGGTTTGCTCTCCCTCTAAGCAAACAGAGAAACAAAGATTTTATACTTTGCTCATACCTTGTTGTTTCCATACCGTAGGAGTGCTAACAATACTGACTCCATCTTTGGCCCGCCATCTTGTTCATGTCTGTGAGATGATGTCCCCCATTAATGCGTGCCCTGACGGGAATTCGGGAATTTGAGGATGTGGGAAGGCTTGTTCCGAACTTCCCTGAAGTTGTTTAGATAATAACTTTAGATCACTTGAGAGTAGAAATAACTAGTAGAGATAACTCTACTTTAGAGTAGAGATAACAGTTTCTTCCCACTCCCTCTGGTGCATAGATGGCGCCATGAGGTCTGTTAAGTATTAGACCCTTTGTCCTCCCGCAGTGACCTCTGCTCATCCCCTCGCTCTATAAAATCTGTGGACTAAGGTCCAGACTTTGCAGACAAAGGCTGTGCAGTTCTGGATTGTCGCACACCTGATCCCTGCCCCACTCGCCATCAGTAAATTACCCTGAATAAAACTGTGTAAACTGTATGAAGTCACCTGCTTCATTTTTTTGGTCTCAAAGTGCCTTTTCAGTTTGGGCGATACTTTACTGCTGCCTCCCTTCTACCTTAAAACACTCTACCCCTTTCTCATTCTTTTCACCAGCAAACTGTTTGAAAGACAAGCCTTCCCATCGCTGCTGTCTCTGTTTCCTCACTGTTGGCCACCCCCGAATTCTCTGCCCTGTGGATCCTGACTCTGGTTCTCTTCAGGACTTGTATTTCTGAGTCACTAATATCCCCAACGTTCAGTACAAAGTTCCCATGGAGCTTCTCCTTCTTGAAGTCTTGGAGGCATTTGGCCCTTGATGTGTATTGATTGTTCTTGCTTTTCTGACCCTGTGTTTCGGAGTTCTCCAATCTTTTTGGCCTTTTCCCTGTTTCTCTTGCTCTTTGTTGACTTCCAAGTACAAAGATCTGTACCCAACTTCAAAGTTCTGTACCCAACTAACTTCTCTTTTTCTTTCTCTGCAAGGCATGGGGGCGGGGAACCCAGAGTTTCTGGGCCGCCTTGGATGCACCACCCTCCCAGCACCAACTAGGAAGTGTAGCAAGTCTTGTTATTTAGGAGTTTTTCTAGAGCTTCATCCCTAGCCTCCCTTCCCCTCCCAGAGGCTGGCAGGTGGGGCCAAAAGTTCCAGCTCTCTAATGGCTTGGTCCTTCTGGTGATCAGCCCCACCTGAGCCTGTGTAGGGGCTCTACCCTAAGTCCCCTCAGTAGCACAAGCTCAGATGTGGTCAAAAGGGGCCCATCATGAGTCAAAAAAGACATCCCTGTCACTCAGGAAATTCCAAGGGTTTCAGGAGCTCTGTGCCAGGAACCAGGGACAAAGGCCAAATATATTTCCTATTACACCACATCTATAGGGCCAGACTGCCTGGATTGAACCCAGGCAGGGTCATTTGTGAGCCGTGTGATTTGGATGCATTAAGTAATCTCCATGTACTCCTGTTTCTTTGTCTGTTCGATGGTAATAATAATAAAAGAACCTACCTAATAGGTTTGTTGTGAGGTTTAAATGAATTAACAAAAGCACTTAGAATGGTAGCTGATGCCCAGTAAGCAATCTGAAAATATTTAACCACTATTCACTCCCAGGCTCACCCGATGGTAACTCTTCTGTTATCTGCAGATTAAATTTCAAACAGCATTCAAGGCTACCTCTTTTGTAAAAACATCAAATCTGTATTATTCACAGTACATAGTTTTAATAAGTGTTAGACGGCGGTGAGTTTGGTTAGATGTGTCTTTTATTCTAAATGGGGACCTTGGGGAGTGTTGGCTGTGTGTGTGTGTGTGTGTGTGTGTGTGTGTGTACAAGTGCATGAGTGACATTTCGAGAACTCTACTCCCTGGAGTGCAAATATTTAGAAAAAGAACATTTAGGTTTTGAGTTATAACTATTGGATAAGTTTCAAACCGCTGCCCTTGATAAGAATGAAGACAAAAAAATCACTCCAAATCAGAAGTTGAGGAGTAATTTTTTGGTTAAGATATTTTTTTAAATTATTGAGCACCTGGGTGGCTCAGTCGGGTAAGCATCTGACTTCAGCTCAGGTCATGATCTCACCGTTTGTGAGTTTGAGCCCTGTGTCGGGCTCTGTGCTCACAGCTCAGAGCCTGAAGCCTGCTTTGGATACTGTGTCTTCCTCTCTCTCGGCCCCTTTCCCACTCATGCTCTGTCTCGCAATAATAACTAACTGTTAAAAAAATTAAAATTATGGCAGAATGTCAGTTATTTCCATTATAATATGTTAATTCAAATCCAGATACTATAGGGTAGGGTTCACTGTGTGGCCCTATAACCTTTGAATTCAAGGATGCATGTGCCCTGATTCCTCTCAGGGTATTACACAATTTTCGTTGAAACAGGGATGAGGGGCGCCTGGGTGGCTCGGTCTGTTAGGCGTCCGACTTCGGCTCAGGTCATGATCTCACAGTCTGTGAGTTCGAGCCCCGCGTCGGGCTCTGTGCTGACAGCTCAGAGCCTGGAGCCTGTTTCAGATTCTGTGTCTCCTTTTCTCTCTCTGACCCTCCCCTGTTCATGCTCTGTCTCTCTCTGTCTCAAAAATAAATAAACGTTAAAAAAAAAAATTAAAAAAAAAAAAAAAAGAAACAGGGATGAAATTGGTTGATTCACTACATGGATCATGAAATGAGAGCATGTAATAAATTCACAGACAAATCCATATAGGAAAAGTCGGTTTGCAAATCCAACTCATACACCCAAGTATTTTTCCTTTGCAGCTATTTTTGGGTGTATCTAAGAAGGCTCATAGAATCTTTATTTTTTTTAAGTTTATTTATATATTTTGAGAGAGAGAGAGAGAGAGCACAAGTGGGGTAGGGGCAGAGAGAGAGAGAGAGAGAGAGAGAGAGAGAGAATCTCAATCAGGCTCTGCACTGTCAGCACAGAGCCCGATGTGGGGCTCGAACCCACAAAACCATGAGATCATAACCTGAGCCGAAACTAAGAGTTGTACATTCAACCGACTGAGCCACCCAGGTGCCCCGAGGACTCATAGAATCTTTAAAAATCTGCTTGGAATTCACTCCTTCGGCCGAAAGAGTCTTATGCTCCCCCCAGGACACACTTTAAGTCACACCTACGATGCATCTTGTCCAAAAACTTTAGTTAGCACTACCCCACTATTCCTACTGGCTTGTCATCATAATCACCCAATGACTTTTGGGGGGAGCAGACATCTCAGGCCATATTTGTTGAAATTCCCATTAGGCAGATTTGGGGTAGGATCCCGCAAACTACAATTGTGTAAGTTTCCTCGGGATTATGCTTATCAGACAAAATTAGAAGCCAGTGGTCTATCTCAGTGACCTGTTACTTGATATAAGCGCAGTAGATGAGGTTTGGAAATATCCAGGCTCCCTGAGACCCGCCCCCCAGCATTCCCTTTTCTGAGAGCTTTCCCGCTATCCACAAGGGGTGGGTCCTGACAGGGCCCGACTTTCTCCCATGCCACCGTGATTTGATCAAGGGAAGTCATCTGGCATCAACTGGGCCAGATTTTTTTTTTTTCTCCGCCTTATTTCAATTGAGAGACACGGTCTGGCACAGAGGAGCTGCAGGACACAGAGGAGCGTCATACCGAAGGTCCACATGCCGGCCGCCAGGTCCCTGGGGCTACCCTAGTTCCCCCCTTTCCTCGGGCCCACTGTGTCCATTCAACTTGTTGAATTCTGCAGGACTCTCTGTTGGTTTCCTAGGACTGCCGTGATGAACGACTGCCCAACGGGGGGCTTCGAACGATGCGAATCTATTCTCTGGCAGTTCTGCCATCCAGAAGTGGAAAATCAGGTGTCAGTCAGGTTCGTGCCTTCTGCCGGCTCTGAGGGAGAAACCATCCCTGCGTCTCCTCACTCCTGGTGGCTGCTGGTAGGCGATCCTTGGTGTTTCCTCGTGTGTCCGTGCGTCCCTCCAAGGTCTGCCTCTTCTCTGTGTCTCTGTGTCCTCTTCTCTTCCTTTTCGGACACCGGTTACTGGATGTAGGGCCCACCCTAAATCCAGGAGGATTGCATCTCAAGATTTTTAACCAATGTTACCTGCAAAGACCCTATTTCCAATTAAGGTTGCATGCTGAGGTTGTGGGTGCACATGAAGCTGGGGGGCGGGGGACGCTCTTCGACTCACAACACACACATTTGCTAAGAAACCAAAGACAAAATGCTCACAGTCACAAAGAAGAGAAGACCTCTCTTCCTCAGAGCTGACATCAGGGCCACAGAGAAGGTCCGGAGTCAGTTTAGGTCACATGACCTCTCCTGGACCAGTCACTGGGGCAAGGGAGGTGGGTGTTCTGATTGGCCAGCCCGGGCCACTCACTTGCCTGCACTGGAGAAAAGGGATCCATGTGACTGATAGCCTCTCACTCCAGTGCAGTCCAGGCGCTCAGAACGGAAGGAAAGGTCCCAACAGGGGGTCCATCTGCTGTGTTCCTCCAGCAACTCAGCATCACTGCTGTTCTTTCTGGCTCCACATCTGAAACAAAAATAAACACTGAAATCAACACTTCCAGAGTTCATAAAATCGATCGCCGGGGATCTGCCAATGCCATCTCTGTACAGGGCGTTAGCAAGTGTTAGAGTCCCCACTGCCTGTGAGTTAAAGATTAAAATGATCAGGTAGGTGACCTTAGTTCTCCAATTTCAGTATTATTTTGTTCCTAGAAACAGCTGTCTCTGTCCAAAGAAATGATAGTTATTCACGTTTACGTGGCCCTTGGCACATTTATGTATATTATCAAAATTAAGCACAGTAACTCTGGGAGGGAGGCGTGGATTATTATCTCCATCTTAAAGATCTGGAAAACTGAGGGAGAGAACACTGAAGCGATTTGCCTGAGGTCACGTGATCAGTTAGCAGCAGCATCAGAATTAGAATCCGGGTGCACGTGATTCCTGATCTAGGGGTTTCTGCACTTGTTGTAACGGCCCATTTCGGGTATTCCCCCTTAACGCTAGGACAGCACTGGGACGAACCTCACACCTTCCCTTCAACCAGCCTCTCCAGGACACATAATTACTTTTCTGCCGGGACGCTCTCTATTGCAAACATCTGAGCTCACAAATAAATTTTTTCTTCCCCAGAGGCATAGATTTTCATGCGAAAGAAATGTAAAACTCAGAGGTTTTGGAGAGATCAACCTGCGCTCTCTCCTGGGAAAGTGGAAAAATGGCGAGCTTTGATATTTTCTTTTCTCCTTGTGATAAGAACAACAACAAAATGAAGAATGGCCCTTCCTCCTCTGGAAGTTTGAGAACCAAGGCTTGAGGGTGACGGGCTTCAATCATGACAGGAGGGATCTGTCAGGAATCCGAACAGCATCTGCGTGTAGACTGGGCACATTCATGGTGTATGGCATCAGGTAATAATGTCAAATTTTTCACAACATGATCACTTCCCGGTGTTCGTTCTTTTTTTTGTTTTTAATTTTTTTTTAACGTTTATTTATTATTGAGAGACAGAGAGACACAGAGCGTGAGCAGGGGAGGGGTAGACAGAAGGGAAGACACAGAATCTGAAGTAGGTTCCAGGCTCCGAGCTGTCAGCAAAGAGCCCGACGTGGGGCTCGAACTCACGAAACATGAGATCATGACCTGAGCCGAAGTCAGTCGCCTAACCAACTGAGCCACCCAGGCACCCCCCCAGTGTTCGTTCTAATGCAGGTTTTCCTCAGACCCAGGCGACAGTGACAGAAACCAAATGGCATTTCTTCACTGCCTTTGAAACAGCCGGAAATCCAGCCCTCCCCATCATCCCAGACCTCCTGACCAGTTGAGGGAGAACCCAGGAGAAAGGTGTGTATGAGGGTTAGTTTTATGTGTCACCTTGGCTAGGCCATGGTATCCAGATATTCGTTTAAACACCAGTCTAGATGGTGCTGTGTGGGTATTTTTAGATCGTATCAACATTTAATTCAGTAGATTTTGAGTAAAGGACATTAATCTCCATGATGTGGTGGGCCTTGTCCAATCAGTTGAAGGCTCTAAGAGTAAACAGACTGAGGTCCTGTGAAGAAGAAGGAATTCTGCCAGCCGACTACCTCTGGACTTGAACTGCAACATCAACTCTACTCTGGGTCTCCAGACTGCTAGCCTACCCTGCAGGCTTTGGACTTGCCAGCCTCCCACAATTGGGTGGATCAATTCCTTGAAACAAATCTCTTTGTATATATCTCCATGCACATCCCATTGGTTCTGTGTCTCTGGAGAGCCTGACGAACGCAGTGAGCCCTGGGCGGCCTCGGTGTCCTACCGCAGGCATTTGCACGTGCTCTTCCGGCTGTGACGTGACAGCTACCCAACCCCGTTTCTTGTGGCTGCTTTTGTTTCCCCTGCCGTCCCATATGTGTGCAGCCTGCGGGCTGGTCCTGCGGGATGGACAGATCATTCTCACATGTGCTGCTGTTCTCTCTCGTGTCTCTCTGTCCCCTGCTCTGACACGCTCCACGCCTGGGCCCGCCTCCCTTGTCCCCAACACCATCAAGCTGTGCTGACTTACCCGGGGCTATAAGGGACATTGATGTCACAGCTCCTGCAGGATTCCCGTCTCCTCTTCCAGGGCTTTGGGACACATTTCTAAGGGAAACCATTGTGTCTAATTACTTTCAGAGGTATCGTAAAGCCCTTATTATTGGAAAAATGACTACATTTTTATGTTCAAATAAATTCTCTAAGACACAGATATAAAGGCTCCATGGTGTAAATTCTCCTCATCGAGTTATTTCCTGAACTCCTGAACAGACTTTCAGTCATGTGCCTTAGTTTTAATTTTTGACATTCTAATCCCGATGTCAAATTCAACATCATTTGCAAATTTAAGCATTGAATCCTCTATCAGCAGCCCAGGGATGTTCACATTTAATTAAAAACGACTGGGGAAGACATTTTTTTAAATAACTTATTAGTCTATTATTAGTCACTTGAACATATGGGGACTCTAGCCTTTAGGAATTAAATGACTTTTATCTTCATCTTTTCTGAAAAATCCACAAATTTTCATTAGCTCTTCTTGGTATTTGAACTACTTTTCCTTTGGGGAATGGGGGCAGGGGCAACATTCTATTCTTTTACTACTCTACTGGAAAGCTTATCCTTGACAATGACCCCAGAGACCAGTGGGAAATGCAGAAGGAGCTTCTTCCACAGACGACATAGTCACTATCGTCTTGATCTCCCCTCCCTGTGTCCTAAAATTCGATTAAAATGATACACAATATAGGCGCGCCTGTCGGTTAAGCGTCCAACTTCAGCTCAGGTCATGATCTCAGGGCTCATGGGTTCAAGCCCCGTGTTAGGCTCTGAGCTGTCAGCACAGAGAAGAGCCTGCTTCTGATTCTGTGCCTCCCTCGCTCTCTGCCCCTCCCCCGCTCCCGCTCTGTCTCTGTCTATCAAAAAGAAATAAACATAAAAAAATGATACACAATATGTTTCTTAAAAGAACAAATCCATAACTGAGCTGGAAAAGAAGAAAGGGCGTTACCCATGAATCAGAATTTTTAGGGGGGATTCTGGAATATTGAAAGCAAACAGCATCAGATTTATGAAGAAGGCAGAGGCAGGCTCCACTCAACACAGAGGGGTGAGAGGACCATTAGCGAAGAAGCCATTCTCCAGAGGGAGCCCCAGAGAAACTCCAAGTTTAGGATACACTGTAGCAAAGGCGGACATTAGCCTAAAGACTGCTTGCAGGGTAGAAAGACTGTTGGCAGACTGTCCCGCCTCCTCTTTGTCGCTTAACACATATAAGCCTCCTGCACATCACCAGGAAGAGGATAAAAATCGAGCAGAAATATATGCAAAGGATACTAATAGCCAAAAGAAATACAAATGGCCTTCAACTTCAAGTACATGAAGGGGTGCTCAAAGTCGCTGGGGGGGGTCTGGTAAATGCAGATGAGAACGACAACAACACAGCATACTTTACTCATCTAAAAGCTGACACTATTCTGCTTATGTGAGCGCATGGGTGAACGGGCTCTGAATTCTGTCGGAAGGAAGACTTTGAAGGTCTGGTTTATCAGCATCTAGCAAAATGTCCCATCACCCGTGGCCTCTGGTACAGCAACTCCTCTTCCAGGATTCTCCTACAGAAATGTTGACACACGTGGGAAGATGTACTATGAGAATATACCAGGCAGGATCACTTGAAATGTCTGATGATTAGAAACAGTCAGTAGGGGAGTGGATAGATTGTGGTTTCTTCATGCTCTGAAATACTGTGCTTACCAGAACTGACACGGAAACCCTTAAGACATATTGTTAAATAAAACATTAAAGGGGCGCCTGGGTGGCTCAGTGGAGTAAGCGTCCGACTTTGGCTCAGGCCATGATCTCGTGGGTTGTGGGATCGAGCCCCGCATTGGGCTCCACGCTGACAGTGCAGAGCCTGCTTGGGGTTCTCTCTCTCCCTCTCTCTGCCCCTGCCCTGATTGTGCTCTCTCTCTCTTTCTCAAAATAAACATTAAAAAAAAAAAAAGGCAAGCAAGCAAGCAAGCAAAAGCTTTCCACAAGTCCTCAGCTTCTATCTTTTTGCCCAGAACCGAGCTCCCCTCTGCAAACGAGTCTGGGCTACAATACAGGTCTCCACTCTAAACACCCCCAGGGTTCTGCTGGGAAGGAAGAGAGGGAAACAAACACGAGGTGAGGGGGTGCACAAACGTGTCTCCTGCGGAAAGAAAATATTAAGTGTGTCCCCAGGGAGAGTGTTATCTCTGGGGAAGGGGGTACATTTCCCTCTTATTTGACATACTTCTTTTGTTGTTGATTTTAAAATAATTCTGAACATATGGAAAACTTTCAAGAATAGTAGAAGAAACTTTCCTGAACCATTGGAGAAGAAGTTGCTGATATAATGCTCTGTCATCCCTGAATGTTTTAGTTTGTAATTCTTTTTTTTTAAAATTTTTTTTTTTTTCAACATTTTTTATTTATTTTTTGGGACAGAGAGAGACAGAGCATGAACGGGGGAGGGGCAGAGAGAGAGGGAGACACAGAATCGGAAACAGGCTCCAGGCTCCGAGCCATCAGCCCAGAGCCTGACGCGGGGCTCGAACTCACGGACCGCGAGATCGTGACCTGGCTGAAGTCGGACGCTTAACCGACTGCGCCACCCAGGCGCCCCTTAGTTTGTAATTCTTAAAAACAAGGACACTCTCCTCCCTAAGCGAAACGAGCACCATCAAAATCAGGACATTAACAATGAAATTCTTCTTACCATTTAATCCACAGATCTCAAAGGGCATTCTTTTCTTTAGGGCAATATATTGAGTTCCCGTTGATGATTTTCCTCGATGTCAGCTAGTTGGGAGTAAATATGGATTGTTTTGATTAAAACTGTGTCCCTCGAAGGGCTCGAGCACACAATGGTGAGAGTCTTTCAGCAATAGGCTGGAACTCAAGAGCAGAGGTTGAACAGGTGCACGGTGTCTGATCTCAGCACTCTGTGGACGAGCACTCGGGCCGCGGTGGCTGGGACTCATGTGGATCTAGACTCCAAGGGGACTCAAGTCCCCCACCCCCCACTCAGTTGCTTTCCCATTTTAGAGAGTAAGCATGAGAGTGGCCTTGCCAACCGGGACATAGTGTCTGCTTGGGCATCGGGCAGTCTGAGGTTTAGGTGGCAGCTGTTGAGGGAGTTAGATGCCTGGAGCGCCTGTCACCAGCACCTGTTGGCCTGGCAGGAAGTCCTATTTGGGCACAGCCCCTCCTGCTGGGAGAGGGAGGCTCTGTTCTCACTCGGAGTGTTGCCCGGCAACCTCAGTCTTCAGGGTCAGACCCTCCTGTTTGTCTTTCCACAAAGTATATAAACAAGTCATAAATAAAATACACTGAAGTAAAATTTAGATTGTTGAAGTAACAGAAAATAAGATTTTTTTTGTTGCCTCCCTCCTTTCGTCACTGCCCCCAGATATTACTGATTTGAAATAACTTTTTGATGATGTGTGTACATGGTCCCTAAATGAAAGGAAACAGGGATAAATATAGATGTCCCATAAGCTGATGCTTTGATGATGTGCCACAAATTAGGAGTCGCCTGGGTGGAGCATAGGGATTTTATAAGCTGCTATGTAAATAATGCCTAAATACAGCTATTCTTATGGTCTGAGTTGAATACCTCCACCAAATTCTTTCATTGTTAACTCACTTAGGGCTGTGTTTGATCACTTCTCCTCTAGTATATTTAAATCTATTCTCTAGACCTGTGTGTCCAATATGGTAGCCAGCAGCCACGTGTGGTTACACAAATTAAAATTACAACGAACTGATTTAAATGAAGAATTAGGTTCTCCGTCACCCTAGCCATACTTCAGGCACTCCACAGCCACACATGGCTAGTGGCTGCCTTATTGGATAAGGTGCACATAGAACATGCCCATCATTGCAGAAAGTTATATTGGACGATGCTATTGACCTTCGCCAGGAAACAAAATGTGGGATTGTCTGATGTCCAAATCTTATCAAAAGCTGGTTTAGAAGACGCAGTGTTTATTGGAGATTGGTGGAAGACTGCCCATTCCGATGGTTTCTTTGAGTTTTAGCCTTGAATCAAGCAAGACCAGCTACAGTGTTTTTGGATCACAGCATCTTGGCTGTCTATAGAACTGCTTTCATTGAGCCACATTTTGGGGTTTTGTCCAAGAACTCATTAAGAAATAACCTCGTGAATATTGCTGGGCCAGAAAATAAAGACTTGCTGGAGTCTAATGGGGATCTGTCAAAAGGATATGGGTGCCAATTTGGTGGGGTGTTTGCTGGCCAAATCTGAGAGTAATTGAGCAGCACAGTAAATAACGATAAAATGGATTACAGAATAAATCCAGCGTGGAAATGTGTCCGTGCTGATATAAGTTCATGTGTGGAGGAGAATGCCGGACCATAGAATGCCAACAAATAAATGCAGAAGGCCTGATGGCACTTGAACATCACCCCTTGGCCCTCTCCAGAGTCATAGTTGTTTCAAGCAAGAATCAACAGTAGAAACTATGGGTAAAGGCTGGATATGGAACAAAACACTTTCATAATAGGAAAGTATCTCCTTACAAAATACTTGTTGATTATAAAGGTAAAAACTAGTAACTTCACAGTGGAGGCACCAGGCAGACCCTACCTTCGTTGAGTGGTCAAAGTTGATGTCACCAGGCATGGGAAGAGTGGCTATCATGTGCCTCCTGACTGCACACGCTGAGGACACAATATTATAACTTCTGAGATACTCTTGCCGAAAAATACATGACGGGCGGGCACCTGGGTGGCTCAGTCGGTTAAGTATCTGACTCTTGATCTCGGCTCAGG
This sequence comes from Neofelis nebulosa, assembly GCF_028018385.1. Classification (NCBI taxonomy): domain Eukaryota; kingdom Metazoa; phylum Chordata; class Mammalia; order Carnivora; family Felidae; genus Neofelis; species Neofelis nebulosa. The sequence goes on from NC_080784.1 coordinate 15,376,180, forward strand.
TCATGATCTCACGGTTTTGGAGTTCAAGCCCCATGTCAGGCGTCGCGCTGACTGTGCAGAGCTTGCTTGGGATCCTCCCCCTCTCCCTCTCTCTTTGCCCCTCCCCCCCACGCACTGCCCCCCCCCCCCGCGCAAGAATAAATAAATAAACATTTAAAAAAAGAACAAATAAATGAAATTTTTAAAAAGTTAAAAAAAAAAACTTGACCTGAATCTAAATCATAAGGAAACACTGGACAACCTCAAATTGTGGGACGTTGTACAACTATCTGGCCCATACTGTTAAAAAATGTCAAGGTCTTGTGAGACAAAGAAAGACTACACATGTGTTCTAGATCAAAGAGCAAAGAGACATGATAACAAAGTGCAAGTGTGATTCTAGGCCGGATCCTGGAAGAGAAAAAAAAAAATTTTTTTTTTTGTTTTGTTGCTAGAAAGGACATTTGAGAAAAATGATAAAATCTGAAAGGGGATCAATACAGAAATATATTATATGCATATAGAAATGTATATGCATATGTATGTAAACATATATACATGTAAACATATAAACATATATATGTTTACATATATATACATATATATGTAAACATATAAACATATATATATGCATATGGAAATATACAATAAGAGAGAATTTTAATTTTCTCAACATAAAGTCTATTTCCCCTGAAATTTTTATATAAATCGTTCAAGCCAATTAGAGTCATTGATGATGTTTTCATGAGTATAATGTTGGAGAAGAACTGGGTCAGGCTAGAAAAAAATCGCTAGAGAGTCACAAACATGGCGACAGATGTCATGGTGGTAGAATGGGTGGTCTGAAATGTTTCCCCCTTGTTGCTGGTTGGGGAAATAGAGAATGATTCCTTAAAACCATCTATCCGTCAGGAGAGAGGCTAAGTAGAGACATGTGATGTGTGGGCCAACCATTGGTAGCTACCAATGAAAACTGAAAAAGCAGATATATTTACTAGCCCCAGGCTAGCCTACAGAGGAGGCTGTCTTCCGAGAGCAAGGATGGGTGGGCTGCCCCAATGCACCTGTTCTCTCTTCCCAGAATGCACTTTCCCCATTGCCTCTCACCAAACAAGGGCGGGTCGCCCCTCTGTCGATCTCGTAAAACCCTGGTTTTTCCCTTCATGAGATTTACTGTAAGTTGTGAAAGTACTCTCATGTAACTCTCAACAGAAGAGCCGCACAGATGTAAACAGAACTATGCTCAGAACACCCCGGACCGAGGCCGGGCACAGTCCCATAGAGGGCGACCGACACGTAAATCTTCTGGTTTGATCACTGAAAGTCCCGTGGCTCAGAAGCTCTGCTGGTGCATACAGGCGCTTGGCGCAAATTAGGAAACAGGCGCCCTTCCTTTCGACAGACTAAGCAGGAAACGGATTTCCTTCTTCTCGCTGAGGTTGTCTCAAACTTGGGCATGTAGCTTGGCAATTAGCGGGTGACACGGCTTGGAGTCTACACCTGAGGCCCTTGTGCAAGGCACAAACTCATGACCCAGGGGCCTACTCCACGGCTAGGTTTATTTGGCTCATTTAAAGACTATTTTTGGGGCGCCTGGGTGGCTCAGTCGATTAGGTGTCCGACTTAGGCTCAGATCACCACCTTGCAGGTCGTGAGTTCGAGCCCTGTCTCCGGCTCTCTGCTGTCAGCGTGGAGCCTGCTTTGGATCCTCTGCGCCCCTCTCTCTGCCCCTCCGGGCGCACACGCGCCCGCCCTCTCTCTCAAAATTAACATAGACGTTTAAAAGAAATAAATAAAAAATAAGTAACAGTATTGTTTAATTGCCAGTGTTTTAAATTCAGGGAAGCCTGCATAAAGATACGGACCTCTGGCTTTTCTTTAAAGCTAACATGCCGCCTTCCTTCCTCCATGGCAACGACAGGAGGCAGTCGGCGGCGGTGCTAACTTTGTGCTCTGCAGACCTCGCGCTCCCGGTCACCCCAATTATCCTGGACTCGGAGGCTGAGGAGAAACTTGCCCTTCCTTCATGCCCCGTGTTGTTTTTCCTAAACCCAACCCGCTTTACTCTACTGGCTTTTTGTGATCGCCTCGCGCCTGGAGGCTTTTAAGCATTCAGTCCCCGCTACAGTCTGACTCTCCTTTGACACCGCACCACGCGAAACCCAGCAGCCTGTTGGCTTTAAGCAGAAAGGCCAGAGCATCTCTCCCAGTCTTGCCGAAGCTCCCTGCCCACGACTGTCTCTTAGAAGGGCGGGCCACACCTCGCAGCCCGTGAACGCTGCATTTCTGGGCTTTGCATCTGTTTGCAAGCTCGCACTTTCCATGCCCGTGTGGTTATGGTGGGTTGCAGGAAAGACAATGGATTTCTGTTGCGTTTAGATTGGGGGGAGGGTAAGGCTTGTGGGAAGGCATGTACTTTGGGGAAGGTGGAGGAACCCCAGCAGCTGGATAGATGCTGCAGATTGAGGGGGCTGGAGGAGGGAGAACAAACAGCACACAGGGGGAGGAAGAAGGAGCCGCCTGCACTCTTTAGGACTCTCCTGGCGAGGTCTTTCTCCCCCTTTCTATAGAAGCTGATGCTATTTGTGATGTGAATCTTTGATACGCTGTCAGCCAGAAACGCTTGCTGGAAGGAAGGCCATCTGTCCTGGAGGCTGAATGCCAAGTTGTGGGGATCTCCCGAGGAATGTAAAGCCAAAAAAAAAAAAAAAAAAAAAAAAGGAACTTATTGCAGAGAAGGAAGATCTGACTTTGACAGGTAGGGGCTGTAGGGGCTTTGACACCCCTTGGCCTTCAGTGAACTTCCAGAAGCCAGGGAGGGCAGGGTTCCTCCACGGTATTCCAACGTTCCCAGCAGAGGAGAGCTGTCTAGTCAGTACAGGCCCTACTGTGTATGTTGATGTGTCTCTTCTGCAGCAAAGAAGCCACCTGCTTGTCAGCCCCGTGCAGCGAGCACCCGGTGAAGTGAGACAGTAGGTGTTCAGAGGGACCCGGTGCCACCAGTTTGTAATGCCCGGCAGACACCCCGGCCTGGGCAAGTGAGAGGCAACTTGGAGAACTAGAACCACTGCAGAGGGGGAGGCTAGGGGTTTCTACCCTCCGTGGAGAGGGACTGGGCTGGCACTTACCCAGCACTCAACAAAGCTCAGTTATTGAGGAGAAGCTGGGGTGTGCAGGTAAGGAGACAGAATGGACAGTAAGTGGAGCGGGTGGGAGGTTTTTCCTCCCGTTTGACAGGAGACACTGGAGCATGTTGGGCGGCTGAAGGGAATGATCTAGTAGATAGCAACTGATGATGCAAGAGAGCAAGGGGTAATGTCAGAGTCCTTGCGACCAGGGGAGGCAATGGGGCTCGGAGCTCAAGGGGAGAGATGGGCGGAGCCAATGGGGTTTAGAGCCCAAGGGGGGAGGTGGTTAGAGCCACTGGGGCTTAAAACAACTCCTCCTCCCATCAGTGCAGCTAGCACCCTGGCTGCAGACACATTCATGTCACTGCTTTTGCTGGATGCACTGAGTACCCTCTTCGCACCCAGGCCCACCTCTCCCCTTGGGCTCTGAGCCCCAATGGCTCTAACCACCTCTCCCCTTCAGTGCAAGTAGTATTCCTTCAGTGCAAAAGAGAGGCATTTAAGCAGAGGCATTAATATGAGTTTTCATGGCAGAGAGGGGACATGGAACTTGGGATATGACTGAGGGGCCACTGGTAAGAGGATGGGCCAGGAAGTGGCAGCTTCAGGGTTTCACGACAGCATGTGGACTCGGTGTCTGTGGAATGGGAGAGCGGAGAAAGGGAAAGGGGAACACCGGAAGAGAGCGGGTTCTTACTCTTCTGTAGTCTTACTTGGGCTGTAAAAAAAAAAAAAAAAAAAAAAAGCGTCGTGCTCCAAAGAAGACATCCAGATGGCCCACAGGTACACCAAAAGGTGCTCAACATCACTAATTATCAGGGAAATGCAAGTTAAAGCCACGAGGAGATAGCACCTCCCCTATGTTAGCATGGTTATTATCAAGAAGACGAGAGAGAAGAGTCATCAGGGACGCGGAGAAGAGTGCCCAGACCCACCTTGGGCGCTGTTGGTGAGAATGGAAATTGGTGGAGCCGCTCTGGAAAACCGTACAAGGAAACATGAAAAATGAAATATTACAACTACCACGGGATCCGGCACTCTCACCTCCGGGTATCCATCCAAAGGAAATTTTTTTTTTTTTTTTTTTTTTTTTTTAAATTTTTTTTTTTTCAACATTTTTTTTTATTTTTGGGACAGAGAGAGACAGAGCATGAACGGGGGAGGGGCAGAGAGAGAGGGAGACACAGAATCGGAAACAGGCTCCAGGCTCCGAGCCATCAGCCCAGAGCCTGACGCGGGGCTCGAACTCACGGACCGCGAGATCGTGACCTGGCTGAAGTCGGACGCTTAACCGACTGCGCCACCCAGGCGCCCCCATCCAAAGGAAATTAAAACAAGATCTCAAAAATACGATCCCTGCACTCCCATGCCTACTGTAGCCATCTTCACAATAGCCAAGCTCTGCAAACCATGTAAGCGTCTGTCGGTGGCTGAGCAGATAAGGAAAATGGTGTCATTATTCAGCCGTGGGAAGGAGGGAGGTCCTGCCATTTGCGACAACATGGATGGCTACTGAGGACATTGCGCGTAGTGAGATAAGCCAGACAGAGAAAAACAAATACTGTACGATATTATTTACATGTGGGGTCTAAAAAAAGCCAAGCTTGTAGACACGGAGAGTAGAACAGTACTTCCCAGGGGCAGCGTGGGGACGCGGGGAGATACACACAAACTTGCAACTAGAAAATGACGACGTTTTAGAAATCTTTTTTTTTTTTTTTTTTAATGTTTTTATTTATTTTTGAAGGAGAGAGAGACAGAGCATGAGCCAGGGAGGAGCAGAGAGAGAGGGAGACACAGAATGCGAAGCAGGCTCCAGGCTCTGAGCTGCCAGCACAGAGCCCGACGCGGGGCTCGAACTCATGAACTGTGAGATCGTGACCTGAGCCGAAGTCGGAAGCTCAACCGACTGAGCCACCCAGGCGCCCCTAGAAATCTAACACCCAGTACAGTGACTCAGTCAA